>NC_138976.1:122105647-122730647 GCF_964341445.2 Mesoplodon mirus | reverse complement strand
AGCAGAGAATATATGAAATGCCAGTAAATTTGAACATTTCTGTAAAGTGGACCATTTCCTAGCTCCTAAAGTTTACCAAACCTGACACAAGAGGAAATCATTTAAGGTCATCATGTCTGCCCTTGGCATTCTCGGAACGCCCTGGCCTCAGGATGCAGCCTCTGTAGTCCATGGTAACCTGCGGAGAGGGGGCGGGGCTGAGGGTGGTTGGAACTCTGCCCTCACTGAAGGAGTGGGTGTGGCCATCTCTGCTGTGACTGAACAAAGGGCAGGGGAGCAGGGGGCCCAGGGCAGGGCCCTCAGAGCACGGCAGGTCCAGTGGGGTGTCACAAGCATTTAGGCCCAGGCCAAAGGGCGCCTTCTTTGTCTGCACAGCTGCCCAAACTCTCACCTTTCCACTCAGGCCGACCCCTTACTTGAAGTGTGTGTGGAACCTGTCCTAACAGTACACCTCGCTACACAGCTAACCATAGGTCTGGGCATCGTAGCTTCCTGCTAGGTGACCGAAGTTCGCAGGCAGATGTGTCCCGGGACACATGCAAAGAGGCTCCTGCCCGGGCCACAGGCTGCCCACTGCCCCTGCCCCAGATCGGGGGCCACCAATCAGCCCTGTCGGAGTCCCCTGCCTCTAGAGGGAGTATTGGAACAACACTTGTAGAAAACGGTGTCCTCGTGGGCAACTCATTGGAGGGACACAAATATATCTTTGCCGACTTTCTGCTGAAGCTTACGAGCGTTCACACCTAAGCGTCTTACAAGGTCAGCTGTTTAGCTAAACATGAGCTCATGATCTAAATTTACACAATAATGAAGAAATCAGCTACGAGGGCAGAAAATCAGTAAAGACTATCAATACCAGAATTAGATTCCCAAGGCCATCCATCAATTGTTGGAATAATCAGGTGCAAGGCAGAAAATATCCATAAAACTGGAACTGAAACAAGGAACAATGATATTTTCAAAGACTGGTAGGATCTCTAAAACATTTTTAAAGGACATGTCATTGATAAAGCTAAATACTAAAAGGATGTGTAATACAACAGATTAAGCATTGAGAAGAGTGAAATTATGCTGTTTTGAAAACTATGGCAGGTGAGATTTTCTGCCTAATTATATAAGAAGATTTCTCTAATAACTACACATTATTTCAATGACTTATTGGCTGTGAAATAAGTTAAGGGTATTTCAAATGGCTTGTCTGCAAAGAAAGGTGAGATGTAGGGAATCACAGAAAGTCGAGGGGAAAATAGGTCAATATATACATTGCTATATGGTGAACTAAACCTTAGGCCAGCAACAATGGAGAGGACCTGACCCTTAGAAACTAACAAGTAAGCTGGAATCTTCAAAAGTCAAATCTTTATAAGTAAAATATTTATTAAAATGAATAAACAAGTGTTTTAATTGACATCAGAAGATGAAAACAATAAACCCTGAGAACATAGAAAAGAGAAAAATAAAGATATGAGCAGAACTTAATACAACAGAAAACGTATAAAATTGAGGTGATTTAGTAAGTCCAAAGAATCTTCTTTGAAAAGATTGAAAAGACACACTTTGATTAAGGAAAACAAAAACATAAGTAAAGAATATACAGAAAGAATCAGGACAATGTTATAGCAGAGAATATATGAAATGCCAGTAAATTTGAACATTTCTGTAAAGTGGACCATTTCCTAGCTCCTAAAGTTTACCAAACCTGACACAAGAGGAAATCATTTAAGGTCATCATGTCTGCCCTTGGCATTCTCGGAACGCCCTGGCCTCAGGATGCAGCCTCTGTAGTCCATGGTAACCTGCGGAGAAGGGGCGGGGCTGAGGGTGGTTGGAACTCTGCCCTCACTGAAGGAGTGGGTGTGGCCATCTCTGCTGTGACTGAACAAAGGGCAGGGGAGCAGGGGGCCCAGGGCAGGGCCCTCAGAGCACGGCAGGTCCAGTGGGGTGTCACAAGCATTTAGGCCCAGGACAAAGGGCGCCTTCTTTGTCTGCACAGCTGCCCAAACTCTCACCTTTCCACTCAGGCCAACCCCTTACTTGAAGTGTGTGTGGAACCTGTCCTCACAGTACACCTCGCTGCACAGCTAACCATAGGTCTGGGCATCGTAGCTTCCTGCCAGGTGACCGAAGTTCGCAGGCAGATGTGTCCCAGGGACACATGCAAAGAGGCTCCTGACCGGGCCACAGGCTGCCCACTGCACCTGCACCAGATCGGGGGCCGCCAATCAGCCCTATCAGAGTCCCATGCCTCTAGAGTGAGTATTGGACCAACACTTGTAGAAAAAGGTGTCCTCGTGGGCAAGTCATTGGAGGGACACAAATAAATCTTTGCCGTCTTTCTGCTGAAGCTTACGAGCGTTCACACCTAAGCGTCTTACAAGGTCAGCTGTTTAGCTAAACATGAGCTCATGATCTAAATTTACACAATAATGAACAAATCAGCTACGAGGGGAGACAATCAGTAAAGACTATCAATACCAGAATTAAATTCCCAAGGCCATCCATCAATTGTTGGAATAATCAGGTGCAAGGCAGAATATATACATAAAACTGGAACTGAAACAAGGAACAAGGATGTTTTCAAAGACTGGTAGGATCTCTAAAACATTTTTAAAGGACATGTCATTGATAAAGCTAAATACTCAAAGGTTGTGTAATACAACAGATTAAGCATTGAGAAGAGTGAAATTATGCTGTTTTGAAAACTATGGCAGGTGAGATTTTCTGCCTAATTATATAAGAAGATTTCTCTAAAAACTACACATTATTTCAATGACTTATTGGCTGTGAAATAAGTTAAGGGTATTTCAAATGGCTTGTCTGCAAAGAAAGGTGAGATATAGGGAATCACAGAAAGTCGAGGGGAAAATAGGTCAATATATACATTGCTATATGGTGAAGTAAACTTTACGCCAGCAACAATGGAGAGGACCTGACCCTTAGAAACTTACAAGTAAGCTGGAATCTTCAAAAGTTCAAATCTTTATAAGTAAAATATTTATTAAAATGAATAAACAAGTGTTTTAATTGACATCAGAAGATCAAAACAATAAACCCTGAGAACATAGAAAAAAGATAAAGATATGAGCAGAACTTAATACTACAGAAAACGTATAAAATTGAGGTGATTTAGTAAGTCCAAAGAATCTTCTTTGAAAAGATTGAAAAGACACACTTTGATTAAGGAAAACAAAAACATAAGTAAAGAATATACAGAAAGAATCAGGACAATGTTATAGCAGAGAATATATGAAATGCCAGTAAATTTGAACATTTCTGTAAAGTGGACCATTTCCTAGCTCCTAAAGTTTACCAAACCTGACACAAGAGGAAATCATTTAAGGTCATCATGTCTGCCCTTGGCATTCTCGGAACGCCCTGGCCTTAGGATGCAGCCTCTGTAGTCCATGGTAACCTGCGGAGAGGGGGCGGGGTTGAGGGTGGTTGGAACTCTGCCCTCACTGAAGGAGTGGGTGTGGCCATCTCTGCTGTGACTGAACAAAGGGCAGGGGAGCAGGGGGCCCAGGGCAGGGCCCTCAGAGCACGGCAGGACCAGTGGGGTGTCACAAGCATTTAGGCCCAGACCAAAGGGCGCCTTCTTTGTCTGCACAGCTGCCCAAACTCTCACCTTTCCACTCAGGCCGACCTCTTACTTGAAGAGTGTGTGGAACTTGTCCTCACTGTACACCACGCTACACAGCTAACCATAGGTCTGGGCATCGTAGCTTCCTGCTAGGTGAACGAAGTTCGCAGGCAGATGTGTCCCGGGACACATGCAAAGAGGCTCCTGCCCGGGCCACAGTCTGCCCACTGCCCCTGCCCCAGATCGGGGGCCACCAATCAGCCCTGTCGGAGTCCCCTGCCTCTAGAGGGAGTATTGGAACAACACTTGTAGAAAACGGTGTCCTCGTGGGCAACTCATTGGAGGGACACATATATATCTTTGCCGACTTTCTGCTGAAGCTTACGAGCGTTCACACCTAAGCGTCTTACAAGGTCAGCTGTTTAGCTAAACATGAGCTCATGATCTAAATTTACACAATAATGAAGAAATCAGCTACGAGGGCAGAAAATCAGTAAAGACTATCAATACCAGAATTAGATTCCCAAGGCCATCCATCAATTGTTGGAATAATCAGGTGCAAGGCAGAAAATATCCATAAAACTGGAACTGAAACAAGGAACAAGGATATTTTCAAAGACTGGTAGGATCTCTAAAACATTTTTAAAGGACATGTCATTGATAAAGCTAAATACTCAAAGGTTGTGTAATACAACAGATTAAGCATTGAGAAGAGTGAAATTATGCTGTTTTGAAAACTATGGCAGGTGAGATTTTCTGCCTAATTATATAAGAAGATTTCTCTAAAAACTACACATTATTTCAATGACTTATTGGCTGTGAAATAAGTTAAGGGTATTTCAAATGGCTTGTCTGCAAAGAAAGGTGAGATGTAGGGAATCACAGAAAGTCGAGGGGAAAATAGGTCAATATATACATTGCTATATGTTGAACTAAACATTACGCCAGCAACAATGGAGAGGACCTGACCCTTAGAAACTTACAAGTAAGTTGGAATCTTCAAAAGTTCAAATCTTTATAAGTAAAATATTTATTAAAATGAATAACCAAGTGTTTTAATTGACATCAGAAGATCAAAACAATAAACCCTGAGAACATAGAAAAAAGATAAATAAAGATATGAGCAGAACTTAATACAACAGAAAACGTATAAAATTGAGGTGATTTAGTAAGTCCAAAGAATCTTCTTTGAAAAGATTGAAAAGACACACTTTGATTAAGGAAAACAAAAACATAAGTAAAGAATATACAGAAAGAATCAGGGCAATGTTATAGCACAGAATATATGAAATGCCAGTAAATTTGAACATTTCTGTAAGTGGAACATTTCCTAGGTCCTAAAGTTTACCAAACCTGACACAAGAGGAAATCATTTAAGTTCATCATGTCTGACCTTGGCATTCTCGAAACGCCCTGGCCTCAGGATGCAGCCTCTGTAGTCCATGGTAACCTGCGGAGAGGGTGCGGGGCTGAGGGTGGTTGGAACACTGCCCTCACTGAGGGAGTGGGTGTGGCCATCTCTGCTGTGACTGAACAAAGGGCAGGGGAGCAGGGGGCCCAGGGCAGGGCCCTCAGAGCACGGCAGGTCCAGTGGGGTGTCACAAGCATTTAGGCCCAGGCCAAAGTGTGCCTTCTTTGTCTGCACAGCTGCCCAAACTCTCACCTTTCCACTCAGGCCGACCTCTTACTTAAAGTGTGTGTGGAACCTGTCCTCACAGTACACCTCGCTGCACAGCTAACCATAGGTCTGGGCATCATAGCTTCCTGCCATGTGACCGAAGTTCGCAGGCAGATGTGTCCAAGGGACACATGCAAAGAGGCTCCAGCCCGGGCCACAGGCTGCCCACTGCCCCTGCCCCAGATCGGGGCCACCAATCAGCCCTGTCGGAGTCCCCTTCCTCTAGAGGGAGTATTGGACCAACACTTGTAGAAAACGGTGTCCTCGTGGGCAACTCATTGGAGGGAAACAAATAAATTTTGCCGAATTTCTCCTGAAGCTTACGAGCCTTCACACCTAAGCGTCTTACAAGGTCAGCTGTTTAGCTAAACATGAGCTCATGATCTAAATTTACACAATAATGAAGAAATCAGCTACGAGGGGAGACAATCAGTAAAGACTATCAATACCAGAATTAGATTCCCAAGGCCATCCATCAATTGTTGGAATAATCAGGTGCAAGGCAGAATATATACATAAAACTGGAACTGAAACAAGGAACAAGGATGTTTTCAAAGACTGGTAGGATCTCTCAAACATTTGTAAAGTACATGCCATTGATAAAGCTAAATACTCAAAGGTTGTGTAATACAACAGATTAAGCATTGAGAAGAGTGAAATTATGCTGTTTTGAAAACTATGGCAGGTGAGATTCTCTGCCTAATTATATAAGAAGATTTCTCTAAAAACTACACATTATTTCAATGACTTATTGGCTGTGAAATAAGTTAAGGGTATTTCAAATGGCTTGTCTGCAAAGAAAGGTGAGATGTAGGGGATCACAGAAAGTCGAGGGGAAAATAGGTCAATATATACATTGCTATATGGTGAACTAAACCTTAGGCCAGCAACAATGGAGAGGACCTGACCCTTAGAAACTTACAAGTAAGCTGGAATCTTCAAAAGTTCAAATCTTTATAAGTAAAATATTTATTAAAATGAATAACCAAGTGTTTTAATTGACATCAGAAGATCAAAACAATAAACCCTGAGAACATAGAAAAAAGATAAATAAAGATATGAGCAGAACTTAATACAACAGAAAACGTATAAAATTGAGGTGATTTAGTAAGTCCAAAGAATCTTCTATGAAAAGATTTAAAAGACACACTTTGATTAAGGAAAAGAAAAACATAAGTAAAGAATATACAGAAAGAGTCAGGACAATGTTAGAGCAGAGAATATATGAAATGCCAGTAAATTTGAACATTTCTGTAAAGTGGACCATTTCCTAGCTCCTAAAGTTTACCAAACCTGACACAAGAGGAAATCATTTAAGGTCATCATGACTGCCCTTGGCATTCTCGGAACACCCTGGCCTCAGGATGCAGCCTCTGTAGTCCATGGTAACCTGCAGAGAGGGGGCGGGGCTGAGGGTGGTTGGAACTCTGCCCTCACTGAAGGAGTGGGTGTGGCCATCTCTGCTGTGACTGAACAAAGGGGAGGGGAGCAGGGGGCCCAGGGCAGGGCCCTCAGAGCACGGCAGGTCCAGTGGGGTGTCACAAGCATTTAGGCCCAGGCCAAAGGGCGCCTTCTTTGTCTGCACAGCTGCCCAAACTCTCACCTTTCCACTCAGGCCAACCTCTTACTTGAAGTGTGTGTGGAACCTGTCCTCACAGTACACCTCGCTGCACAGCTAACCATAGGTCTGGGCATCGTAGCTTCCTGCCATGTGACCGAAGTTCGCAGGCAGATGTGTCCCAGGGACACATGCAAAGAGGCTCCTGACCGGGCCACAGGCTGCCCACTGCCCCTGCACCAGATCGGGGGCCGCCAATCAGCCCTGTCGGAGTCCCCTGCCTCTAGAGGGAGTATTGGACCAACACTTGTAGAAAACGGTGTCCTCGTGGGCAACTCATTGGAGGGAAACAAATAAATCTTTGCCGACTTTCTGCTGAAGCTTACGAGCGTTCACACCTAAGCGTCTTACAAGGTCAGCTGTTTAGCTAAACATGAGCTCATGATCTAAATTTACACAATAATGAAGAAATCAGCTACGAGGGCAGAAAATCAGTAAAGACTATCAATACCAGAATTAGATTCCCAAGGCCATCCATCAATTGTTGGAATAATCAGGTGCAAGGCAGAAAATATCCAAAAAACTGGAACTGAAACAAGGAACAAGGATATTTTCAAAGACTGGTAGGATCTCTAAAACATTTTTAAAGGACATGTCATTGATAAAGCTAAATACTCAAAGGTTGTGTAATACAACAGATTAAGCATTGAGAAGAGTGAAATTATGCTGTTTTGAAAACTATGGCAGGTGAGATTTTCTGCCTAATTATATAAGAAGATTTCTCTAAAAACTACACATTATTTCAATGACTTATTGGCAGTGAAATAAGTGAAGGGTATTTCAAATGGCTTGTCTGCAAAGAAAGGTGAGATGTAGGGAATCACAGAAAGTCGAGGGGAAAATAGGTCAATATATACATTGCTATATGGTGAACTAAACATTACGCCAGCAACAATGGAGAGGACCTGACCCTTAGAAACTTACAAGTAAGCTGGAATCTTCAAAAGTTCAAATCTTTATAAGTAAAATATTTATTAAAATGAATAACCAAGTGTTTTAATTGACATCAGAAGATCAAAACAATAAACCCTGAGAACATAGAAAAAAGAAATATAAAGATATGAGCAGAACTTAATACAACAGAAAACGTATAAAATTGAGGTGATTTAGTAAGTCCAAAGAATCTTCTTTGAAAAGATTGAAAAGACACAGTTTGATTAAGGAAAACAAAAACATAAGTAAAGAATATACAGAAAGAATCAGGGCAATGTTATAGCACAGAATATATGAAATGCCAGTAAATTTGAACATTTCTGTAAGTGGAACATTTCCTAGGTCCTACAGTTTACCAAACCTGACACAAGAGGAAATCATTTAAGGTCATCATGTCTGACCTTGGCATTCTCGGAATGCCCTGGCCTCAGGATGCAGCCTCTGTAGTCCATGGTAACCTGCGGAGAGGGTGCGGGGCTGAGGGTGGTTGGAACTCTGCCCTCACTGAGGGAGTGGTTGTGGCAATCTCTGCTGTGACTGAACAAAGGTCAGGGGAGCAGGGGGCCCAGGGCAGGGCCCTCAGAGCACGGCAGGTCCAGTGGGGTGTCACAAGCATTTAGGCCCAGGCCAAAGGGCGCCTTCTTTGTCTGCACAGCTGCCCAAACTCTCACCTTTCCACTCAGGCCGACCTCTTAGTTGAAGTGTGTGTGGGACCTGTCCTCAAAGTACACCTCGCTGCACAGCTAACCATAGGTCTGGGCATCGTAGCTTCCTGCCAGGTGACCGAAGTTCACAGGCAGATGTGTCCCAGGGACACATGCAAAGAGGCTCCTGCCCGGGCCACAGGCTGCCCTCTGCCCCTGCCCCAGATCGGGTGCCGCCAATCAGCCCTGTCGGAGTCCCCTGCCTCTAGAGGGAGTATTGGACCAACACTTGTAGAAAACGGTGTCCTCGTGGGCAACTCATTGGAGGGACACAAATAAATCTTTGCCGACTTTCTGCTGAAGCTTACGAGCGTTCACACCTAAGCGTCTTACAAGGTCAGCTGTTTAGCTAAACATGAGCTCATGATGTAAATTTACACAATAATGAAGAAATCAGCTACGAGGGGAGACAATCAGTAAAGACTTTCAATACCAGAATTAGATTCCCAAGGCCATCCATCAATTGTTGGAATAATCAGGTGCAAGGCAGAAAATATACATAAAACTGGAACTGAAACAAGGAACAAGGATGTTTTCAAAGACTGGTAGGATCTCTAAAACATTTTTAAAGGACATGTCATTGACAAAGCTAAATACTCAAAGGTTGTGTAATACAACAGATTAAGCATTGAGAAGAGTGAAATTATGCTGTTTTGAAAACTATGGCAGGTGAGATTTTCTGCCTAAGTATATAAGAAGATTTCTCTAAAAAATACACATTATTTCAATGACTTATTGGCTGTGAAATAGGTTAAGGGTATTTCAAATGGCTTGTCTGCAAAGAAAGGTGAGATGTAGGGAATCACAGAAAGTCGAGGGGTAAATAGGTCAATATATACATTGCTATATGGTGAACTAAACCTTACGCCAGCAACAATGGAGAGGACCGGACCCTTAGAAACTTACAAGTAAGCTTGAATCTTCAAAAGTTCAAATCTTTATAAGTAAAATATTTATTAAAATGAATAAACAAGTGTTTTAATTGACATCAGAAGATGAAAACAATAAACCCTGAGAACATAGAAAAGAGATAAATAAAGATATGAGCAGAACTTAATACAACAGAAAACGTATAAAATTGAGTTGATTTAGTAAGTCCAAAGAATCTTCTTTGAAAAGATTGAAAAGACACACTTTGATTAAGGAAAACAAAAACATAAGTAAAGAATATACAGAAAGAATCAGGACAGTGTTATAGCAGAGAATATATGAAATGCCAGTAAAGTTGAACATTTCTGTAAAGTGGACCATTTCCTAGCTCCTAAAGTTTACCAAACCTGACACAAGAGGAAATCATTTAAGGTCATCATGTCTGCCCTTGGCATTCTCGGAACGCCCCGGCCTCAGGATGCAGCCTCTGTAGTCCATGGTAACCTGCGGAGAAGGGGCGGGGCTGAGGGTGGTTGGAACTCTGCCCTCACTGAAGGAGTGGGTGTGGCCATCTCTGCTGTGACTGAACAAAGGGCAGGGGAGCAGGGGGCCCAGGGCAGGGCCCTCAGAGCACGGCAGGTCCAGTGGGGTGTCACAAGCATTTAGGCCCAGGCCAAAGGGCGCCTTCTTTATCTGCACAGCTGGCCAAACTCTCACCTTTCCACTCAGGCCGACCTCTTACTTGAAGTGTGTGTGGAACCTGTCCTCACAGTACACCTCGCTGCACAGCTAAACATAGGTCTGGGCATCGTAGCTTCCTGCCAGGTGACCGAAGTTCGCAGGCAGATGTGTCCCAGGGACACATGCAAAGAGGCTCCTGCCCGGGCCACAGGCTGCCCACTGCCCCTGCCCCAGATCGGGGGCCGCCAATCAGCCCTGTCGGAGTCCCCTGCATCTAGAGGGAGTATTGGACCAACACTTGTAGAAAACGGTGTCCTCGTGGGCAACTCATTGGAGGGACACAATTAAATCTTTGCCAACTTTCTGCTGAAGCTTACGAGCGTTCACACCTAAGCGTCTTACAAGGTCAGCTGTTTAGCTAAACATGAGCTCATGATCTAAATTTACACAATAATGAAGAAATCAGCTACGAGGGGAGACAATCAGTAAAGACTATCAATACCAGAATTAGATTCCCAAGGCCATCCATCAATTGTTGGAATAATCAGGTGCAAGGCACAAAATATACATAAAACTGGAACTGAAACAAGGAACAAGGATGTTTCCAAAGACTGGTAGGATCTCTAAAACATTTTTAAAGGACATGTCATTGATAAAGCTAAATACTCAAAGGTTGTGTAATACAACAGACTAAGCATTGAAAAGAGTGAAATTATGCTGTTTTGAAAACTATGGCAGGTGAGATTTTCTGCCTAATTATATAAGAAGATTTCTCTAAAAATACACATTATTTCAATGACTTATTGGCTGTGAAATAAGTTAAGGGTATTTCAAATGGGTTGTCTGCAAAGAAAGGTGAGATGTAGGGAATCACAGAAAGTCGAGGGGTAAATAGGTCAATATATACATTGCTATATGGTGAACTAAACCTTACGCCAGCAACAATGGAGAGGACCTGACCCTTAGAAACTTACAAGTAAGCTTGAATCTTCAAAAGTTCAAATCTTTATAAGTAAAATATTTATTAAAATGAATAAACAAGTGTTTTAATTGACATCAGAAGATGAAAACAATAAACCCTGAGAACATAGAAAAGAGATAAATAAAGATATGAGCAGAACTTAATACAACAGAAAACGTATAAAATTGAGGTGATTTAGTAAGTCCAAAGAATCTTCTTTGAAAAGATTGAAAAGACACACTTTGATTAAGGAAAACAAAAACATAAGTAAAGAATATACAGAAAGAATCAGGACAGTGTTATAGCAGAGAATATATGAAATGCCAGTAAAGTTGAACATTTCTGTAAAGTGGACCATTTCCTAGCTCCTAAAGTTTACCAAACCTGACACAAGAGGAAATCATTTAAGGTCATCATGTCTGCCCTTGGCATTCTCGGAACGCCCTGGCCTCAGGATGCAGCCTCTTTAGTCCATGGTAACCTGCGGAGAAGGGGCGGGGCTGAGGGTGGTTGGAACTCTGCCCTCACTGAAGGAGTGGGTGTGGCCATCTCTGCTGTGACTGAACAAAGGGCAGGGGAGCAGGGGGCCCAGGGCAGGGCCCTCAGAGTACGGCAGGTCCAGTGGGGTGTCACAAGCATTTAGGTCCAGGCCAAAGGGCACCTTCTTTGTCTGCACAGCTGCCCAAACTCTCACCTTTCCACTCAGGCCGACCTCTTACTTGAAGTGTGTGTGGAACCTGTCCTCACAGTACACCTCGCTGCACAGCTAAACATAGGTCTGGGCATCGTAGCTTCCTGCCAGGTGACCGAAGTTCGCAGGCAGATGTGTCCCAGGGACACATGCAAAGAGGCTCCTGCCCGGGCCACAGACTGCCCACTGCCCCTGCCCCAGATCGGGGGCCGCCAATCAGCCCTGTCGGAGTCCCCTGCATCTAGAGGGAGTATTGGACCAACACTTGTAGAAACCGGTGTCCTCGTGGGCAACTCATTGGAGGGACACAAATAAATCTTTGCCAACTTTCTGCTGAAGCTTACGAGCGTTCACACCTAAGCGTCTTACAAGGTCAGCTGTTTAGCTAAACATGAGCTCATGATCTAAATTTACACAATAATGAAGAAATCAGCTACGAGGGGAGACAATCAGTAAAGACTATCAATACCAGAATTAGATTCCCAAGGCCATCCATCAATTGTTGGAATAATCAGGTGCAAGGCACAAAATATACATAAAACGGGAACTGAAACAAGCAACAAGGATTTTTTCAAAGTCTGGTAGGATCTCTAAAACATTTTTAAAATACATGTCATTGATAAAGCTAAATACTCAAAGGTTGTGTAACACAACAGATTAAGCATTGAAAACAGTGAAATTATGCTGTTTTGAAAACTATGGCAGGTGAGATTTTCTGCATAATTATATAAGAAGATTTCTCTAAAAAATACACATTATTTCAATGACTTATTGGCTGTGAAATAAGTTAAGGGTATTTCAAATGGGTTGTCTGCAAAGAAAGGTGAGATGGAGGGAATCACAGAAAGTCGAGGGGAAAATAGGTCAATATATACATTTCTATATGGTGAACTAAACCTTAGGCCAGCAACAATGGAGAGGACCTGACCCTTAGAAACTTACAAGTAAGCTGGAATCTTCAAAAGTTCAAATCTTTATAAGTAAAATATTTATTAAAATGAATAACCAAGTGTTTTAATTGACATCAGAAGATCAAAACAATAAACCCTGAGAACATAGAAAAAAGATAAATAAAGATATGAGCAGAACTTAATACAACAGAAAACGTATAAAATTGAGGTGATTTAGTAAGTCCAAAGAATCTTCTTTGAAAAGATTGAAAAGACACACTTTGATTAAGGAAAACAAAAACATAAGTAAAGAATATACAGAAAGAATCAGGACAAAGTTATAGCAGAGAATATATGAAATGCCAGTAAATTTGAACATTTCTGTAAAGTGGACCATTTCCTAGCTCCTAAAGTTTACCAAACCTGACACAAGAGGAAATCATTTAAGGTCATCATGTCTGCCCTTGGCATTCTCGGAACGCCCTCGCCTCAGGATGCAGCATCTGTAGTCCATGGTAACCTGCGGAGAGGGGGCGGGGCTGAGGGTGGTTGGAACTCTGCCCTCACTGAAGGAGTGGGTGTGGCCATCTCTGCTGTGACTGAACAAAGGGCAGGGGAGCAGGGGGCCCAGGGCAGGGCCCTCAGAGCACGGCAGGTCCAGTGGGGTGTCACAAGCATTTAGGCCCAGAACAATGGGCGCCTTCTTTGTCTGCACAGCTGCCCAAACTCTCACCTTTCCACTCAGGCCGACTTCTTACTTGAAGTGTGTGTGGAACCTGTCCTCACAGTACACCTCACTGCACAGCTAAACATAGGTCTGGGCATCGTAGCTTCCTGCCAGGTGACCGAAGTTCGCAGGCAGATGTGTCCCAGGGACACATGCAAAGAGGCTCCTGCCCGGGCCACAGGCTGCCCACTGCCCCTGCCCCAGATCGGGGGCCGCCAATCAGCCCTGTCGGAGTCCCCTGCCTCTAGAGGGAGTATTGGACCAACACTTGTAGAAAACGGCGTTCTCGCGGGCAACTCATTGGAGGGACACAAATAAATCTTTGCCGACTTTCTGCTGAAGCTTATGACCGTTCACACCTAAGCGTCTTACAAGGTCAGCTGTTTAGCTAAACATGAGCTCATGATCTAAATTTACACAATAATGAAGAAATCAGCTACGAGGGGAGACAATCAGTAAAGACTATCAATACCAGAATTAGATTCCCAAGGCCATCCATCAATTGTTGGAATAATCAGGTGCAAGGCAGAATATATACATAAAACTGGACCTGAAACAAGGAACAAGGATGTTTTCAAACACTGGTAGGATCTCTAAAACATTTTTAAAGTACATGTCATTGATAAAGCTAAATACTCAAAGGTTGTGTAATACAACAGATTAAGCATTGAGAAGAGTGAAATTATGCTGTTTTGAAAACTATGGCAGGTGAGATTTTCTGCCTAATTATATAAGAAGATTTCTCTAAAAATACACATTATTTCAATGACTTATTGGCTGTGAAATAAGTTAAGGGTATTTCAAATGGCTTGTCTGCAAAGAAAGGTGAGATGTAGGGAATCACAGAAAGTCGAGGGGAAAATAGGTCAATATATACATTGCTATATGGTGAACTAAACCTTAGGCCAGCAACAATGGAGAGGACCTGACCCTTAGAAACTTACAAGTAAGCTGGAATCTTCAAAAGTTCAAATCTTTATAAGTAAAATATTTATTAAAATGAATAACCAAGTGTTTTAATTGACATCAGAAGATCAAAACAATAAACCCTGAGAACATAGAAAAGAGATAAATAAAGATATGAGCAGAACTTAATACAACAGAAAACGTATAAAATTGAGGTGATTTAGTAAGTCCAAAGAATCTTCTTTGAAAAGATTGAAAAGACACACTTTGATTAAGGAAAACAAAAACATAAGTAAAGAATATACAGAAAGAATCAGGACAATGTTATAGCAGAGAATATATGAAATGCCAGTAAATTTGAACATTTCTGTAAAGTGGACCATTTCCTAGCTCCTAAAGTTTACCAAACCTGACACAAGAGGAAATCATTTAAGGTCATCATGTCTGCCCTTGGCATTCTCGGAACGCCCTGGCCTCAGGATGCAGCCTCTGTAGTCCATGGTAATCTGCGGAGAAGGGGCGGGGCTGAGGGTGGTTGGAACTCTGCCCTCAATGAAGGAGTGGGTGTGGCCATCTCTGCTGTGACTGAACAAAGGGCAGGGGAGCAGGGGGCCCAGGGCAGGGCCCTCAGAGCACGGCAGGTCCAGTGGGGTGTCACAAGCATTTAGGCCCAGGCCAAAGGGCGCCTTCTTTGTCTGCACAGCTGCCCAAACTCTCACCTTTCCACTCAGGCCGACCTATTACTTGAAGTGTGTGTGGAACCTGTCCTCACAGTACACCTCGCTGCACAGCTAACCATAGGTCTGGGCATCGTAGCTTCCTTCCAGGTGACCGAAGTTCGCAAGCAGATGTGTCCCAGGGACACATGCAAAGAGGCTCCAGCCCGGGCCACAGGCTGCCCACAGCCCCTGCCCCAGATCGGGGGCCGCAAAGCAGCCCTGTCGGAGTCCCCTGCCTCTAGAGGGAGTATTGGACCAACACTTGTAGAAAACGGTGTCCTCGTGGGCAACTCATTGGAGGGACACAAATAAATCTTTGCCGACTTTCTGCTGAAGCTTACGAGCGTTCACACCTAAGCATCTTACAAGGTCAGCTGTTTAGCTAAACATGAGCTCATGATCTAAATTTACACAATAATGAAAAAATCAGCTATGAGGGGAGACAATCAGTAAAGACTATCAATACCAGAATTAGATTCCCAAGGCCATCCATCAATTGTTGGAATAATCAGGTGCAAGGCAGAATATATACATAAAACTGGAACTGAAACAAGGAACAAGGATGTTTTCAAACACTGGTAGGATCTCTAAAACATTTTTAAAGGACATGTCATTGATAAAGCTAAATACTCAAAGGTTGTGTAATACAACAGATTAAGCATTGAGAAGAGTGAAATTATGCTGTTTTGAAAACTATGGCAGGTGAGATTTTCTGCCTAATTATAGAAGAAGATTTCTCTAAAAATACACATTATTTCAATGACTTATTGGCTGTGAAATAAGTTAAGGGTATTTCAAATGGCTTGTCTGCAAAGAAAGGTGAGATGTAGGGAATCACAGAAAGTCGAGGGGAAAATAGGTCAATATATACATTGCTATATGGTGAACTAAACCTTAGGCCAGCAACAATGGAGAGGACCTGACCCTTAGAAACTTACAAGTAAGCTGGAATCTTCAAAAGTTCAAATATTTATAAGTAAAATATTTATTAAAATGAATAACCAAGTGTTTTAATTGACATCAGAAGATCAAAACAATAAACCCTGAGAACATAGAAAAAAGATAAATAAAGATATGAGCAGAACTTAATACAACAGAAAACGTATAAAATTGAGGTGATTTAGTAAGTCCAAAGAATCTTCTTTGAAAACATTGAAAAGACACACTTTGATTAAGGAAAACAAAAACATAAGTAAAGAATATACAGAAAGAATCAGGACAATGTTATCGCAGAGAATATATGAAATGTCAGTAAATTTGAACATTTCTGTAAAGTGGACCATTTCCTAGCTCCTAAAGTTTACCAAACCTGACACAAGAGGAAATCATTTAAGGTCATCATGTCTGCCCTTGGCATTCTCGGAACGCCCTGGCCTCAGGATGCAGCCTGTGTAGTCCATGGTAACCTGCGGAGAGGGGGCGGGGCTGAGGGTGGTTGGAACTCTGCCCTCACTGAAGGAGTGGGTGTGGCCATCTCTGCTGTGGCTGAACAAAGGGCAGGGGAGCAGGGGGCCCAGGGCAGGGCCCTCAGAGCACGGCAGGTCCAGTGGGGTGTCACAAGCATTTAGGCCCAGGCCAAAGGGCGCCTTCTTTGTCTGCACAGCTGCCCAAACACTCACCTTTCCACTCAGGCCGACCTCTTACTTGAAGTGTGTGTGGAACCTGTCCTCACAGTACACCTCGCTGCACAGCAAACCATAGGTCTGGGCATCGTAGCTTCCTGCCAGGTGACCGAAGTTCGCAGGCAGATGTGTCCCAGGGACACATGCAAAGAGGCTCCTGCCCGGGCCACAGGCTGCCCACTGCCCCTGCCCCAGATCGGGGACCGCCAATCAGCCCTGTCGGAGTCCCCTGCCTCTAGAGGGAGTATTGGACCAACACTTGTAGAAAACGGTGTCCTCGTGGGCAACTCATTGGAGGGACACAAATAAATCTTTGCCGACTTTCTGTTGAAGCTTACGAGCGTTCACACCTAAGCGTCTTACAAGGTCAGCTGTTTAGCTAAACATGATCTCATGATCTAAATTTACACAATAATGAAGAAATCAGCTACGAGGGGAGACAATCAGTAAAGACTTTCAATAACAGAATTAAATTCCCAAGGCCATCCATCAATTGTTGGAATAATCAGGTGCAAGGCAGAAAATATACATAAAACTGGAACTGAAACAAGGAACAAGGATGTTTTCAAAGACTGGTAGGATCTCTAAAACATTTTTAAAGACATGTCATTGACAAAGCTAAATACTCAAAGGTTGTGTAATACAAAAGATTAAGCATTGAGAAGAGAGAAATTATGCTGTTTTGAAAACTATGGCAGGTGAGATTTTCTGCCTAAGTATATAAGAAGATTTCTCTAAAAAATACACATTATTTCAATGACTTATTGGCTGTGAAATAAGTTAAGGGTATTTCAAATGGCTTCTCTGCAAAGAAATGTGAGATGTAAGGAATCACAGAAAGTCGAGGGGAAAATAGGTCAATATATACATTGCTATATGGTGAACTAAACCTTAGGCCAGCAACAATGGAGAGGACCTGACCCTTAGAAACTTACAAGTAAGCTGGAATCTTCAAAAGTTCAAATCTTTATAAGTAAAATATTTATTAAAATGAATAACCAAGTGTTTTCATTGACATCAGAAGATCAAAACAATAAACCCTGAGAACATAGAAAAAGATAAATAAAGATATGAGCAGAACTTAATACAACAGAAAAGGTATAAAATTGAGGTGATTTAGTAAGTCCAAAGAATCTTCTTTGAAAAGATTGAAAAGACACACTTTGATTAAGGAAAACAAAAACATAAGTAAAGAATATACAGAAAGAATCAGGACAATGTTAGAGCAGAGAATATAAGAAATGCCAGTAAATTTGAACATTTCTGTAAAGTGGACCATTTCCTAGCTCCTAAAGTTTACCAAACCTGACACAAGAGGAAATCATTTAAGGTCATCATGTCTGCCCTTGGCATTCTCGGAACGCCCTGGCCTCAGGATGCAGCCTGTGTAGTCCATGGTAACCTGCGGAGAGGGGGCGGGGCTGAGGGTGGTTGGAACTCTGCCCTCACTGAAGGAGTGTGTGTGGCCATCTCTGCTGTGGCTGAACAAAGGGCAGGGGAGCAGGGGGCCCAGGGCAGGGCCCTCAGAGCACGGCAGGTCCAGTGGGGTGTCACAAGCATTTAGGCCCAGGCCAAAGGGCGCCTTCTTTGTCTGCACAGCTGCCCAAACACTCACCTTTCCACTCAGGCCGACCTCTTACTTGAAGTGTGTGTGGAACCTGTCCTCACAGTACACCTCGCTGCACAGCAAACCATAGGTCTGGGCATCGTAGCTTCCTGCCAGGTGACCGAAGTTCGCAGGCAGATGTGTCCCAGGGACACATGCAAAGAGGCTCCTGCCCGGGCCACAGGCTGCCCACTGCCCCTGCCCCAGATCGGGGACCGCCAATCAGCCCTGTCGGAGTCCCCTGCCTCTAGAGGGAGTATTGGACCAACACTTGTAGAAAACGGTGTCCTCGTGGGCAACTCATTGGAGGGACACAAATAAATCTTTGCCGACTTTCTGTTGAAGCTTACGAGCATTCACACCTAAGCGTCTTACAAGGTCAGCTCTTTAGCTAAACATGATCTCATGATCTAAATTTACACAATAATGAAGAAATCAGCTACGAGGGGAGACAATCAGTAAAGACTTTCAATACCAGAATTAAATTCCCAAGGCCATCCATCAATTGTTGGAATAATCAGGTGCAAGGCAGAAAATATACATAAAACTGGAACTGAAACAAGGAACAAGGATGTTTTCAAAGACTGGTAGGATCTCTAAAACATTTTTAAAGACATGTCATTGACAAAGCTAAATACTCAAAGGTTGTGTAATACAAAAGATTAAGCATTGAGAAGAGAGAAATTATGCTGTTTTGAAAACTATGGCAGGTGAGATTTTCTGCCTAAGTATATAAGAAGATTTCTCTAAAAAATACACATTATTTCAATGACTTATTGGCTGTGAAATAAGTTAAGGGTATTTCAAATGGCTTCTCTGCAAAGAAATGTGAGATGTAAGGAATCACAGAAAGTCGAGGGGAAAATAGGTCAATATATACATTGCTATATGGTGAACTAAACCTTAGGCCAGCAACAATGGAGAGGACCTGACCCTTAGAAACTTACAAGTAAGCTGGAATCTTCAAAAGTTCATATCTTTATAAGTAAAATATTTATTAAAATGAATAACCAAGTGTTTTCATTGACATCAGAAGATCAAAACAATAAACCCTGAGAACATAGAAAAAAGATAAATAAAGATATGAGCAGAACTTAATACAACAGAAAAGGTATAAAATTTAGGTGATTTAGTAAGTCCAAAGAATCTTCTTTGAAAAGATTGAAAAGACACACTTTGATTAAGGAAAACAAAAACATAAGTAAAGAATATACAGAAAGAATCAGGACAATGTTAGAGCAGAGAATATAAGAAATGCCAGATAATTTGAACATTTCTGTAAAGTGGACCATTTCCTAGCTCCTAAAGTTTACCAAACCTGACACAAGAGGAAATCATTTAAGGTCATCATGTCTGCCCTTGGCATTCTCGGAACGCCCTGGCCTCAGGATGCAGCCTCTGTAGTCCATGGTAACCTGCGGAGAAGGGGCGGGGCTGAGGGTGGTTGGAACTCTGCCCTCAATGAAGGAGTGGGTGTGGCCATCTCTGCTGTGACTGAACAAAGGGCAGGGGAGCAGGGGGCCCAGGGCAGGGCCCTCAGAGCACGGCAGGTCCAGTGGGGTGTCACAAGCATTTAGGCCCAGGCCAAAGGGCGCCTTCTTTGTCTGCACAGCTGCCCAAACTCTCACCTTTCCACTCAGGCCGACCTATGACTTGAAGTGTGTGTGGAACCTGTCCTCACAGTACACCTCGCTGCACAGCTAAACATAGGTCTGGGCATCGTAGCTTCCTGCCAGGTGACCGAAGTTCGCAAGCAGATGTGTCCCAGGGACACATGCAAAGAGGCTCCAGCCCGGACCACAGGCTGCCCACAGCCCCTGCCCCAGATCGGGGGCCGCAAAGCAGCCCTGTCGGAGTCCCCTGCCTCTAGAGGGAGTATTGGACCAACACTTGTAGAAAACGGTGTCCTCGTGGGCAACTCATTGGAGGGACACAAATAAATCTTTGCCGACTTTCTGCTGAAGCTTACGAGCATTCACACCTAAGCATCTTACAAGGTCAGCTGTTTAGCTAAACATGAGCTCATGATCTAAATTTACACAATAATGAAAAAATCAGCTATGAGGGGAGACAATCAGTAAAGACTATCAATACCAGAATTAGATTCCCAAGGCCATCCATCAATTGTTGGAATAATCAGGTGCAAGGCAGAATATATACATAAAACTGGAACTGAAACAAGGAACAAGGATGTTTTCAAACACTGGTAGGATCTCTAAAACATTTTTAAAGGACATGTCATTGATAAAGCTAAATACTCAAAGGTTGTGTAATACAACAGATTAAGCATTGAGAAGAGTGAAATTATCCTGTTTTGAAAACTATGGCAGGTGAGATTTTCTGCCTAATTATAGAAGAAGATTTCTCTAAAAATACACATTATTTCAATGACTTATTGGCTGTGAAATAAGTTAAGGGTATTTCAAATGGCTTGTCTGCAAAGAAAGGTGAGATGTAGGGAATCACAGAAAGTCGAGGGGAAAATAGGTCAATATATACATTGCTATATGGTGAACTAAACCTTAGGCCAGCAACAATGGAGAGGACCTGACCCTTAGAAACTTACAAGTAAGCTGGAATCTTCAAAAGTTCAAATATTTATAAGTAAAATATTTATTAAAATGAATAACCAAGTGTTTTAATTGACATCAGAAGATCAAAACAATAAACCCTGAGAACATAGAAAAAAGATAAATAAAGATATGAGCAGAACTTAATACAACAGAAAACGTATAAAATTGAGGTGATTTAGTAAGTCCAAAGAATCTTCTTTGAAAACATTGAAAAGACACACTTTGATTAAGGAAAACAAAAACATAAGTAAAGAATATACAGAAAGAATCAGGACAATGTTATAGCAGAGAATATATGAAATGTCAGTAAATTTGAACATTTCTGTAAAGTGGACCATTTCCTAGCTCCTAAAGTTTACCAAACCTGACACAAGAGGAAATCATTTAAGGTCATCATGTCTGCCCTTGGCATTCTCGGAACGCCCTGGCCTCAGGATGCAGCCTGTGTAGTCCATGGTAACCTGCGGAGAGGGGGCGGGGCTGAGGGTGGTTGGAACTCTGCCCTCACTGAAGGAGTGGGTGTGGCCATCTCTGCTGTGGCTGAACAAAGGGCAGGGGAGCAGGGGGCCCAGGGCAGGGCCCTCAGAGCACGGCAGGTCCAGTGGGGTGTCACAAGCATTTAGGCCCAGGCCAAAGGGCGCCTTCTTTGTCTGCACAGCTGCCCAAACACTCACCTTTCCACTCAGGCCGACCTCTTACTTGAAGTGTGTGTGGAACCTGTCCTCACAGTACACCTCGCTGCACAGCAAACCATAGGTCTGGGCATCGTAGCTTCCTGCCAGGTGACCGAAGTTCGCAGGCAGATGTGTCCCAGGGACACATGCAAAGAGGCTCCTGCCCGGGCCACAGGCTGCCCACTGCCCCTGCCCCAGATCGGGGACCGCCAATCAGCCCTGTCGGAGTCCCCTGCCTCTAGAGGGAGTATTGGACCAACACTTGTAGAAAACGGTGTCCTCGTGGGCAACTCATTGGAGGGACACAAATAAATCTTTGCCGACTTTCTGTTGAAGCTTACGAGCGTTCACACCTAAGCGTCTTACAAGGTCAGCTGTTTAGCTAAACATGATCTCATGATCTAAATTTACACAATAATGAAGAAATCAGCTACGAGGGGAGACAATCAGTAAAGACTTTCAATACCAGAATTAAATTCCCAAGGCCATCCATCAATTGTTGGAATAATCAGGTGCAAGGCAGAAAATATACATAAAACTGGAACTGAAACAAGGAACAAGGATGTTTTCAAAGACTGGTAGGATCTCTAAAACATTTTTAAAGACATGTCATTGACAAAGCTAAATACTCAAAGGTTGTGTAATACAAAAGATTAAGCATTGAGAAGAGAGAAATTATGCTGTTTTGAAAACTATGGCAGGTGAGATTTTCTGCCTAAGTATATAAGAAGATTTCTCTAAAAAATACACATTATTTCAATGACTTATTGGCTGTGAAATAAGTTAAGGGTATTTCAAATGGCTTCTCTGCAAAGAAATGTGAGATGTAAGGAATCACAGAAAGTCGAGGGGAAAATAGGTCAATATATACATTGCTATATGGTGAACTAAACCTTAGGCCAGCAACAATGGAGAGGACCTGACCCTTAGAAACTTACAAGTAAGCTGGAATCTTCAAAAGTTCAAATCTTTATAAGTAAAATATTTATTAAAATGAATAACCAAGTGTTTTCATTGACATCAGAAGATCAAAACAATAAACCCTGAGAACATAGAAAAAAGATAAATAAAGATATGAGCAGAACTTAATACAACAGAAAACGTATAAAATTCAGGTGATTTAGTAAGTCCAAAGAATCTTCTTTGAAAAGATTGAAAAGACACATTTTGATTAAGGAAAACAAAAACATAAGTAAAGAATATACAGAAAGAATCAGGACAATGTTATCGCAGAGAATATATGAAATGCCAGTAAATTTGAACATTTCTGTAAAGTGGACCATTTCCTAGCTCCTAAAGTTTACCAAACCTGACACAAGAGGAAATCATTTAAGGTCATCATGTCTGCCCTTGGCATTCTCGGAACGCCCTGGCCTCAGAATGCAGCATCTGTAGTCCATGGTAACCTGCGGAGAGGGGGCGGGGCTGAGGGAGGTTGGAACACTGCCCACACTGAGGGAGTGGGAGTGGCCATCTCTGCTGTGACTGAACAAAGGGCAGGGGAGCAGGGGGCCCAGGGCAGGGCCCTCAGAGCCCGGCATGTCCAGTGGGGTGTCACAAGCATTTAGGCCCAGACTAAAGGGAGCATTCTTTGTCTGCACTGCTGCCCAAACTCTCAGCTATCCATTCAGGCAGACCTCTTACTTGAAGAGTGTGTGGAAGCTGTCCGCGCAGTACACCTCGCTGCACAGCTAACCATAGGTCTGGGCTTCGTAGCTTCCTGCCAGGTGACCGAAGTTCGGAGGCAGATGGGTACCTGGGACACATGCAGATAGACTCCTGCCTGGGCCACAGGCCGCCCACTGCCCCTGCCACAGACCGGGGGCCGCCAAGCAGCCCTGTCGGTGTCCCCTGCCTCTTGAGGGAGTATTGGACCAACACTTGTAGAAAACGGCGTTCTCGCGGTCAACTCATTGGAGGGACACAAATAAATCTTTGCCGACTTTCTGCTGAAGCGTACGAGCGTTCACACCTAAGCGTCTTACAAGGTCAGCTGTTTAGCTAAACATGAGCTCATGATCTCAATTTACACAATAATGAAAAAATCAGCTACAAGGGGAGACAATCAGCAAAAAGTATCAATACAAGAATTAGATTCCCAAGGCCATCCATCAATTGTTGGAATAATCAGGTGCAAGGCAGAAAATATACATAAAACTGGAACTGAAACAAGGAACAAGGATGTTTTCAAAGACTGGTAGGATCTCTAAAACATTTTTAAAGTACATGTCATTGATAAAGCTAAATACTCAAAGGTTGTGTAATACAACAGATTAAGCATTGAGAAGAGTGAAATTATGCTGTTTTGAAAACTATGGCAGGTGAGATTTTCTGCCTAATTATATAAGAAGATTTCTCTAAAAACTACACATTATTTCAATGACTTATTGGCTGTGAAATAAGTTAAGGGTATTTCAAATGGCTTGTCTGCAGAGAAAGGTGAGATGTAGGGAATCACAGAAAGTCGAGGGGAAAATAGGTCAATATATACATTGCTATATGG
The DNA here is from genome assembly GCF_964341445.2 of Mesoplodon mirus. Taxonomy (NCBI): domain Eukaryota; kingdom Metazoa; phylum Chordata; class Mammalia; order Artiodactyla; family Ziphiidae; genus Mesoplodon; species Mesoplodon mirus. The sequence goes on along the minus strand of NC_138976.1, from coordinate 122,706,711 downwards.
TGAACTAAACCTTAGGCCAGCAACAATGGAGAGGACCTGACCCTTAGAAACTTACAAGTAAGCAGGAATCTTCAAAAGTTCAAATCATTATAAGTAAAATATTTATTAAAATGAATAACCAAGTGTTTTCATTGACATCAGAAGATCAAAACAATAAACCCTGAGAACATAGAAAAAAGAAAAATAAAGATATGAGCAGAATTTAATACAACAGAAAACGTATAAAATTGAGGTGATTTAGTAAGTCCAAAGAATCTTCTTTGAAAAGATTGAAAAGACACACTTTGATTAAGGAAAACAAAAACATAAGTAAAGAATATACAGAAAGAATCAGGACAATGTTATCGCAGAGAATATATGAAATGCCAGTAAATTTGAACATTTCTGTAAAGTGGACCATTTCCTAGCTCCTAAAGTTTACCAAACGTGACACAAGAGGAAATCATTGAAGGTCATCATGTCTTCCCTTGGCATTCTCGGAACGCCCTGGCCTCAGAATGCAGCATCTGTAGTCCATGGTAACCTGCGGAGAGGGGGCGGGGCTGAGGGAGGTTGGAACTCTGCCCTCACTGAGGGAGTGGGTGTGGCCATCTCTGCTGTGAATGAACAAAGGGCAGGGGAGCAGGGGGCCCAGGGCAGGGCCCTCATAGCCCGGCAGGTCCAGTGGGGTGTCACAAGCATTTAGGCCCAGGCCAAAGGGCGCCTTCTTTGTCTGCAGAGCTGCCCAAACTCTCACCTTTCCATTCAGGCCGACCGCTTACTTGAAGTGTGTGTGGAACCTGTCTGCGCAGTACACCTCGCTGCACAGCTAACCATAGATCTGGGCATCGGAGCTTCCTGACAGGTGACCGAAGTTGGCAGGCAGATGGGTCGCTGGGACACATGCAGTGACGCTCCTGCCTGGGCCACTGGCCGCCCACTGACCATGCCCCAGATCGGGGGCCGCCAAGCAGCCCTGTCGGAGTCCCCTGCCTCTTGAGGGAGTATTGGACCATCTCTTGTAGAAAACGTGGTTCTCGTTGGCAACTCATTGGAGGTACACACATAAATCTTTGCCGACTTTCTGCTGAAGCTTACGAGCGTTCACACCTAAGCGTCTTACAAGGTCAGCTGTTTAGCCAAACATGAGCTCATGATCTAAATTTACACAATAATGAAGAAATCAGCTACAAGGTGAGACAATCAGCAAAAATTATCAATACCAGAATTAGATTCCCAAGGCCATCCATCAATTGTTCGAATAATCAGGTGCAAGGCAGAATATATACATAAAACTGGAACTGAAACAAGGAACAAGGATGTTTTCAAAGACTGGTAGGATCTCTAAAACATTTTTAAAGGACATGTCATTGATAAAGCTAAATACTCAAAGGTTGTGTAATACAACAGATTAAGCATTGAGAAGAGTGAAATTATGCTGTTTTGAAAACTATGGCAGGTGAGATTTTCTGCCTAATTATATAAGAAGATTTCTCTAAAAACTACACATTATTTCAATGACTTATTGGCTGTGAAATAAGTTAAGGGTATTTCAAATGGCTTGTCTGCAAAGAAAGGTGAGATGTAGGGAATCACAGAAAGTCGAGGGGAAAATAGGTCAATATATACATTGCTATATGGTGAACTAAACCTTAGGCCAGCAACAATGGAGAGGACCTGACCCTTAGAAACGTACAAGTAAGCTGGAATCTTCAAAAGTTCAAATCTTTATAAGTAAAATATTTATTAAAATGAATAACCAAGTGTTTTCATTGACATCAGAAGATCAAAACAATAAACCCTGAGAACATAGAAAAAAGATAAATAAAGATATGAGCAGAACTTAATAGAACAGAAAACGTATAAAATTGAGGTGATTTAGAAAGTCCAAAGAATCTTCTTTGAAAACATTGAAAAGACACACTTTGATTAATGAAAACAAAAACATAAGTAAAGAATATTCAGAAAGAATCAGGACAATGTTATAGCAGATAATATAAGAAATGCCAGTAAATTTGAACATTTCTGTAAAGTGGACCATTTCCTAGCTCCTAAAGTTTACCAAACCTGACACAAGAGGAAATCATTTAAGGTCATCATGTCTGCCCTTGGCATTCTCGGAACGCCCTGGCCTCAGAATGCAGCATCTGTAGTCCATGGTAACCTGCGGAGAGGGCGCGGTGCTGAGGGAGGTTGGAACACTGCCCTCACTGAGGGAGTGGGTGTGGCCATCTCTGCTGTGACTGAACAAAGGTCAGGGGAGCAGGGGGCCCAGGGCAGGGCCCTCAGAGCCCGGCAGGCCCAGTGGGGTGTCACAAGCATTTAGGCCCAGACCAAAGTGCGCCTTCTTTGTCTGCACAGCTGCCCAAACTCTCACCTTTCCATTCAGGCCGACCTCTTACTTGAAGTGTGTGTGGAAGCTGTCAGTGCAGTACACCTCGCTGCACAGCTAAGCATAGGTCTGGGCATCGTAGCTTCCTGCCAGGTGACCGAACTTCACAGGCAGATTGGTCCCTGGGACACATGCAGAGAGGCTCCTGCCTGGGCTACAGGCCGCCCAATGCCCCTGCCACAGACTTGGGGCCGCCAAGCAGCCCTGTCGGAGTCCCCTGCCTCTTGAGGGAGTATTGGACCATCTCTTGTAGAAAACGGCGTTCTCGCGGGCAACTCATTGGAGGGAAACAAATAAATCTTTGCCGACTTTCTGCTGAAGCTTACGAGCGTTCACACCTAAGTGTCTTACAAGGTCAGCTGTTTAGCTAAACATGAGCTCATGATCTCAATTTACACAATAATGAAGAAATCAGCTACAAGGGGAGACAACCAGCAAAAACTATCAACACCAGAATTAGATTCCCAAGGCCATCCATCAATTGTTGGAATAATCAGGTGCAAGGCACAAAATATACATAAAACTGGAACTGAAACAAGGAACAAGGATGTTTTCAAAGACTGGTAGGATCTCTAAAACATTTTTAAAGTACATGTCATTGATAAAGCTAAATACTCAAAGGTTGTGTAATACAACAGATTAAGCATTGAGAAGAGTGAAATTATGCTGTTTTGAAAACTATGGCATGTGAGATTTTCTGCCTAATTATATAAGAAGATTTCTCTAAAAAATACACAGTATTTCAATGACTTATTTGCTTGAAATAAGTTAAGGGTATTTCAAATGGCTTGTCTGCAAAGAAAGGTGAGATGTAGGGGATCACAGAAAGTCGAGGGGAAAATAGGTCAATATATACATTGCTATATGGTGAACTAAACCTTAGGCCAGCAACAATGGAGAGGACCTGACCCTTAGAATCTTACAAGTAAGCTGGAATCTTCAAAAGTTCAAATCTTTATAAGTAAAATATTTATTAAAATGAATAACCAAGTATTTTAATTGACATCAGAAGATCAAAACAATAAACCCTGAGAACATAGAAAAAAGATAAATAAAGATATGAGCAGAACTTAGTACAACAGAAAACGTATAAAATTGAAGTGATTTAGTAAGTCCAAAGAATCTTCTTTGAAAAGATTGAAAAGACACACTTTGATTAAGGAAAACAAAAACATAAGTAAGAATATACAGAAAGAATCAGGACAATGTTATAGCAGAGAATATATGAAATGCCAGTAAATTTGAACATTTCTGTAAAGTGGACCATTTCCTAGCTCCTAAAGTTTACCAAACCTGACACAAGAGGAAATCATTTAAGGTCAACATGTCTGCCCTTGGCATTCTCGGAACGCCCTGGCCTCAGAATGCAGCCTCTGTAGTCCATGGTAACCTGCGGAGAGGGGGCGGGGCTGAGGGAGGTTGGAACTCTGCCCTCACTGAGGTAGTGGGTGTGGCCATTTCTGCTGTGACTGAACAAAGGGCAGGGGAGGAGGGGGCCCAGGGCAGGGCCCTCAGAGCCCGGCAGGTCCAGTGGGGTGTCACAAGCATTTAGGCCCAGGCCAAAGGGCGCCTTCTTTGTCTGCACAGCTGCCCAAACTCTCAACTTTCCATTCAGGCCGACCGCTTACTTGAAGTGTGTGTGGAACCTGTCTGCGCAGTACACCTCGCTGCACAGCTAACCATAGGTCTGGGCATCATAGCTTCCTGCCAGGTGACTGAAGTTCGCCGGCAGATGGGTCGCTGGGACACATGCAGAGAGGCTCCTGCCTGGGCCACAGGCCGCCCACTGCCCCTGCCCCAGATCGGGGGCCGCCAAGCAGACCTGTCGGAGTCCCCTGCCTCTTGAGGGAGTATTGGACCATCTCTTGTAGAAAATGTGGTTCTCGTTGGCAACTCATTGGAGGTACACAAATAAATCTTTGCCGACTTTTTGCTGAAGCTTACGAGCGTTCACACCTAAGCGTCTTACAAGGTCAGCTGTTTAGCCAAACATGAGCTCATGATCTAAATTTACACAATAATGAAGAAATCAGCTACAAGGGGAGACAATCAGCAAAAAGTATCAATACCAGAATTAGATTCCCAAGGCCATCCATCAATTGTTGGAATAATCAGGTGCAAGGCAGAAAATATACATAAAACTGGAACTGAAACAAGGAACAAGGATGTTTTCAAAGACTGGTAGGATCTCTAAAACATTTTTAAAGTACATGTCATTGATAAAGCTAAATACTCAAAGGTTGTGTAATACAACAGATTAAGCATTGAGAAGAGTGAAATTATGCAGTTTTGAAAACTATGGCAGGTGAGATTTTCTGCCTAATTATATAAGAAGATTTCTCTAAAAAATACACATTATTTCAATGACTTATTGGCTGTGAAATAAGTTAAGGGTATTTCAAATGGCTTGTCTGCAAAGAAAGGTGAGATGTAGGGAATCACAGAAAGTCGAGGGGAAAATAGGTCAATATATACATTGCTATATGGTGAACTAAACCTTAGGCCAGCAACAATGGAGAGGACCTGACCCTTAGAAACTTACAAGTAAGCTGGAATCTTCAAAAGTTCAAATCTTTATAAGTAAAATATTTATTAAAATGAATAACCAAGTGTTTTAATTGACATCAGAAGATCAAAACAATAAACCCTGAGAACATAGAAAAAAGATAAATAAAGATATGAGCAGAATTTAATACAACAGAAAACGTATAAAATTGAGGTGATTTAGTAAGTCCAAAGAATCTTCTTTGAAAACATTGAAAAGACACACTTTGATTAAGGAAAACAAAAACATAAGTAAAGAATATTCAGAAAGAATCAGGACAATGTTATCGCAGAGAATATATGAAATGCCAGTAAATTTGAACATTTCTGTAAAGTGGACCATTTCCTAGCTCCTAAAGTTTACCAAACCTGACACAAGAGGAAATCATTTAAGGTCATCATGTCTGCCCTTGGCATTCTCGGAACGCCCTGGCCTCAGAATGCAGCATCTGTAGTCCATGGTAACCTGCGGAGAGGGGGCGGGGCTGAGGGAGGTTGGAACTCTGCCCTCACTGAGGTAGTGGGTGTGGCCATCACTGCTGTGACTGAACAAAGGGCAGGGGAGCAGGGGGCCCAGGGCAGGGCCCTCAGAGCCCGGCAGGTCCTGTGGGGTGTCACAAGCATTTAGATCCAGGCCAAAGGGCGCCATCTTTGTCTGCACAGCTGCCCAAACTCTCACCTTTCCATTCAGGCCGACCGCTTACTTGAAGTGTGTGTGGAACCTGTCCGCGCAGTACACCTCACTGCACAGCTAACCATAGGTCTGGGCATCGTAGCTTCCTGCCAGGCGACCGAAGTTCGCAGGCAGATGGGTCCCTGGGACACATGCAGAGAGGCTCCTGCCTGGGCTACAGGCCGCCCACTGCCCCTGCCACAGACTGGGGGCCGCCAAGCAGCCCTGTCGGAGTCCCCTGCCTCTTGAGGGAGTATTGGACCAACACTTGTAGAAAACGGGGTTCTCGCGGGCAACTCATTGGAGGGACACAAATAAATCTTTGCCGACTTTCTGCTGAAGCTTACGAGCGTTCACACCTAAGCGTCTTACAAGGTCAGCTGTTTAGCTAAACATGAGCTCATGATCTAAATTTACACAATAATGAAGAAATCAGCTACAAGGGGAGACAATCAGCAAAAACTATCAATACCAGAATTAGATTCCCAAGGCCATCCATCAATTGTTGGAATAATCAGGTGCAAGGCAGAAAATATACATAAAACTGGAACTGAAACAAGGAACAAGGATGTTTTCAAAGACTGGTAGGATCTCTAAAACATTTTTAAAGTACATGACATTGATAAAGCTAAATACTCAAAGGTTGTGTAATACAACAGATTAAGCATTGAGAAGAGTGAAATTATGCTGTTTTGAAAACTATGGCAGGTGAGATTTTCTGCCTAATTATAGAAGAAGATTTCTCTAAAAAATACACATTATTTCAATGACTTATTGGCTGTGAAATAAGTTAAGGGTATTTCAAATGGCTTGTCTGCAAAGAAAGGTGAGATGTAGGGAATCACAGAAAGTCGAGGGGAAAATAGGTCAATATATACATTGCTATATGGTGAACTAAACCTTAGGCCAGCAACATTGGAGAGGACCTGACCCTTAGAAACGTACAAGTAAGCTGGAATCTTCAAAAGTTCAAATGTTTATAAGTAAAATATTTATTAAAATGAATAACCAAGTGTTTTCATTGACATCAGAAGATCAAAACAATAAACCCTGAGAACATAGAAAAAAGATAAATAAAGATATGAGCAGAACTTAATAGAACAGAAAACGTATAAAATTGAGGTGATTTAGTAAGTCCAAAGAATCTTCTTTGAAAACATTGAAAAGACACACTTTGATTAAGGAAAACAAAAACATAAGTAAAGAATATTCAGAAAGAATCAGGACAATGTTATAGCAGATAATATAAGAAATGCCAGTAAATTTGAACATTTCTGTAAAGTGGACCATTTCCTAGCTCCTAAAGTTTACCAACCCTGACACAAGAGGAAATCATTTAAGGTCATCATGTCTGCCCTTGGCATTCTCGGAACGCCCTGGCCTCAGAATGCAGCATCTGTAGTCCATGGTAACCTGCGGAGAGGGGGCGGGGCTGAGGGAGGTTGTAACACTGCCCTCACTGAGGGATTGGGTGTGGCCATCTCTGCTGTGACTGAACAAAGGGCAGGGGAGCAGGGGGCCCAGGGCAGGGCCCTCAGAGCCCGGCAGGCCCAGTGGGGTGTCACAAGCATTTAGGCCCAGAACAAAGGGCGCCTTCTTTGTCTGCACAGCTGCCCAAACCTTCACCTTTCCACTCAGGCCGACCACTTACTTGAAGTGTGTGTGGAAACTGTCCGCGCAGTACACCTCGCTGCACAGATAACCATAGGTCTGGGCATCGTAGCTTCCTGCCAGGTGACCGAAGTTCGCAGGCAGATGGGTCCCTGGGACACATGCAGATAGACTCCTGCCTGGGACACAGGCCGCCCACTGCCCCTGCCACAGACCGGGGGCCGCCAAGCAGCCCTGTTGGACTCCCCTGCCTCTTGAGGGAGTATTGGACCAACACTTGTAGAAAACGGGGTTCTCGCGGGCAACTCATTGCAGGGACACAAATAAATCTTTGCCGACTTTCTGCTGAAGCGTACGAGCGTTCACACCTAAGCGTCTTACAAGGTCAGCTGTTTAGCTAAACATGAGCTCATGATCTAACTTTACACAATAATGAAAAAATCAGCTACAAGGGGAGACAATCAGCAAAAACTATCAATACCAGAATTAGATTCCCAAGGCCATCCATCAATTGTTGGAATAATCAGGTGCAAGGCACAAAATATACATAAAACTGGAACTGAAACAAGGAACAAGGATGTTTTCAAAGACTGGTAGGATCTCTAAAACATTTTTAAAGTACATGTCATTGATAAAGCTAAATACTCAAAGGTTGTGTAATACAACAGATTAAGCATTGAGAAGAGTGAAATTATGCTGTTTTGAAAACTATGGCAGGTGAGATTTTCTGCCTAATTATATAAGAAGATTTCTCTAAAAAATACACATTATTTCAATGATTATTGGCTGTGAAATAAGTTAAGTGTATTTCAAATGGCTTGTCTGCAAAGAAAGGTGAGATGTAGGGAATCACAGAAAGTCGAGGGGAAAATAGGTCAATATATACATTGCTATATGGTGAACTAAACCTTAGGCCAGCAACAATGGAGAGGACCTGACCCTTAGAAACTTACAAGTAAGCTGGAATCTTCAAAAGTTCAAATCTTTATAAGTAAAATATTTATTAAAATGAATAACCAAGTGTTTTAATTGACATCAGAAGATCAAAACAATAAACCCTGAGAACATAGAAAAAAGATAAATAAAGATATGAGCAGAACTTAATACAACAGAAAACGTATAAAATTGAGGTGATTTAGTAAGTCCAAAGAATCTTCTTTGAAAAGATTGAAAAGACACACTTTGATTAAGGAAAACAAAAACATAAGTAAGAATATACAGAAAGAATCAGGACAATGTTATAGCAGAGAATATATGAAATGCCAGTAAATTTGAACATTTCTGTAAAGTTTACTATTTCCTAGCTCCTAAAGTTTACCAAACCTGACACAAGAGGAAATCATTTAAGGTCATCATGTCTGCCCTTGGCATTCTCGGAACGCCCTGGCCTCAGAATGCAGCATCTGTAGTCCATGGTAACCTGCGGAGAGAGGGCGGGGCTGAGGGAGGTTGGAACTCTGCCCTCACTGAGGGAGTGGGTGTGGCCATCTCTGCTGTGACTGAACAATGGCAGGGGAGCAGGGGGCCCAGGGCAGGGCCCTCAGAGCCCGGCAGGTCCTGTGGGGTGTCACAAGCATTTAGATCCAGGCCAAAGGGCGCCATCTTTGTCTGCACAGCTGCCCAAACTCTCACCTTTCCATTCAGGCCGACCGCTTACTTGAAGTGTGTGTGGAACCTGTCCACGCAGTACACCTCGCTGAACAGCTAACCATAAGTCTGGGCATCGTAGCTTCCTGCCAGGTGACCGAAGTTCGCAGGCAGATGGGTCCCAGGGACACATGCAGAGAGGCTTCTGCCTGGGCCACAGGCCGCCCACTGCCCCTGCCCCAGATTGGGGGCCGCCAAGCAGCCCTGTCGGAATCCCCTGCCTCTTGAGGGAGTATTGGACCAACACTTGTAGAAAACAGCGTTCTCGCGGGCAACTCATTGGAGGGACACAAATAAATCTTTGCCGACTTTCTGCTGAAGCTTACGTGCGTTCACACCTAAGTGTCTTACAAGGTCAGCTGTTTAGCTAAACATGAGCTCATTATCTAAATTTACACAATAATGAAGAAATCAGATACAAGGGGAGATAACCAGCAAAAACTATCAATACCAGAATTAGATTCCCAAGGCCATCCATCAATTGTTGGAATAATCAGGTGCAAGGCAGAAAATATACATAAAACTGGAACTGAAACAAGGAACAAGGATGTTTTCAAAGACTGGTAGGATCTCTAAAACATTTTTAAAGGACATGTCATTGATAAAGCTAAATACTCAAAGGTTGTGTAATACAACAGATTAAGCATTGAGAAGAGTGAAATTATGCTGTTTTGAAAACTATGGCAGGTGAGATTTTCTGCCTAATTATAGAAGAAGATTTCTCTAAAAAATACACATTATTTCAATGACTTATTGGCTGTGAAATAAGTTAAGGGTATTTCAAATGGCTTGTCTGCAAAGAAAGGTGAGATGTAGGGAATCACAGAAAGTCGAGGGGAAAATAGGTCAATATATACATTGCTATATGGTGAACTAAACCTTAGGCCAGCAACAATGGAGAGGACCTGACCCTTAGAAACTTACAAGTAGGCTGGAATCTTCAAAAGTTCAAATCTTTATAAGTAAAATATTTCTTAAAATGAATAACCAAGTGTTTTAATTGACATCAGAAGATCAAAACAATAAACCCTGAGAACATAGAAAAAAGATAAATAAAGATATGAGCAGAACTTAATACAACAGAAAACGTATAAAATTGAGGTGATTTAGTAAGTCCAAAGAATCTTCTTTGAAAAGATTGAAAAGACACACTTTGATTAAGAAAACAAAAACATAAGTAAAGAATATACAGAAAGAATCAGGACAATGTTATAGCAGAGAATATATGAAATGCCAGTAAATTTGAACATTTCTGTAAAGTGGACCATTTCCTAGCTCCTAAAGTTTACCAAACCTGACACAAGAGGAAATCATTTAAGGTCATCATGTCTGCCCTTGGCATTCTCAGAATGCCCTGGCCTCAGAATGCAGCATCTGTAGTCCATGGTAAACTGCAGAGAGGGGGCGGGGCTGAGGGAGGTTGGAACACTGCCCTCACTGAGGGAGTGGGTGTGGCCATCTCTGCTGTGACTGAACAAAGGGCAGGGGAGCAGGTGTCCCAGGGCAGGCCCTCAGAGCCTGGCACGTCCAGTGGGGTGTCACAAGCATTTAGGCCCAGACCAAAGGGCGCCTTCTTTGTCTGCACAGCTGCCCAAACTCTCACCTTTCCATTCAGGCCGACCTCTTACTTGAAGTGTGTGTGGAAGCTGTCCATGCAGTACACCTCGCTGCACAGCTAAGCATAGGTCTGGGCATCGTAGCTTCCTGCCAGGTGACCGAAGTTCGCAGGCAGATGTGTCCCTGGGACACATGCAGTGAGGCTCCTGCCTGGGCCACAGGCCGCCCACTGCCCCTGCCCCAGAGCGGGGGCCGCCAAGCAGCCGTGTCGGAGTCCCCTGCCACTTGAGGGAGTATTGGACCAACACTTGTAGAAAATGGCGTTCTCGCGGGCAACTCTTGGAGGGACACAAATAAATCTTTGCCGACTTTCTGCTGAAGCTTACGAGCGTTCACACCTAAGCGTCTTACTAGTTCAGCTGTTTAGCTAAACATGAGCTCATGATCTAAATTTACACAATAATGAAGAAATCAGCTACAAGGGGAGACAACCAGCAAAAACTATCAATACCAGAATTAGATTCCCAATGCCATCCATCAATTGTTGGAATAATCAGGTGCAAGGCAGAAAATATACATAAAACTGGAACTGAATCAAGGCACAAGGATGTTTTCCAAGACTGGTAGGATCTCTAAAACATTTTTAAAGTACATGTCATTGATAAAGCTAAATACTCAAAGGTTGTGTAATACAACAGATAAAGCATTGAGAAGAGTGAAATTATGCTGTTTTGAAAACTATGGCAGGTGAGATTTTCTGCCTAATTATATAAGAAGATTTCTCTAAAAAATACACATTATTTCAATGACTTATTGGCTGTGAAATAAGTTAAGGGTATTTCAAATGGCTTGTCTGCAAAGAAAGGTGAGATGTAGGGGATCACAGAAAGTCGAGGGGAAAATAGGTCAATATATACATTGCTATATGGTGAACTAAACCTTAGGCCAGCAACATTGGAGAGGACCTGACCCTTAGAAACTTACAAGTAAGCTGGAATCTTCAAAAGTTCAAATCTTTATAAGTAAAATATTTATTAAAATGAATAAACAAGTGTTTTAATTGACATCAGAAGATCAAAACAATAAACCCTGAGAACATAGAAAAAAGATAAATAAAGATATGAGCAGAACTTAATACAACAGAAAACGTATAAAATTGAGGTGATTTAGTAAGTCCAAAGAATCTTCTTTGAAAAGATTGAAAAGACACACTTTGATTAAGGAAAACAAAAACATAAGTAAAGAATATACAGAAAGAATCAGGACAATGTTATAGCAGAGAATATATGAAATGCCAGTAAATTTGAACATTTCTGTAAAGTGGACCATTTCGTAGCTCCTAAAGTTTACCAAACCTGACACAAGAGGAAATCATTTAAGGTCATCATGTCTGCCCTTGGCATTCACGGAACGCCCTGGCCTCAGAATGCAGCATCTGTAGTCCATGGTAACCTGCGGTGAGGGGGCGGGGCTGAGGGAGGTTGGAACACTGCCCTCACTGAGGGAGTGGGTGTGCCCATCTCTGCTGTGACTGAACAAAGGGCAGGTGAGCAGGGGGCCCAGGGCAGGGCCCTCAGAGCCCGGCAGGTCCAGTGGTGTGTCACAAGCATTTAGGCCCAGACCAAAGGGCGCCTTCTTTGTCTGCACAGCTGCCCAGACTCTCACCTTTCCATTCAGGCAGACCTCTTATTTGAAGTGTGTGTGGAAGCTGTCCACGCAGTACACCTCACTGCACAGCTAACCATAGGTCTGGGCATCGTAGCTTCCTGCCAGGTGACCGAAGTTCGCAGGCAGATGGGTCCCTGGGACACATGCAGATAGACTCCTGCCTGGGCTACAGGCCGCCCACGGCCCCTGCCACAGAACGGGGGCAGCCAAGCAGCCCTGTCAGAAACCCCTGCCTCTTGAGGGAGTATTGGACCAACACTTGTAGAAAACGGGGTTCTCGCGGGCAACTCATTGGAGGGACACAAATAAATCTTTGCCGACTTTCTGCTGAAGCTTACGAGCATTCACACCTAAGTGTCTTACAAGGTCAGCTGTTTAGCTAAACATGAGCTCATGATCTAATTTTTCACAATAATGAAGAAATCAGCTACAAGGGGAGACAATCAGCAAAAACTATCAATACCAGAATTAGATTCCCAAGGCCATCCATCAATTGTTGGAATAATCAGGTGCAAGGCAGAAAATATACATAAAACTGGAACTGAAACAAGGAACAAGGATGTTTTCAAAGACTGGTAGGATCTCTAAAACATTTTTAAAGTACATGTCATTGATAAAGCTAAATACTCAAAGGTTGTGTAATACAACAGATTAAGCATTGAGAAGAGTGAAATTATGCTGTTTTGAAAACTATGGCAGTGAGATTTTCTGCCTAATTATATAAGAAGATTTCTCTAAAAAATACACATTATTTCAATGACTTATTGGCTGTGAAATAAGATAAGGGTATTTCAAATGGCTTGTCTGCAAAGAAAGGTGAGATGTAGGGAATCACAGAAAGTCGAGGGGAAAATAGGTCAATATATACATTGCTATATGGTGAACAAAACCTTAGGCCAGCAACAATGGAGAGGACCTGACCCTTAGAAACTTACAAGTAAGCTGGAATCTTCAAACGTTCAAATCTTTATAAGTAAAATATTTATTAAAATGAATAACCAAGTGTTTTCATTGACATCAGAAGATCAAAACAATAAACCCTGAGAACATAGAGAAAAGATAAATAAAGATATGAGCAAAACTTAATACAACAGAAAACGTATAAAATTGAGGTGATTTAGTAAGTCCAAAGAATCTTCTTTGAAAACATTGAAAAGACACACTTTGATTAAGGAAAGCAAAAACATAAGTAAAGAATATTCAGAAAGAATCAGGACAATGTTATAGCAGATAATATAAGAAATGCCACTAAATTTGAACATTTCTGTAAAGTGGACCATTTCCTAGCTCCTAAAGTTTACCAAACGTGACAGAAGAGGAAATCATTTAAGGTCATCATGTCTGCCCTTGGCATTCTCGGAACGCCCTGGCCTCAGAATGCAGCATCTGTAGTCCATGGTAACCTGCGGAGAGGGGGCGGGGCTGAGGGAGGTTGGAACTCTGCCCTCACTGAGGGAGTGGGTGTGGCCATCTCTGCTGTGACTGAACAAAGGGCAGGGGAGCAGGGGGCCCAGGGCAGGGCCCTCAGAGCCCGGCAGGCCCAGTGGGGTGTCACAAGCATTTAGGCCCAGACCAAGGGGCGCCTTCTTTGTCTGCACAGCTGCCCAAACTCTCACCTTTCCATTCAGTCCGACCACTAACTTGAAGTGTGTGTGGAAGCTGTCCGTGCAGTACACCTCGCTGCACAGCTAACCATAGGTCTGGGCATCGTAGCATCCTGCCAGGTGACCAAAGTTCGCAGGCAGTTGGGTCCCTGGGACACATGCAGAGAGGCTCCTGCCTGGGCCAAAGGCCGCCCACTGCCCCTGCCACAGACCGGGGGCCGCCAAGCAGCCCTGTCGGAGTCCCCTGCCTCTTGAGGGAGTATTGGACCATATCTTGTAGAAAACGGCGTTCTCGCGGGCAACTCATTGGAGGGACACAAATAAATCTTTGCCGACTTTCTGCTGAAGCTTAAGAGCGTTCACACCTAAGCCTCTTACTAGTTCAGCTTTTTAGCTAAACATGAGCACATGATCTAAATTTACACAATAATGAAGAAATCAGCTACAAGGGGAGACAACCAGCAAAAACTATCAATACCAGAATTAGATTCCCAAGGCCATCCATCAATTGTTGGAATAATCAGGTGCAAGGCAGAAAATATACATAAAACTGGAACTGAAACAAGGAACAAGGATGTTTTCAAAGACTGGTAGGATCTCTAAAACATTTTTAAAGTACATGTCATTGATAAAGCTAAATACTCAAAGGTTGTGTAATACAACAGATTAAGCATTGAGAAGAGTGAAATTATGCTGTTTTGAAAACTATGGCAGGTGGGATTTTCTGCCTAATTATACAAGAAGATTTCTCTAAAAAATGCACATTATTTCAAAGACTTATTGGCTGTGAAATAACTTAAGGGTATTTCAAATCGCTTGTCTGCAAAGAAAGGTGAGATGTAGGGAATCACAGAAAGTCGAGGGGAAAATAGGTCAATATATACATTGCTATATGGTGAACTAAACCTTAGGCCAGCAACAATGGAGAGGACCTGACCCTTAGAAACTTACAAGTAAGCTGGAATCTTCAAAAGTTCAAATCTTTATAAGTAAAATATTTATTAAAATGAATAACCAGGTGTTTTAATTGACATCAGAAGATCAAAACAATAAACACTGAGAACATAGAAAAAAGAAAAATAAAGATATGTGCAGAACTTAATACAACAGAAAACGTATAAAATTGAGGTGATTTAGTAAGTCCAAAGAATCTTCTTTGAAAAGATTGAAAAGACACACTTTGATTAAGAAAAACAAAAACATAAGTAAAGAATATACAGAAAGAATCAGGACAATGTTATCGCAGAAAATATATGAAATGCCAGTAAATTTGAACATTTCTGTCAAGTGGACCATTTCCTAGCTCCTAAAGTTTACCAAACCTGACACAAGAGGAAATCATTTAAGGTCATCATGTCTGCCCTTGGCATTCTCGGAAATCCCTGGCCTCAGAATGCAGCATCTGTAGTCCATGGTAACCTGCAGAGAGGGGGCGGGGCTGAGGGAGGTTGGAACACTGCCCTCACTGAGGGAGTGTGTGTGGCCATCTCTGCTGTGACTGAACAAAGGGCAGGGGAGCAGTGGGCCCAGGGCAGGCCCTCAGAGCCTGGCACGTCCAGTGGGGTGTCACAAGCATTTAGGCCCAGACCAAAGGGCGCCTTCTTTGTCTGCACAGCTGCCCAAACTCTCAACTTTCCATTCAGGCCGACCTCTTACTTGAAGTGTGTGTGGAAGCTGTCCATGCAGTACACCTCGCTGCACAGCGAACGATAGGTCTGGGCATCGTAGCTTCCTGCCTGGTGACCGAAGTTCGCAGGCAGATGGGTCCCAGGAACACATGCAGAGAGGCTTCTGCCTGGACCACAGGCCGCCCACTGCCCCTGCCCCAGATCGGGGGCCGCCAAGCCGCCCTGTCGGAGTTCCCTGCCTCTTGAGGGAGTATTGGACCAACACTTGTAGAAAACGGCGTTCTCGCGGGCAACTCATTGGAGGGACACAAATAAATCTTTGCCGACTTTCTGCTGAAGCTTACGAGCGTTCACACCTAAGCGTCTTACACGGTCAGCTGTTTAGCTAAACATGAGCTCATGATCTAAATTTACACAATAATGAAGAAATCAGCTACAAGGGGAGACAATCAGCAAAAACTATCAATACAAGAATTAGATTCCCAAGGCCATCCATCAATTGTTGGAATAATCAGGAGCAAGGCAGAAAATATACATAAAACTGGAACTGAAACAAGGAACAAGGATGTTTTCCAAGACTGGTAGGATCTCTAAAACATTTTTAAAGTACATGTCATTGATAAAGCTAAATACTCAAAGGTTGTGTAATACAACAGATTAAGCATTGAGAAGAGTGAAATTATGCTGTTTTGAAAACTATGGCAGGTGAGATTTTCTGCCTAATTATATAAGAAGATTTCTCTAAAAAATACACATTATTTCAATGACTTATTGGCTGTGAAATAAGTTAAGGGTATTTCAAATGGCTTGTCTGCAAAGAAAGGTGAGATGTAGGGAATCACAGAAAGTCGAGGGGAAAATAGGTCAATATATACATTGCTATATGGTGAACTAAACCTTAGGCCAGCAACAATGGAGAGGACCTGACGCTTAGAAACTTACAAGTAAGCTGGAATCTTCAAAAGTTCAAATCTTTATAAGTAAAATATTTATTGAAAAGAATAACCAAGTGTTTTAATTGACATTAGAAGATCAAAACAATAAACCCTGAGAACATAGAAAAAAGATAAATAAAGATATGAGCAGAACTTAATACAACAGAAAACTTATAAAATTGAGGTGATTTAGTAAGTCCAAAGAATCTTCTTTGAAAAGATTGAAAAGACACACTTTGATTAAGGAAAACAAAAACATAAGTAAAGAATATACAGAAAGAATCAGGACAATGTTATAGCAGAGAATATATGAAATGCCAGTAAATTTGAACATTTCTATAAAGTGGACTATTTCCTAGCTCCTAAAGTTTACCAAACGTGACACAAGAGGAAATCATTTAAGGTCATCATGTCTGCCCTTGGCATTCTCGGAACGCCCTGGCCTCAGAATGCAGCATCTGTAGTCCATGGTAACCTGCGGAGAGGGGGCGGGACTGAGGGAGGTTGGAACTCTGCCCTCACTGAGGGAGTGGGTGTGGCCATCTCTGCTGTGTCTGAACAAAGGGCAGGGGAGCAGGGTGCCCAGGGCAGTGCCCTCATTGCCCGGCAGTTCCAGTGGGGTGTCACAAGCATTCAGGCCCAGAACAAAGGGTGCCTTCTTTGTCTGCACAGCTGCCCAAACTCTCACCTTTCCATTCAGGCCGACCTCTTACTTGAAGTGTGTGTGGAACCTGTCCGCGCAGTACACCTCGCTGCACAGCTAACCATAGGTCTGGGCATCGTAGCTTCCTCCCAGGTGACCGAATTTCGCAGGCAGATGGGACCCTGGGACACATGCAGAGAGGCTCCTGCCTGGGCTAGAGGCCGCCCACTGCCCCTGCCACAGACCGGGGGCTGCCAAGCAGCCCTGTCGGAGTCCCCTGCCTCTTTAGGGAGTATTGGACCAACACTTGTAGAAAAGGGCGTTCTCGCGGGCAACTCATTCGAGGGACACAAATAAATCTTTGCCGACTTTCTGCTGAAGCTTACGAGCGTTCACACCTAAGCGTCTTACTAGTTCAGCTGTTTAGCTAAACATGAGCTCATGATCTAAATTTACACAATAATGAAGAAATCAGCTACAAGGGGAGACAACCAGCAAAAACTATCAATACCAGTATTAGATTCCCAAGGCCATCCATCAATTGTTGGAATAATAAGGTGCAAGGCAGAAAATATACATAAAACGAACTGAAACAAGGAACAAGGATGTTTTCAAAGACTGGTAGGATCTCTAAAACATTTTTAAAGTACATGTCATTGATAAAGCTAAATACTCAAAGGTTGTATAATACAACAGATTAAGCATTGAGAAGAGTGAAATTATGATGTTTTGAAAACTATGGCAGGTGAGATTTTCTGCCTGATTATATAAGAAGGTTTCGCTAAAAAATACACATTATTTCAATGATTTATTGGCTGTGAAATAAGTTAAGGGTATTTCAAATGGCTTGTCTGCAAAGAAAGGTGAGATGTAGGGGATCACAGAAAGTCGAGGGGAAAATAGGTCAATATATACATTGCTATATGGTGAACTAAACCTTAGGCCTGAAACAATGGAGAGGACCTGACCCTTAGAAACTTACAATTAAGCTGGAATCTTCAAAAGTTCAAATTGTTATAAGTAAAATATTTATTAAAATGAATAACCAAGTGTTTTAATTGACATCAGAAGATCAAAACAATAAACCCTGAGAACATAGAAAAAAGATAAATAAAGATATGAGCAGAACTTAATACAACAGAAAACGTATAAAATAGAGATGATTTAGTAAGTCCAAAAAATCTTCTTTGAAAAGATTGAAAAGACACACTTTGATTAAGGAAAACAAAAACATAAGTAAAGAATATACAGAAAGAATCAGGACAATGTTATAGCAGAGAATATATGAAATGCCAGTAAATTTGAACATTTCTGTCAACTGGACCATTTCCTAGTTCCTAAAGTTTACCAAACCTGACACAAGAGGAAATCATTTAAGGTCATCATGTCTGCCCTTGGCATTCTCGGAACGCCCTGGCCTCAGAATGCAGCATCTGTAGTCCATGGTAACCTGCGGAGAGGGGGCGGGGCTGAGGGAGGTTGGAACACTGCCCTCAATGAGGGAGTGGGTGTGGCCATCTCTGCTGTGACTGAACAAAGGGCAGGGGAGCAGGGGGCCCAGGGCAGGGCCCTCAGAGCCCGGCAGGTCCAGTGGGGTGTCACAAGCATTTAGGCCCAGGCCAAAGGGCGCCTTCTTTGTCTGCACAGCTGCCCAAACTCCCACCTTTCCATTCAGGCCGACCTCTTATTTGAAGTTTGTGTGTAACCTGTCCGCGCAGTACACCTCGCTGCACGGCTAACCATAGGTCTGGGCATCGTAGCTTCCTGCCAGGTGACCGAAGTTCGCAGGCAGATGTGTCCCTGGGACACATGCAGAGAGGCTCCTGCCTGGGCCACAGGCCGCCCACTGCCCCTGCCACAGACCGGGGGCCGCCAAGCAGCCCTGTCGGAGTCCCCTGCCACTTGAGGGAGTATTGGACCAACACTTGTAGAAAACGGCGTTCTCGCGGGCAACTCATTGGAGGGACACAAATAAATCTTTGCCGACTTTCTGCTGAAGCTTACGAGCGTTCACACCTAAGCGTCTTAGTAGTTCAGCTGTTTAGCTAAACATGAGCTCATGATCTAAATTTACACAATAATGAAGAAATCAGCTACAAGGGGAGACAACCAGCAAAAACTATCAATACCAGAATTAGATTCCCAAGGCCATCCATCAATTGTTGGAATAATCAGGTGCAAGGCAGAAAATATACATAAAACTGGAACTGAAACAAGGAACAAGGATGTTTTCCAAGACTGGTAGGATCTCTAAAACATTTTTAAAGTACATGTCATTGATAAAGCTAAATACTCAAAGGTTGTGTAATACAACAGATTAAGCATTGAGAAGAGTGAAATTATGCTGTTTTGAAAACTATGGCAGGTGAGATTTTCTGCCTAATTATATAAGAAGATTTCTCTAAAAAATACACATTATTTCAATGACTTATTGGCTGTGAAATAAGTTAAGGGTATTTCAAATGGCTTGTCTGCAAAGAAAGGTGAGATGTAGGGGATCACAGAAACTCGAGGGGAAAATAGGTCAATATATACATTGCTATATGGTGAACTAAACCTTAGGCCAGCAACAATGGAGAGAACCTGACCCTTAGAAACTTACAAGTAAGCTGGAATCTTCAAAAGTTCAAATCTTTATAAGTAAAATAT
Organism: Mesoplodon mirus; assembly: GCF_964341445.2. Lineage (NCBI taxonomy): Eukaryota > Metazoa > Chordata > Mammalia > Artiodactyla > Ziphiidae > Mesoplodon > Mesoplodon mirus. The sequence continues at coordinate 122,687,181 of NC_138976.1, read as the reverse complement.
TTATTAAAATGAATAACCAAGTGTTTTAATTGACATCAGAAGATCAAAACAATAAACACTGAGAACATAGAAAAAAGATAAATAAAGATATGAGCAGAACTTAATACAACAGAAAACGTATAAAATTGAGGTGATTTAGTAAGTCCAAAGAATCTTCTTTGAAAAGATTGAAAAGACACACTTTGATTAAGGAAAACAAAAACATAAGTAAAGAATATACAGAAAGAATCAGGACAATGTTATAGCAGAGAATATATGAAATGCCAGTAAATTTGAACATTTCTGTAAAGTGGACCATTTCCTAGCTCCTAAAGTTTACCAAAACTGACACAAGAGGAAATCATTTAAGGTCATCATGTCTGCCCTTGGCATTCTCGGAACGACCTGGCTTCAGGATGCAGCATCTGAAGTCCATGGTAAACTGCGGAGAGGGGGCGGGGCTGAGGGTGGATGGAACTCTGCCCTCACTGAAAGAGTGGGTGTGGCGATCTCTGCTGTGACTGAACAAAGGGCAGGGGAGCAGGGGGCCCAGGGCAGGGCCCTCAGAGCCCGGCAGGTCCAGTGGGGTGTCACAAGCATATAGGCCCAGACCAAAGTGCGCCTCCTTTGTCTGCACAGCTGCCCAAACTCTCACCTTTCCACTCAGGCTGACCTCTTACTTGAAGTGTGTGTGGAACCTGTCCTCAGAGTAAACATCGCTGCACAGCTAACCATAGGTCTGGGCATCGTAGCTTCCTGCCAGGTGACCGAAGTTCGCAGGCAGATGTATCCCAGAGACATATGCAAAAAGGCTCCTGCCCGGGCCACAGGATTCCCACTGCCCCTGCCCCTGATCGGGGGCCGCCAATCAGCCCTGTCGGAGTCCCCTGCCTCTAGAGGGAGTATTGGACCAACACTTGTAGAAAACGGTGTCCTCGAGGGCAACTCATTGGAGGGACACAAATAAATCTTTGCTGACTTTCTGCTGAAGCTTACGAGCGTTCACATGTAAGCGTCTTACAAGGTCAGCTGTTTAGCTAAACATGAGCTCATGATCTAAATTTACAAAATAATGAAGAAATCAGCTACAAGGGGAGAAAACCAGCAAAAACTATCAATACCAGAATTAGATTCCCAAGGCCATCCATCAATTGTTGGAATAATCAGGTGCAAGGCAGAAAATATACATAAAACTGGAACTGAAACATGGAACAAGGATGTTTTCAAAGACTGGTAGGATCTCTAAAACATTTTTAAAGTACATGTCATTGATAAAGCTAAATATTCAAAGGTTGTGTAATACAACAGATTAAGCATTGAGAAGAGTGAAATTATGCTGTTTTAAAAACTATGGCAGGTGAGATTTTCTGCCTAATTATATAAGAAGATTTCTCTAAAAAATACACATTATTTCAATGACTTATTGGCTGTGAAATAAGTTAAGTGTATTTCAAATGGCTTGTCTGCAAAGAAAGGTGAGATGTAGGGGATCACAGAAAGTCGAGGGGAAAATAGGTCAATATATACATTGCTATATGGTGAACTAAACCTTAGGCCAGCAACAATGGAGAGGACCTGACCCTTAGAAACTTACAAGTAAGCTGGAATCTTCAAAAGTTCAAATCTTTATAAGTAAAATATTTATTAAAATGAATAACCAAGTGTTTTAATTGACATCAGAAGATCAAAACAATAAACCCTGAGAACATAGAAAAAAGATAAATAAAGATATGAGCAGAACTTAATACAACAGAAAAAGTATAAAATTCAGGTGAGTTAGTAAGTCAAAAGAATCATCTTTGAAAAGATTGAAAAGACACACATTGATTAAGGACAACAAAAACATAAGTAGAGAATATACAGAAAGAATCAGGACAATGTTATAGCAGAGAATATATGAAATGCCAGTAAATTTGAACATTTCTGTAAAGTGGACCATTTCCTAGCTCCTAAAGTTTACCAAAACTGACACAAGAGGAAATCATTTAAGGTCATCATGTCTGCCCTTGGCATTCTCCGAACGCCCTGGCCTCAGGATGCAACCTCTGTAGTCCATGGTAACTGGGGAGAGGGGGCGGGTCTGAGGGAGGTTGGAACTCTCCCCTCACTGAAGGAGTGGGTGTGGCCATCTCTGCTGTGACTGAACAAAGGGCAGGGGAGCAGGGGGCCCAGTGCAGGGCCCTCAGAGCCCGGCAGGTCCAGTGGCGTCTCACAAGCATTTAGGCCCAGGACAAAGGGTGGATTCTTTGTCTGCACAGCTGCCCAAACACTCACCTTTCCACTCAGGCCGACCTCTTACTTGAAGTGTGTGTGGAACCTGTCCTCACTGTACACCTCGCTGCACAGCTAACCATAGGTCTGGGCATCGTAGCTTCCTGCCAGGTGACCGAAGTTCGCAGGCAGATGGGTCCCTGGGACACATGCAGAGAGGCTCCTGCCTGAGCCACAGGCCGCCCACTGCCCCTGCCACAGACCGGGGACCGCCAAGCAGCCCTGTCGTAGTCCCCTGACTCTTGAGGGAGTATTGGACCAACACTTGTAGAAAACGGCGTTCTCGCGGGCAACTCATTGGAGGGATACAAATAATTCTTTGACGACTTTCTGCTGAAGCTTACGAGCGTTCACACCTAAGCGTCTTACTAGTTTAGCTGTTTAGATAAACATGAGCTCATGATCTAAATTTACACAATAATGAAGAAATCAGCTACAAGGGGAGACAACCAGAAAAAACTATCAATAACAGAATAAGATTCCCAAGGCCATCCATCAATTGTTGGAATAATCAGGTGCAAGGCAGAAAATATACATAAAACTGGAACTGAAACAAGGAACAAGGATGTTTTCAACGACTGGTAGGATCTCTAAAACATTTTTAAAGTACATGTCATTGATAAAGCTAAATATTCAAAGGTTGTGTAATACAACAGATTAAGCATTGAGAAGAGTGAAATTATGCTGTTTTGAAAACTATGGCAGGTGAGATTTTCTGCCTAATTATATAAGAATATTTCTCTAAAAAATACACATTATTTCAATGACTTATTGGCTGTGAAATAAGTTAAGGGTATTTCAAATGACTTGTCTGCAAAGAAAGGTGAGATGTAGGGGATCACAGAAAGTCGAGGGAAAAATAGGTCAATATATAAATTGCTATATGGTGAACTAAACCTTAGGCCAGCAACAATGGAGAGGACCTGACCCTTAGAAACTTACAAGTAAGCTGGAATCTTCAAAAGTTCAAATCTTTATAAGTAAAATATTTATTAAAATGAATAACCTAGTGTTTTAATTGACATCAGAAGATCAAAACAATAAACCCTGAGAACATAGAAAAAAGATAAATAAAGATATGAGCAGAACTTAATACAACAGAAAACGTATAAAATTGAGGTGATTTAGTAAGTCCAAAAAATCTTCTTTGAAAATATTGAAAAGACACACTTTGATTAAGGGAGACAAAAACATAAGTAAAGAATATACAGAAAGAATCAGGACAATGTTATAGCAGAGAATATATGAAATGCCAGTAAATTTGAACATTTCTGTAAAGTGGACCATTTCGTAGCTCCTAAAGTTTACCAAACCTGACACAAGAGGAAATCATTTAAGGTCATCATGTCTGCCCTTGGCATTCTCGGAACACCCTGGCCTCAGAATGCAGCATCTGTAGTCCATGGTAACCTGCGGAGAGGGGGCGGGGCTGAGGGAGGTTGGAACACTGCCCTCACTGAGGGAGTGGGTGTGGCCATCTCTGCTGTGACTGAACAAAGGGCAGGGGAGCAGGGGGCCCAGGGCAGGGCCCTCAGAGCCCGGCAGGTCCAGTGGGGTGTCACAAGCATTTAGGCCCAGAACAAAGGGTGCCTTCTTTGTCTGCACAGCTGCCGAAACTCTCACCTTTCCATTCAGGCCGACCTCTTACTAGAAGTGTGTGTGGAACCTGTCCGTGCAGTACACCTCGCTGCACAGCTAACCATAGGTCTGGGCATCGTAGCTTCCTCCCAGGTGACCGAAGTTCGCAGGCAGATGGGTCCCTGGGACACATGCAGAGAGGCTCCTGCCTGGGCCAGAGGCCGCCCACTGCCCCTGCCCCAGATCGGGGGCCGCCAAGCCGCGCTGTCGGAGTTCCCTGCCTCTTGAGGGAGTATTGGACCAACACTTGTAGAAAACGGCGTTCTCGCGGGCAACTCATTGGAGGGACACAAATAAATCTTTGCCGACTTTCTGCTGAAGCTTACGAGCGTTCACACCTAAGCGTCTTACAAGGTCAGCTGTTTAGCTAAACATGAGCTCATGATCTAAATTTACACAATAATGAAGAAATCAGCTACGAGGGGAGACAATCAGTAAAGACTATCAATACCAGAATTAGATTCCCAAGGCCATCCATCAATTGTTGGAATAATCAGGTGCAAGGCACAAAATATACATAAAACTGGAACTGAAACAAGGAACAAGGATGTTTCCAAAGACTGGTAGGATCTCTAAAACATTTTTAAAGGACATGTCATTGATAAAGCTAAATACTCAAAGGTTGTGTAATACAACAGATTAAGCATTGAAAAGAGTGAAATTATGCTGTTTTGAAAACTATGGCAGGTGATATTTTCTGCATAATTATATAAGAAAATTTCTCTAAAAAATACACATTATTTCAATGACTTATTGGCTGTGAAATAAGTTAAGGGTATTTCAAATGGCTTGTCTGCAAAGAAAGGTGAGATGTAGGGAATCACAGAAAGTCGAGGGGAAAATAGGTCAATATATACATTGCTATATGGTGAACTAAACCTTAGGCCAGCAACAATGGAGAGGACCTGACCCTTAGAAACTTACACGTAAGCTGGAATCTTCAAAAGTTCAAATCTTTATAAGTAAAATATTTATTAAAATGAATAACCAAGTGTTTTCATTGACATCAGAAGATCAAAACAATAAACCCTGAGAACATAGAGAAAAGATAAATAAAGATATGAGCAGAACTTAATAGAACAGAAAACGTATGAAATTGAGGTGATTTAGTAAGTCCAAAGAATCTTCTTTGAAAACATTGAAAAGACACACTTTGATTAAGGAAAACAAAAACATAAGTAAAGAATATTCAGAAAGAATCAGGACAATTTTATAGCAGATAATATAAGAAATGACAGTAAATTTGAACATTTCTGTAAAGTGGACCATTTCCTAGCTCCTAAAGTTTACCAACCCTGACACAAGAGGAAATCATTTAAGGTCATCATGTCTGCCCTTGGCATTCTCGGAACGCCCTGGCCTCAGAATGCAGCATCTGTAGTCCATGGTAACCTGCGGAGAGGGGGCGGGGCTGAGGGAGGTTGTAACACTGCCCTCACTGAGGGAGTGGGTGTGGCCATCTCTGCTGTGACTGAACAAAGGGCAGGGGAGCAGGGGGCCCAGGGCAGGGCCCTCAGAGCCCGGCAGGCCCAGTGGGGTGTCACAAGCATTTAGGCCCAGAACAAAGGGCGCCTTCTTTGTCTGCACAGCTGCCCAAACTCTCACCTTTCCATTCAGGCCGACCTCTTACTTGAAGTGTGTGTGGAAGCTGTCAGTGCAGTACACCTCGCTGCACAGCTAACCATAGGTCTGGGCATCGTAGCTTCCTGCCAGGTGACCGAAATACGCAGGGAGATGGGTCCCTGGGACACATGCAGAGAGGCTCCTGCCTGGGCCACAGGCCGCCCACTGCCCCTGCCACAGACTGGGGGCCGCCAAGCAGCCCTGTCTGAGTCCCCTGCCTCTTGAGGGAGTATTGGACCATCTCTTGTAGAAAACGGCGTTCTCGCGGGCAACTCATTGGAGGGACACAAATAAATCTTTGCCGACTTTCTGCTGAAGCTTACGAGGGTTCAAACCTAAGTGTCTTACAAGGTCAGCTGTTTAGCTAAACATGAGCTCATGATCTCAATTTACACAATAATGAAGAAATCAGCTACAAGGGGAGACAACCAGCAAAAACTATCCATACCAGAATTAGATTCCCAAGGCCATCCATCAATTGTTGGAATAATCAGGTGCAAGGCAGAAAATATACATAAAACTGGAACTGAAACAAGGAACAAGGATGTTTTCAAAGACTGGTAGGATCTCTAAAACATTTTTAAAGTACATGTCATTGATAAAGCTAAATACTCAAAGGTTGTGTAATACAACAGATTAAGCATTGAGAAGAGTGAAATTATGCTGTTTTGAAAACTATGGCAGGTGAGATTTTCTGCCTAATTTTATAAGAATATTTCTCTAAAAAATACACATTATTTCAATGACTTATTGGCTGTGAAATAAGTTAAGGGTATTTCAAATGGCTTGTCTGCAAAGAAAGGTGAGATGTAGGGGATCACAGAAAGTCGAGGGGAAAATAGGTCAATATATACATTGCTATATGGTGAACTAAACCTTAGGCCAGCAACAATGGAGAGGACCTGACGCTTAGAAACTTACAAGTAAGCTGGAATCTTCAAAAGTTCAAATCTTTATAAGTAAAATATTTCTTAAAATGAATAACCAAGTGTTTTAATTGACATCAGAAGATCAAAACAATAAACCCTGAGAACATAGAAAAAAGATAAATAAAGATATGAGCAGAACTTAATACAACAGAAAACGTATAAAATTGAAGTGATTTAGTAAGTCCAAAGAATCTTCTTTGAAAAGATTGAAAAGACACACTTTGATTAAGGAAAACAAAAACATAAGTAAGAATATACAGAAAGAATCAGGACAATGTTATAGCAGAGAATATATGAAATGCCAGTAAATTTGAACATTTCTGTAAAGTGGACCATTTCCAAGCTCCTAAAGTTTAACAAACGTGACAGAAGAGGAAATCATTTAAGGTCATCATGTCTGCCCTTGGCATTCTCGGAACGCCCTGGCCTCAGAATGCAGCCTCTGTAGTCCATGGTAACCTGCGGAGAGGTGGCGGGGCTGAGGGAGGTTGGAACACTGCCCTCACTGAGGGAGTGGGTGTGGCCATCTCTGCTGTGACTGAACAAAGGGCAGGGGAGCAGGGGGCCCAGGGCAGGGCCCTCAGAGCCCGGCAGGCCCAGTGGGTTGTCACAAGCATTTAGGCCCAGAACAAAGGGCGCCTTCTTTGTCTGCACAGCTGTCCAAACTCTCACCTTTCCATTCAGGCCGACCGCTTACTTGAAGTGTGTGTGGAACCTGTCTGCGCAGTACACCTCGCTGCACAGCTAACCATAGGTCTGGGCATCGTAGCTTCCTGCCAGGTGACTGAAGTTCGCCGGCAGATGGGTCGCTGGGACACATGCAGAGAGGCTCCTGCCTGGGCCACAAGCCGCCCACTGCCCCTGCCCCAGATCGGGGGCCGCCAAACAGACCTGTCGGAGTCCCCTGCCTCTTGAGGGAGTATTGGACCATCTCTTGTAGAAAACGTGGTTCTCGCGGGCAACTCATTGGAGGGACACAAATAAATCTTTGCCGACTTTCTGCTGAAGCTTACGAGCGTTCACACCTAAGCGTCTTACAAGGTCAGCTGTTTAGCCAAACATGAGCTCATGATCTAAATTTACACAATAATGAAGAAATCAGCTACAAGGGGAGACACTCAGCAAAAAGTATCAATACCAGAATTAGATTCCCAAGGCCATCCATCAATTGTTGGAATAATCAGGTGCAAGGCAGAAAATATACATAAAACTGGAACTGAAACAAGGAACAAGGATGTTTTCAAAGACTGGTAGGATCTCTAAAACATTTTTAAAGTACATGTCATTGATAAAGCTAAATACTCAAAGGTTGTGTAATACAACAGATTAAGCATTGAGAAGAGTGAAATTATGCTGTTTTGAAAACTATGGCAGGTGAGATTTTCTGCCTAATTATATAAGAAGATTTCTCTAAAAAATACACATTATTTCAATGACTTATTGGCTGTGAAATAAGTTAAGGGTATTTCAAATGGCTTGTCTGCAAAGAAAGGTGAGATGTAGGGAATCACAGAAAGTCGAGGGGAAAATAGGTCAATATATACATTGCTATATGGTGAACTAAACCTTAGGCCAGCAACAATGGAGAGGACCTGACCCTTAGAAACTTACAAGTAAGCTGGAATCTTCAAAAGTTCAAATCTTTATAAGTAAAATATTTATTAAAATGAATAACCAAGTGTTTTAATTGACATCAGAAGATCAAAACAATAAACCCTGAGAACATAGAAAAAAGATAAATAAAGATATGAGCAAAACTTAATACAACAGAAAACATATAAAATTGAGGTGATTTAGTGAGTCCAAAGAATCTTCTTTGAAAAGATTGAAAAGACACAATTTGATTAAGGAAAACAAAAACATAAGTAAAGAATATACAGAAAGAATCAGGACAATGTTATCGCTGAGAATATATGAAATGCCAGTAAATTTGAACATTTCTGTAAAGTGGACCATTTCCTAGCTCCTAAAGTTTACCAAACCTGACACAAGAGGAAATCATTTAAGGTCATCATGTCTGCCCTTGGAATTCTCGGAACGCCCTGGCCTCAGAATGCAGCATCTGTAGTCCATGGTAACCTGCGGAGAGGGGGCGGGGCTGAGGGAGGTTGGAACACTTCCCACACTGAGGGAGTGGGTGTGGCCATCTCTGCTGTGACTGAACAAAGGGCAGGGGAGCAGCGGGCCCAGGGCAGGGCCCTCAGAGCCCGGCAGGTCCAGTGGGGTGTCACAAGCATTTAGGCCCAGACCAAAGGGAGCATTCTTTGTCTGCACTGCTGCCCAAACTCTCACCTATCCATTCAGGCAGACCTCTTACTTGAAGAGTGTGTGGAAGCTGTCCGTGCAGTACACCTCGCTGCACAGCTAACCATAGGTCTGGGCATCGTAGCTTCCTGCCATGTGACTGAAGTTCGCAGGCAGATTGGTCCCTGGGACACATGCAGATAGACTCCTGCCTTGGCCACAGGCCGCCCACTGCTCCTGCCACAGACCGGGGGCCGCCAAGCAGCCCTGTCGGAGTCCCCTGCCTCTTGAGGGAGTATTGGACCAACACTTGTAGAAAACGGGGTTCTCGCGGGCAACTCATTGGAGGGACACAAATAAATCTTTGCCGACTTTCTGCTGAAGCTTACGAGCGTTCACGTCTAAGCGTCTTACAAGGTCAGCTGTTTAGCTAAACATGAGCTCATGATCTAAATTTACACAATAATGAAAAAATCAGCTACAAGGGGAGACAATCAGCAAAAACTATCAATACCAGAATTAGATTCCCAAGGCCATCCATCAATTGTTGGAATAATCAGGTGCAAGGCACAAAATATACATAAAACTGGAACTGAAACAAGGAACAAGGATGTTTTCAAAGACTGGTAGGATCTCTAAAACATTTTTAAAGTACATGTCATTGATAAAGCTAAATACTCAAAGGTTGTGTAATACAACAGATTAAGCATTGAGAAGAGTGAAATTATGCTGTTTTGAAAACTATGGCAGGTGAGATTTTCTGCCTAATTATAGAAGAAGATTTCTCTAAAAAATACACATTATGTCAATGATTATTGGCTGTGAAATAAGTTAAGGGTATTTCAAATGGCTTGTCTGCAAAGAAAGGTGAGATGTAGGGAATCACAGAAAGTCGAGGGGATAATAGGTCAATATATACATTGCTATATGGTGAACTAAACCTTAGGCCAGCAACAATGGAGAGGACCTGACCCTTAGAAACTTACAAGTAAGCTGGAATCTTCAAAAGTTCAAATCTTTATAAGTAAAATATTTATTAAAATGAATAACCAAGTGTTTTAATTGACATCAGAAGATCAAAACAATAAACCCTGAGAACATAGAAAAAAGATAAATAAAGATATGAGCAGAACTTAATACAACAGAAAACGTATAAAATTGAGGTGATTTAGTAAGTCCAAAGAATCTTCTTTGAAAAGATTGAAAAGACACACTTTGATTAAGGAAAACAAAAACATAAGTAAGAATACACAGAAAGAATCAGGACAATGTTATAGCAGAGAATATATGAAATGACAGTAAATTTGAACATTTCTGTCAAGTGGACCATTTCCTAGCTCCTAAAGTTTACCAAACCTGACACAAGAGGAAATCATTTAAGGTCATCATGTCTGCCCTTGGCATTCTCGGAACGCTCTGGCCTCAGAATGCAGCATCTGTAGTCCATGGTAACCTGCGGAGAGGGGACGGGGCTGAGGGAGGTTGGAACACTGCCCTCACTGAGGGAGTGGGTGTGGCCATCTCTTCTGTGACAGAACAAAGGGCAGGGGAGCAGGGGGCCCAGGGAAGGGCCCTCAGAGCCCGGCAGGTCCAGTGGGGTGTCACAAGCATTTAGGCCCAGACCAAAGGGCGCCTTCTTTGTCTGCACAGCTGCCCAAACTCTCACCTTTCCTTTCAGGCCGACCTCTTACTTGAAGTGTGTGTGGAACCTGTCCACGCAGTACACCTCGCTGCACAGCTAACAATAGGTCTGGGCATGGTAGCTTCCTGCCAGGTGACCGAAGTTCGCAGGCAGATGGGTCCCTGGGACACATGCAGAGAGGATCCTGCCTGGGCCACAGGCCGCCCACTGCCCCTGCCACAGACCGGGGGCCGCCAAGCAGCCCTGTCTGAGTCCCCTGCCTCTTGAGGGAGTATTGGACCAACAGTTGTAGAAAACGGCGTTCTCGCGGGCAACTCATTGGAGGGACACAAATAAATCTTTGCCGACTTTCTGCTGAAGCTTACGAGCGTTCACACCTAAGCGTCTTACTAGTTCAGCTGTTTAGCTAAACATGAGCTCATGATCTCAATTTACACAATAATGAAGAAATCAGCTACAAGGGGAGACAACCAGCAAAAACTATCAATACCAGAATTAGATTCCCAAGGCCATCCATCAATTGTTGGAATAATCAGGTGCAAGGCAGAAAATATACATAAAACTGGAACTGAAACAAGGAACAAGGATGTTTTCCAAGACTGGTAGGATCTCTAAAACATTTTTAAAGTACATGTCATTGATAAAGCTAAATACTCAAAGGTTGTGTAATACAACAGATTAAGCATTGAGAAGAGTGAAATTATGCTGTTTTGAAAACTATGGCAGGTGAGATTTTCTGCCTAATTATATAAGAAGATTTCTCTAAAAAATACACATTATTTCAATGACTTATTGGCTGTGAAATAGTTAAGGGTATTTCAAATGGCTTGTCTGCAAAGAAAGGTGAGATGTAGGGGATCACAGAAAGTCGAGGGGAAAATAGGTCAATATATACATTGCTATATGGTGAACTAAACCTTAGGCCAGCAACAATGGAGAGGACCTGACCCTTAGAAACTTACAAGTAAGCTGGAATCTTCAAAAGTTCAAATCTTTATAAGTAAAATATTTATTAAAATGAATAACCAAGTGTTTTAATTGACATCAGAAGATCAAAACAATAAACCCTGAGAACATAGAAAAAAGATAAATAAAGATATGAGCAGAACTTAATACAACAGAAAACGTATAAAATTCAGGTGATTTAGTAAGTCCAAAGAATCTTCTTTGAAAAGATTGAAAAGACACACTTTGATTAAGGAAAACAAAAACATAAGTAAAGAATATACAGAAAGAATCAGGACAATGTTATCGCAGAGAATATATGAAATGCCAGTAAATTTGAACATTTCTGTCAAGTGGACCATTTCCTAGCTCCTAAAGTTTACCAAACCTGACACAAGAGGAAATCATTTAAGGTCATCATGTCTGCCCTTGGCATTCTCGGAACGCCCTGGCCTCAGAATGCAGCATCTGTAGTCCATGGTAAACTGCGGAGAGGGGGCGGGGCTGAGGGAGGTTGGAACAGTGCCCTCACTGAGGGAGTGGGTGTGGCCATCTCTGCTGTGACTGAACAAAGGTCAGGGGAGCAGTGGGCCCAGGGCAGGGCCCTCAGAGCCCGGCAGGTCCAGTGGGGTGTCACAAGCATTTAGGCCCAGAACAAAGGGCGCCTTCTTTGTCTGCACAGCTGCCCAAACTCTCACCTTTCCTTTCAGGCCGACCTCTTACTTGAAGTGTGTGTGGAACCTGTCCACGCAGTACACCTCGCTGCACAGCTAACCATAGGTCTGGGCATCGTAGCTTCCTCCCAGGTGACCGAAGTTCGCAGGCAGATGTGTCCCTGGAACACATGCAGAGAGGCTCCTGCCTGGGCCACCAGCCGCTCACTGCCCCTGCCCCAGACCCGGGGCCGCCAAGCAGCCCTGTCGGAGTCCCCTGCCTCTTGAGGGAGTATTGGACCAACACTTGTAGAAAACGGCGTTCTCACGGGCAACTCATTGGAGGGACACAAATAAATCTTTGCCGACTTTCTGCTGAAGCTTACGAGCGTTCACACCTAAGCGTCTTACTAGTTCAGCTGTTTAGCTAAACATGAGCTCATGATCTAAATTTACACAATAATGAAGAAATCAGCTATAAGGGGAGACAACCAGCAAAAACTATCAATACCAGAATTAGATTCCCAAGGCCATCCATCAATTGTTGGAATAATCAGGTGCAAGGCAGAAAATATACATAAAACTGGAACTGAAACAAGGAACAAGGATGTTTTCAAAGACTGGTAGGGTCTCTAAAACATTTTTAAAGTACATGTCATTGATAAAGCTAAATACTCAAAGGTTGTGTAATACAACAGATTAAGCATTGAGAAGAGTGAAATTATGCTGTTTTGAAAACTATGGCAGGTGAGATTTTCTGCCTAATTATATAAGAAGATTTCTCTAAAAAATACACATTATTTCAATGACTTATTGGATGTGAAATAGTTAAGGGTATTTCAAAGGGCTTGTCTGCAAAGAAATGTGAGATGTAGGGGATCACAGAAAGTCGAGGGGAAAATAGGTCAATATATACATTGCTATATGGTGAACTAAACCTTAGGCCAGCAACAATGGAGAGGACCTGACCCTTAGAAACTTACAAGTAAGATGGAATCTTCAAAAGTTCAAATCTTTATTAGTAAAATATTTATTAAAATGAATAACCAAGTGTTTTAATTGACATCAGAAGATCAAAACAATAAACACTGAGAACATAGAAAAAAGATAAATAAAGATATGAGCAGAACTTAATACAACAGAAAACGTATAAAATTCAGGTGATTTAGTAAGTCCAAAGAATCTTCTTTGAAAAGATTGAAAAGACACACTTTGATTAAGGAAAACAAAAACATAAGTAAAGAATATACAGAAAGAATCAGGACAATGTTATCGCAGAGAATATATGAAATGCCAGTAAATTTGAACATTTCTGTAAAGTGGACCATTTCGTAGCTCCTAAAGTTTACCAAACCTGACACAAGGGGAAATCATTTAAGGTCATCATGTCTGCCCTTGGCATTCTCGGAACGCCCTGGCCTCAGAATGCAGCATCTGTAGTCCATGGTAACCTGCGGAGAGGGGGCAGGGCTGAGGGAGGTTGGAACACTGCCCTCACTGAGGGAGTGGGTGTGGCCATCTCTGCTGTGACTGAACAAAGGGCAGGGGAGCAGGGGGCCCAGGGCAGGGCCCTCAGAGCCCGGCAGGTCCAGTGGGGTGTCACAAGCATTTAGGCCCAGACCAAAGGGCAACTTCTTTGTCTGCACAGCTGCCCAAACTCTCACCTTTCCTTTCAGGCCGACCTCTTACTTGAAGTGTGTGTGGAACCTGTCCACGCAGTACACCTCGCTGCACAGCTAACCATAGGTCTGGGCATCGTAGCTTCCTGCCAGGTGACCGAAGTTCGCAGGCAGATGTGTCCCTGGGACACATGCAGAGAGGCTCCTGCCTGGGCCACCAGACGCCCACTGCCCCTGCCCCAGACCCGGGGCCGCCAAGCAGCCCTGTCGGAGTCCCCTGCCTCTTGAGGGAGTATTCGACCAACACTTGTATAAAACGGCATTCTCGCGGGCAACTCATTGGAGGGACACAAATAAATCTTTGCCGACTTTCTGCTGAAGCTTACGAGCGTTCACACCTAAGCGTCTTACTAGTTCAGCTGTTTAGCTAAACATGAGCTCATGATCTAAATTTACACAATAATGAAGAAATCAGCTACAAGGGCAGACAACCAGCAAAAACTATCAATACCAGAATTAGATTCCCAAGGCCATCCATCAATTGTTGGAATAATCAGGTGCAAGGCAGAAAATATACATAAAACTGGAACTGAAACAAGGAACAAGGATGTTTTCAAAGACTGGTAGGGTCTCTAAAACATTTTTAAAGTACATGTCATTGATAAAGCTAAATACTCAAAGGTTGTGTAATACAACAGATTAAGCATTGAGAAGAGTGAAATTATGCTGTTTTGAAAACTATGGCAGGTGAGATTTTCTGCCTAATTATATAAGAAGATTTCTCTAAAAAATACACATTATTTCAATGACTTATTGGCTGTGAAATAAGTTAAGGGTATTTCAAATGGCTTGTCTGCAAAGAAAGGTAAGATGTAGGGGATCACAGAAACTCGAGGGGAAAATAGGTCAATATATACATTGCTACATGGTGAACTAAACCTTAGGCCAGCAACAATGGAGAGGACCTGACCCTTAGAAACTTACAAGTAAGCTGGAATCTTCAAAAGTTCAAATCTTTATATGTAAAATATTTATTAAAATGAATAACCAAGTGTTTTAATTGACATCAGAAGATCAAAACAATAAACCCTGAGAACATAGAAAAAAGATAAATAAAGATATGAGCAGAACTTAATACAACAGAAAACGTACAAAATTGAGGTGATTTAGTAAGTCCAAAGAATCTTCTTTGAAAAGATTGAAAAGACACACTTTGATTAAGGAAAACAAAAACATAAGTAAAGAATATACAGAAAGAATCAGGACAATGTTATCGCAGAGAATATATGAAATGCCAGTAAATTTGAACATTTCTGTAAAGTGGACCATTTCGTAGCTCCTAAGGTTTACCAAACCTGACACAAGAGGAAATCATTTAAGGTCATCATGTCTGCCCTTGGCATTCTCGGAACGCCCTGGCCTCAGAATGCAGCATCTGTAGTCCATGGTAACCTGCGGAGAGGGGGCAGGGCTGAGGGAGGTTGGAACACTGCCCTCACTGAGGGAGTGGGTGTGGCCATCTCTGCTGTGACTGAACAAAGGGCAGGGGAGCAGGGGGCCCAGGGCAGGGCCCTCAGAGCCCGGCAGGTCCAGTGGGGTGTCACAAGCATTTAGGCCCAGACCAAAGGGCACCTTCTTTGTCTGCACAGCTGCCCAAACTCTCACCTTTCCTTTCAGGCCGACCTCTTACTTGAAGTGTGTGTGGAACCTGTCCACGCAGTACACCTCGCTGCACAGCTAACCATAGGTCTGGGCATCGTAGCTTCCTGCCAGGTGACCGAAGTTCGCAGGCAGATGTGTCCCTGGGACACATGCAGCGAGGCTCCTGCCTGGGCCACCAGCCGCCCACTGCCCCTGCCCCAGACCCGGGGCCGCCAAGCAGCCCTGTCGGAGTCCCCTGCCTCTTGAGGGAGTATTCGACCAACACTTGTAGAAAACGGCGTTCTCGCGGGCAACTCATTGGAGGGACACAAATAAATCTTTGCCGACTTTCTGCTGAAGCTTACGAGCGTTCACACCTAAGCGTCTTACTAGTTCAGCTGTTTAGCTAAACATGAGCTCATGATCTAAATTTACACAATAATGAAGAAATCAGCTACAAGGGGAGACAACCAGCAAAAACTATCAATACCAGAATTAGATTCCCAAGGCCATCCATCAATTGTTGGAATAATCAGGTGCAAGGCAGAAAATATACATAAAACTGGAACTGAAACAAGGAACAAGGATGTTTTCAAAGACTGGTAGGATCTCTAAAACATTTTTAAAGTACATGTCATTGATAAAGCTAAATACTCAAAGGTTGTGTAATACAACAGATTAAGCATTGAGAAGAGTGAAATTATGCTGTTTTGAAAACTATGGCAGGTCAGATTTTCTGCCTAATTATATAAGAAGATTTCTCTAAAAAATACACATTATTTCAATGACTTATTGGCTGTGAAATAGTTAAGGGTATTTCAAATGGCTTTTCTGCAAAGAAAGGTGAGATGTAGGGGATCACAGAAAGTCGAGGGGAAAATAGGTCAATATATACATTGCTATATGGTGAACTAAACCTTAGGCCAGCAACAATGGAGAGGACCTGACCCTTAGAAACTTACAAGTAAGCTGGAATCTTCAAAAGTTCAAATCTTTATAAGTAAAATATTTATTAAAATGAATAACCAAGTGTTTTAATTGACATCAGAAGATCAAAACAATAAACACTGAGAACATAGAAAAAAGATAAACAAAGATATGAGCAAAACTTAATACAACAGAAAACGTATAAAATTGAGGTGATTTAGTAAGTCCAAAGAATCTTCTTTGAAAAGATTGAAAAGACACACTTTGATTAAGGAAAACAAAAACATAAGTAAAGAATATACAGAAAGAATCAGGACAATGTTATCGCAGAGAATATATGAAATGCCAGTAAATTTGAACATTTCTGTCAAGTGGACCATTTCCTAGCTCCTAAAGTTTACCAAACCTGACACAAGAGGAAATCATTTAAGGTCATCATGTCTGCCCTTGGCATTCTCGGAACGCCCTGGCCTCAGAATGCAGCATCTGTAGTCCATGGTAACCTGCGGAGAGGGGGCAGGGCTGAGGGAGGTTGGAACACTGCCCTCACTGAGGGAGTGGGTGTGGCCATCTCTGCTGTGACTGAACAAAGGGCAGGGGAGCAGGGGGCCCAGGGCAGGGCCCTCAGAGCCCGGCAGGTCCAGTGGGGTGTCACAAGCATTTAGGCCCAGACCAAAGGGCACCTTCTTTGTCTGCACAGCTGCCCAAACTCTCACCTTTCCTTTCAGGCCGACCTCTTACTTGAAGTGTGTGTGGAACCTGTCCATGCAGTACACCTCGCTGCACAGCTAACCATAGGTCTGGGCATCGTAGCTTCCTGCCAGGTGACCGAAGTTCGCAGGCAGATGTGTCCCTGGGACACATGCAGAGAGGCTCCTGCCTGGGCCACCAGCCGCCCACTGCCCCTGCCCCAGACCCGGGGCCTCCAAGCAGCCCTGTCGGAGTTCCCTGCCTCTTGAGGGAGTATTCGACCAACACTTGTAGAAAACGGCGTTCTCGCGGGCAACTCATTGGAGGGACACAAATAAATCTTTGCCGACTTTCTGCTGAAGCTTACGAGCGTTCACACCTAAGCGTCTTACTAGTTCAGCTGTTTAGCTAAACATGAGCTCATGATCTAAATTTACACAATAATGAAGAAATCAGCTACAAGGGGAGACAACCAGCAAAAACTATCAATACCAGAATTAGATTCCCAAGGCCATCCATCAATTGTTGGAATAATCAGGTGCAAGGCAGAAAATATACATAAAACTGGAACTGAAACAAGGAACAAGGATGTTTTCAAAGACTGGTAGGGTCTCTAAAACATTTTTAAAGGACATGTCATTGATAAAGCTAAATACTCAAAGGTTGTGTAATACAACAGATTAAGCATTGAGAAGAGTGAAATTATGCTGTTTTGAAAACTATGGCAGGTGAGATTTTCTGCCTAATTATATAAGAAGATTTCTCTAAAAAATACACATTATTTCAATGACTTATTGGCTGTGAAATAAGTTAAGGGTATTTCAAATGGCTTGTCTGCAAAGAAAGGTAAGATGTAGGGGATCACAGAAACTCGAGGGGAAAATAGGTCAATATATACATTGCTATATGGTGAACTAAACCTTAGGCCAGCAACAATGGAGAGGACCTGACCCTTAGAAACTTACAAGTAAGCTGGAATCTTCAAAAGTTCAAATCTTTATAAGTAAAATATTTATTAAAATGAATAACCAAGTGTTTTAATTGACATCAGAAGATCAAAACAATAAACCCTGAGAACATAGAAAAAAGATAAATAAAGATATGAGCAGAACTTAATACAACAGAAAACGTACAAAATTGAGGTGATTTAGTAAGTCCAAAGAATCTTCTTTGAAAAGATTGAAAAGACACACTTTGATTAAGGAAAACAAAAACATAAGTAAAGAATATACAGAAAGAATCAGGACAATGTTATCGCAGAGAATATATGAAATGCCAGTAAATTTGAACATTTCTGTAAAGTGGACCATTTCGTAGCTCCTAAGGTTTACCAAACCTGACACAAGAGGAAATCATTTAAGGTCATCATGTCTGCCCTTGGCATTCTCGGAACGCCCTGGCCTCAGAATGCAGCATCTGTAGTCCATGGTAACCTGCGGAGAGGGGGCAGGGCTGAGGGAGGTTGGAACACTGCCCTCACTGAGGGAGTGGGTGTGGCCATCTCTGCTGTGACTGAACAAAGGGCAGGGGAGCAGGGGGCCCAGGGCAGGGCCCTCAGAGCCCGGCAGGTCCAGTGGGGTGTCACAAGCATTTAGGCCCAGACCAAAGGGCACCTTCTTTGTCTGCACAGCTGCCCAAACTCTCACCTTTCCTTTCAGGCCGACCTCTTACTTGAAGTGTGTGTGGAACCTGTCCACGCAGTACACCTCGCTGCACAGCTAACCATAGGTCTGGGCATCGTAGCTTCCTGCCAGGTGACCGAAGTTCGCAGGCAGATGTGTCCCTTGGACACATGCAGAGAGGCTCCTGCCTGGGCCACCAGCCGCCCACTGCCCCTGCCCCAGACCCGGGGCCGCCAAGCAGCCCTGTCGGAGTCCCCTGCCTCTTGAGGGAGTATTCGACCAACACTTGTAGAAAACGGCGTTCTCGCGGGCAACTCATTGGAGGGACACAAATAAATCTTTGCCGACTTTCTGCTGAAGCTTACGAGCGTTCACACCTAAGCGTCTTACTAGTTCAGCTGTTTAGCTAAACATGAGCTCATGATCTAAATTTACACAATAATGAAGAAATCAGCTACAAGGGGAGACAACCAGCAAAAACTATCAATACCAGAATTAGATTCCCAAGGCCATCCATCAATTGTTGGAATAATCAGGTGCAAGGCAGAAAATATACATAAAACTGGAACTGAAACAAGGAACAAGGATGTTTTCAAAGACTGGTAGGGTCTCTAAAACATTTTTAAAGTACATGTCATTGATAAAGCTAAATACTCAAAGGTTGTGTAATACAACAGATTAAGCATTGAGAAGAGTGAAATTATGCTGTTTTGAAAACTATGGCAGGTGAGATTTTCTGCCTAATTATATAAGAAGATTTCTCTAAAAAATACACATTATTTCAATGACTTATTGGCTGTGAAATAAGTTAAGGGTATTTCAAATGGCTTGTCTGCAAAGAAAGGTAAGATGTAGGGGATCACAGAAACTCGAGGGGAAAATAGGTCAATATATACATTGCTATATGGTGAACTAAACCTTAGGCCAGCAACAATGGAGAGGACCTGACCCTTAGAAACTTACAAGTAAGCTGGAATCTTCAAAAGTTCAAATCTTTATAAGTAAAATATTTATTAAAATGAATAACCAAGTGTTTTAATTGACATCAGAAGATCAAAACAATAAACCCTGAGAACATAGAAAAAAGATAAATAAAGATATGAGCAGAACTTAATACAACAGAAAACGTACAAAATTGAGGTGATTTAGTAAGTCCAAAGAATCTTCTTTGAAAAGATTGAAAAGACACACTTTGATTAAGGAAAACAAAAACATAAGTAAAGAATATACAGAAAGAATCAGGACAATGTTATCGCAGAGAATATATGAAATGCCAGTAAATTTGAACATTTCTGTAAAGTGGACCATTTCGTAGCTCCTAAGGTTTACCAAACCTGACACAAGAGGAAATCATTTAAGGTCATCATGTCTGCCCTTGGCTTTCTCGGAACGCCCTGGCCTCAGAATGCAGCATCTGTAGTCCATGGTAACCTGCGGAGAGGGGGCAGGGCTGAGGGAGGTTGGAACACTGCCCTCACTGAGGGAGTGGGTGTGGCCATCTCTGCTGTGACTGAACAAAGGGCAGGGGAGCAGGGGGCCCAGGGCAGGGCCCTCAGAGCCCGGCAGGTCCAGTGGGGTGTCACAAGCATTTAGGCCCAGACCAAAGGGCACCTTCTTTGTCTGCACAGCTGCCCAAACTCTCACCTTTCCTTTCAGGCCGACCTCTTACTTGAAGTGTGTGTGGAACCTGTCCACGCAGTACACCTCGCTGCACAGCTAACCATAGGTCTGGGCATCGTAGCTTCCTGCCAGGTGACCGAAGTTCGCAGGCAGATGTGTCCCTGGGACACATGCAGAGAGGCTCCTGCCTGGGCCACCAGACGCCCACTGCCCCTGCCCCAGACCCGGGGCCGCCAAGCAGCCCTGTCGGAGTCCCCTGCCTCTTGAGGGAGTATTCGACCAACACTTGTATAAAACGGCATTCTCGCGGGCAACTCATTGGAGGGACACAAATAAATCTTTGCCGACTTTCTGCTGAAGCTTACGAGCGTTCACACCTAAGCGTCTTACTAGTTCAGCTGTTTAGCTAAACATGAGCTCATGATCTAAATTTACACAATAATGAAGAAATCAGCTACAAGGGGAGACAACCAGCAAAAACTATCAATACCAGAATTAGATTCCCAAGGCCATCCATCAATTGTTGGAATAATCAGGTGCAAGGCAGAATATATACATAAAACTGGAACTGAAACAAGGAACAAGGATGTTTTCAAAGACTGGTAGGGTCTCTAAAACATTTTTAAAGTACATGTCATTGATAAAGCTAAATACTCAAAGGTTGTGTAATACAACAGATTAAGCATTGAGAAGAGTGAAATTATGCTGTTTTGAAAACTATGGCAGGTGAGATTTTCTGCCTAATTATATAAGAAGATTTCTCTAAAAAATACACATTATTTCAATGACTTATTGGCTGTGAAATAAGTTAAGGGTATTTCAAATGGCTTGTCTGCAAAGAAAGGTAAGATGTAGGGGATCACAGAAACTCGAGGGGAAAATAGGTCAATATATACATTGCTACATGGTGAACTAAACCTTAGGCCAGCAACAATGGAGAGGACCTGACCCTTAGAAACTTACAAGTAAGCTGGAATCTTCAAAAGTTCAAATCTTTATATGTAAAATATTTATTAAAATGAATAACCAAGTGTTTTAATTGACATCAGAAGATCAAAACAATAAACCCTGAGAACATAGAAAAAAGATAAATAAAGATATGAGCAGAACTTAATACAACAGAAAACGTACAAAATTGAGGTGATTTAGTAAGTCCAAAGAATCTTCTTTGAAAAGATTGAAAAGACACACTTTGATTAAGGAAAACAAAAACATAAGTAAAGAATATACAGAAAGAATCAGGACAATGTTATCGCAGAGAATATATGAAATGCCAGTAAATTTGAACATTTCTGTAAAGTGGACCATTTCGTAGCTCCTAAGGTTTACCAAACCTGACACAAGAGGAAATCATTTAAGGTCATCATGTCTGCCCTTGGCATTCTCGGAATGCCCTGGCCTCAAAATGCAGCATCTGTAGTCCATGGTAACCTGCGGAGAGGGGGCAGGGCTGAGGGAGGTTGGAACACTGCCCTCACTGAGGGAGTGGGTGTGGCCATCTCTGCTGTGACTGAACAAAGGGCAGGGGAGCAGGGGGCCCAGGGCAGGGCCCTCAGAGCCCGGCAGGTCCAGTGGGGTGTCACAAGCATTTAGGCCCAGACCAAAGGGCACCTTCTTTGTCTGCACAGCTGCCCAAACTCTCACCTTTCCTTTCAGGCCGACCTCTTACTTGAAGTGTGTGTGGAACCTGTCCACGCAGTACACCTCGCTGCACAGCTAACCATAGGTCTGGGCATCGTAGCTTCCTGCCAGGTGACCGAAGTTCGCAGGCAGATGTGTCCCTGGGACACATGCAGAGAGGCTCCTGCCTGGGCCACCAGCCGCCCACTGCCCCTGCCCCAGACCCGGGGCCGCCAAGCAGCCCTGTCGGAGTCCCCTGCCTCTTGAGGGAGTATTCGACCAACACTTGTAGAAAACGGCGTTCTCGCGGGCAACTCATTGGAGGGACACAAATAAATCTTTGCCGACTTTCTGCTGAAGCTTACGAGCGTTCACACCTAAGCGTCTTACTAGTTCAGCTGTTTAGCTAAACATGAGCTCATGATCTAAATTTACACAATAATGAAGAAATCAGCTACAAGGGGAGACAACCAGCAAAAACTATCAATACCAGAATTAGATTCCCAAGGCCATCCATCAATTGTTGGAATAATCAGGTGCAAGGCAGAAAATATACATAAAACTGGAACTGAAACAAGGAACAAGGATGTTTTCAAAGACTGGTAGGATCTCTAAAACATTTTTAAAGTATATGTCATTGATAAAGCTAAATACTCAAAGGTTGTGTAATACAACAGATTAAGCATTGAGAAGAGTGAAATTATGCTGTTTTGAAAACTATGGCAGGTCAGATTTTCTGCCTAATTATATAAGAAGATTTCTCTAAAAAATACACATTATTTCAATGACTTATTGGCTGTGAAATAGTTAAGGGTATTTCAAATGGCTTTTCTGCAAAGAAAGGTGAGATGTAGGGGATCACAGAAAGTCGAGGGGAAAATAGGTCAATATATACATTGCTATATGGTGAACTAAACCTTAGGCCAGCAACAATGGAGAGGACCTGACCCTTAGAAACTTACAAGTAAGCTGGAATCTTCAAAAGTTCAAATCTTTATAAGTAAAATATTTATTAAAATGAATAACCAAGTGTTTTAATTGACATCAGAAGATCAAAACAATAAACACTGAGAACATAGAAAAAAGATAAACAAAGATATGAGCAAAACTTAATACAACAGAAAACGTATAAAATTGAGGTGATTTAGTAAGTCCAAAGAATCTTCTTTGAAAAGATTGAAAAGACACACTTTGATTAAGGAAAACAAAAACATAAGTAAAGAATATACAGAAAGAATCAGGACAATGTTATCGCAGAGAATATATGAAATGCCAGTAAATTTGAACATTTCTGTCAAGTGGACCATTTCCTAGCTCCTAAAGTTTACCAAACCTGACACAAGAGGAAATCATTTAAGGTCATCATGTCTGCCCTTGGCATTCTCGGAACGCCCTGGCCTCAGAATGCAGCATCTGTAGTCCATGGTAACCTGCGGAGAGGGGGCAGGGCTGAGGGAGGTTGGAACACTGCCCTCACTGAGGGAGTGGGTGTGGCCATCTCTGCTGTGACTGAACAAAGGGCAGGGGAGCAGGGGGCCCAGGGCAGGGCCCTCAGAGCCCGGCAGGTCCAGTGGGGTGTCACAAGCATTTAGGCCCGGACCAAAGGGCACCTTCTTTGTCTGCACAGCTGCCCAAACTCTCACCTTTCCTTTCAGGCCGACCTCTTACTTGAAGTGTGTGTGGAACCTGTCCATGCAGTACACCTCGCTGCACAGCTAACCATAGGTCTGGGCATCGTAGCTTCCTGCCAGGTGACCGAAGTTCGCAGGCAGATGTGTCCCTGGGACACATGCAGAGAGGCTCCTGCCTGGGCCACCAGCCGCCCACTGCCCCTGCCCCAGACCCGGGGCCTCCAAGCAGCCCTGTCGGAGTTCCCTGCCTCTTGAGGGAGTATTCGACCAACACTTGTAGAAAACGGCGTTCTCGCGGGCAACTCATTGGAGGGACACAAATAAATCTTTGCCGACTTTCTGCTGAAGCTTACGAGCGTTCACACCTAAGCGTCTTACTAGTTCAGCTGTTTAGCTAAACATGAGCTCATGATCTAAATTTACACAATAATGAAGAAATCAGCTACAAGGGGAGACAACCAGCAAAAACTATCAATACCAGAATTAGATTCCCAAGGCCATCCATCAATTGTTGGAATAATCAGGTGCAAGGCAGAAAATATACATAAAACTGGAACTGAAACAAGGAACAAGGATGTTTTCAAAGACTGGTAGGGTCTCTAAAACATTTTTAAAGGACATGTCATTGATAAAGCTAAATACTCAAAGGTTGTGTAATACAACAGATTAAGCATTGAGAAGAGTGAAATTATGCTGTTTTGAAAACTATGGCAGGTGAGATTTTCTGCCTAATTATATAAGAAGATTTCTCTAAAAAATACACATTATTTCAATGACTTATTGGCTGTGAAATAAGTTAAGGGTATTTCAAATGGCTTGTCTGCAAAGAAAGGTAAGATGTAGGGGATCACAGAAACTCGAGGGGAAAATAGGTCAATATATACATTGCTATATGGTGAACTAAACCTTAGGCCAGCAACAATGGAGAGGACCTGACCCTTAGAAACTTACAAGTAAGCTGGAATCTTCAAAAGTTCAAATCTTTATAAGTAAAATATTTATTAAAATGAATAACCAAGTGTTTTAATTGACATCAGAAGATCAAAACAATAAACCCTGAGAACATAGAAAAAAGATAAATAAAGATATGAGCAGAACTTAATACAACAGAAAACGTACAAAATTGAGGTGATTTAGTAAGTCCAAAGAATCTTCTTTGAAAAGATTGAAAAGACACACTTTGATTAAGGAAAACAAAAACATAAGTAAAGAATATACAGAAAGAATCAGGACAATGTTATCGCAGAGAATATATGAAATGCCAGTAAATTTGAACATTTCTGTAAAGTGGACCATTTCGTAGCTCCTAAGGTTTACCAAACCTGACACAAGAGGAAATCATTTAAGGTCATCATGTCTGCCCTTGGCATTCTCCGAACGCCCTGGCCTCAGAATGCAGCATCTGTAGTCCATGGTAACCTGCGGAGAGGGGGCAGGGCTGAGGGAGGTTGGAACACTGCCCTCACTGAGGGAGTGGGTGTGGCCATCTCTGCTGTGACTGAACAAAGGGCAGGGGAGCAGGGGGCCCAGGGCAGGGCCCTCAGAGCCCGGCAGGTCCAGTGGGGTGTCACAAGCATTTAGGCCCAGACCAAAGGGCACCTTCTTTGTCTGCACAGCTGCCCAAACTCTCACCTTTCCTTTCAGGCCGACCTCTTACTTGAAGTGTGTGTGGAACCTGTCCACGCAGTACACCTCGCTGCACAGCTAACCATAGGTCTGGGCATCGTAGCTTCCTGCCAGGTGACCGAAGTTCGCAGGCAGATGTGTCCCTTGGACACATGCAGAGAGGCTCCTGCCTGGGCCACCAGCCGCCCACTGCCCCTGCCCCAGACCCGGGGCCGCCAAGCAGCCCTGTCGGAGTCCCCTGCCTCTTGAGGGAGTATTCGACCAACACTTGTAGAAAACGGCGTTCTCGCGGGCAACTCATTGGAGGGACACAAATAAATCTTTGCCGACTTTCTGCTGAAGCTTACGAGCGTTCACACCTAAGCGTCTTACTAGTTCAGCTGTTTAGCTAAACATGAGCTCATGATCTAAATTTACACAATAATGAAGAAATCAGCTACAAGGGGAGACAACCAGCAAAAACTATCAATACCAGAATTAGATTCCCAAGGCCATCCATCAATTGTTGGAATAATCAGGTGCAAGGCAGAAAATATACATAAAACTGGAACTGAAACAAGGAACAAGGATGTTTTCAAAGACTGGTAGGATCTCTAAAACATTTTTAAAGTATATGTCATTGATAAAGCTAAATACTCAAAGGTTGTGTAATACAACAGATTAAGCATTGAGAAGAGTGAAATTATGCTGTTTTGAAAACTATGGCAGGTCAGATTTTCTGCCTAATTATATAAGAAGATTTCTCTAAAAAATACACATTATTTCAATGACTTATTGGCTGTGAAATAGTTAAGGGTATTTCAAATGGCTTTTCTGCAAAGAAAGGTGAGATGTAGGGGATCACAGAAAGTCGAGGGGAAAATAGGTCAATATATACATTGCTATATGGTGAACTAAACGTTAGGCCAGCAACAATGGAGAGGACCTGACCCTTAGAAACTTACAAGTAAGCTGGAATCTTCAAAAGTTCAAATCTTTATAAGTAAAATATTTATTAAAATGAATAACCAAGTGTTTTCATTGACATCAGAAGATCAAAACAATAAACACTGAGAACATAGAAAAAAGATAAACAAAGATATGAGCAAAACTTAATACAACAGAAAACGTATAAAATTGAGGTGATTTAGTAAGTCCAAAGAATCTTCTTTGAAAAGATTGAAAAGACACACTTTGATTAAGGAAAACAAAAACATAAGTAAAGAATATACAGAAAGAATCAGGACAATGTTATCGCAGAGAATATATGAAATGCCAGTAAATTTGAACATTTCTGTCAAGTGGACCATTTCGTAGCTCCTAAAGTTTACCAAACCTGACACAAGAGGAAATCATTTAAGGTCATCATGTCTGCCCTTGGCATTCTCGGAACGCCCTGGCCTCAGAATGCAGCATCTGTAGTCCATGGTAACCTGCGGAGAGGGGGCAGGGCTGAGGGAGGTTGGAACACTGCCCTCACTGAGGGAGTGGGTGTGGCCATCTCTGCTGTGACTGAACAAAGGGCAGGGGAGCAGGGGGCCCAGGGCAGGGCCCTCAGAGCCCGGCAGGTCCAGTGGGGTGTCACAAGCATTTAGGCCCAGACCAAAGGGCACCTTCTTTGTCTGCACAGCTGCCCAAACTCTCACCTTTCCTTTCAGGCCGACCTCTTACTTGAAGTGTGTGTGGAACCTGTCCATGCAGTACACCTCGCTGCACAGCTAACCATAGGTCTGGGCATCGTAGCTTCCTGCCAGGTGACCGAAGTTCGCAGGCAGATGTGTCCCTGGGACACATGCAGAGAGGCTCCTGCCTGGGCCACCAGCCGCCCACTGCCCCTGCCCCAGACCCGGGGACTCCAAGCAGCCCTGTCGGAGTTCCCTGCCTCTTGAGGGAGTATTCGACCAACACTTGTAGAAAACGGCGTTCTCGCGGGCAACTCATTGGAGGGACACAAATAAATCTTTGCCGACTTTCTGCTGAAGCTTACGAGCGTTCACACCTAAGCGTCTTACTAGTTCAGCTCTTTAGCTAAACATGAGCTCATGATCTAAATTTACACAATAATGAAGAAATCAGCTACAAGGGGAGACAACCAGCAAAAACTATCAATACCAGAATTAGATTCCCAAGGCCATCCATCAATTGTTGGAATAATCAGGTGCAAGGCAGAAAATATACATAAAACTGGAACTGAAACAAGGAACAAGGATGTTTTCAAAGACTGGTAGGGTCTCTAAAACATTTTTAAAGGACATGTCATTGATAAAGCTAAATACTCAAAGGTTGTGTAATACAACAGATTAAGCATTGAGAAGAGTGAAATTATGCTGTTTTGAAAACTATGGCAGGTGAGATTTTCTGCCTAATTTTATAAGAATATTTCTCTAAAAAATACACATTATTTCAATGACTTATTGGCTGTGAAATAGTTAAGGGTATTTCAAATGGCTTTTCTGCAAAGAAAGGTGAGATGTAGGGGATCACAGAAAGTCGAGGGGAAAATAGGTCAATATATACATTGCTATATGGTGAACTAAACCTTAGGCCAGCAACAATGGAGAGGACCTGACCCTTAGAAACTTACAAGTAAGCTGGAATCTTCAAAAGTTCAAATCTTTATAAGTAAAATATTTATTAAAATGAATAACCAAGTGTTTTAATTGACATCAGAAGATCAAAACAATAAACACTGAGAACATAGAAAAAAGATAAACAAAGATATGAGCAAAACTTAATACAACAGAAAACGTATAAAATTGAGGTGATTTAGTAAGTCCAAAGAATCTTCTTTGAAAAGATTGAAAAGACACACTTTGATTAAGGAAAACAAAAACATAAGTAAAGAATATACAGAAAGAATCAGGACAATGTTATCGCAGAGAATATATGAAATGCCAGTAAATTTGAACATTTCTGTCAAGTGGACCATTTCCTAGCTCCTAAAGTTTACCAAACCTGACACAAGAGGAAATCATTTAAGGTCATCATGTCTGCCCTTGGCATTCTCGGAACGCCCTGGCCTCAGAATGCAGCATCTGTAGTCCATGGTAACCTGCGGAGAGGGGGCAGGGCTGAGGGAGGTTGGAACACTGCCCTCACTGAGGGAGTGGGTGTGGCCATCTCTGCTGTGACTGAACAAAGGGCAGGGGAGCAGGGGGCCCAGGGCAGGGCCCTCAGAGCCCGGCAGGTCCAGTGGGGTGTCACAAGCATTTAGGCCCAGACCAAAGGGCACCTTCTTTGTCTGCACAGCTGCCCAAACTCTCACCTTTCCTTTCAGGCCGACCTCTTACTTGAAGTGTGTGTGGAACCTGTCCATGCAGTACACCTCGCTGCACAGCTAACCATAGGTCTGGGCATCGTAGCTTCCTGCCAGGTGACCGAAGTTCGCAGGCAGATGTGTCCCTGGGACACATGCAGAGAGGCTCCTGCCTGGGCCACCAGCCGCCCACTGCCCCTGCCCCAGACCCGGGGCCTCCAAGCAGCCCTGTCGGAGTTCCCTGCCTCTTGAGGGAGTATTCGACCAACACTTGTAGAAAACGTCGTTCTCGCGGGCAACTCATTGGAGGGACACAAATAAATCTTTGCCGACTTTCTGCTGAAGCTTACGAGCGTTCACACCTAAGCGTCTTACTAGTTCAGCTGTTTAGCTAAACATGAGCTCATGATCTAAATTTACACAATAATGAAGAAATCAGCTACAAGGGGAGACAACCAGCAAAAACTATCAATACCAGAATTAGATTCCCAAGGCCATCCATCAATTGTTGGAATAATCAGGTGCAAGGCAGAAAATATACATAAAACTGGAACTGAAACAAGGAACAAGGATGTTTTCAAAGACTGGTAGGGTCTCTAAAACATTTTTAAAGGACATGTCATTGATAAAGCTAAATACTCAAAGGTTGTGTAATACAACAGATTAAGCATTGAGAAGAGTGAAATTATGCTGTTTTGAAAACTATGGCAGGTGAGATTTTCTGCCTAATTATATAAGAAGATTTCTCTAAAAAATACACATTATTTCAATGACTTATTGGCTGTGAAATAAGTTAAGGGTATTTCAAATGGCTTGTCTGCAAAGAAAGGTAAGATGTAGGGGATCACAGAAACTCGAGGGGAAAATAGGTCAATATATACATTGCTATATGGTGAACTAAACCTTAGGCCAGCAACAATGGAGAGGACCTGACCCTTAGAAACTTACAAGTAAGCTGGAATCTTCAAAAGTTCAAATCTTTATAAGTAAAATATTTATTAAAATGAATAACCAAGTGTTTTAATTGACATCAGAAGATCAAAACAATAAACCCTGAGAACATAGAAAAAAGATAAATAAAGATATGAGCAGAACTTAATACAACAGAAAACGTACAAAATTGAGGTGATTTAGTAAGTCCAAAGAATCTTCTTTGAAAAGATTGAAAAGACACACTTTGATTAAGGAAAACAAAAACATAAGTAAAGAATATACAGAAAGAATCAGGACAATGTTATCGCAGAGAATATATGAAATGCCAGTAAATTTGAACATTTCTGTAAAGTGGACCATTTCGTAGCTCCTAAGGTTTACCAAACCTGACACAAGAGGAAATCATTTAAGGTCATCATGTCTGCCCTTGGCATTCTCGGAACGCCCTGGCCTCAGAATGCAGCATCTGTAGTCCATGGTAACCTGCGGAGAGGGGGCAGGGCTGAGGGAGGTTGGAACACTGCCCTCACTGAGGGAGTGGGTGTGGCCATCTCTGCTGTGACTGAACAAAGGGCAGGGGAGCAGGGGGCCCAGGGCAGGGCCCTCAGAGCCCGGCAGGTCCAGTGGGGTGTCACAAGCATTTAGGCCCAGACCAAAGGGCACCTTCTTTGTCTGCACAGCTGCCCAAACTCTCACCTTTCCTTTCAGGCCGACCTCTTACTTGAAGTGTGTGTGGAACCTGTCCACGCAGTACACCTCGCTGCACAGCTAACCATAGGTCTGGGCATCGTAGCTTCCTGCCAGGTGACCGAAGTTCGCAGGCAGATGTGTCCCTTGGACACATGCAGAGAGGCTCCTGCCTGGGCCACCAGCCGCCCACTGCCCCTGCCCCAGACCCGGGGCCGCCAAGCAGCCCTGTCGGAGTCCCCTGCCTCTTGAGGGAGTATTCGACCAACACTTGTAGAAAACGGCGTTCTCGCGGGCAACTCATTGGAGGGACACAAATAAATCTTTGCCGACTTTCTGCTGAAGCTTACGAGCGTTCACACCTAAGCGTCTTACTAGTTCAGCTGTTTAGCTAAACATGAGCTCATGATCTAAATTTACACAATAATGAAGAAATCAGCTACAAGGGCAGACAACCAGCAAAAACTATCAATACCAGAATTAGATTCCCAAGGCCATCCATCAATTGTTGGAATAATCAGGTGCAAGGCAGAAAATATACATAAAACTGGAACTGAAACAAGGAACAAGGATGTTTTCAAAGACTGGTAGGATCTCTAAAACATTTTTAAAGTATATGTCATTGATAAAGCTAAATACTCAAAGGTTGTGTAATACAACAGATTAAGCATTGAGAAGAGTGAAATTATGCTGTTTTGAAAACTATGGCAGGTCAGATTTTCTGCCTAATTATATAAGAAGATTTCTCTAAAAAATACACATTATTTCAATGACTTATTGGCTGTGAAATAGTTAAGGGTATTTCAAATGGCTTTTCTGCAAAGAAAGGTGAGATGTAGGGGATCACAGAAAGTCGAGGGGAAAATAGGTCAATATATACATTGCTATATGGTGAACTAAACCTTAGGCCAGCAACAATGGAGAGGACCTGACCCTTAGAAACTTACAAGTAAGCTGGAATCTTCAAAAGTTCAAATCTTTATAAGTAAAATATTTATTAAAATGAATAACCAAGTGTTTTAATTGACATCAGAAGATCAAAACAATAAACACTGAGAACATAGAAAAAAGATAAACAAAGATATGAGCAAAACTTAATACAACAGAAAACGTATAAAATTGAGGTGATTTAGTAAGTCCAAAGAATCTTCTTTGAAAAGATTGAAAAGACACACTTTGATTAAGGAAAACAAAAACATAAGTAAAGAATATACAGAAAGAATCAGGACAATGTTATCGCAGAGAATATATGAAATGCCAGTAAATTTGAACATTTCTGTCAAGTGGACCATTTCGTAGCTCCTAAAGTTTACCAAACCTGACACAAGAGGAAATCATTTAAGGTCATCATGTCTGCCCTTGGCATTCTCGGAACGCCCTGGCCTCAGAATGCAGCATCTGTAGTCCATGGTAACCTGCGGAGAGGGGGCAGGGCTGAGGGAGGTTGGAACACTGCCCTCACTGAGGGAGTGGGTGTGGCCATCTCTGCTGTGACTGAACAAAGGGCAGGGGAGCAGGGGGCCCAGGGCAGGGCCCTCAGAGCCCGGCAGGTCCAGTGGGGTGTCACAAGCATTTAGGCCCAGACCAAAGGGCACCTTCTTTGTCTGCACAGCTGCCCAAACTCTCACCTTTCCTTTCAGGCCGACCTCTTACTTGAAGTGTGTGTGGAACCTGTCCATGCAGTACACCTCGCTGCACAGCTAACCATAGGTCTGGGCATCGTAGCTTCCTGCCA
The DNA here is from genome assembly GCF_964341445.2 of Mesoplodon mirus. Lineage (NCBI taxonomy): Eukaryota > Metazoa > Chordata > Mammalia > Artiodactyla > Ziphiidae > Mesoplodon > Mesoplodon mirus. The sequence continues at coordinate 122,655,671 of NC_138976.1, read as the reverse complement.
GGTGACCGAAGTTCGCAGGCAGATGTGTCCCTGGGACACATGCAGAGAGGCTCCTGCCTGGGCCACCAGCCGCCCACTGCCCCTGCCCCAGACCCGGGGCCTCCAAGCAGCCCTGTCGGAGTTCCCTGCCTCTTGAGGGAGTATTCGACCAACACTTGTAGAAAACGGCGTTCTCGCGGGCAACTCATTGGAGGGACACAAATAAATCTTTGCCGACTTTCTGCTGAAGCTTACGAGCGTTCACACCTAAGCGTCTTACTAGTTCAGCTCTTTAGCTAAACATGAGCTCATGATCTAAATTTACACAATAATGAAGAAATCAGCTACAAGGGGAGACAACCAGCAAAAACTATCAATACCAGAATTAGATTCCCAAGGCCATCCATCAATTGTTGGAATAATCAGGTGCAAGGCAGAAAATATACATAAAACTGGAACTGAAACAAGGAACAAGGATGTTTTCAAAGACTGGTAGGGTCTCTAAAACATTTTTAAAGGACATGTCATTGATAAAGCTAAATACTCAAAGGTTGTGTAATACAACAGATTAAGCATTGAGAAGAGTGAAATTATGCTGTTTTGAAAACTATGGCAGGTGAGATTTTCTGCCTAATTATATAAGAAGATTTCTCTAAAAAATACACATTATTTCAATGACTTATTGGCTGTGAAATAAGTTAAGGGTATTTCAAATGGCTTGTCTGCAAAGAAAGGTAAGATGTAGGGGATCACAGAAACTCGAGGGGAAAATAGGTCAATATATACATTGCTATATGGTGAACTAAACCTTAGGCCAGCAACAATGGAGAGGACCTGACCCTTAGAAACTTACAAGTAAGCTGGAATCTTCAAAAGTTCAAATCTTTATAAGTAAAATATTTATTAAAATGAATAACCAAGTGTTTTAATTGACATCAGAAGATCAAAACAATAAACCCTGAGAACATAGAAAAAAGATAAATAAAGATATGAGCAGAACTTAATACAACAGAAAACGTACAAAATTGAGGTGATTTAGTAAGTCCAAAGAATCTTCTTTGAAAAGATTGAAAAGACACACTTTGATTAAGGAAAACAAAAACATAAGTAAAGAATATACAGAAAGAATCAGGACAATGTTATCGCAGAGAATATATGAAATGCCAGTAAATTTGAACATTTCTGTAAAGTGGACCATTTCGTAGCTCCTAAGGTTTACCAAACCTGACACAAGAGGAAATCATTTAAGGTCATCATGTCTGCCCTTGGCATTCTCGGAACGCCCTGGCCTCAGAATGCAGCATCTGTAGTCCATGGTAACCTGCGGAGAGGGGGCAGGGCTGAGGGAGGTTGGAACACTGCCCTCACTGAGGGAGTGGGTGTGGCCATCTCTGCTGTGACTGAACAAATGGCAGGGGAGCAGGGGGCCCAGGGCAGGGCCCTCAGAGCCCGGCAGGTCCAGTGGGGTGTCACAAGCATTTAGGCCCAGACCAAAGGGCACCTTCTTTGTCTGCACAGCTGCCCAAACTCTCACCTTTCCTTTCAGGCCGACCTCTTACTTGAAGTGTGTGTGGAACCTGTCCACGCAGTACACCTCGCTGCACAGCTAACCATAGGTCTGGGCATCGTAGCTTCCTGCCAGGTGACCGAAGTTCGCAGGCAGATGTGTCCCTGGGACACATGCAGAGAGGCTCCTGCCTGGGCCACCAGCCGCCCACTGCCCCTGCCCCAGACCCGGGGCCGCCAAGCAGCCCTGTCGGAGTCCCCTGCCTCTTGAGGGAGTATTCGACCAACACTTGTAGAAAACGGCGTTCTCGCGGGCAACTCATTGGAGGGACACAAATAAATCTTTGCCGACTTTCTGCTGAAGCTTACGAGCGTTCACACCTAAGCGTCTTACTAGTTCAGCTGTTTAGCTAAACATGAGCTCATGATCTAAATTTACACAATAATGAAGAAATCAGCTACAAGGGGAGACAACCAGCAAAAACTATCAATACCAGAATTAGATTCCCAAGGCCATCCATCAATTGTTGGAATAATCAGGTGCAAGGCAGAAAATATACATAAAACTGGAACTGAAACAAGGAACAAGGATGTTTTCAAAGACTGGTAGGATCTCTAAAACATTTTTAAAGTATATGTCATTGATAAAGCTAAATACTCAAAGGTTGTGTAATACAACAGATTAAGCATTGAGAAGAGTGAAATTATGCTGTTTTGAAAACTATGGCAGGTCAGATTTTCTGCCTAATTATATAAGAAGATTTCTCTAAAAAATACACATTATTTCAATGACTTATTGGCTGTGAAATAGTTAAGGGTATTTCAAATGGCTTGTCTGCAAAGAAAGGTGAGATGTAGGGGATCACAGAAAGTCGAGGGGAAAATAGGTCAATATATACATTGCTATATGGTGAACTAAACCTTAGGCCAGCAACAATGGAGAGGACCTGACCCTTAGAAACTTACAAGTAAGCTGGAATCTTCAAAAGTTCAAATCTTTATAAGTAAAATATTTATTAAAATGAATAACCAAGTGTTTTAATTGACATCAGAAGATCAAAACAATAAACACTGAGAACATAGAAAAAAGATAAACAAAGATATGAGCAAAACTTAATACAACAGAAAACGTATAAAATTGAGGTGATTTAGTAAGTCCAAAGAATCTTCTTTGAAAAGATTGAAAAGACACACTTTGATTAAGGAAAACAAAAACATAAGTAAAGAATATACAGAAAGAATCAGGACAATGTTATCGCAGAGAATATACGAAATGCCAGTAAATTTGAACATTTCTGTCAAGTGGACCATTTCCTAGCTCCTAAAGTTTACCAAACCTGACACAAGAGGAAATCATTTAAGGTCATCATGTCTGCCCTTGGCATTCTCGGAACGCCCTGGCCTCAGAATGCAGCATCTGTAGTCCATGGTAACCTGCGGAGAGGGGGCAGGGCTGAGGGAGGTTGGAACACTGCCCTCACTGAGGGAGTGGGTGTGGCCATCTCTGCTGTGACTGAACAAAGGGCAGGGGAGCAGGGGGCCCAGGGCAGGGCCCTCAGAGCCCGGCAGGTCCAGTGGGGTGTCACAAGCATTTAGGCCCAGACCAAAGGGCGCCTTCTTTGTCTGCACAGCTGCCCAAACTCTCACCTTTCCTTTCAGGCCGACCTCTTACTTGAAGTGTGTGTGGAACCTGTCCACGCAGTACACCTCGCTGCACAGCTAACCATAGGTCTGGGCATCGTAGCTTCCTGCCAGGTGACCGAAGTTCGCAGGCAGATGTGTCCCTGGGACACATGCAGAGAGGCTCCTGCCTGGGCCACCAGCCGCCCACTGCCCCTGCCCCAGACCCGGGGCCGCCAAGCAGCCCTGTCGGAGTCCCCTGCCTCTTGAGGGAGTATTGGACCAACACTTGTAGAAAACGGCGTTCTCACGGGCAACTCATTGGAGGGACACAAATAAATCTTTGCCGACTTTCTGCTGAAGCTTACGAGCGTTCACACCTAAGCGTCTTACTAGTTCAGCTGTTTAGCTAAACATGAGCTCATGATCTAAATTTACACAATAATGAAGAAATCAGCTACAAGGGGAGACAACCAGCAAAAACTATCAATACCAGAATTAGATTCCCAAGGCCATCCATCAATTGTTGGAATAATCAGGTGCAAGGCAGAAAATATACATAAAACTGGAACTGAAACAAGGAACAAGGATGTTTTCAAAGACTGGTAGGGTCTCTAAAACATTTTTAAAGGACATGTCATTGATAAAGCTAAATACTCAAAGGTTGTGTAATACAACAGATTAAGCATTGAGAAGAGTGAAATTATGCTGTTTTGAAAACTATGGCAGGTGAGATTTTCTGCCTAATTATATAAGAAGATTTCTCTAAAAAATACACATTATTTCAATGACTTATTGGCTGTGAAATAAGTTAAGGGTATTTCAAATGGCTTGTCTGCAAAGAAAGGTAAGATGTAGGGGATCACAGAAACTCGAGGGGAAAATAGGTCAATATATACATTGCTATATGGTGAACTAAACCTTAGGCCAGCAACAATGGAGAGGACCTGACCCTTAGAAACTTACAAGTAAGCTGGAATCTTCAAAAGTTCAAATCTTTATAAGTAAAATATTTATTAAAATGAATAACCAAGTGTTTTAATTGACATCAGAAGATCAAAACAATAAACCCTGAGAACATAGAAAAAAGATAAATAAAGATATGAGCAGAACTTAATACAACAGAAAACGTACAAAATTGAGGTGATTTAGTAAGTCCAAAGAATCTTCTTTGAAAAGATTGAAAAGACACACTTTAATTAAGGAAAACAAAAACATAAGTAAAGAATATACAGAAAGAATCAGGACAATGTTATCGCAGAGAATATATGAAATGCCAGTAAATTTGAACATTTCTGTAAAGTGGACCATTTCGTAGCTCCTAAGGTTTACCAAACCTGACACAAGAGGAAATCATTTAAGGTCATCATGTCTGCCCTTGGCATTCTCGGAACGCCCTGGCCTCAGAATGCAGCATCTGTAGTCCATGGTAACCTGCGGAGAGGGGGCAGGGCTGAGGGAGGTTGGAACACTGCCCTCACTGAGGGAGTGGGTGTGGCCATCTCTGCTGTGACTGAACAAAGGGCAGGGGAGCAGGGGGCCCAGGGCAGGGCACTCAGAGCCCGGCAGGTCCAGTGGGGTGTCACAAGCATTTAGGCCCAGACCAAAGGGCACCTTCTTTGTCTGCACAGCTGCCCAAACTCTCACCTTTCCTTTCAGGCCGACCTCTTACTTGAAGTGTGTGTGGAACCTGTCCACGCAGTACACCTCGCTGCACAGCTAACCATAGGTCTGGGCATGGTAGCTTCCTGCAAGTTGACCGAAGTTCGCAGGCAGATGGGTCCCTGGGACACATGCAGAGAGTCTCCTGCCTGGGCCACAGGCCGCCCACTGCCCCTGCCACAGACCGGGGGCCGCCAAGCAGCCCTGTCTGAGTCCCCTGCCTCTTGAGGGAGTATTGGACCAACACTTGTAGAAAACGGCGTTCTCGCGGGCAACTCATTGGAGGGACACAAATAAATCTTTGCCGACTTTCTGCTGAAGCTTACGAGCGTTCACACCTAAGCGTCTTACTAGTTCAGCTGTTTAGCTAAACATGAGCTCATGATCTAAATTTACACAATAATGAAGAAATCAGCTACAAGGGGAGACAACCAGCAAAAACTATCAATACCAGAATTAGATTCCCAAGGCCATCCATCAATTGTTGGAATAATCAGGTGCAAGGCAGAAAATATACATAAAACTGGAACTGAAACAAGGAACAAGGATGTTTTCAAAGACTGGTAGTATCTCTAAAACATTTTTAAAGTATATGTCATTGATAAAGCTAAATACTCAAAGGTTGTGTAATACAACAGATTAAGCATTGAGAAGAGTGAAATTATGCTGTTTTGAAAACTATGGCAGGTCAGATTTTCTGCCTAATTATATAAGAAGATTTCTCTAAAAAATTCACATTATTTCAATGACTTATTGGCTGTGAAATAGTTAAGGGTATTTCAAATGGCTTTTCTGCAAAGAAAGGTGAGATGTAGGGGATCACAGAAAGTCGAGGGGAAAATAGGTCAATATATACATTGCTATATGGTGAACTAAACCTTAGGCCAGCAACAATGGAGAGGACCTGACCCTTAGAAACTTACAAGTAAGCTGGAATCTTCAAAAGTTCAAATCTTTATAAGTAAAATATTTATTAAAATGAATAACCAAGTGTTTTAATTGACATCAGAAGATCAAAACAATAAACACTGAGAACATAGAAAAAAGATAAACAAAGATATGAGCAAAACTTAATACAACAGAAAACGTATAAAATTGAGGTGATTTAGTAAGTCCAAAGAATCTTCTTTGAAAAGATTGAAAAGACACACTTTGATTAAGGAAAACAAAAACATAAGTAAAGAATATACAGAAAGAATCAGGACAATGTTATCGCAGAGAATATATGAAATGCCAGTAAATTTGAACATTTCTGTCAAGTGGACCATTTCCTAGCTCCTAAAGTTTACCAAACCTGACACAAGAGGAAATCATTTAAGGTCATCATGTCTGCCCTTGGCATTCTCGGAACGCCCTGGCCTCAGAATGCAGCATCTGTAGTCCATGGTAACCTGCGGAGAGGGGGCAGGGCTGAGGGAGGTTGGAACACTGCCCTCACTGAGGGAGTGGGTGTGGCCATCTCTGCTGTGACTGAACAAAGGGCAGGGGAGCAGGGGGCCCAGGGCAGGGCCCTCAGAGCCCGGCAGGTCCAGTGGGGTGTCACAAGCATTTAGGCCCAGACCAAAGGGCGCCTTCTTTGTCTGCACAGCTGCCCAAACTCTCACCTTTCCTTTCAGGCCGACTTCTTACTTGAAGTGTGTGTGGAACCTGTCCACGCAGTACACCTCGCTGCACAGCTAACCATAGGTCTGGGCATCGTAGCTTCCTGCCAGGTGACCGAAGTTCGCAGGCAGATGTGTCCCTGGGACACATGCAGAGAGGCTCCTGCCTGGGCCACCAGCCGCCCACTGCCCCTGCCCCAGACCCGGGGCCTCCAAGCAGCCCTGTCGGAGTTCCCTGCCTCTTGAGGGAGTATTCGACCAACACTTGTAGAAAACGGCGTTCTCGCGGGCAACTCATTGGAGGGACACAAATAAATCTTTGCCGACTTTCTGCTGAAGCTTACGAGCGTTCACACCTAAGCGTCTTACTAGTTCAGCTCTTTAGCTAAACATGAGCTCATGATCTAAATTTACACAATAATGAAGAAATCAGCTACAAGGGGAGACAACCAGCAAAAACTATCAATACCAGAATTAGATTCCCAAGGCCATCCATCAATTGTTGGAATAATCAGGTGCAAGGCAGAAAATATACATAAAACTGGAACTGAAACAAGGAACAAGGATGTTTTCAAAGACTGGTAGGATCTCTAAAACATTTTTAAAGTATATGTCATTGATAAAGCTAAATACTCAAAGGTTGTGTAATACAACAGATTAAGCATTGAGAAGAGTGAAATTATGCTGTTTTGAAAACTATGGCAGGTCAGATTTTCTGCCTAATTATATAAGAAGATTTCTCTAAAAAATACACATTATTTCAATGACTTATTGGCTGTGAAATAGTTAAGGGTATTTCAAATGGCTTTTCTGCAAAGAAAGGTGAGATGTAGGGGATCACAGAAAGTCGAGGGGAAAATAGGTCAATATATACATTGCTATATGGTGAACTAAACCTTCGGCCAGCAACAATGGAGAGGACCTGACCCTTAGAAACTTACAAGTAAGCTGGAATCTTCAAAAGTTCAAATCTTTATAAGTAAAATATTTATTAAAATGAATAACCAAGTGTTTTAATTGACATCAGAAGATCAAAACAATAAACACTGAGAACATAGAAAAAAGATAAACAAAGATATGAGCAAAACTTAATACAACAGAAAACGTATAAAATTGAGGTGATTTAGTAAGTCCAAAGAATCTTCTTTGAAAAGATTGAAAAGACACACTTTGATTAAGGAAAACAAAAACATAAGTAAAGAATATACAGAAAGAATCAGGACAATGTTATCGCAGAGAATATACGAAATGCCAGTAAATTTGAACATTTCTGTCAAGTGGACCATTTCCTAGCTCCTAAAGTTTACCAAACCTGACACAAGAGGAAATCATTTAAGGTCATCATGTCTGCCCTTGGCATTCTCGGAACGCCCTGGCCTCAGAATGCAGCATCTGTAGTCCATGGTAACCTGCGGAGAGGGGGCAGGGCTGAGGGAGGTTGGAACACTGCCCTCACTGAGGGAGTGGGTGTGGCCATCTCTGCTGTGACTGAACAAAGGGCAGGGGAGCAGGGGGCCCAGGGCAGGGCCCTCAGAGCCCGGCAGGTCCAGTGGGGTGTCACAAGCATTTAGGCCCAGACCAAAGGGCGCCTTCTTTGTCTGCACAGCTGCCCAAACTCTCACCTTTCCTTTCAGGCCGACCTCTTACTTGAAGTGTGTGTGGAACCTGTCCACGCAGTACACCTCGCTGCACAGCTAACCATAGGTCTGGGCATCGTAGCTTCCTGCCAGTTGACCGAAGTTCGCAGGCAGATGTGTCCCTGGGACACATGCAGAGAGGCTCCTGCCTGGGCCACCAGCCGCCCACTGCCCCTGCCCCAGACCCGGGGCCGCCAAGCAGCCCTGTCGGAGTCCCCTGCCTCTTGAGGGAGTATTGGACCAACACTTGTAGAAAACGGCGTTCTCACGGGCAACTCATTGGAGGGACACAAATAAATCTTTGCCGACTTTCTGCTGAAGCTTACGAGCGTTCACACCTAAGCGTCTTACTAGTTCAGCTGTTTAGCTAAACATGAGCTCATGATCTAAATTTACACAATAATGAAGAAATCAGCTACAAGGGGAGACAACCAGCAAAAACTATCAATACCAGAATTAGATTCCCAAGGCCATCCATCAATTGTTGGAATAATCAGGTGCAAGGCAGAAAATATACATAAAACTGGAACTGAAACAAGGAACAAGGATGTTTTCAAAGACTGGTAGGGTCTCTAAAACATTTTTAAAGGACATGTCATTGATAAAGCTAAATACTCAAAGGTTGTGTAATACAACAGGTTAAGCATTGAGAAGAGTGAAATTATGCTGTTTTGAAAACTATGGCAGGTGAGATTTTCTGCCTAATTATATAAGAAGATTTCTCTAAAAAATACACATTATTTCAATGACTTATTGGCTGTGAAATAAGTTAAGGGTATTTCAAATGGCTTGTCTGCAAAGAAAGGTAAGATGTAGGGGATCACAGAAACTCGAGGGGAAAATAGGTCAATATATACATTGCTATATGGTGAACTAAACCTTAGGCCAGCAACAATGGAGAGGACCTGACCCTTAGAAACTTACAAGTAAGCTGGAATCTTCAAAAGTTCAAATCTTTATAAGTAAAATATTTATTAAAATGAATAACCAAGTGTTTTAATTGACATCAGAAGATCAAAACAATAAACCCTGAGAACATAGAAAAAAGATAAATAAAGATATGAGCAGAACTTAATACAACAGAAAACGTACAAAATTGAGGTGATTTAGTAAGTCCAAAGAATCTTCTTTGAAAAGATTGAAAAGACACACTTTAATTAAGGAAAACAAAAACAGAAGTAAAGAATATACAGAAAGAATCAGGACAATGTTATCGCAGAGAATATATGAAATGCCAGTAAATTTGAACATTTCTGTAAAGTGGACCATTTCGTAGCTCCTAAGGTTTACCAAACCTGACACAAGAGGAAATCATTTAAGGTCATCATGTCTGCCCTTGGCATTCTCGGAACGCCCTGGCCTCAGAATGCAGCATCTGTAGTCCATGGTAACCTGCGGAGAGGGGGCAGGGCTGAGGGAGGTTGGAACACTGCCCTCACTGAGGGAGTGGGTGTGGCCATCTCTGCTGTGACTGAACAAAGGGCAGGGGAGCAGGGAGCCCAGGGCAGGGCCCTCAGAGCCCGGCAGGTCCAGTGGGGTGTCACAAGCATTTAGGCCCAGACCAAAGGGCACCTTCTTTGTCTGCACAGCTGCCCAAACTCTCACCTTTCCTTTCAGGCCGACCTCTTACTTGAAGTGTGTGTGGAACCTGTCCACGCAGTACACCTCGCTGCACAGCTAACCATAGGTCTGGGCATGGTAGCTTCCTGCAAGTTGACCGAAGTTCGCAGGCAGATGGGTCCCTCGACACATGCAGAGAGTCTCCTGCCTGGGCCACAGGCCGCCCACTGCCCCTGCCACAGACCGGGGGCCGCCAAGCAGCCCTGTCTGAGTCCCCTGCCTCTTGAGGGAGTATTGGACCAACACTTGTAGAAAACGGCGTTCTCGCGGGCAACTCATTGGAGGGACACAAATAAATCTTTGCCGACTTTCTGCTGAAGCTTACGAGCGTTCACACCTAAGCGTCTTACTAGTTCAGCTGTTTAGCTAAACATGAGCTCATGATCTAAATTTACACAATAATGAAGAAATCAGCTACAAGGGGAGACAACAAGCAAAAACTATCAATACCAGAATTAGATTCCCAAGGCCATCCATCAATTGTTGGAATAATCAGGTGCAAGGCAGAAAATATACATAAAACTGGAACTGAAACAAGGAACAAGGATGTTTTCAAAGACTGGTAGGATCTCTAAAACATTTTTAAAGGACATGTCATTGATAAAGCTAAATACTCAAAGGTTGTGTAATACAACAGATTAAGCATTGAGAAGAGTGAAATTATGCTGTTTTGAAAACTATGGCAGGTCAGATTTTCTGCCTAATTATATAAGAAGATTTCTCTAAAAAATACACATTATTTCAATGACTTATTGGCTGTGAAATAGTTAAGGGTATTTCAAATGGCTTTTCTGCAAAGAAAGGTGAGATGTAGGGGATCACAGAAAGTCGAGGGGAAAATAGGTCAATATATACATTGCTATATGGTGAACTAAACCTTAGGCCAGCAACAATGGAGAGGACCTGACCCTTAGAAACTTACAAGTAAGCTGGAATCTTCAAAAGTTCAAATCTTTATAAGTAAAATATTTATTAAAATGAATAACCAAGTGTTTTAATTGACATCAGAAGATCAAAACAATAAACACTGAGAACATAGAAAAAAGATAAACAAAGATATGAGCAAAACTTAATACAACAGAAAACGTATAAAATTGAGGTGATTTAGTAAGTCCAAAGAATCTTCTTTGAAAAGATTGAAAAGACACACTTTGATTAAGGAAAACAAAAACATAAGTAAAGAATATACAGAAAGAATCAGGACAATGTTATCGCAGAGAATATACGAAATGCCAGTAAATTTGAACATTTCTGTCAAGTGGACCATTTCCTAGCTCCTAAAGTTTACCAAACCTGACACAAGAGGAAATCATTTAAGGTCATCATGTCTGCCCTTGGCATTCTCGGAACGCCCTGGCCTCAGAATGCAGCATCTGTAGTCCATGGTAACCTGCGGAGAGGGGGCAGGGCTGAGGGAGGTTGGAACACTGCCCTCACTGAGGGAGTGGGTGTGGCCATCTCTGCTGTGACTGAACAAAGGGCAGGGGAGCAGGGGGCCCAGGGCAGGGCCCTCAGAGCCCGGCAGGTCCAGTGGGGTGTCACAAGCATTTAGGCCCAGACCAAAGGGCGCCTTCTTTGTCTGCACAGCTGCCCAAACTCTCACCTTTCCTTTCAGGCCGACCTCTTACTTGAAGTGTGTGTGGAACCTGTCCACGCAGTACACCTCGCTGCACAGCTAACCATAGGTCTGGGCATCGTAGCTTCCTGCCAGTTGACCGAAGTTCGCAGGCAGATGTGTCCCTGGGACACATGCAGAGAGGCTCCTGCCTGGGCCACCAGCCGCCCACTGCCCCTGCCCCAGACCCGGGGCCGCCAAGCAGCCCTGTCGGAGTCCCCTGCCTCTTGAGGGAGTATTGGACCAACACTTGTAGAAAACGGCGTTCTCACGGGCAACTCATTGGAGGGACACAAATAAATCTTTGCCGACTTTCTGCTGAAGCTTACGAGCGTTCACACCTAAGCGTCTTACTAGTTCAGCTGTTTAGCTAAACATGAGCTCATGATCTAAATTTACACAATAATGAAGAAATCAGCTACAAGGGGAGACAACCAGCAAAAACTATCAATACCAGAATTAGATTCCCAAGGCCATCCATCAATTGTTGGAATAATCAGGTGCAAGGCAGAAAATATACATAAAACTGGAACTGAAACAAGGAACAAGGATGTTTTCAAAGACTGGTAGGGTCTCTAAAACATTTTTAAAGGACATGTCATTGATAAAGCTAAATACTCAAAGGTTGTGTAATACAACAGGTTAAGCATTGAGAAGAGTGAAATTATGCTGTTTTGAAAACTATGGCAGGTGAGATTTTCTGCCTAATTATATAAGAAGATTTCTCTAAAAAATACACATTATTTCAATGACTTATTGGCTGTGAAATAAGTTAAGGGTATTTCAAATGGCTTGTCTGCAAAGAAAGGTAAGATGTAGGGGATCACAGAAACTCGAGGGGAAAATAGGTCAATATATACATTGCTATATGGTGAACTAAACCTTAGGCCAGCAACAATGGAGAGGACCTGACCCTTAGAAACTTACAAGTAAGCTGGAATCTTCAAAAGTTCAAATCTTTATAAGTAAAATATTTATTAAAATGAATAACCAAGTGTTTTAATTGACATCAGAAGATCAAAACAATAAACCCTGAGAACATAGAAAAAAGATAAATAAAGATATGAGCAGAACTTAATACAACAGAAAACGTACAAAATTGAGGTGATTTAGTAAGTCCAAAGAATCTTCTTTGAAAAGATTGAAAAGACACACTTTAATTAAGGAAAACAAAAACAGAAGTAAAGAATATACAGAAAGAATCAGGACAATGTTATCGCAGAGAATATATGAAATGCCAGTAAATTTGAACATTTCTGTAAAGTGGACCATTTCGTAGCTCCTAAGGTTTACCAAACCTGACACAAGAGGAAATCATTTAAGGTCATCATGTCTGCCCTTGGCATTCTCGGAACGCCCTGGCCTCAGAATGCAGCATCTGTAGTCCATGGTAACCTGCGGAGAGGGGGCAGGGCTGAGGGAGGTTGGAACACTGCCCTCACTGAGGGAGTGGGTGTGGCCATCTCTGCTGTGACTGAACAAAGGGCAGGGGAGCAGGGAGCCCAGGGCAGGGCCCTCAGAGCCCGGCAGGTCCAGTGGGGTGTCACAAGCATTTAGGCCCAGACCAAAGGGCACCTTCTTTGTCTGCACAGCTGCCCAAACTCTCACCTTTCCTTTCAGGCCGACCTCTTACTTGAAGTGTGTGTGGAACCTGTCCACGCAGTACACCTCGCTGCACAGCTAACCATAGGTCTGGGCATGGTAGCTTCCTGCAAGTTGACCGAAGTTCGCAGGCAGATGGGTCCCTCGACACATGCAGAGAGTCTCCTGCCTGGGCCACAGGCCGCCCACTGCCCCTGCCACAGACCGGGGGCCGCCAAGCAGCCCTGTCTGAGTCCCCTGCCTCTTGAGGGAGTATTGGACCAACACTTGTAGAAAACGGCGTTCTCGCGGGCAACTCATTGGAGGGACACAAATAAATCTTTGCCGACTTTCTGCTGAAGCTTACGAGCGTTCACACCTAAGCGTCTTACTAGTTCAGCTGTTTAGCTAAACATGAGCTCATGATCTAAATTTACACAATAATGAAGAAATCAGCTACAAGGGGAGACAACAAGCAAAAACTATCAATACCAGAATTAGATTCCCAAGGCCATCCATCAATTGTTGGAATAATCAGGTGCAAGGCAGAAAATATACATAAAACTGGAACTGAAACAAGGAACAAGGATGTTTTCAAAGACTGGTAGGATCTCTAAAACATTTTTAAAGTATATGTCATTGATAAAGCTAAATACTCAAAGGTTGTGTAATACAACAGATTAAGCATTGAGAAGAGTGAAATTATGCTGTTTTGAAAACTATGGCAGGTCAGATTTTCTGCCTAATTATATAAGAAGATTTCTCTAAAAAATTCACATTATTTCAATGACTTATTGGCTGTGAAATAGTTAAGGGTATTTCAAATGGCTTTTCTGCAAAGGAAGGTGAGATGTAGGGGATCACAGAAAGTCGAGGGGAAAATAGGTCAATATATACATTGCTATATGGTGAACTAAACCTTAGGCCAGCAACAATGGAGAGGACCTGACCCTTAGAAACTTACAAGTAAGCTGGAATCTTCAAAAGTTCAAATCTTTATAAGTAAAATATTTATTAAAATGAATAACCAAGTGTTTTAATTGACATCAGAAGATCAAAACAATAAACACTGAGAACATAGAAAAAAGATAAACAAAGATATGAGCAAAACTTAATACAACAGAAAACGTATAAAATTGAGGTGATTTAGTAAGTCCAAAGAATCTTCTTTGAAAAGATTGAAAAGACACACTTTGATTAAGGAAAACAAAAACATAAGTAAAGAATATACAGAAAGAATCAGGACAATGTTATCGCAGAGAATATATGAAATGCCAGTAAATTTGAACATTTCTGTCAAGTGGACCATTTCCTAGCTCCTAAAGTTTACCAAACCTGACACAAGAGGAAATCATTTAAGGTCATCATGTCTGCCCTTGGCATTCTCGGAACGCCCTGGCCTCAGAATGCAGCATCTGTAGTCCATGGTAACCTGCGGAGAGGGGGCAGGGCTGAGGGAGGTTGGAACACTGCCCTCACTGAGGGAGTGGGTGTGGCCATCTCTGCTGTGACTGAACAAAGGGCAGGGGAGCAGGGGGCCCAGGGCAGGGCCCTCAGAGCCCGGCAGGTCCAGTGGGGTGTCACAAGCATTTAGGCCCAGACCAAAGGGCGCCTTCTTTGTCTGCACAGCTGCCCAAACTCTCACCTTTCCTTTCAGGCCGACTTCTTACTTGAAGTGTGTGTGGAACCTGTCCACGCAGTACACCTCGCTGCACAGCTAACCATAGGTCTGGGCATCGTAGCTTCCTGCCAGTTGACCGAAGTTCGCAGGCAGATGTGTCCCTGGGACACATGCAGAGAGGCTCCTGCCTGGGCCACCACCCGCCCACTGCCCCTGCCCCAGACCCGGGGCCGCCAAGCAGCCCTGTCGGAGTCCCCTGCCTCTTGAGGGAGTATTGGACCAACACTTGTAGAAAACGGCGTTCTCGCGGGCAACTCATTGGAGGGACCCAAATAAATCTTTGCCGACTTTCTGCTGAAGCTTACGAGCGTTCACACCTAAGCGTCTTACTAGTTCAGCTCTTTAGCTAAACATGAGCTCATGATCTAAATTTACACAATAATGAAGAAATCAGCTACAAGGGGAGACAACCAGCAAAAACTATCAATACCAGAATTAGATTCCCAAGGCCATCCATCAATTGTTGGAATAATCAGGTGCAAGGCAGAAAATATACATAAAACTGGAACTGAAACAAGGAACAAGGATGTTTTCAAAGACTGGTAGGGTCTCTAAAACATTTTTAAAGTACATGTCATTGATAAAGCTAAATACTCAAAGGTTGTGTAATACAACAGATTAAGCATTGAGAAGAGTGAAATTATGCTGTTTTGAAAACTATGGCAGGTGAGATTTTCTGCCTAATTATATAAGAAGATTTCTCTAAAAAATACACATTATTTCAATGACTTATTGGCTGTGAAATAAGTTAAGGGTATTTCAAATGGCTTGTCTGCAAAGAAAGGTAAGATGTAGGGGATCACAGAAACTCGAGGGGAAAATAGGTCAATATATACATTGCTATATGGTGAACTAAACCTTAGGCCAGCAACAATGGAGAGGACCTGACCCTTAGAAACTTACAAGTAAGCTGGAATCTTCAAAAGTTCAAATCTTTATAAGTAAAATATTTATTAAAATGAATAACCAAGTGTTTTAATTGACATCAGAAGATCAAAACAATAAACCCTGAGAACATAGAAAAAAGATAAATAAAGATATGAGCAGAACTTAATACAACAGAAAACGTACAAAATTGAGGTGATTTAGTAAGTCCAAAGAATCTTCTTTGAAAAGATTGAAAAGACACACTTTGATTAAGGAAAACAAAAACATAAGTAAAGAATATACAGAAAGAATCAGGACAATGTTATCGCAGAGAATATATGAAATGCCAGTAAATTTGAACATTTCTGTCAAGTGGACCATTTCGTAGCTCCTAAAGTTTACCAAACCTGACACAAGAGGAAATCATTTAAGGTCATCATGTCTGCCCTTGGCATTCTCGGAACGCCCTGGCCTCAGAATGCAGCATCTGTAGTCCATGGTAACCTGCGGAGAGGGGGCAGGGCTGAGGGAGGTTGGAACACTGCCCTCACTGAGGGAGTGGGTGTGGCCATCTCTGCTGTGACTGAACAAAGGGCAGGGGAGCAGGGGGCCCAGGGCAGGGCCCTCAGAGCCCGGCAGGTCCAGTGGGGTGTCACAAGCATTTAGGCCCAGACCAAAGGGCGCCTTCTTTGTCTGCACAGCTGCCCAAACTCTCACCTTTCCTTTCAGGCCGACCTCTTACTTGAAGTGTGTGTGGAACCTGTCCACGCAGTACACCTCGCTGCACAGCTAACCATAGGTCTGGGCATCGTAGCTTCCTGCCAGTTGACCGAAGTTCGCAGGCAGATGTGTCCCTGGGACACATGCAGAGAGGCTCCTGCCTGGGCCACCAGCCGCCCACTGCCCCTGCCCCAGACCCGGGGCCGCCAAGCAGCCCTGTCGGAGTCCCCTGCCTCTTGAGGGAGTATTGGACCAACACTTGTAGAAAACGGCGTTCTCACGGGCAACTCATTGGAGGGACACAAATAAATCTTTGCCGACTTTCTGCTGAAGCTTACGAGCGTTCACACCTAAGCGTCTTACTAGTTCAGCTGTTTAGCTAAACATGAGCTCATGATCTAAATTTACACAATAATGAAGAAATCAGCTACAAGGGGAGACAACCAGCAAAAACTATCAATACCAGAATTAGATTCCCAAGGCCATCCATCAATTGTTGGAATAATCAGGTGCAAGGCAGAAAATATACATAAAACTGGAACTGAAACAAGGAACAAGGATGTTTTCAAAGACTGGTAGGGTCTCTAAAACATTTTTAAAGGACATGTCATTGATAAAGCTAAATACTCAAAGGTTGTGTAATACAACAGATTAAGCATTGAGAAGAGTGAAATTATGCTGTTTTGAAAACTATGGCAGGTGAGATTTTCTGCCTAATTATATAAGAAGATTTCTCTAAAAAATACACATTATTTCAATGACTTATTGGCTGTGAAATAAGTTAAGGGTATTTCAAATGGCTTGTCTGCAAAGAAAGGTAAGATGTAGGGGATCACAGAAACTCGAGGGGAAAATAGGTCAATATATACATTGCTATATGGTGAACTAAACCTTAGGCCAGCAACAATGGAGAGGACCTGACCCTTAGAAACTTACAAGTAAGCTGGAATCTTCAAAAGTTCAAATCTTTATAAGTAAAATATTTATTAAAATGAATAACCAAGTGTTTTAATTGACATCAGAAGATCAAAACAATAAACCCTGAGAACATAGAAAAAAGATACATAAAGATATGAGCAGAACTTAATACAACAGAAAACGTACAAAATTGAGGTGATTTAGTAAGTCCAAAGAATCTTCTTTGAAAAGATTGAAAAGACACACTTTAATTAAGGAAAACAAAAACATAAGTAAAGAATATACAGAAAGAATCAGGACAATGTTATCGCAGAGAATATATGAAATGCCAGTAAATTTGAACATTTCTGTAAAGTGGACCATTTCGTAGCTCCTAAGGTTTACCAAACCTGACACAAGAGGAAATCATTTAAGGTCATCATGTCTGCCCTTGGCATTCTCGGAACGCCCTGGCCTCAGAATGCAGCATCTGTAGTCCATGGTAACCTGCGGAGAGGGGGCAGGGCTGAGGGAGGTTGGAACACTGCCCTCACTGAGGGAGTGGGTGTGGCCATCTCTGCTGTGACTGAACAAAGGGCAGGGGAGCAGGGAGCCCAGGGCAGGGCCCTCAGAGCCCGGCAGGTCCAGTGGGGTGTCACAAGCATTTAGGCCCAGACCAAAGGGCACCTTCTTTGTCTGCACAGCTGCCCAAACTCTCACCTTTCCTTTCAGGCCGACCTCTTACTTGAAGTGTGTGTGGAACCTGTCCACGCAGTACACCTCGCTGCACAGCTAACCATAGGTCTGGGCATGGTAGCTTCCTGCAAGTTGACCGAAGTTCGCAGGCAGATGGGTCCCTCGACACATGCAGAGAGTCTCCTGCCTGGGCCACAGGCCGCCCACTGCCCCTGCCACAGACCGGGGGCCGCCAAGCAGCCCTGTCTGAGTCCCCTGCCTCTTGAGGGAGTATTGGACCAACACTTGTAGAAAACGGCGTTCTCGCGGGCAACTCATTGGAGGGACACAAATAAATCTTTGCCGACTTTCTGCTGAAGCTTACGAGCGTTCACACCTAAGCGTCTTACTAGTTCAGCTGTTTAGCTAAACATGAGCTCATGATCTAAATTTACACAATAATGAAGAAATCAGCTACAAGGGGAGACAACAAGCAAAAACTATCAATACCAGAATTAGATTCCCAAGGCCATCCATCAATTGTTGGAATAATCAGGTGCAAGGCAGAAAATATACATAAAACTGGAACTGAAACAAGGAACAAGGATGTTTTCAAAGACTGGTAGGATCTCTAAAACATTTTTAAAGTATATGTCATTGATAAAGCTAAATACTCAAAGGTTGTGTAATACAACAGATTAAGCATTGAGAAGAGTGAAATTATGCTGTTTTGAAAACTATGGCAGGTCAGATTTTCTGCCTAATTATATAAGAAGATTTCTCTAAAAAATTCACATTATTTCAATGACTTATTGGCTGTGAAATAGTTAAGGGTATTTCAAATGGCTTTTCTGCAAAGGAAGGTGAGATGTAGGGGATCACAGAAAGTCGAGGGGAAAATAGGTCAATATATACATTGCTATATGGTGAACTAAACCTTAGGCCAGCAACAATGGAGAGGACCTGACCCTTAGAAACTTACAAGTAAGCTGGAATCTTCAAAAGTTCAAATCTTTATAAGTAAAATATTTATTAAAATGAATAACCAAGTGTTTTAATTGACATCAGAAGATCAAAACAATAAACACTGAGAACATAGAAAAAAGATAAACAAAGATATGAGCAAAACTTAATACAACAGAAAACGTATAAAATTGAGGTGATTTAGTAAGTCCAAAGAATCTTCTTTGAAAAGATTGAAAAGACACACTTTGATTAAGAAAAACAAAAACATAAGTAAAGAATATACAGAAAGAATCAGGACAATGTTATCGCAGAGAATATATGAAATGCCAGTAAATTTGAACATTTCTGTCAAGTGGACCATTTCCTAGCTCCTAAAGTTTACCAAACCTGACACAAGAGGAAATCATTTAAGGTCATCATGTCTGCCCTTGGCATTCTCGGAACGCCCTGGCCTCAGAATGCAGCATCTGTAGTCCATGGTAACCTGCGGAGAGGGGGCAGGGCTGAGGGAGGTTGGAACACTGCCCTCACTGAGGGAGTGGGTGTGGCCATCTCTGCTGTGACTGAACAAAGGGCAGGGGAGCAGGGGGCCCAGGGCAGGGCCCTCAGAGCCCGGCAGGTCCAGTGGGGTGTCACAAGCATTTAGGCCCAGACCAAAGGGCGCCTTCTTTGTCTGCACAGCTGCCCAAACTCTCACCTTTCCTTTCAGGCCGACTTCTTACTTGAAGTGTGTGTGGAACCTGTCCACGCAGTACACCTCGCTGCACAGCTAACCATAGGTCTGGGCATCGTAGCTTCCTGCCAGTTGACCGAAGTTCGCAGGCAGATGTGTCCCTGGGACACATGCAGAGAGGCTCCTGCCTGGGCCACCACCCGCCCACTGCCCCTGCCCCAGACCCGGGGCCGCCAAGCAGCCCTGTCGGAGTCCCCTGCCTCTTGAGGGAGTATTGGACCAACACTTGTAGAAAACGGCGTTCTCGCGGGCAACTCATTGGAGGGACCCAAATAAATCTTTGCCGACTTTCTGCTGAAGCTTATGAGCGTTCACACCTAAGCGTCTTACTAGTTCAGCTGTTTAGCTAAACATGAGCTCATGATCTAAATTTACACAATAATGAAGAAATCAGCTACAAGGGGAGACAACCAGCAAAAACTATCAATACCAGAATTAGATTCCCAAGGCCATCCATCAATTGTTGGAATAATCAGGTGCAAGGCAGAAAATATACATAAAACTGGAACTGAAACAAGGAACAAGGATGTTTTCAAAGACTGGTAGGGTCTCTAAAACATTTTTAAAGTACATGTCATTGATAAAGCTAAATACTCAAAGGTTGTGTAATACAACAGATTAAGCATTGAGAAGAGTGAAATTATGCTGTTTTGAAAACTATGGCAGGTGAGATTTTCTGCCTAATTATATAAGAAGATTTCTCTAAAAAATACACATTATTTCAATGACTTATTGGCTGTGAAATAAGTTAAGGGTATTTCAAATGGCTTGTCTGCAAAGAAAGGTAAGATGTAGGGGATCACAGAAACTCGAGGGGAAAATAGGTCAATATATACATTGCTATATGGTGAACTAAACCTTAGGCCAGCAACAATGGAGAGGACCTGACCCTTAGAAACTTACAAGTAAGCTGGAATCTTCAAAAGTTCAAATCTTTATAAGTAAAATATTTATTAAAATGAATAACCAAGTGTTTTAATTGACATCAGAAGATCAAAACAATAAACCCTGAGAACATAGAAAAAAGATAAATAAAGATATGAGCAGAACTTAATACAACAGAAAACGTACAAAATTGAGGTGATTTAGTAAGTCCAAAGAATCTTCTTTGAAAAGATTGAAAAGACACACTTTGATTAAGGAAAACAAAAACATAAGTAAAGAATATACAGAAAGAATCAGGACAATGTTATCGCAGAGAATATATGAAATGCCAGTAAATTTGAACATTTCTGTCAAGTGGACCATTTCGTAGCTCCTAAAGTTTACCAAACCTGACACAAGAGGAAATCATTTAAGGTCATCATGTCTGCCCTTGGCATTCTCGGAACGCCCTGGCCTCAGAATGCAGCATCTGTAGTCCATGGTAACCTGCGGAGAGGGGGCAGGGCTGAGGGAGGTTGGAACACTGCCCTCACTGAGGGAGTGGGTGTGGCCATCTCTGCTGTGACTGAACAAAGGGCAGGGGAGCAGGGGGCCCAGGGCAGGGCCCTCAGAGCCCGGCAGGTCCAGTGGGGTGTCACAAGCATTTAGGCCCAGACCAAAGGGCGCCTTCTTTGTCTGCACAGCTGCCCAAACTCTCACCTTTCCTTTCAGGCCGACCTCTTACTTGAAGTGTGTGTGGAACCTGTCCATGCAGTACACCTCGCTGCACAGCTAACCATAGGTCTGGGCATCGTAGCTTCCTGCCAGGTGACCGAAGTTCGCAGGCAGATGTGTCCCTGGGACACATGCAGAGAGGCTCTTGCCTGGGCCACCACCCGCCAACTGCCCCTGCCCCAGACCCGGGGCCGCCAAGCAGCCCTGTCGGAGTCCCCTGCCTCTTGAGGGAGTATTGGACCAACACTTGTAGAAAACGGCGTTCTCGCGGGCAACTCATTGGAGGGACCCAAATAAATCTTTGCCGACTTTCTGCTGAAGCTTACGAGCGTTCACACCTAAGCGTCTTACTAGTTCAGCTGTTTAGCTAAACATGAGCTCATGATCTAAATTTACACAATAATGAAGAAATCAGCTACAAGGGGAGACAACCAGCAAAAACTATCAATACCAGAATTAGATTCCCAAGGCCATCCATCAATTGTTGGAATAATCAGGTGCAAGGCAGAAAATATACATAAAACTGGAACTGAAACAAGGAACAAGGATGTTTTCAAAGACTGGTAGGATCTCTAAAACATTTTTAAAGTACATGTCATTGATAAAGCTAAATACACAAAAGTTGTGTAATACAACAGATTAAGCATTGAGAAGAGTGAAATTATGCTGTTTTGAAAACTATGGCAGGTAAGATTTTCTGCCTAATTATATAAGAAGATTTCTCTAAAAAATACACATTATTTCAATGACTTATTGGCTGTGAAATAGTTAAGGGTATTTCAAATGGCTTGTCTGCAAAGAAAGGTGAGATGTAGGGGATCACAGAAAGTCGAGGGGAAAATAGGTCAATATATACATTGCTATATGGTGAACTAAACCTTAGGCCAGCAACAATGGAGAGGACCTGACCCTTAGAAACTTACAAGTAAGCTGGAATCTTCAAAAGTTCAAATCTTTATAAGTAAAATATTTATTAAAATGAATAACCAAGTGTTTTAATTGACATCAGAAGATCAAAACAATAAACCCTGAGAACATAGAAAAAAGATAAATAAAGATATGAGCAGAACTTAATACAACAGAAAACGTATAAAATTGAGGTGATTTAGTAAGTCCAAAGAATCTTCTTTGAAAAGATTGAAAAGACACACTTTGATTAAGGAAAACACAAACATAAGTAAAGAATATACAGAAAGAATTAGGACAATGTTATAGCAGAGAATATATGAAATGCCAGTAAATTTGAACATTTCTGTCAAGTGGACCATTTCCTAGCTCCTAAAGTTTACCAAACCTGACACAAGAGGAAATCATTTAAGGTCATCATGTCTGCCCTTGGCATTCTCGGAACGCTCTGGCCTCAGAATGCAGCATCTGTAGTCCATGGTAACCTGCGGAGAGGGGACGGGGCTGAGGGAGGTTGGAACACTGCCCTCACTGAGGGAGTGGGTGTGGCCATCTCTTCTGTGACAGAACAAAGGGCAGGGGAGCAGGGGGGCCAGGGCAGGGCCCTCAGAGCCCGGCAGGTCCAGTGGGGTGTCACAAGCATTTAGGCCCAGAACAAAGGGCGCCTTCTTTGTCTGCACAGCTGCCCAAACTCTCACCTTTCCTTTCAGGCCGACCTCTTACTTGAAGTGTGTGTGGAACCTGTCCACGCAGTACACCTCGCTGCACAGCTAACCATAGGTCTGGGCATGGTAGCTTCCTGCAAGTTGACCGAAGTTCGCAGGCAGATGGGTCCCTGGGACACATGCAGAGAGGCTCCTGCCTGGGCCACAGGCCGCCCCCTGCCCCTGCCACAGACCGGGGGCCGCCAAGCAGCCCTGTCGGAGTCCCCTGCCTCTTGAGGGAGTATTGGACCAACACTTGTAGAAAACGGCGTTCTCGCGGGCAACTCATTGGAGGGACACAAATAAATCTTTGCCGACTTTCTGCTGAAGCTTACGAGCGTTCACACCTAAGCGTCTTACTAGTTCAGCTGTTTAGCTAAACATGAGCTCATGATCTAAATTTACACAATAATGAAGAAATCAGCTACAAGGGGAGACAACCAGCAAAAACTATCAATACCAGAATTAGATTCCCAAGGCCATCCATCAATTGTTGGAATAATCAGGTGCAAGGCAGAAAATATACATAAAACTGGAACTGAAACAAGGAACAAGGATGTTTTCAAAGACTGGTAGGGTCTCTAAAACATTTTTAAAGTACATGTCATTGATAAAGCTAAATACTCAAAGGTTGTGTAATACAACAGATTAAGCATTGAGAAGAGTGAAATTATGCTGTTTTGAAAACTATGGCAGGTGAGATTTTCTGCCTAATTATATAAGAAGATTTCTCTAAAAAATACACATTATTTCAATGACTTATTGGCTGTGAAATAAGTTAAGCGTATTTCAAATGGCTTGTCTGCAAAGAAAGGTGAGATGTAGGGGATCACAGAAAGTCGAGGGGAAAATAGGTCAATATATACATTGCTATATGGTGAACTAAACCTTCGGCCAGCAACAATGGAGAGGACCTGACCCTTAGAAACTTACAAGTAAGATGGAATCTTCAAAAGTTCAAAACTTTATAAGTAAAATATTTATTAAAATGAATAACCAAGTGTTTTAATTGACATCAGAAGATCAAAACAATAAACCCTGAGAACATAGAAAAAAGATAAATAAAGATATGAGCAGAACTTAATACAACAGAAAACGTACAAAATTGAGGTGATTTAGTAAGTCCAAAGAATCTTCTTTGAAAAGATTGAAAAGACACACTTTGATTAAGGAAAAGAAAAACATAAGTAAAGAATATACAGAAAGAATCAGGACAATGTTATCGCAGAGAATATATGAAATGCCAGTAAATTTGAACATTTCTGTAAAGTGGACCATTTCCTAGCTCCTAAAGTTTACCAAACCTGACACAAGAGGAAATCATTTAAGGTCATCATGTCTGCCCTTGGCATTCTCGGAACGCCCTGGCCTCAGAATGCAGCATCTGTAGTCCATTGTAACCTGCGGAGAAGGGGCGGGGCTGAGGGAGGTTGGAACACTGCCCTCACTGAGGGAGTGGGTGTGGCCATCTCTGCTGTGACTGAACAAAGGGCAGGGGAGCAGGGGGCCCAGGGCAGGGCCCTCAGAGCCTGGCAGGTCCAGTGGGGTGTCACAAGCATTTAGGCCCAGACCAAAGGGCGCCTTCTTTGTCTGCACAGCTGCCCAAACTCTCCCCTTTCCTTTCAGGCCGACCTCTTACTTGAAGTGTGTGTGGAACCTGTCCACGCAGCACACCTCGCTGCACAGCTAACCATAGGTCTGGGCATGGTAGCTTCCTGCAAGGTGACCGAAGTTCGCAGGCAGATGGGTCCCTGGGACACATGCAGAGAGGCTCCTGCCTGGGCCACAGGCCGCCCGCTGCCCCTGCCACAGACCGGGGGCCGCCAAGCAGCCCTGTCGGAGTCCCCTGCCTCTTGAGTGAGTATTGGACCAACACTTGTAGAAAACGGCGTTCTCGCGGGCAACTCATTGGAGGGACACAAATAAATCTTTGCCGACTTTCTGCTGAAGCTTACGAGCGTTCACACCTAAGCGTCTTACTAGTTCAGCTGTTTAGCTAAACATGAGCTCATGATCTAAATTTACACAATAATGAAGAAATCAGCTACAAGGGGAGACAACCAGCAAAAACTATCAATACCAGAATTAGATTCCCAAGGCCATCCATCAATTGTTGGAATAATCAGGTGCAAGGCAGAAAATATACATAAAACTGGAACTGAAACAAAGAACAAGGATGTATTCAAAGACTGGTAGGATCTCTAAAACATTTTTAAAGGACATGTCATTGATAAAGCTAAATACTCAAAGGTTGTGTAATACAACAGATTAAGCATTGAGAAGAGTGAAATTATGCTGTTTTGAAAACTATGGCAGGTGAGATTTTCTGCCTAATTATATAAGAAGATTTCTCTAAAAAATACACATTATTTCAATGACTTATTGGCTGTGAAATAAGTTAAGGGTATTTCAAATGGCTTGTCTGCAAAGAAAGGTGAGATGTAGGGAATCACAGAAAGTCGAGGGGAAAATAGGTCAATATATACATTGCTATATGGTGAACTAAACCTTAGGCCAGCAACAATGGAGAGGACCTGACCCTTAGAAACTTACAAGTAAGCTGGAATCTTCAAAAGTTCAAATCTTTATAAGTAAAATATTTATTAAAATGAATAACCAAGTGTTTTAATTGACATCAGAAGATCAAAACAATAAACCCTGAGAACATAGAAAAAAGATAAA
This sequence comes from Mesoplodon mirus, assembly GCF_964341445.2. NCBI lineage: Eukaryota > Metazoa > Chordata > Mammalia > Artiodactyla > Ziphiidae > Mesoplodon > Mesoplodon mirus. Next base: position 122,630,420 of record NC_138976.1, on the reverse strand, counting down.
TAAAGATATGAGCAGAACTTAATACAACAGAAAACGTATAAAATTGAGGTGATTTAGTAAGTCCAAAGAATCTTCTTTGAAAAGATTGAAAAGACACACTTTGATTAAGGAAAACAAAAACATAAGTAAAGAATATACAGAAAGAATCAGGACAATGTTATAGCAGAGAATATATGAAATGCCAGTAAATTTGAACATTTCTGTCAAGTGGACCATTTCCTAGCTCCTAAAGTTTACCAAACCTGACACAAGAGGAAATCATTTAAGGTCATCATGTCTGCCCTTGGCATTCTCGGAACGCCCTGGCCTCAGAATGCAGCATCTGTAGTCCATGGTAACCTGCGGAGAGGGGGCGGGGCTGAGGGAGGTTGGGACACTGCCCTCACTGAGGGAGTGGGTGTGGCCATCTCTGCTGTGACTGAACAAAGGGCAGGGGAGCAGGGGGCCCAGGGCAGGGCCCTCAGAGCCCGGCAGGTCCAGTGGGGTGTCACAAGCATTTAGGCCCAGACCAAAGGGCGCCTTCTTTGTCTGCACAGCTGCCCAAACTCTCACCTTTCCTTTCAGGCCGACCTCTTACTTGAAGTGGGTGTGGAACCTGTCCACGAAGTACACCTCGCTGCACAGCTAACCATAGGTCTGGGCATCGTAGCTTCCTGCCAGGTGACCGAAGTTCGCAGGCAGATGGATCCCTGGGACACATGCAGAGAGGCTCCTGCCTGGGCCACAGGCCGCCCACTGCCCCTTCCCCAGACCCGGGGCCGCCAAGCAGCCCTGTCAGAGTCCCCTGCCTCTTGAGGGAGTATTGGACCAACACTTGTAGAAAACGGCGTTCTCGCGGGCAACTCATTGGAGGGACACAAATAAATCTTTGCCGACTTTCTGCTGAAGCTTACGAGCGTTCACACCTAAGCGTCTTACTAGTTCAGCTGTTTAGCTAAACATGAGCTCATGATCTAAATTTACACAATAATGAAGAAATCAGCTACAAGGGGAGACAACCAGCAAAAACTATCAATACCAGAATTAGATTCCCAAGGCCATCCATCAATTGTTGGAATAATCAGGTGCAAGGCAGAAAATATACAAAAAACTGGAACTGAAACAAGGAACAAGGATGTTTTCAAAGACTGGTAGGATCTCTAAAGCATTTTTAAAGCACATGTCATTGATAAAGCTAAATACTCAAAGGTTGTGTAATACAACAGATTAAGCATTGAGAAGAGTGAAATTATGCTGTTTTGAAAACTATGGCAGGTGAGATTTTCTGCCTAATTATATAAGAAGATTTCTCTAAAAAATACACATTATTTCAATGAATTATTGGCTGTGAAATAAGTTAAGGGTATTTCAAATGGCTTGTCTGCAAAGAAAGGTGAGATGTAGGGGATCACAGAAAGTCGAGGGGAAAATAGGTCAATATATACATTGCTATATGGTGAACTAAACCTTAGGCCAGCAACAATGGAGAGGACCTGACCCTTAGAAACTTACAAGTAAGCTGGAATCTTCAAAAGTTCAAATCTTTATAAGTAAAATATTTATTAAAATGAATAACCAAGTGTTTTAATTGACATCAGAAGATCAAAACAATAAACCCTGAGAACATAGAAAAAAGATAAATAAAGATATGAGCAGAACTTAATACAACAGAAAACATATAAAATTGAGGTGATTTAGTAAGTCCAAAGAATCTTCTTTGAAAAGATTGAAAAGACACACTTTGATTAAGGAAAACAAAAACATAAGTAAAGAATATACAGAAAGAATCAGGACAATGTTATCGCAGAGAATATATGAAATGCCAGTAAATTTGAACATTTCTGTAAAGTGGACCATTTCGTAGCTCCTAAAGTTTACCAAACCTGACACAAGAGGAAATCATTTAAGGTCATCATGTCTGCCCTTGGCATTCTCGGAACGCCCTGGCCTCAGAATGCAGCATCTGTAGTCCATGGTAACCTGCGGAGAGGGGGCAGGGCTGAGGGAGGTTGGAACACTGCCCTCACTGAGGGAGTGGGTGTGGCCATCTCTGCTGTGACTGAACAAAGGGCAGGGGAGCAGGGGGCCCAGGGCAGGGCCCTCAGAGCCCGGCAGGTCCAGTGGGGTGTCACAAGCATTTAGGCCCAGACCAAAGGGCGCCTTATTTGTCTGCACAGCTGCCCAAACTCTCACCTTTCCTTTCAGGCCGACCTCTTACTTGAAGTGTGTGTGGAACCTGTCCACGCAGTACACCTCGCTGCACAGCTAACCATAGGTCTGGGCATCGTAGCTTCCTGCCAGTTGACCGAAGTTCGCAGGCAGATGTGTCCCTGGGACACATGCAGAGAGGCTCCTGCCTGGGCCAACAGCCGCCCACTGCCCCTGCCCCAGACCCGGGGCCGCCAAGCAGCCCTGTCGGAGTCCCCTGCCTCTTGAGGGAGTATTGGACCAACACTTGTAGAAAACGGCGTTCTCGCGGGCAACTCATTGGAGGGACAAAAATAAATCTTTGCCGACTTTCTGCTGAAGCTTACGAGCGTTCACACCTAAGTGTCTTACTAGTTCAGCTGTTTAGCTAAACATGAGCTCATGATCTAAATTTACACAATAATGAAGAAATCAGCTACAAGGGGAGACAACCAGCAAAAACTATCAATACCAGAATTGGATTCCCAAGGCCATCCATCAATTGTTGGAATAATCAGGTGCAAGGCAGAAAATATACATAAAACTGGAACTGAAACAAGGAACAAGGATGTTTTCAAAGACTGGTAGGGTCTCTAAAACATTTTTAAAGTACATGTCATTGATAAAGCTAAATACTCAAAGGTTGTGTAATACAACAGATTAAGCATTGAGAAGAGTAAAATTATGCTGTTTTGAAAACTATGGCAGGTGAGATTTTCTGCCTAATTATATAAGAAGATTTCTCTAAAAAATACACATTATTTCAATGACTTATTGGCTGTGAAATAAGTTAAGGGTATTTCAAATGGCTTGCCTGCAAAGAAAGGTAAGATGTAGGGGATCACAGAAACTCGAGGGGAAAATAGGTAAATATATACATTGCTCTATGGTGAACTAAACCTTAGGCCAGCAACAATGGAGAGGACCTGACCCTTAGAAACTTACAAGTAAGCTGGAATCTTCAAAAGTTCAAATCTTTATAAGAAAAATATTTATTAAAATGAATAACCAAGTGTTTTGATTGACATCAGAAGATCAAAACAATAAACCCTGAGAACATAGAAAAAAGATAAATAAAGATATGAGCAGAACTTAATACAACAGAAAACGTACAAAATTGAGGTGATTTAGTAAGTCCAAAGAATCTTCTTTGAAAAGATTGAAAAGACACACTTTGATTAAGGAAAACAAAAACATAAGTAAAGAATATACAGAAAGAATCAGGACAATGTTATCGCAGAGAATATATGAAATGCCAGTAAATTTGAACATTTCTGTAAAGTGGACCATTTCGTAGCTCCTAAGATTTACCAAACCTGACACAAGAGGAAATCATTTAAGGTCATCATGTCTGCCCTTGGCATTCTCGGAACGCCCTGGCCTCAGAATGCAGCATCTGTAGTCCATGGTAAACTGCGGAGAGGGGGCAGGGCTGAGGGAGGTTGGAACACTGCCCTCACTGAGGGAGTGGGTGTGGCCATCTCTGCTGTGACTGAACAAAGGGCAGGGGAGCAGGGGGCCCAGGGCAGGGCCCTCAGAGCCCGGCAGGTCCAGTGGGGTGTCACAAGCATTTAGGCCCAGACCAAAGGGCACCTTCTTTGTCTGCACAGCTGCCCAAACTCTCACCTTTCCTTTCAGGCCGACCTCTTACTTGAAGTGTGTGTGGAACCTGTCCACGAAGTACACCTCGCTGCACAGCTAACCATAGGTCTGGGCATCGTAGCTTCCTGCCAGGTGACCGAAGTTCGCAGGCAGATGTGTCCCTGGGACACATGCAGAGAGGCTCCTGCCTGGGCCACCAGCCGCCCACTGCCCCTGCCCCAGACCCGGGGCCGCCAAGCAGCCCTGTCGGAGTCCCCTGCCTCTTGAGGGAGTATTCGACCAACACTTGTAGAAAACGGCGTTCTCGCGGGCAACTCATTGGAGGGACACAAATAAATCTTTGCCGACTTTCTGCTGAAGCTTACGAGCGTTCACACCTAAGCGTCTTACTAGTTCAGCTGTTTAGCTAAACATGAGCTCATGATCTAAATTTACACAATAATGAAGAAATCAGCTACAAGGGGAGACAACCAGCAAAAACTATCAATACCAGAATTAGATTCCCAAGGCCATCCATCAATTGTTGGAATAATCAGGTGCAAGGCAGAAAATATACATAAAACTGGAACTGAAACAAGGAACAAGGATGTTTTCAAAGACTGGTAGGGTCTCTAAAACATTTTTAAAGTACATGTCATTGATAAAGCTAAATACTCAAAGGTTGTGTAATACAACAGATTAAGCATTGAGAAGAGTGAAATTATGCTGTTTTGAAAACTATGGCAGGTGAGATTTTCTGCCTAATTATATAAGAAGATTTCTCTAAAAAATACACATTATTTCAATGACTTATTGGCTGTGAAATAAGTTAAGGGTATTTCAAATGGCTTGTCTGCAAAGAAAGGTAAGATGTAGGGGATCACAGAAACTCGAGGGGAAAATAGGTCAATATATACATTGCTATATGGTGAACTAAACCTTAGGCCAGCAACAATGGAGAGGACCTGACCCTTAGAAACTTACAAGTAAGCTGGAATCTTCAAAAGTTCAAATCTTTATAAGTAAAATATTTATTAAAATGAATAACCAAGTGTTTTAATTGACATCAGAAGATCAAAACAATAAACCCTGAGAACATAGAAAAAAGATAAATAAAGATATGAGCAAAACTTAATACAACAGAAAACGTACAAAATTGAGGTGATTTAGTAAGTCCAAAGAATCTTCTTTGAAAAGATTGAAAAGACACACTTTGATTAAGGAAAACAAAAACATAAGTAAAGAATATACAGAAAGAATCAGGACAATGTTATCGCAGAGAATATATGAAATGCCAGTAAATTTGAACATTTCTGTAAAGTGGACCATTTCGTAGCTCCTAAGGTTTACCAAACCTGACACAAGAGGAAATCATTTAAGGTCATCATGTCTGCCCTTGGCATTCTCGGAACGCCCTGGCCTCAGAATGCAGCATCTGTAGTCCATGGTAACCTGCGGAGAGGGGGCAGGGATGAGGGAGGTTGGAACACTGCCCTCACTGAGGGAGTGGGTGTGGCCATCTCTGCTGTGACTGAACAAAGGGCAGGGGAGCAGGGGGCCCAGGGCAGGGCCCTCAGAGCCCGGCAGGTCCAGTGGGGTGTCACAAGCATTTAGGCACAGACCAAAGGGCACCTTCTTTGTCTGCACAGCTGCCCAAACTCTCACCTTTCCTTTCAGGCCGACCTCTTACTTGAAGTGTGTGTGGAACCTGTCCACGCAGTACACCTCGCTGCACAGCTAACCATAGGTCTGGGCATCATAGCTTCCTGCCAGGTGACCGAAGTTCGCAGGCAGATGTGTCCCTTGGACACATGCAGAGAGGCTCCTGCCTGGGCCACCAGCCGCCCACAGCCCCTGCCCCAGACCCGGGGCCGCCAAGCAGCCCTGTCGGAGTCCCCTGCCTCTTGAGGGAGTATTCGACCAACACTTGTAGAAAACGGCGTTCTCGCGGGCAACTCATTGGAGGGACACAAATAAATCTTTGCCGACTTTCTGCTGAAGCTTACGAGCGTTCACACCTAAGCGTCTTACTAGTTCAGCTGTTTAGCTAAACATGAGCTCATGATCTAAATTTACACAATAATGAAGAAATCAGCTACAAGGGGAGACAACCAGCAAAAACTATCAATACCAGAATTAGATTCCCAAGGCCATCCATCAATTGTTGGAATAATCAGGTGCAAGGCAGAAAATATACATAAAACTGGAACTGAAACAAGGAACAAGGATGTTTTCAAAGACTGGTAGGGTCTCTAAAACATTTTTAAAGTATATGTCATTGATAAAGCTAAATACTCAAAGGTTGTGTAATACAACAGATTAAGCATTGAGAAGAGTGAAATTATGCTGTTTTGAAAACTATGGCAGGTCAGATTTTCTGCCTAATTATATAAGAAGATTTCTCTAAAAAATACACATTATTTCAATGACTTATTGGCTGTGAAATAGTTAAGGGTATTTCAAATGGCTTTTCTGCAAAGAAAGGTGAGATGTAGGGGATCACAGAAAGTCGAGGGGAAAATAGGTATATATATACATTGCTATATGGTGAACTAAACCTTAGGCCAGCAACAATGGAGAGGACCTGACCCTTAGAAACTTACAAGTAAGCTGGAATCTTCAAAAGTTCAAATCTTTATAAGTAAAATATTTATTAAAATGAATAACCAAGTGTTTTAATTGACATCAGAAGATCAAAACAATAAACCCTGAGAACATAGAAAAAAGATAAACAAAGATATGAGCAAAACTTAATACAACAGAAAAGGTATAAAATTGAGGTGATTTAGTAAGTCCAAAGAATCTTCTTTGAAAAGATTGAAAAGACACACTTTGATTAAGGAAAACAAAAACATAAGTAAAGAATATACAGAAAGAATCAGGACAATGTTATCGCAGAGAATATATGAAATGCCAGTAAATTTGAACATTTCTGTAAAGTGGACCATTTCGTAGCTCCTAAAGTTTACCAAACCTGACACAAGAGGAAATCATTTAAGGTCATCATGTCTGCCCTTGGCATTCTCAGAACGCCCTGGCCTCAGAATGCAGCATCTGTAGTCCATGGTAACCTGCGGAGAGGGGGCAGGGCTGAGGGAGGTTGGAACACTGCCCTCACTGAGGGAGTGGGTGTGGCCATCTCTGCTGTGACTGAACAAAGGGCAGGGGAGCAGGGGGCCCAGGGCAGGGCCCTCAGAGCCCGGCAGGTCCAGTGGGGTGTCACAAGCATTTAGGCCCAGACCAAAGGGCACCTTCTTTGTCTGCACAGCTGCCCAAACTCTCACCTTTCCTTTCAGGCCGACCTCTTACTTGAAGTGTGTGTGGAACCTGTCCACGAAGTACACCTCGCTGCACAGCTAACCATAGGTCTGGGCATCGTAGCTTCCTGCCAGGTGACCGAAGTTCGCAGGCAGATGTGTCCCTGGGACACATACAGAGAGGCTCCTGCCTGGGCCACCAGCCGCCCACTGCCCCTGCCCCAGACCCGGGGCCGCCAAGCAGCCCTGTCGGAGTTCCCTGCCTCTTGAGGGAGTATTCGACCAACACTTGTAGAAAACGGCGTTCTCGCGGGCAACTCATTGGACGGACACAAATAAATATTTGCCGACTTTCTGCTGAAGCTTACGAGCGTTCACACCTAAGCGTCTTACTAGTTCAGCTGTTTAGCTAAACATGAGCTCATGATCTAAATTTACACAATAATGAAGAAATCAGCTACAAGCGGAGACAACCAGCAAAAACTATCAATACCAGAATTAGATTCCCAAGGCCATCCATCAATTGTTGGAATAATCAGGTGCAAGGCAGAAAATATACATAAAACTGGAACTGAAACAAGGAACAAGGATGTTTTCAAAGACTGGTAGGGTCTCTAAAACATTTTTAAAGTACATGTCATTGATAAAGCTAAATACTCAAAGGTTGTGTAATACAACAGATTAAGCATTGAGAAGAGTGAAATTATGCTGTTTTGAAAACTATGGCAGGTGAGATTTTCTGCCTAATTATATAAGAAGATTTCTCTAAAAAATACACATTATTTCAATGACTTATTGGCTGTGAAATAAGTTAAGGGTATTTCAAATGGCTTGTCTGCAAAGAAAGGTGAGATGTAGGGGATCACAGAAAGTCGAGGGGAAAATAGGTCAATATATACATTGCTATATGGTGAACTAAACCTTAGGCCAGCAACAATGGAGAGGACCTGACCGTTAGAAACTTACAAGTAAGCTGGAATCTTCAAAAGTTCAAATCTTTATAAGTAAAATATTTATTAAAATGAATAACCAAGTGTTTTAATTGACATCAGAAGATCAAAACAATAAACCCTGAGAACATAGAAAAAAGATAAATAAAGATATGAGCAGAACTTAATACAACAGAAAACGTATAAAATTGAGGTGATTTAGTAAGTCCAAAGAATCTTCTTTGAAAAGATTGAAAAGACACACTTTGATTAAGGAAAACAAAAACATAAGTAAAGAATATACAGAAAGAATCAGGACAATGTTAAAGCAGAGAATATATGAAATGCCAGTAAATTTGAACATTTCTGTCAAGTGGACCATTTCCTAGCTCCTAAAGTTTACCAAACCTGACACAAGAGGAAATCATTTAAGGTCATCATGTCTGCCCTTGGCATTCTCAGAACGCCCTGGCCTCAGAATGCAGCATCTGTAGTCCATGGTAACCTGTGGAGAGGGGGCAGGGCTGAGGGAGGTTGGAACACTGCCCTCACTGAGGGAGTGGGTGTGGCCATCTCTGCTGTGACTGAACAAAGGGCAGGGGAGCAGGGGGCCCAGTGCAGGGCCCTCAGAGCCCGGCAGGTCCAGTGGGGTGTCACAAGCATTTAGGCCCAGACCAAAGGGCGCCTTCTTTGTCTGCACAGCTGCCCAAACTCTCACCTTTCCTTTCAGGCCGACCTCTTACTTGAAGTGTGTGTCGAACCTGTCCACGCAGTACACGTCGCTGCACAGCTAACCATAGGTCTGGGCATCGTAGCTTCCTGCCAGGTGACCGAAGTTCGCAGGCAGATGTGTCCCTGGGACACATGCAGAGAGGCTCCTGCCTGGGCCACCACCCGCCCACTGCCCCTGCCCCAGACCCGGGGCCGCCAAGCAGCCCTGTCGGAGTCCCCTGCCTCTTGAGGGAGTATTGGACCAACACTTGTAGAAAACGGCGTTCTCGCGGGCAACTCATTGGAGGGACACAAATAAATCTTTGCCGACTTTCTGCTGAAGCTTACGAGCATTCACACCTAAGCGACTTACTAGTTCAGCTGTTTAGCTAAACATGAGCTCATGATCTAAATTTACACAATAATGAAGAAATCAGCTACAAGGGGAGACAACCAGCAAAAACTATCAATACCAGAATTAGATTCCCAAGGCCATCCATCAATTGTTGGAATAATCAGGTGCAAGGCAGAAAATATACATAAAACTGGAACTGAAACAAGGAACAAGGATGTTTTCAAAGACTGGTAGGATCTCTAAAACATTTTTAAAATACATGTCATTGATAAAGCTAAATACTCAAAGGTTGTGTAATACAACAGATTAAGCATTGAGAAGAGTGAAATTATGCTGTTTTGAAAACTATGGCAGGTGAGATTTTCTGCCTAATTATATAAGAAGATTTCTCTAAAAAATACACATTATTTCCCTGACTTATTGGCTGTGAAATAAGTTAAGGGTATTTCAAATGGCTTGTCTGCAAAGAAAGGTGAGATGTAGGTTATCACAGGAAGTCGAGGGGAAAATAGGTCAATATATACATTGCTATATGGTGAACTAAACCTTAGGCCAGCAACAATGGAGAGGACCTGACCCTTAGAAACTTACAAGTAAGCTGGAATCTTCAAAAGTTCAAATCTTTATAAGTAAAATATTTATTAAAATGAATAACCAAGTGTTTTAATTGACATCAGAAGATCAAAACAATAAACCCTGAGAACATAGAAAAAAGATAAATAAAGATATGTGCAGAACTTAATACAACAGAAAAGGTATAAAATTGAGGTGATTTAGTAAGTCCAAAGAATCTTCTTTGAAAAGATTGAAAAGACACACTTTGATTAAGGAAAACAAAAACATAAGTAAAGAATATACAGAAAGAATCAGGACAATGTTATAGCAGAGAATATATGAAATGCCAGTAAATTTGAACACTTCTGTAAAGTGGACCATTTCCTAGCTCCTAAAGTTTACCAAACCTGACACAAGAGGAAATCATTTAAGGTCATCATGTCTGCCCTTGGCATTCTCGGAACGCCCTGGCCTCAGAATGCAGCCTCTGTAGTCCATGGTAACCTGCGGAGAGGGGGCGGGGCTGAGGGAGGTTGTAACACTGCCCTCACTGAGGGAGTGGGTGTGGCCATCTCTGCTGTGACTGAACAAAGGGCAGGGGGGCAGGGGGCCCAGGGCAGGGCCCTCAGAGCCCGGCAGGTCCAGTGGGGTGTCACAAGCATTTAGGCACAGACCAAAGGGCGCCTTCTTTGTCTGCACAGCTGCCCAAACTCTCACCTTTCCTTTCAGGCCGACCTCTTACTTGAAGTGTGTGTGGAACCTGTCCACGAAGTACACCTCGCTGCACAGCTAACCATAGGTCTGGGCATCGTAGCTTCCTGCCAGGTGACCGAAGTTCGCAGGCAGATGGGTCCCTGGGACACATGCAGAGAGGCTCCTGACTGGGCCACAGGCCGCCCACTGCCCCTTCCCCAGACCGGGGGCCGCCAAGCAGCCCTGTCTGAGTCCCCTGCCTCTTGAGGGAGTATTGGACCAACACTTGTAGAAAACGGCGTTCTCGCGGGCAAGTCATTGGAGGGACACAAATAAATCTTTGCCGACTTTCTGCTGAAGCTTACGAGCGTTCACACCTAAGCGTCTTACTAGTTCAGCTGTTTAGCTAAACATGAGCTCATGATCTAAATTTACACAATAATGAAGAAATCAGCTACAAGGGGAGACAACCAGCAAAAACTATCAATACCGGAATTAGATTCCCAAGGCCATCCATCAATTGTTGGAATAATCAGGTGCAAGGCAGAAAATATACAAAAAACTGGAACTGAAACAAGGAACAAGGATGTTTTCAAAGACTGGTAGGATCTCTAAAACATTTTTAAAGCACATGTCATTGATAAAGCTAAATACTCAAAGGTTGTGTAATACAACAGATTAAGCATTGAGAAGAGTGAAATTATGCTGTTTTGAAAACTATGGCAGGTGAGATTTTCTGCCTAATTATATAAGAAGATTTCTCTAAAAAATACACATTATTTCAATGACTTATTGGCTGTGAAATAAGTTAAGGGTATTTCAAATGGCTTGTCTGCAAAGAAAGGTGAGATGTAGGTTATCACAGGAAGTCGTGGGGAAAATAGGTCAATATATACATTGCTATATGGTGAACTAAACCTTAGGCCAGCAACAATGGAGAGGACCTGACCCTTAGAAACTTACAAGTAAGCTGGAATCTTCAAAAGTTCAAATCTTTATAAGTAAAATATTTATTAAAATGAATAACCAAGTGTTTTAATTGACATCAGAAGATCAAAACAATAAACCCTGAGAACATAGAAAAAAGATAAATAAAGATATGAGCAGAACTTAATACAACAGAAAAGGTATAAAATTGAGGTGATTTAGTAAGTCCAAAGAATCTTCTTTGAAAAGATTGAAAAGACACACTTTGATTAAGGAAAACAAAAACATAAGTAAAGAATATACAGAAAGAATCAGGACAATGTTATAGCAGAGAATATATGAAATGCCAGTAAATTTGAACATTTCTGTAAAGTGGACCATTTCGTAGCTCCTAAAGTTTACCAAACCTGACACAAGAGGAAATCATTTAAGGTCATCATGTCGGCCCTTGGCATTCTCGGAACGCCCTGGCCTCAGAATGCAGCATCTGTAGTCCATGGTAACCTGCGGAGAGGGGGCGGGGCTGAGGGAGGTTGGAACACTGCCCTCACTGAGGGAGTGGGTTTGGCCATCTCTGCTGTGACTGAACAAAGGGCAGGGGAGCAGGGGGCCCAGGGCAGGGCCCTCAGAGCCCGGCAGGTCCAGTGGGGTGTCACAAGCATTTAGGCCCAGACCAAAGGGCGCCTTCTTTGTCTGCACAGCTGCCCAAACTCTCACCTTTCCTTTCAGGCCGACCTCTTACTTGAAGTGGGTGTGGAACCTGTCCACGAAGTACACCTCGCTGCACAGCTAACCATAGGTCTGGGCATCGTAGCTTCCTGCCAGGTGACCGAAGTTCGCAGGCAGATGGGTCCCTGGGACACATGCAGAGAGGCTCCTGCCTGGGCCACAGGCCGCCCACTGCCCCTTCCCCAGACCCGGGGCCGCCAAGCAGCCCTGTCGGAGTCCCTTGCCTCTTGAGGGAGTATTGGACCAACACTTGTAGAAAACGGCGTTCTCGCGGGCAACTCATTGGAGGGACACAAATAAATCTTTGCCGACTTTCTGCTGAAGCTTACGAGCGTTCACACCTAAGCGTCTTACTAGTTCAGCTGTTTAGCTAAACATGAGCTCATGATCTAAATTTACACAATAATGAAGAAATCAGCTACAAGGGGAGACAACCAGCAAAAACTATCAATACCAGAATTAGATTCCCAAGGCCATCCATCAATTGTTGGAATAATCAGGTGCAAGGCAGAAAATATACAAAAAACTGGAACTGAAACAAGGAACAAGGATGTTTTCAAAGACTGGTAGGATCTCTAAAGCATTTTTAAAGCACATGTCATTGATAAAGCTAAATACTCAAAGGTTGTGTAATACAACAGATTAAGCATTGAGAAGAGTGAAATTATGCTGTTTTGAAAACTATGGCAGGTGAGATTTTCTGCCTAATTATATAAGAAGATGTCTCTAAAAAATACACATTATTTCAATGACTTATTGGCTGTGAAATAAGTTAAGGGTATTTCAAATGGCTTGTCTGCAAAGAAAGGTGAGATGTAGGGGATCACAGAAAGTCGAGGGGAAAATAGGTCAATATATACATTGCTATATGGTGAACTAAACCTTAGGCCAGCAACAATGGAGAGGACCTGACCCTTAGAAACGTACAAGTAAGCTGGAATCTTCAAAAGTTCAAATCTTTATAAGTAAAATATTTATTAAAATGAATAACCAAGTGTTTTAATTGACAACAGAAGATCAAAACAATAAACCCTGAGAACATAGAAAAAAGATAAATAAAGATATGAGCAGAACTTAATACAACAGAAAACATATAAAATTGAGGTGATTTAGTAAGTCCAAAGAATCTTCTTTGAAAAGATTGAAAAGACACACTTTGTTTAAGGAAAACAAAAACATAAGTAGAGAATATACAGAAAGAATCAGGACAATGTTATAGCAGAGAATATATGAAATGCCAGTAAATTTGAACATTTCTGTAAAGTGGACCATTTCCTAGCTCCTAAAGTTTACCAAACCTGACACAAGAGGAAATCATTTAAGGACATCATGTCTGCCCTTGGCATTCTCGGAACACCCTGGCCTCAGAATGCAGCATCTGTAGTCCATGGTAACCTGCAGAGAGGGGGCGGGGCTGAGGGAGGTTGGAACACTGCCCTCACTGAGGGAGTGGGTGTGGCCATCTCTGCTGTGACTGAACAAATTTCAGGGGAGCAGGGGGCCCAGGGCAGGGCCCTCAGAGCCCGGCAGGTCCAGTGGGGTGTCACAAGCATTTAGGCCCAGACCAAAGGCTGCCTTCTTTGTCTGCAAAGCTGCCCAAACTCTCACCTTCCCATTCAGGCCGACCTCTTACTTGAAGTTTGTGTGGAACCTCTCTGCGCAGTACACCTCGCTGCACGGCTAACCATAGGTCTGGGCATCGTAGCTTCCTCCCAGGTGACCGAAGTTCGCAAGCAGATGTTTCCCTGGGACACATGCAGAGAGGCTCCTGCCTGGGCCACCGGCCGCCCACTGCCCCTGCCCCAGACCGGGGGCCGCCAAGCAGCCCTGTCGGTGTCCCCTGCCTCTTGAGGTTGTATTGGACCAACACTTGTAGAAAACGGCGTTCTCACGGGTAACTCATTGGAGGGACACAAATAAATCTTTGCCGACTTTCTGCTGAAGCTTACGAGCGTTCACACCTAAGTGTCTTACAAGGTCAGCTGTTTAGCTAAACATGAGCTCATGATCTAAATTTACACAATAATGAAGAAATCAGCTACAAGGGGAGACAACCAGCAAAAACTATCAATACCTGAATTAGATTCCCAAGGACATCCATCAATTGTTGGAATAATCAGGTGCAAGGCAGAAAATATACATAAAACTGGAACTAAAACAAGGAACAAGGATGTTTTCCAAGACTGGTAGGATCTCTAAAACATTTTTAAAGTACATGTCATTGATAAAGCTAAATACTCAAAGGTTGTGTAATACAACAGATTAAGCATTGAGAAGAGTGAAATTATGCTGTTTTGAAAACTATGGCAGGTGAGATTTTCTGCCTAATTATATAAGAAGATTTCTCTAAAAAATACACATTATTTCCCTGACTTATTGGCTGTGAAATAAGTTAAGGGTATTTCAAATGGCTTGTCTGCAAAGAAAGGTGAGATGTAGGGGATCACAGAAAGTCGAGGGGAAAATAGGTCAATATATACATTGCTATATGGTGAACTAAACCTTAGGCCAGCAACAATGGAGAGGACCTGACCCTTAGAAACTTACAAGTAAGCTGGAATCTTCAAAAGTTCAAATCTTTATAAGTAAAATATTTATTAAAATGAATAACCAAGTGTTTTAATTGACATCAGAAGATCAAAACAATAAACCCTGAGAACATAGAAAAAAGATAAATAAAGATATGAGCAGAACTTAATACAACAGAAAACGTATAAAATTGAGGTGATTTAGTAAGTCCAAAGAATCTTCTTTGAAAAGATTGAAAAGACACACTTTGATTAAGGAAAACAAAAACATAAGTAAAGAATATAGAGAAAGAATCAGGACAATGTTATAGCAGAGAATATATGAAATGCCAGTAAATTTGAACATTTCTGTCAAGTGGACCATTTCCTAGCTCCTAAAGTTTACCAAACCTGACACAAGAGGAAATCATTTAAGGTCATCATGTCTGCCCTTGGCATTCTCAGAACGCCCTGGCCTCAGAATGCAGCATCTGTAGTCCATGGTAACCTGCGGAGAGGGGGCAGGGCTGAGGGAGGTTGGAACACTGCCCTCACTGAGGGAGTGGGTGTGGCCATCTCTGCTGTGACTGAACAAAGGGCAGGGGAGCAGGGGGCCCAGTGCAGGGCCCTCAGAGCCCGGCAGGTCCAGTGGGGTGTCACAAGCATTTAGGCCCAGACCAAAGGGCGCCTTCTTTGTCTGCACAGCTGCCCAAACTCTCACCTTTCCTTTCAGGCCGACCTCTTACTTGAAGTGTGTGTCGAACCTGTCCACGCAGTACACGTCGCTGCACAGCTAACCATAGGTCTGGGCATCGTAGCTTCCTGCCAGGTGACCGAAGTTCGCAGGCAGATGTGTCCCTGGGACACATGCAGAGAGGCTCCTGCCTGGGCCACCACCCGCCCACTGCCCCTGCCCCAGACCCGGGGCCGCCAAGCAGCCCTGTCGGAGTCCCCTGCCTCTTGAGGGAGTATTGGACCAACACTTGTAGAAAACGGCGTTCTCGCGGGCAACTCATTGGAGGGACACAAATAAATCTTTGCCGACTTTCTGCTGAAGCTTACGAGCATTCACACCTAAGCGACTTACTAGTTCAGCTGTTTAGCTAAACATGAGCTCATGATCTAAATTTACACAATAATGAAGAAATCAGCTACAAGGGGAGACAACCAGCAAAAACTATCAATACCAGAATTAGATTCCCAAGGCCATCCATCAATTGTTGGAATAATCAGGTGCAAGGCAGAAAATATACATAAAACTGGAACTGAAACAAGGAACAAGGATGTTTTCAAAGACTGGTAGGATCTCTAAAACATTTTTAAAATACATGTCATTGATAAAGCTAAATACTCAAAGGTTGTGTAATACAACAGATTAAGCATTGAGAAGAGTGAAATTATGCTGTTTTGAAAACTATGGCAGGTGAGATTTTCTGCCTAATTATATAAGAAGATTTCTCTAAAAAATACACATTATTTCCCTGACTTATTGGCTGTGAAATAAGTTAAGGGTATTTCAAATGGCTTGTCTGCAAAGAAAGGTGAGATGTAGGTTATCACAGGAAGTCGAGGGGAAAATAGGTCAATATATACATTGCTATATGGTGAACTAAACCTTAGGCCAGCAACAATGGAGAGGACCTGACCCTTAGAAACTTACAAGTAAGCTGGAATCTTCAAAAGTTCAAATCTTTATAAGTAAAATATTTATTAAAATGAATAACCAAGTGTTTTAATTGACATCAGAAGATCAAAACAATAAACCCTGAGAACATAGAAAAAAGATAAATAAAGATATGAGCAGAACTTAATACAACAGAAAAGGTATAAAATTGAGGTGATTTAGTAAGTCCAAAGAATCTTCTTTGAAAAGATTGAAAAGACACACTTTGATTAAGGAAAACAAAAACATAAGTAAATAATATACAGAAAGAATCAGGACAATGTTATAGCAGAGAATATATGAAATGCCAGTAAATTTGAACACTTCTGTAAAGTGGACCATTTCCTAGCTCCTAAAGTTTACCAAACCTGACACAAGAGGAAATCATTTAAGGTCATCATGTCTGCCCTTGGCATTCTCGGAACGCCCTGGCCTCAGAATGCAGCCTCTGTAGTCCATGGTAACCTGCGGAGAGGGGGCGGGGCTGAGGGAGGTTGTAACACTGCCCTCACTGAGGGAGTGGGTGTGGCCATCTCTGCTGTGACTGAACAAAGGGCAGGGGGGCAGGGGGCCCAGGGCAGGGCCCTCAGAGCCCGGCAGGTCCAGTGGGGTGTCACAAGCATTTAGGCACAGACCAAAGGGCGCCTTCTTTGTCTGCACAGCTGCCCAAACTCTCACCTTTCCTTTCAGGCCGACCTCTTACTTGAAGTGTGTGTGGAACCTGTCCACGAAGTACACCTCGCTGCACAGCTAACCATAGGTCTGGGCATCGTAGCTTCCTGCCAGGTGACCGAAGTTCGCAGGCAGATGGGTCCCTGGGACACATGCAGAGAGGCTCCTGACTGGGCCACAGGCCGCCCACTGCCCCTTCCCCAGACCGGGGGCCGCCAAGCAGCCCTGTCTGAGTCCCCTGCCTCTTGAGGGAGTATTGGACCAACACTTGTAGAAAACGGCGTTCTCGCGGGCAAGTCATTGGAGGGACACAAATAAATCTTTGCCGACTTTCTGCTGAAGCTTACGAGCGTTCACACCTAAGCGTCTTACTAGTTCAGCTGTTTAGCTAAACATGAGCTCATGATCTAAATTTACACAATAATGAAGAAATCAGCTACAAGGGGAGACAACCAGCAAAAACTATCAATACCGGAATTAGATTCCCAAGGCCATCCATCAATTGTTGGAATAATCAGGTGCAAGGCAGAAAATATACAAAAAACTGGAACTGAAACAAGGAACAAGGATGTTTTCAAAGACTGGTAGGATCTCTAAAACATTTTTAAAGCACATGTCATTGATAAAGCTAAATACTCAAAGGTTGTGTAATACAACAGATTAAGCATTGAGAAGAGTGAAATTATGCTGTTTTGAAAACTATGGCAGGTGAGATTTTCTGCCTAATTATATAAGAAGATTTCTCTAAAAAATACACATTATTTCAATGACTTATTGGCTGTGAAATAAGTTAAGGGTATTTCAAATGGCTTGTCTGCAAAGAAAGGTGAGATGTAGGTTATCACAGGAAGTCGAGGGGAAAATAGGTCAATATATACATTGCTATATGGTGAACTAAACCTTAGGCCAGCAACAATGGAGAGGACCTGACCCTTAGAAACTTACAAGTAAGCTGGAATCTTCAAAAGTTCAAATCTTTATAAGTAAAATATTTATTAAAATGAATAACCAAGTGTTTTAATTGACATCAGAAGATCAAAACAATAAACCCTGAGAACATAGAAAAAAGATAAATAAAGATATGAGCAGAACTTAATACAACAGAAAAGGTATAAAATTGAGGTGATTTAGTAAGTCCAAAGAATCTTCTTTGAAAAGATTGAAAAGACACACTTTGATTAAGGAAAACAAAAACATAAGTAAAGAATATACAGAAAGAATCAGGACAATGTTATAGCAGAGAATATATGAAATGCCAGTAAATTTGAACATTTCTGTAAAGTGGACCATTTCGTAGCTCCTAAAGTTTACCAAACCTGACACAAGAGGAAATCATTTAAGGTCATCATGTCGGCCCTTGGCATTCTCGGAACGCCCTGGCCTCAGAATGCAGCATCTGTAGTCCATGGTAACCTGCGGAGAGGGGGCGGGGCTGAGGGAGGTTGGAACACTGCCCTCACTGAGGGAGTGGGTGTGGCCATCTCTGCTGTGACTGAACAAAGGGCAGGGGAGCAGGGGGCCCAGGGCAGGGCCCTCAGAGCCCGGCAGGTCCAGTGGGGTGTCACAAGCATTTAGGCCCAGACCAAACGGCGCCTTCTTTGTCTGCACAGCTGCCCAAACTCTCACCTTTCCTTTCAGGCCGACCTCTTACTTGAAGTGGGTGTGGAACCTGTCCACGAAGTACACCTCGCTGCACAGCTAACCATAGGTCTGGGCATCGTAGCTTCCTGCCAGGTGACCGAAGTTCGCAGGCAGATGGGTCCCTGGGACACATGCAGAGAGGCTCCTGCCTGGGCCACAGGCCGCCCACTGCCCCTTCCCCAGACCCGGGGCCGCCAAGCAGCCCTGTCGGAGTCCCTTGCCTCTTGAGGGAGTATTGGACCAACACTTGTAGAAAACGGCGTTCTCGCGGGCAACTCATTGGAGGGACACAAATAAATCTTTGCCGACTTTCTGCTGAAGCTTACGAGCGTTCACACCTAAGCGTCTTCCTAGTTCAGCTGTTTAGCTAAACATGAGCTCATGATCTAAATTTACACAATAATGAAGAAATCAGCTACAAGGGGAGACAACCAGCAAAAACTATCAATACCAGAATTAGATTCCCAAGGCCATCCATCAATTGTTGGAATAATCAGGTGCAAGGCAGAAAATATACAAAAAACTGGAACTGAAACAAGGAACAAGGATGTTTTCAAAGACTGGTAGGATCTCTAAAGCATTTTTAAAGCACATGTCATTGATAAAGCTAAATACTCAAAGGTTGTGTAATACAACAGATTAAGCATTGAGAAGAGTGAAATTATGCTGTTTTGAAAACTATGGCAGGTGAGATTTTCTGCCTAATTATATAAGAAGATTTCTCTAAAAAATACACATTATTTCAATGACTTATTGGCTGTGAAATAAGTTAAGGGTATTTCAAATGGCTTGTCTGCAAAGAAAGGTGAGATGTAGGGGATCACAGAAAGTCGAGGGGAAAATAGGTCAATATATACATTGCTATATGGTGAACTAAACCTTAGGCCAGCAACAATGGAGAGGACCTGACCCTTAGAAACTTACAAGTAAGCTGGAATCTTCAAAAGTTCAAATCTTTATAAGTAAAATATTTATTAAAATGAATAACCAAGTGTTTTAATTGACAACAGAAGATCAAAACAATAAACCCTGAGAACATAGAAAAAAGATAAATAAAGATATGAGCAGAACTTAATACAACAGAAAACATATAAAATTGAGGTGATTTAGTAAGTCCAAAGAATCTTCTTTGAAAAGATTGAAAAGACACACTTTGTTTAAGGAAAACAAAAACATAAGTAGAGAATATACAGAAAGAATCAGGACAATGTTATAGCAGAGAATATATGAAATGCCAGTAAATTTGAACATTTCTGTAAAGTGGACCATTTCCTAGCTCCTAAAGTTTACCAAACCTGACACAAGAGGAAATCATTTAAGGACATCATGTCTGCCCTTGGCATTCTCGGAACACCCTGGCCTCAGAATGCAGCATCTGTAGTCCATGGTAACCTGCAGAGAGGGGGCGGGGCTGAGGGAGGTTGGAACACTGCCCTCACTGAGGGAGTGGGTGTGGCCATCTCTGCTGTGACTGAACAAATTTCAGGGGAGCAGGGGGCCCAGGGCAGGGCCCTCAGAGCCCGGCAGGTCCAGTGGGGTGTCACAAGCATTTAGGCCCAGACCAAAGGCTGCCTTCTTTGTCTGCAAAGCTGCCCAAACTCTCACCTTCCCATTCAGGCCGACCTCTTACTTGAAGTTTGTGTGGAACCTCTCTGCGCAGTACACCTCGCTGCACGGCTAACCATAGGTCTGGGCATCGTAGCTTCCTCCCAGGTGACCGAAGTTCGCAAGCAGATGTTTCCCTGGGACACATGCAGAGAGGCTCCTGCCTGGGCCACCGGCCGCCCACTGCCCCTGCCCCAGACCGGGGGCCGCCAAGCAGCCCTGTCGGTGTCCCCTGCCTCTTGAGGGAGTATTGGACCAACACTTGTAGAAAACGGCGTTCTCACGGGTAACTCATTGGAGGGACACAAATAAATCTTTGCCGACTTTCTGCTGAAGCTTACGAGCGTTCACACCTAAGTGTCTTACAAGGTCAGCTGTTTAGCTAAACATGAGCTCGTGATCTAAATTTACACAATAATGAAGAAATCAGCTACAAGGGGAGACAACCAGCAAAAACTATCAATACCTGAATTAGATTCCCAAGGACATCCATCAATTGTTGGAATAATCAGGTGCAAGGCAGAAAATATACATAAAACTGGAACTAAAACAAGGAACAAGGATGTTTTCCAAGACTGGTAGGATCTCTAAAACATTTTTAAAGTACATGTCATTGATAAAGCTAAATACTCAAAGGTTGTGTAATACAACAGATTAAGCATTGAGAAGAGTGAAATTATGCTGTTATGAAAACTATGGCAGGTGAGATTTTCTGCCTAATTATATAAGAAGATTTCTCTAAAAAATACACATTATTTCCCTGACTTATTGGCTGTGAAATAAGTTAAGGGTATTTCAAATGGCTTGTCTGCAAAGAAAGGTGAGATGTAGGTTATCACAGGAAGTCGAGGGGAAAATAGGTCAATATATACATTGCTATATGGTGAACTAAACCTTAGGCCAGCAACAATGGAGAGGACCTGACCCTTAGAAACTTACAAGTAAGCTGGAATCTTCAAAAGTTCAAATCTTTATAAGTAAAATATTTATTAAAATGAATAACCAAGTGTTTTAATTGACATCAGAAGATCAAAACAATAAACCCTGAGAACATAGAAAAAAGATAAATAAAGATATGAGCAGAACTTAATACAACAGAAAAGGTATAAAATTGAGGTGATTTAGTAAGTCCAAAGAATCTTCTTTGAAAAGATTGAAAAGACACACTTTGATTAAGGAAAACAAAAACATAAGTAAAGAATATACAGAAAGAATCAGGACAATGTTATAGCAGAGAATATATGAAATGCCAGTAAATTTGAACACTTCTGTAAAGTGGACCATTTCCTAGCTCCTAAAGTTTACCAAACCTGACACAAGAGGAAATCATTTAAGGTCATCATGTCTGCCCTTGGCATTCTCGGAACGCCCTGGCCTCAGAATGCAGCATCTGTAGTCCATGGTAACCTGCGGAGAGGGGGCGTGGCTGAGGGAGGTTGTAACACTGCCCTCACTGAGGGAGTGGGTGTGGCCATCTCTGCTGTGACTGAACAAAGGGCAGGGGGGCAGGGGGCCCAGGGCAGGGCCCTCAGAGCCCGGCAGGTCCAGTGGGGTGTCACAAGCATTTAGGCACAGACCAAAGTGCGCCTTCTTTGTCTGCACAGCTGCCCAAACTCTCACCTTTCCTTTCAGGCCGACCTCTTACTTGAAGTGTGTGTGGAACCTGTCCACGAAGTACACCTCGCTGCACAGCTAACCATAGGTCTGGGCATCGTAGCTTCCTGCCAGGTGACCGAAGTTCGCAGGCAGATGGGTCCCTGGGACACATGCAGAGAGGCTCCTGACTGGGCCACAGGCCGCCCACTGCCCCTTCCCCAGACCGGGGGCCGCCAAGCAGCCCTGTCTGAGTCCCCTGCCTCTTGAGGGAGTATTGGACCAACACTTGTAGAAAACGGCGTTCTCGCGGGCAACTCATTGGAGGGACACAAATAAATCTTTGCCGACTTTCTGCTGAAGCTTACGAGCGTTCACACCTAAGCGTCTTACTAGTTCAGCTGTTTAGCTAAACATGAGCTCATGATCTAAATTTACACAATAATGAAGAAATCAGCTACAAGGGGAGACAACCAGCAAAAACTATCAATACCGGAATTAGATTCCCAAGGCCATCCATCAATTGTTGGAATAATCAGGTGCAAGGCAGAAAATATACAAAAAACTGGAACTGAAACAAGGAACAAGGATGTTTTCAAAGACTGGTAGGATCTCTAAAACATTTTTAAAGCACATGTCATTGATAAAGCTAAATACTCAAAGGTTGTGTAATACAACAGATTAAGCATTGAGAAGAGTGAAATCATGCTGTTTTGAAAACTATGGCAGGTGAGATTTTCTGCCTAATTATATAAGAAGATTTCTCTAAAAAATACACATTATTTCAATGACTTATTGGCTGTGAAATAAGTTAAGGGTATTTCAAATGGCTTGTCTGCAAAGAAAGGTGAGATGTAGGTTATCACAGGAAGTCGAGGGGAAAATAGGTCAATATATACATTGCTATATGGTGAACTAAACCTTAGGCCAGCAACAATGGAGAGGACCTGACCCTTAGAAACTTACAAGTAAGCTGGAATCTTCAAAAGTTCAAATCTTTATAAGTAAAATATTTATTAAAATGAATAACCAAGTGTTTTAATTGACATCAGAAGATCAAAACAATAAACCCTGAGAACATAGAAAAAAGATAAATAAAGATATGAGCAGAACTTAATACAACAGAAAAGGTATAAAATTGAGGTGATTTAGTAAGTCCAAAGAATCTTCTTTGAAAAGATTGAAAAGACACACTTTGATTAAGGAAAACAAAAACATAAGTAAAGAATATACAGAAAGAATCAGGACAATGTTATAGCAGAGAATATATGAAATGCCAGTAAATTTGAACATTTCTGTAAAGTGGACCATTTCGTAGCTCCTAAAGTTTACCAAACCTGACACAAGAGGAAATCATTTAAGGTCATCATGTCGGCCCTTGGCATTCTCGGAACGCCCTGGCCTCAGAATGCAGCATCTGTAGTCCATGGTAACCTGCGGAGAGGGGGCGGGGCTGAGGGAGGTTGGAACACTGCCCTCACTGAGGGAGTGGGTGTGGCCATCTCTGCTGTGACTGAACAAAGGGCAGGGGAGCAGGGGGCCCAGGGCAGGGCCCTCAGAGCCCGGCAGGTCCAGTGGGGTGTCACAAGCATTTAGGCCCAGACCAAAGGGCGCCTTCTTTGTCTGCACAGCTGCCCAAACTCTCACCTTTCCTTTCAGGCCGACCTCTTACTTGAAGTGGGTGTGGAACCTGTCCACGAAGTACACCTCGCTGCACAGCTAACCATAGGTCTGGGCATCGTAGCTTCCTGCCAGGTGACCGAAGTTCGCAGGCAGATGGGTCCCTGGGACACATGCAGAGAGGCTCCTGCCTGGGCCACAGGCCGCCCACTGCCCCTTCCCCAGACCCGGGGCCGCCAAGCAGCCCTGTCGGAGTCCCTTGCCTCTTGAGGGAGTATTGGACCAACACTTGTAGAAAACGGCGTTCTCGCGGGCAACGCATTGGAGGGACACAAATAAATCTTTGCCGACTTTCTGCTGAAGCTTACGAGCGTTCACACCTAAGCGTCTTACTAGTTCAGCTGTTTAGCTAAACATGAGCTCATGATCTAAATTTACACAATAATGAAGAAATCAGCTACAAGGGGAGACAACCAGCAAAAACTATCAATACCAGAATTAGATTCCCAAGGCCATCCATCAATTGTTGGAATAATCAGGTGCAAGGCAGAAAATATACAAAAAACTGGAACTGAAACAAGGAACAAGGATGTTTTCAAAGACTGGTAGGATCTCTAAAGCATTTTTAAAGTACATGTCATTGATAAAGCTAAATACTCAAAGGTTGTGTAATACAACAGATTAAGCATTGAGAAGAGTGAAATTATGCTGTTTTGAAAACTATGGCAGGTGAGATTTTCTGCCTAATTATATAAGAAGATTTCTCTAAAAAATACACATTATTTCAATGACTTATTGGCTGTGAAATAAGTTAAGGGTATTTCAAATGGCTTGTCTGCAAAGAAAGGTGAGATGTAGGGGATCACAGAAAGTCGAGGGGAAAATAGGTCAATATATACATTGCTATATGGTGAACTAAACCTTAGGCCAGCAACAATGGAGAGGACCTGACCCTTAGAAACTTACAAGTAAGCTGGAATCTTCAAAAGTTCAAATCTTTATAAGTAAAATATTTATTAAAATGAATAACCAAGTGTTTTAATTGACATCAGAAGATCAAAACAATAAACCCTGAGAACATAGAAAAAAGATAAATAAAGATATGAGCAGAACTTAATACAACAGAAAACATATAAAATTGAGGTGATTTAGTAAGTCCAAAGAATCTTCTTTGAAAAGATTGAAAAGACACACTTTGTTTAAGGAAAACAAAAACATAAGTAGAGAATATACAGAAAGAATCAGGACAATGTTATAGCAGAGAATATATGAAATGCCAGTAAATTTGAACATTTCTGTAAAGTGGACCATTTCCTAGCTCCTAAAGTTTACCAAACCTGACACAAGAGGAAATCATTTAAGGACATCATGTCTGCCCTTGGCATTCTCGGAACACCCTGGCCTCAGAATGCAGCATCTGTAGTCCATGGTAACCTGCAGAGAGGGGGCGGGGCTGAGGGAGGTTGGAACACTGCCCTCACTGAGGGAGTGGGTGTGGCCATCTCTGCTGTGACTGAACAAATTTCAGGGGAGCAGGGGGCCCAGGGCAGGGCCCTCAGAGCCCGGCAGGTCCAGTGGGGTGTCACAAGCATTTAGGCCCAGACCAAAGGCTGCCTTCTTTGTCTGCAAAGCTGCCCAAACTCTCACCTTCCCATTCAGGCCGACCTCTTACTTGAAGTTTGTGTGGAACCTCTCTGCGCAGTACACCTCGCTGCACGGCTAACCATAGGTCTGGGCATCGTAGCTTCCTCCCAGGTGACCGAAGTTCGCAAGCAGATGTTTCCCTGGGACACATGCAGAGAGGCTCCTGCCTGGGCCACCGGCCGCCCACTGCCCCTGCCCCAGACCGGGGGCCGCCAAGCAGCCCTGTCGGTGTCCCCTGCCTCTTGAGGGAGTATTGGACCAACACTTGTAGAAAACGGCGTTCTCACGGGTAACTCATTGGAGGGACACAAATAAATCTTTGCCGACTTTCTGCTGAAGCTTACGAGCGTTCACACCTAAGTGTCTTACAAGGTCAGCTGTTTAGCTAAACATGAGCTCATGATCTAAATTTACACAATAATGAAGAAATCAGCTACAAGGGGAGACAACCAGCAAAAACTATCAATACCTGAATTAGATTCCCAAGGACATCCATCAATTGTTGGAATAATCAGGTGCAAGGCAGAAAATATACATAAAACTGGAACTAAAACAAGGAACAAGGATGTTTTCCAAGACTGGTAGGATCTCTAAAACATTTTTAAAGTACATGTCATTGATAAAGCTAAATACTCAAAGGTTGTGTAATACAACAGATTAAGCATTGAGAAGAGTGAAATTATGCTGTTTTGAAAACTATGGCAGGTGAGATTTTCTGCCTAATTATATAAGAAGATTTCTCTAAAAAATACACATTATTTCCCTGACTTATTGGCTGTGAAATAAGTTAAGGGTATTTCAAATGGCTTGTCTGCAAAGAAAGGTGAGATGTAGGTTATCACAGGAAGTCGAGGGGAAAATAGGTCAATATATACATTGCTATATGGTGAACTAAACCTTAGGCCAGCAACAATGGAGAGGACCTGACCCTTAGAAACTTACAAGTAAGCTGGAATCTTCAAAAGTTCAAATCTTTATAAGTAAAATATTTATTAAAATGAATAACCAAGTGTTTTAATTGACATCAGAAGATCAAAACAATAAACCCTGAGAACATAGAAAAAAGATAAATAAAGATATGAGCAGAACTTAATACAACAGAAAAGGTATAAAATTGAGGTGATTTAGTAAGTCCAAAGAATCTTCTTTGAAAAGATTGAAAAGACACACTTTGATTAAGGAAAACAAAAACATAAGTAAAGAATATACAGAAAGAATCAGGACAATGTTATAGCAGAGAATATATGAAATGCCAGTAAATTTGAACACTTCTGTAAAGTGGACCATTTCCTAGCTCCTAAAGTTTACCAAACCTGACACAAGAGGAAATCATTTAAGGTCATCATGTCTGCCCTTGGCATTCTCGGAACGCCCTGGCCTCAGAATGCAGCATCTGTAGTCCATTGTAACCTGCGGAGAGGGGGCGGGGCTGAGGGAGGTTGTAACACTGCCCTCACTGAGGGAGTGGGTGTGGCCATCTCTGCTGTGACTGAACAAAGGGCAGGGGGGCAGGGGGCCCAGGGCAGGGCCCTCAGAGCCCGGCAGGTCCAGTGGGGTGTCACAAGCATTTAGGCACAGACCAAAGGGCGCCTTCTTTGTCTGCACAGCTGCCCAAACTCTCACCTTTCCTTTCAGGCCGACCTCTTACTTGAAGTGTGTGTGGAACCTGTCCACGAAGTACACCTCGCTGCACAGCTAACCATAGGTCTGGGCATCGTAGCTTCCTGCCAGGTGACCGAAGTTCGCAGGCAGATGGGTCCCTGGGACACATGCAGAGAGGCTCCTGACTGGGCCACAGGCCGCCCACTGCCCCTTCCCCAGACCGGGGGCCGCCAAGCAGCCCTGTCTGAGTCCCCTGCCTCTTGAGGGAGTATTGGACCAACACTTGTAGAAAACGGCGTTCTCGCGGGCAAGTCATTGGAGGGACACAAATAAATCTTTGCCGACTTTCTGCTGAAGCTTACGAGCGTTCACACCTAAGCGTCTTACTAGTTCAGCTGTTTAGCTAAACATGAGCTCATGATCTAAATTTACACAATAATGAAGAAATCAGCTACAAGGGGAGACAACCAGCAAAAACTATCAATACCGGAATTAGATTCCCAAGGCCATCCATCAATTGTTGGAATAATCAGGTGCAAGGCAGAAAATATACAAAAAACTGGAACTGAAACAAGGAACAAGGATGTTTTCAAAGACTGGTAGGATCTCTAAAACATTTTTAAAGCACATGTCATTGATAAAGCTAAATACTCAAAGGTTGTGTAATACAACAGATTAAGCATTGAGAAGAGTGAAATTATGCTGTTTTGAAAACTATGGCAGGTGAGATTTTCTGCCTAATTATATAAGAAGATTTCTCTAAAAAATACACATTATTTCAATGACTTATTGGCTGTGAAATAAGTTAAGGGTATTTCAACTGGCTTGTCTGCAAAGAAAGGTGAGATGTAGGTTATCACAGGAAGTCGAGGGGAAAATAGGTCAATATATACATTGCTATATGGTGAACTAAACCTTAGGCCAGCAACAATGGAGAGGACCTGACCCTTAGAAACTTACAAGTAAGCTGGAATCTTCAAAAGTTCAAATCTTTATAAGTAAAATATTTATTAAAATGAATAACCAAGTGTTTTAATTGACATCAGAAGATCAAAACAATAAACCCTGAGAACATAGAAAAAAGATAAATAAAGATATGAGCAGAACTTAATACAACAGAAAACGTATAAAATTGAGGTGATTTAGTAAGTCCAAAGAATCTTCTTTGAAAAGATTGAAAAGACACACTTTGATTAAGGAAAACAAAAACATAAGTAAAGAATATACAGAAAGAATCAGGACAATGTTATAGCAGAGAATATATGAAATGCCAGTAAATTTGAACATTTCTGTAAAGTGGACCATTTCGTAGCTCCTAAAGTTTACCAAACCTGACACAAGAGGAAATCATTTAAGGTCATCATGTCGGCCCTTGGCATTCTCGGAACGCCCTGGCCTCAGAATGCAGCATCTGTAGTCCATGGTAACCTGCGGAGAGGGGGCGGGGCTGAGGGAGGTTGGAACACTGCCCTCACTGAGGGAGTGGGTGTGGCCATCTCTGCTGTGACTGAACAAAGGGCAGGGGAGCAGGGGGCCCAGGACAGGGCCCTCAGAGCCCGGCAGGTCCAGTGGGGTGTCACAAGCATTTAGGCCCAGACCAAAGGGCGCCTTCTTTGTCTGCACAGCTGCCCAAACTCTCACCTTTCCTTTCAGGCCGACCTCTTACTTGAAGTGGGTGTGGAACCTGTCCACGAAGTACACCTCGCTGCACAGCTAACCATAGGTCTGGGCATCGTAGCTTCCTGCCAGGTGACCGAAGTTCGCAGGCAGATGGGTCCCTGGGACACATGCAGAGAGGCTCCTGCCTGGGCCACAGGCCGCCCACTGCCCCTTCCCCAGACCCGGGGCCGCCAAGCAGCCCTGTCGGAGTCCCTTGCCTCTTGAGGGAGTATTGGACCAACACTTGTAGAAAACGGCGTTCTCGCGGGCAACTCATTGGAGGGACACAAATAAATCTTTGCCGACTTTCTGCTGAAGCTTACGAGCGTTCACACCTAAGCGTCTTACTAGTTCAGCTGTTTAGCTAAACATGAGCTCATGATCTAAATTTACACAATAATGAAGAAATCAGCTACAAGGGGAGACAACCAGCAAAAACTATCAATACCAGAATTAGATTCCCAAGGCCATCCATCAATTGTTGGAATAATCAGGTGCAAGGCAGAAAATATACAAAAAACTGGAACTGAAACAAGGAACAAGGATGTTTTCAAAGACTGGTAGGATCTCTAAAGCATTTTTAAAGCACATGTCATTGATAAAGCTAAATACTCAAAGGTTGTGTAATACAACAGATTAAGCATTGAGAAGAGTGAAATTATGCTGTTTTGAAAACTATGGCAGGTGAGATTTTCTGCCTAATTATATAAGAAGATTTCTCTAAAAAATACACATTATTTCAATGACTTATTGGCTGTGAAATAAGTTAAGGGTATTTCAAATGGCTTGTCTGCAAAGAAAGGTGAGATGTAGGGGATCACAGAAAGTCGAGGGGAAAATAGGTCAATATATACATTGCTATATGGTGAACTAAACCTTAGGCCAGCAACAATGGAGAGGACCTGACCCTTAGAAACTTACAAGTAAGCTGGAATCTTCAAAAGTTCAAATCTTTATAAGTAAAATATTTATTAAAATGAATAACCAAGTGTTTTAATTGACAACAGAAGATCAAAACAATAAACCCTGAGAACATAGAAAAAAGATAAATAAAGATATGAGCAGAACTTAATACAACAGAAAACATATAAAATTGAGGTGATTTAGTAAGTCCAAAGAATCTTCTTTGAAAAGATTGAAAAGACACACTTTGTTTAAGGAAAACAAAAACATAAGTAGAGAATATACAGAAAGAATCAGGACAATGTTATAGCAGAGAATATATGAAATGCCAGTAAATTTGAACATTTCTGTAAAGTGGACCATTTCCTAGCTCCTAAAGTTTACCAAACCTGACACAAGAGGAAATCATTTAAGGACATCATGTCTGCCCTTGGCATTCTCGGAACACCCTGGCCTCAGAATGCAGCATCTGTAGTCCATGGTAACCTGCAGAGAGGGGGCGGGGCTGAGGGAGGTTGGAACACTGCCCTCACTGAGGGAGTGGGTGTGGCCATCTCTGCTGTGACTGAACAAATTTCAGGGGAGCAGGGGGCCCAGGGCAGGGCCCTCAGAGCCCGGCAGGTCCAGTGGGGTGTCACAAGCATTTAGGCCCAGACCAAAGGCTGCCTTCTTTGTCTGCAAAGCTGCCCAAACTCTCACCTTCCCATTCAGGCCGACCTCTTACTTGAAGTTTGTGTGGAACCTCTCTGCGCAGTACACCTCGCTGCACGGCTAACCATAGGTCTGGGCATCGTAGCTTCCTCCCAGGTGACCGAAGTTCGCAAGCAGATGTTTCCCTGGGACACATGCAGAGAGGCTCCTGCCTGGGCCACCGGCCGCCCACTGCCCCTGCCCCAGACCGGGGGCCGCCAAGCAGCCCTGTCGGTGTCCCCTGCCTCTTGAGGGAGTATTGGACCAACACTTGTAGAAAACGGCGTTCTCACGGGTAACTCATTGGAGGGACACAAATAAATCTTTGCCGACTTTCTGCTGAAGCTTACGAGCGTTCACACCTAAGTGTCTTACAAGGTCAGCTGTTTAGCTAAACATGAGCTCATGATCTAAATTTACACAATAATGAAGAAATCAGCTACAAGGGGAGACAACCAGCAAAAACTATCAATACCTGAATTAGATTCCCAAGGACATCCATCAATTGTTGGAATAATCAGGTGCAAGGCAGAAAATATACATAAAACTGGAACTAAAACAAGGAACAAGGATGTTTTCCAAGACTGGTAGGATCTCTAAAACATTTTTAAAGTACATGTCATTGATAAAGCTAAATACTCAAAGGTTGTGTAATACAACAGATTAAGCATTGAGAAGAGTGAAATTATGCTGTTTTGAAAACTATGGCAGGTGAGATTTTCTGCCTAATTATATAAGAAGATTTCTCTAAAAAATACACATTATTTCCCTGACTTATTGGCTGTGAAATAAGTTAAGGGTATTTCAAATGGCTTGTCTGCAAAGAAAGGTGAGATGTAGGTTATCACAGGAAGTCGAGGGGAAAATAGGTCAATATATACATTGCTATATGGTGAACTAAACCTTAGGCCAGCAACAATGGAGAGGACCTGACCCTTAGAAACTTACAAGTAAGCTGGAATCTTCAAAAGTTCAAATCTTTATAAGTAAAATATTTATTAAAATGAATAACCAAGTGTTTTAATTGACATCAGAAGATCAAAACAATAAACCCTGAGAACATAGAAAAAAGATAAATAAAGATATGAGCAGAACTTAATACAACAGAAAAGGTATAAAATTGAGGTGATTTAGTAAGTCCAAAGAATCTTCTTTGAAAAGATTGAAAAGACACACTTTGATTAAGGAAAACAAAAACATAAGTAAAGAATATACAGAAAGAATCAGGACAATGTTATAGCAGAGAATATATGAAATGCCAGTAAATTTGAACACTTCTGTAAAGTGGACCATTTCCTAGCTCCTAAAGTTTACCAAACCTGACACAAGAGGAAATCATTTAAGGTCATCATGTCTGCCCTTGGCATTCTCGGAACGCCCTGGCCTCAGAATGCAGCATCTGTAGTCCATGGTAACCTGCGGAGAGGGGGCGGGGCTGAGGGAGGTTGTAACACTGCCCTCACTGAGGGAGTGGGTGTGGCCATCTCTGCTGTGACTGAACAAAGGGCAGGGGGGCAGGGGGCCCAGGGCAGGGCCCTCAGAGCCCGGCAGGTCCAGTGGGGTGTCACAAGCATTTAGGCACAGACCAAAGTGCGCCTTCTTTGTCTGCACAGCTGCCCAAACTCTCACCTTTCCTTTCAGGCCGACCTCTTACTTGAAGTGTGTGTGGAACCTGTCCACGAAGTACACCTCGCTGCACAGCTAACCATAGGTCTGGGCATCGTAGCTTCCTGCCAGGTGACCGAAGTTCGCAGGCAGATGGGTCCCTGGGACACATGCAGAGAGGCTCCTGACTGGGCCACAGGCCGCCCACTGCCCCTTCCCCAGACCGGGGGCCGCCAAGCAGCCCTGTCTGAGTCCCCTGCCTCTTGAGGGAGTATTGGACCAACACTTGTAGAAAACGGCGTTCTCGCGGGCAAGTCATTGGAGGGACACA
Organism: Mesoplodon mirus; assembly: GCF_964341445.2. Taxonomy (NCBI): domain Eukaryota; kingdom Metazoa; phylum Chordata; class Mammalia; order Artiodactyla; family Ziphiidae; genus Mesoplodon; species Mesoplodon mirus. The sequence goes on along the minus strand of NC_138976.1, from coordinate 122,598,782 downwards.
AATAAATCTTTGCCGACTTTCTGCTGAAGCTTACGAGCGTTCACACCTAAGCGTCTTACTAGTTCAGCTGTTTAGCTAAACATGAGCTCATGATCTAAATTTACACAATAATGAAGAAATCAGCTACAAGGGGAGACAACCAGCAAAAACTATCAATACCGGAATTAGATTCCCAAGGCCATCCATCAATTGTTGGAATAATCAGGTGCAAGGCAGAAAATATACAAAAAACTGGAACTGAAACAAGGAACAAGGATGTTTTCAAAGACTGGTAGGATCTCTAAAACATTTTTAAAGCACATGTCATTGATAAAGCTAAATACTCAAAGGTTGTGTAATACAACAGATTAAGCATTGAGAAGAGTGAAATTATGCTGTTTTGAAAACTATGGCAGGTGAGATTTTCTGCCTAATTATATAAGAAGATTTCTCTAAAAAATACACATTATTTCAATGACTTATTGGCTGTGAAATAAGTTAAGGGTATTTCAAATGGCTTGTCTGCAAAGAAAGGTGAGATGTAGGTTATCACAGGAAGTCGAGGGGAAAATAGGTCAATATATACATTGCTATATGGTGAACTAAACCTTAGGCCAGCAACAATGGAGAGGACCTGACCCTTAGAAACTTACAAGTAAGCTGGAATCTTCAAAAGTTCAAATCTTTATAAGTAAAATATTTATTAAAATGAATAACCAAGTGTTTTAATTGACATCAGAAGATCAAAACAATAAACCCTGAGAACATAGAAAAAAGATAAATAAAGATATGAGCAGAACTTAATACAACAGAAAACGTATAAAATTCAGGTGATTTAGTAAGTCCAAAGAATCTTCTTTGAAAAGATTGAAAAGACACACTTTGATTAAGGAAAACAAAAACATAAGTAAAGAATATACAGAAAGAATCAGGACAATGTTATCGCAGAGAATATATGAAATGCCAGTAAATTTGAACATTTCTGTCAAGTGGACCATTTCCTAGCTCCTAAAGTTTACCAAACCTGACACAAGAGGAAATCATTTAAGGTCATCATGTCTGCCCTTGGCATTCTCGGAACGCCCTGGCCTCAGAATGCAGCATCTGTAGTCCATGGTAACCTGCGGAGAGGGGGCGGGGCTGAGGGAGGTTGGAACACTGCCCTCACTGAGGGAGTGGGTGTGGCCATATCTGCTGTGACTGAACAAAGGTCAGGGGAGCAGGGGGCCCAGGGCAGGGCCCTCAGAGCCCGGCAGGTCCAGTGGGGTGTCACAAGCATTTAGGCCCAGACCAAAGGGCGCCTTCTTTGTCTGCACAGCTGCCCAAACTCTCACCTTTCCTTTCAGGCCGACCTCTTACTTGAAGTGTGTGTGGAACCTGTCCACGCAGTACACCTCGCTGCACAGCTAACCATAGGTCTGGGCATCGTAGCTTCCTCCCAGGTGACCGAAGTTCGCAGGCAGATGTGTCCCTGGGACACATGCAGAGAGGCTCCTGCCTGGGCCACCAGCCGCCCACTGCCCCTGCCCCAGACCCGGGGCCGCCAAGCAGCCCTGTCGGAGTCCCCTGCCTCTTGAGGGAGTATTGGACCAACACTTGTAGAAAACGGCGTTCTCACGGGCAACTCATTGGAGGGACACAAATAAATCTTAGCCGACTTTCTGCTCAAGCTTACGAGCGTTCACACCTAAGCGTCTTACTAGTTCAGCTGTTTAGCTAAACATGAGCTCATGATCTAAATTTACACAATAATGAAGAAATCAGCTACAAGGGGAGACAACCAGCAAAAACTATCAATACCAGAATTAGATTCCCAAGGCCATCCATCAATTGTTGGAATAATCAGGTGCAAGGCAGAAAATATACATAAAACTGGAACTGAAACAAGGAACAAGGATGTTTTCAAAGACTGGTAGGGTCTCTAAAACATTTTTAAAGTACATGTCATTGATAAAGCTAAATACTCAAAGGTTGTGTAATACAACAGATTAAGCATTGAGAAGAGTGAAATTATGCTGTTTTGAAAACTATGGCAGGTGAGATTTTCTGCCTAATTATATAAGAAGATTTCTCTAAAAAATACACATTATTTCAATGACTTATTGGATGTGAAATAGTTAAGGGTATTTCAAATGGCTTGTCTGCAAAGAAAGGTGAGATGTAGGGGATCACAGAAACTCGTGGGGAAAATAGGTCAATATATACATTGCTATATGGTGAACTAAACCTTAGGCCAGCAACAATGGAGAGGACCTGACCCTTAGAAACTTACAAGTAAGATGGAATCTTCAAAAGTTCAAATCTTTATTAGTAAAATATTTATTAAAATGAATAACCAAGTGTTTTAATTGACATCAGAAGATCAAAACAATAAACACTGAGAACATAGAAAAAAGATAAATAAAGATATGAGCAGAACTTAATACAACAGAAAACGTATAAAATTGAGGTGATTTAGTAAGTCCAAAGAATCTTCTTTGAAAAGATTGAAAAGACACACTTTGATTAAGGAAAACAAAAACATAAGTAAAGAATATACAGAAAGAATCAGGACAATGTTATCGCAGAGAATATATGAAATGCCAGTAAATTTGAACATTTCTGTAAAGTGGACCATTTCGTAGCTCCTAAAGTTTACCAAACCTGACACAAGAGGAAATCATTTAAGGTCATCATGTCTGCCCTTGGCATTCTCGGAACGCCCTGGCCTCAGAATGCAGCATCTGTAGTCCATGGTAACCTGCGGAGAGGGGGCAGGGCTGAGGGAGGTTGGAACACTGCCCTCACTGAGGGAGTGGGTGTGGCCATCTCTGCTGTGACTGAACAAAGGGCAGGGGAGCAGGGGGCCCAGGGCAGGGCCCTCAGAGCCCGGCAGGTCCAGTGGGGTGTCACAAGCATTTAGGCCCAGACCAAAGGGCGCCTTCTTTGTCTGCACAGCTGCCCAAACTCTCACCTTTCCTTTCAGGCCGACCTCTTACTTGAAGTGGGTGTGGAACCTGTCCACGCAGTACACCTCGCTGCACAGCTAACCATAGGTCTGGGCATCGTAGCTTCCTGCCAGGTGACCGAAGTTCGCAGGCAGATGTGTCCCTGGGACACATGCAGAGAGGCTCCTGCCTGGGCCACCAGCCGCCCACTGCCCCTGCCCCAGACCCGGGTCCGCCAAGCAGCCCTGTCGGAGTCCCCTGCCTCTTGAGGGAGTATTGGACCAACACTTGTAGAAAACGGCGTTCTCACGGGCAACTCATTGGAGGGACACAAATAAATCTTTGACGACTTTCTGCTGAAGCTTACGAGCGTTCACACCTAAGCGTCTTACTAGTTCAGCTGTTTAGCTAAACATGAGCTCATGATCTAAATTTACACAATAATGAAGAAATCAGCTACAAGGGGAGACAACCAGCAAAAACTATCAATACCAGAATTAGATTCCCAAGGCCATCCATCAATTGTTGGAAAAATCAGGTGCAAGGCAGAAAATATACATAAAACTGGAACTGAAACAAGGAACAAGGATGTTTTCAAAGACTGGTAGGGTCTCTAAAACATTTTTAAAGTACATGTCATTGATAAAGCTAAATACTCAAAGGTTGTGTAATACAACAGATTAAGCATTGAGAAGAGTGAAATTATGCTGTTTTGAAAACTATGGCAGGTGAGATTTTCTGCCTAATTATATAAGAAGATTTCTCTAAAAAATACACATTATTTCAATGACTTATTGGATGTGAAATAGTTAAGGGTATTTCAAATGGCTTGTCTGCAAAGAAAGGTGAGATGTAGGGGATCACAGAAAGTCGAGGGGAAAATAGGTCAATATATACTTTGCTATATGGTGAACTAAACCTTAGGCCAGCAACAATGGAGAGGACCTGACCCTTAGAAACTTACAAGTAAGATGGAATCTTCAAAAGTTCAAATCTTTATTAGTAAAATATTTATTAAAATGAATAACCAAGTGTTTTAATTGACATCAGAAGATCAAAACAATAAACCCTGAGAACATAGAAAAAAAGATAAATAAAGATATGAGCAGAACTTAATACAACAGAAAACGTATAAAATTGAGGTGATTTAGTAAGTCCAAAGAATCTTCTTTGAAAAGATTGAAAAGACACACTTTGATTAAGGAAAACAAAAACATAAGTAAAGAATATACAGAAAGAATCAGGACAATGTTATCGCAGAGAATATATGAAATGCCAGTAAATTTGAACATTTCTGTAAAGTGGACCATTTCGTAGCTCCTAAAGTTTACCAAACCTGACACAAGAGGAAATCATTTAAGGTCATCATGTCTGCCCTTGGCATTCTCGGAACGCCCTGGCCTCAGAATGCAGCATCTGTAGTCCATGGTAACCTGCGGAGAGGGGGCAGGGCTGAGGGAGGTTGGAACACTGCCCTCACTGAGGGAGTGGGTGTGGCCATCTCTGCTGTGACTGAACAAAGGGCAGGGGAGCAGGGGGCCCAGGGCAGGGCCCTCAGAGCCCGGCAGGTCCAGTGGGGTGTCACAAGCATTTAGGCCCAGACCAAAGGGCGCATTCTTTGTCTGCACAGCTGCCCAAACTCTCACCTTTCCTTTCAGGCCGACCTCTTACTTGAAGTGTGTGTGGAACCTGTCCACGCAGTACACCTCGCTGCACAGCTAACCATAGGTCTGGGCATCGTAGCTTCCTGCCAGTTGACCGAAGTTCGCAGGCAGATGTGTCCCTGGGACACATGCAGAGAGGCTCCTGCCTGGGCCACCAGCCGCCCACTGCCCCTGCCCCAGACCAGGGGCCGCCAAGCAGCCCTGTCGGAGTCCCCTGCCTCTTGAGGGAGTATTGGACCAACACTTGTAGAAAACGGCGTTCTCGCGGGCAACTCATTGGAGGGACACAAATAAATCTTTGCCGACTTTCTGCTGAAGCTTACGAGCGTTCACACCTAAGTGTCTTACTAGTTCAGCTGTTTAGCTAAACATGAGCTCATGATCTAAATTTACACAATAATGAAGAAATCAGCTACAAGGGGAGACAACCAGCAAAAACTATCAATACCAGAATTAGATTCCCAAGGCCATCCATCAATTGTTGGAATAATCAGGTGCAAGGCAGAAAATATACATAAAACTGGAACTGAAACAAGGAACAAGGATGTTTTCAAAGACTGGTAGGGTCTCTAAAACATTTTTAAAGTACATGTCATTGATAAAGCTAAATACTCAAAGGTTGTGTAATACAACAGATTAAGCATTGAGAAGAGTGAAATTATGCTGTTTTGAAAACTATGGCAGGTGAGATTTTCTGCCTAATTATATAAGAAGATTTCTCTAAAAAATACACATTATTTCAATGACTTATTGGATGTGAAATAGTTAAGGGTATTTCAAATGGCTTGTCTGCAAAGAAAGGTGAGATGTAGGGGATCACAGAAACTCGAGGGGAAAATAGGTCAATATATACATTGCTATATGGTGAACTAAACCTTAGGCCAGCAACAATGGAGAGGACCTGACCCTTAGAAACTTACAAGTAAGATGGAATCTTCAAAAGTTCAAATCTTTATTAGTAAAATATTTATTAAAATGAATAACCAAGTGTTTTAATTGACATCAGAAGATCAAAACAATAAACACTGAGAACATAGAAAAAAGATAAATAAAGATATGAGCAGAACTTAATACAACAGAAAACGTATAAAATTGAGGTGATTTAGTAAGTCCAAAGAATCTTCTTTGAAAAGATTGAAAAGACACACTTTGATTAAGGAAAACAAAAACATAAGTAAAGAATATACAGAAAGAATCAGGACAATGTTATCGCAGAGAATATATGAAATGCCAGTAAATTTGAACATTTCTGTAAAGTGGACCATTTCGTAGCTCCTAAAGTTTACCAAACCTGACACAAGAGGAAATCATTTAAGGTCATCATGTCTGCCCTTGGCATTCTCGGAACGCCCTGGCCTCAGAATGCAGCATCTGTAGTCCATGGTAACCTGCGGAGAGGGGGCAGGGCTGAGGGAGGTTGGAACACTGCCCTCACTGAGGGAGTGGGTGTGGCCATCTCTGCTGTGACTGAACAAAGGGCAGGGGAGCAGGGGGCCCAGGGCAGGGCCCTCAGAGCCCGGCAGGTCCAGTGGGGTGTCACAAGCATTTAGGCCCAGACCAAAGGGCGCCTTCTTTGTCTGCACAGCTGCCCAAACTCTCACCTTTCCTTTCAGGCCGACCTCTTACTTGAAGTGGGTGTGGAACCTGTCCACGCAGTACACCTCGCTGCACAGCTAACCATAGGTCTGGGCATCGTAGCTTCCTGCCAGGTGACCGAAGTTCGCAGGCAGATGTGTCCCTGGGACACATGCAGAGGGGCTCCTGCCTGGGCCACCAGCCGCCCACTGCCCCTGCCCCAGACCCGGGTCCGCCAAGCAGCCCTGTCGGAGTCCCCTGCCTCTTGAGGGAGTATTGGACCAACACTTGTAGAAAACGGCGTTCTCACAGGCAACTCATTGGAGGGACACAAATAAATCTTTGCCGACTTTCTGCTGAAGCTTACGAGCGTTCACACCTAAGCGTCTTACTAGTTCAGCTGTTTAGCTAAACATGAGCTCATGATCTAAATTTACACAATAATGAAGAAATCAGCTACAAGGGGAGACAACCAGCAAAAACTATCAATACCAGAATTAGATTCCCAAGGCCATCCATCAATTGTTGGAAAAATCAGGTGCAAGGCAGAAAATATACATAAAACTGGAACTGAAACAAGGAACAAGGATGTTTTCAAAGACTGGTAGGGTCTCTAAAACATTTTTAAAGTACATGTCATTGATAAAGCTAAATACTCAAAGGTTGTGTAATACAACAGATTAAGCATTGAGAAGAGTGAAATTATGCTGTTTTGAAAACTATGGCAGGTGAGATTTTCTGCCTAATTATATAAGAAGATTTCTCTAAAAAATACACATTATTTCAATGACTTATTGGATGTGAAATAGTTAAGGGTATTTCAAATGGCTTGTCTGCAAAGAAAGGTGAGATGTAGGGGATCACAGAAAGTCGAGGGGAAAATAGGTCAATATATACTTTGCTATATGGTGAACTAAACCTTAGGCCAGCAACAATGGAGAGGACCTGACCCTTAGAAACTTACAAGTAAGATGGAATCTTCAAAAGTTCAAATCTTTATTAGTAAAATATTTATTAAAATGAATAACCAAGTGTTTTAATTGACATCAGAAGATCAAAACAATAAACCCTGAGAACATAGAAAAAAAGATAAATAAAGATATGAGCAGAACTTAATACAACAGAAAACGTATAAAATTGAGGTGATTTAGTAAGTCCAAAGAATCTTCTTTGAAAAGATTGAAAAGACACACTTTGATTAAGGAAAACAAAAACATAAGTAAAGAATATACAGAAAGAATCAGGACAATGTTATCGCAGAGAATATATGAAATGCCAGTAAATTTGAACATTTCTGTAAAGTGGACCATTTCGTAGCTCCTAAAGTTTACCAAACCTGACACAAGAGGAAATCATTTAAGGTCATCATGTCTGCCCTTGGCATTCTCGGAACGCCCTGGCCTCAGAATGCAGCATCTGTAGTCCATGGTAACCTGCGGAGAGGGGGCAGGGCTGAGGGAGGTTGGAACACTGCCCTCACTGAGGGAGTGGGTGTGGCCATCTCTGCTGTGACTGAACAAAGGGCAGGGGAGCAGGGGGCCCAGGGCAGGGCCCTCAGAGCCCGGCAGGTCCAGTGGGGTGTCACAAGCATTTAGGCCCAGACCAAAGGGCGCCTTCTTTGTCTGCACAGCTGCCCAAACTCTCACCTTTCCTTTCAGGCCGACCTCTTACTTGAAGTGTGTGTGGAACCTGTCCACGCAGTACACCTCGCTGCACAGCTAACCATAGGTCTGGGCATCGTAGCTTCCTGCCAGTTGACCGAAGTTCGCAGGCAGATGTGTCCCTGGGACACATGCAGAGAGGCTCCTGCCTGGGCCACCAGCCGCCCACTGCCCCTGCCCCAGACCAGGGGCTGCCAAGCAGCCCTGTCGGAGTCCCCTGCCTCTTGAGGGAGTATTGGACCAACACTTGTAGAAAACGGCGTTCTCGCGGGCAACTCATTGGAGGGACACAAATAAATCTTTGCCGACTTTCTGCTGAAGCTTACGAGCGTTCACACCTAAGTGTCTTACTAGTTCAGCTGTTTAGCTAAACATGAGCTCATGATCTAAATTTACACAATAATGAAGAAATCAGCTACAAGGGGAGACAACCAGCAAAAACTATCAATACCAGAATTAGATTCCCAAGGCCATCCATCAATTGTTGGAATAATCAGGTGCAAGGCAGAAAATATACATAAAACTGGAACTGAAACAAGGAACAAGGATGTTTTCAAAGACTGGTAGGGTCTCTAAAACATTTTTAAAGTACATGTCATTGATAAAGCTAAATACTCAAAGGTTGTGTAATACAACAGATTAAGCATTGAGAAGAGTGAAATTATGCTGTTTTGAAAACTATGGCAGGTGAGATTTTCTGCCTAATTATATAAGAAGATTTCTCTAAAAAATACACATTATTTCAATGACTTATTGGATGTGAAATAGTTAAGGGTATTTCAAATGGCTTGTCTGCAAAGAAAGGTGAGATGTAGGGGATCACAGAAACTCGAGGGGAAAATAGGTCAATATATACATTGCTATATGGTGAACTAAACCTTAGGCCAGCAACAATGGAGAGGACCTGACCCTTAGAAACTTACAAGTAAGATGGAATCTTCAAAAGTTCAAATCTTTATTAGTAAAATATTTATTAAAATGAATAACCAAGTGTTTTAATTGACATCAGAAGATCAAAACAATAAACACTGAGAACATAGAAAAAAGATAAATAAAGATATGAGCAGAACTTAATACAACAGAAAACGTATAAAATTGAGGTGATTTAGTAAGTCCAAAGAATCTTCTTTGAAAAGATTGAAAAGACACACTTTGATTAAGGAAAACAAAAACATAAGTAAAGAATATACAGAAAGAATCAGGACAATGTTATCGCAGAGAATATATGAAATGCCAGTAAATTTGAACATTTCTGTAAAGTGGACCATTTCGTAGCTCCTAAAGTTTACCAAACCTGACACAAGAGGAAATCATTTAAGGTCATCATGTCTGCCCTTGGCATTCTCGGAACGCCCTGGCCTCAGAATGCAGCATCTGTAGTCCATGGTAACCTGCGGAGAGGGGGCAGGGCTGAGGGAGGTTGGAACACTGCCCTCACTGAGGGAGTGGGTGTGGCCATCTCTGCTGTGACTGAACAAAGGGCAGGGGAGCAGGGGGCCCAGGGCAGGGCCCTCAGAGCCCGGCAGGTCCAGTGGGGTGTCACAAGCATTTAGGCCCAGACCAAAGGGCGCCTTCTTTGTCTGCACAGCTGCCCAAACTCTCACCTTTCCTTTCAGGCCGACCTCTTACTTGAAGTGGGTGTGGAACCTGTCCACGCAGTACACCTCGCTGCACAGCTAACCATAGGTCTGGGCATCGTAGCTTCCTGCCAGGTGACCGAAGTTCGCAGGCAGATGTGTCCCTGGGACACATGCAGAGAGGCTCCTGCCTGGGCCACCGGCCGCCCACTGCCCCTGCCCCAGACCCGGGTCCGCCAAGCAGCCCTGTCGGAGTCCCCTGCCTCTTGAGGGAGTATTGGACCAACACTTGTAGAAAACGGCGTTCTCACGGGCAACTCATTGGAGGGACACAAATAAATCTTTGCCGACTTTCTGCTGAAGCTTACGAGCGTTCACACCTAAGCGTCTTACTAGTTCAGCTGTTTAGCTAAACATGAGCTCATGATCTAAATTTACACAATAATGAAGAAATCAGCTACAAGGGGAGACAACCAGCAAAAACTATCAATACCAGAATTAGATTCCCAAGGCCATCCATCAATTGTTGGAAAAATCAGGTGCAAGGCAGAAAATATACATAAAACTGGAACTGAAACAAGGAACAAGGATGTTTTCAAAGACTGGTAGGGTCTCTAAAACATTTTTAAAGTACATGTCATTGATAAAGCTAAATACTCAAAGGTTGTGTAATACAACAGATTAAGCATTGAGAAGAGTGAAATTATGCTGTTTTGAAAACTATGGCAGGTGAGATTTTCTGCCTAATTATATAAGAAGATTTCTCTAAAAAATACACATTATTTCAATGACTTATTGGATGTGAAATAGTTAAGGGTATTTCAAATGGCTTGTCTGCAAAGAAAGGTGAGATGTAGGGGATCACAGAAAGTCGAGGGGAAAATAGGTCAATATATACTTTGCTATATGGTGAACTAAACCTTAGGCCAGCAACAATGGAGAGGACCTGACCCTTAGAAACTTACAAGTAAGATGGAATCTTCAAAAGTTCAAATCTTTATTAGTAAAATATTTATTAAAATGAATAACCAAGTGTTTTAATTGACATCAGAAGATCAAAACAATAAACCCTGAGAACATAGAAAAAAAGATAAATAAAGATATGAGCAGAACTTAATACAACAGAAAACGTATAAAATTGAGGTGATTTAGTAAGTCCAAAGAATCTTCTTTGAAAAGATTGAAAAGACACACTTTGATTAAGGAAAACAAAAACATAAGTAAAGAATATACAGAAAGAATCAGGACAATGTTATCGCAGAGAATATATGAAATGCCAGTAAATTTGAACATTTCTGTAAAGTGGACCATTTCGTAGCTCCTAAAGTTTACCAAACCTGACACAAGAGGAAATCATTTAAGGTCATCATGTCTGCCCTTGGCATTCTCGGAACGCCCTGGCCTCAGAATGCAGCATCTGTAGTCCATGGTAACCTGCGGAGAGGGGGCAGGGCTGAGGGAGGTTGGAACACTGCCCTCACTGAGGGAGTGGGTGTGGCCATCTCTGCTGTGACTGAACAAAGGGCAGGGGAGCAGGGGGCCCAGGGCAGGGCCCTCAGAGCCCGGCAGGTCCAGTGGGGTGTCACAAGCATTTAGGCCCAGACCAAAGGGCGCATTCTTTGTCTGCACAGCTGCCCAAACTCTCACCTTTCCTTTCAGGCCGACCTCTTACTTGAAGTGTGTGTGGAACCTGTCCACGCAGTACACCTCGCTGCACAGCTAACCATAGGTCTGGGCATCGTAGCTTCCTGCCAGTTGACCGAAGTTCGCAGGCAGATGTGTCCCTGGGACACATGCAGAGAGGCTCCTGCCTGGGCCACCAGCCGCCCACTGCCCCTGCCCCAGACCAGGGGCCGCCAAGCAGCCCTGTCAGAGTCCCCTGCCTCTTGCGGGAGTATTGGACCAACACTTGTAGAAAACGGCGTTCTCGCGGGCAACTCATTGGAGGGACACAAATAAATCTTTGCCGACTTTCTGCTGAAGCTTACGAGCGTTCACACCTAAGTGTCTTACTAGTTCAGCTGTTTAGCTAAACATGAGCTCATGATCTAAATTTACACAATAATGAAGAAATCAGCTACAAGGGGAGACAACCAGCAAAAACTATCAATACCAGAATTAGATTCCCAAGGCCATCCATCAATTGTTGGAATAATCAGGTGCAAGGCAGAAAATATACATAAAACTGGAACTGAAACAAGGAACAAGGATGTTTTCAAAGACTGGTAGGGTCTCTAAAACATTTTTAAAGTACATGTCATTGATAAAGCTAAATACTCAAAGGTTGTGTAATACAACAGATTAAGCATTGAGAAGAGTGAAATTATGCTGTTTTGAAAACTATGGCAGGTGAGATTTTCTGCCTAATTATATAAGAAGATTTCTCTAAAAAATACACATTATTTCAATGACTTATTGGATGTGAAATAGTTAAGGGTATTTCAAATGGCTTGTCTGCAAAGAAAGGTGAGATGTAGGGGATCACAGAAACTCGAGGGGAAAATAGGTCAATATATACATTGCTATATGGTGAACTAAACCTTAGGCCAGCAACAATGGAGAGGACCTGACCCTTAGAAACTTACAAGTAAGATGGAATCTTCAAAAGTTCAAATCTTTATTAGTAAAATATTTATTAAAATGAATAACCAAGTGTTTTAATTGACATCAGAAGATCAAAACAATAAACACTGAGAACATAGAAAAAAGATAAATAAAGATATGAGCAGAACTTAATACAACAGAAAACGTATAAAATTGAGGTGATTTAGTAAGTCCAAAGAATCTTCTTTGAAAAGATTGAAAAGACACACTTTGATTAAGGAAAACAAAAACATAAGTAAAGAATATACAGAAAGAATCAGGACAATGTTATCGCAGAGAATATATGAAATGCCAGTAAATTTGAACATTTCTGTAAAGTGGACCATTTCGTAGCTCCTAAAGTTTACCAAACCTGACACAAGAGGAAATCATTTAAGGTCATCATGTCTGCCCTTGGCATTCTCGGAACGCCCTGGCCTCAGAATGCAGCATCTGTAGTCCATGGTAACCTGCGGAGAGGGGGCAGGGCTGAGGGAGGTTGGAACACTGCCCTCACTGAGGGAGTGGGTGTGGCCATCTCTGCTGTGACTGAACAAAGGGCAGGGGAGCAGGGGGCCCAGGGCAGGGCCCTCAGAGCCCGGCAGGTCCAGTGGGGTGTCACAAGCATTTAGGCCCAGACCAAAGGGCGCCTTCTTTGTCTGCACAGCTGCCCAAACTCTCACCTTTCCTTTCAGGCCGACCTCTTACTTGAAGTGGGTGTGGAACCTGTCCACGCAGTACACCTCGCTGCACAGCTAACCATAGGTCTGGGCATCGTAGCTTCCTGCCAGGTGACCGAAGTTCGCAGGCAGATGTGTCCCTGGGACACATGCAGAGAGGCTCCTGCCTGGGCCACCAGCCGCCCACTGCCCCTGCCCCAGACCCGGGTCCGCCAAGCAGCCCTGTCGGAGTCCCCTGCCTCTTGAGGGAGTATTGGACCAACACTTGTAGAAAACGGCGTTCTCACAGGCAACTCATTGGAGGGACACAAATAAATCTTTGCCGACTTTCTGCTGAAGCTTACGAGCGTTCACACCTAAGCGTCTTACTAGTTCAGCTGTTTAGCTAAACATGAGCTCATGATCTAAATTTACACAATAATGAAGAAATCAGCTACAAGGGGAGACAACCAGCAAAAACTATCAATACCAGAATTAGATTCCCAAGGCCATCCATCAATTGTTGGAAAAATCAGGTGCAAGGCAGAAAATATACATAAAACTGGAACTGAAACAAGGAACAAGGATGTTTTCAAAGACTGGTAGGGTCTCTAAAACATTTTTAAAGTACATGTCATTGATAAAGCTAAATACTCAAAGGTTGTGTAATACAACAGATTAAGCATTGAGAAGAGTGAAATTATGCTGTTTTGAAAACTATGGCAGGTGAGATTTTCTGCCTAATTATATAAGAAGATTTCTCTAAAAAATACACATTATTTCAATGACTTATTGGATGTGAAATAGTTAAGGGTATTTCAAATGGCTTGTCTGCAAAGAAAGGTGAGATGTAGGGGATCACAGAAAGTCGAGGGGAAAATAGGTCAATATATACTTTGCTATATGGTGAACTAAACCTTAGGCCAGCAACAATGGAGAGGACCTGACCCTTAGAAACTTACAAGTAAGATGGAATCTTCAAAAGTTCAAATCTTTATTAGTAAAATATTTATTAAAATGAATAACCAAGTGTTTTAATTGACATCAGAAGATCAAAACAATAAACCCTGAGAACATAGAAAAAAAGATAAATAAAGATATGAGCAGAACTTAATACAACAGAAAACGTATAAAATTGAGGTGATTTAGTAAGTCCAAAGAATCTTCTTTGAAAAGATTGAAAAGACACACTTTGATTAAGGAAAACAAAAACATAAGTAAAGAATATACAGAAAGAATCAGGACAATGTTATCGCAGAGAATATATGAAATGCCAGTAAATTTGAACATTTCTGTAAAGTGGACCATTTCGTAGCTCCTAAAGTTTACCAAACCTGACACAAGAGGAAATCATTTAAGGTCATCATGTCTGCCCTTGGCATTCTCGGAACGCCCTGGCCTCAGAATGCAGCATCTGTAGTCCATGGTAACCTGCGGAGAGGGGGCAGGGCTGAGGGAGGTTGGAACACTGCCCTCACTGAGGGAGTGGGTGTGGCCATCTCTGCTGTGACTGAACAAAGGGCAGGGGAGCAGGGGGCCCAGGGCAGGGCCCTCAGAGCCCGGCAGGTCCAGTGGGGTGTCACAAGCATTTAGGCCCAGACCAAAGGGCGCCTTCTTTGTCTGCACAGCTGCCCAAACTCTCACCTTTCCTTTCAGGCCGACCTCTTACTTGAAGTGTGTGTGGAACCTGTCCACGCAGTACACCTCGCTGCACAGCTAACCATAGGTCTGGGCATCGTAGCTTCCTGCCAGTTGACCGAAGTTCGCAGGCAGATGTGTCCCTGGGACACATGCAGAGAGGCTCCTGCCTGGGCCACCAGCCGCCCACTGCCCCTGCCCCAGACCAGGGGCTGCCAAGCAGCCCTGTCGGAGTCCCCTGCCTCTTGAGGGAGTATTGGACCAACACTTGTAGAAAACGGCGTTCTCGCGGGCAACTCATTGGAGGGACACAAATAAATCTTTGCCGACTTTCTGCTGAAGCTTACGAGCGTTCACACCTAAGTGTCTTACTAGTTCAGCTGTTTAGCTAAACATGAGCTCATGATCTAAATTTACACAATAATGAAGAAATCAGCTACAAGGGGAGACAACCAGCAAAAACTATCAATACCAGAATTAGATTCCCAAGGCCATCCATCAATTGTTGGAATAATCAGGTGCAAGGCAGAAAATATACATAAAACTGGAACTGAAACAAGGAACAAGGATGTTTTCAAAGACTGGTAGGGTCTCTAAAACATTTTTAAAGTACATGTCATTGATAAAGCTAAATACTCAAAGGTTGTGTAATACAACAGATTAAGCATTGAGAAGAGTGAAATTATGCTGTTTTGAAAACTATGGCAGGTGAGATTTTCTGCCTAATTATATAAGAAGATTTCTCTAAAAAATACACATTATTTCAATGACTTATTGGATGTGAAATAGTTAAGGGTATTTCAAATGGCTTGTCTGCAAAGAAAGGTGAGATGTAGGGGATCACAGAAAGTCGAGGGGAAAATAGGTCAATATATACTTTGCTATATGGTGAACTAAACCTTAGGCCAGCAACAATGGAGAGGACCTGACCCTTAGAAACTTACAAGTAAGATGGAATCTTCAAAAGTTCAAATCTTTATTAGTAAAATATTTATTAAAATGAATAACCAAGTGTTTTAATTGACATCAGAAGATCAAAACAATAAACCCTGAGAACATAGAAAAAAAGATAAATAAAGATATGAGCAGAACTTAATACAACAGAAAACGTATAAAATTGAGGTGATTTAGTAAGTCCAAAGAATCTTCTTTGAAAAGATTGAAAAGACACACTTTGATTAAGGAAAACAAAAACATAAGTAAAGAATATACAGAAAGAATCAGGACAATGTTATCGCAGAGAATATATGAAATGCCAGTAAATTTGAACATTTCTGTAAAGTGGACCATTTCGTAGCTCCTAAAGTTTACCAAACCTGACACAAGAGGAAATCATTTAAGGTCATCATGTCTGCCCTTGGCATTCTCGGAACGCCCTGGCCTCAGAATGCAGCATCTGTAGTCCATGGTAACCTGCGGAGAGGGGGCAGGGCTGAGGGAGGTTGGAACACTGCCCTCACTGAGGGAGTGGGTGTGGCCATCTCTGCTGTGACTGAACAAAGGGCAGGGGAGCAGGGGGCCCAGGGCAGGGCCCTCAGAGCCCGGCAGGTCCAGTGGGGTGTCACAAGCATTTAGGCCCAGACCAAAGGGCGCCTTCTTTGTCTGCACAGCTGCCCAAACTCTCACCTTTCCTTTCAGGCCGACCTCTTACTTGAAGTGGGTGTGGAACCTGTCCACGCAGTACACCTCGCTGCACAGCTAACCATAGGTCTGGGCATCGTAGCTTCCTGCCAGGTGACCGAAGTTCGCAGGCAGATGTGTCCCTGGGACACATGCAGAGAGGCTCCTGCCTGGGCCACCAGCCGCCCACTGCCCCTGCCCCAGACCCGGGTCCGCCAAGCAGCCCTGTCGGAGTCCCCTGCCTCTTGAGGGAGTATTGGACCAACACTTGTAGAAAACGGCGTTCTCACGGGCAACTCATTGGAGGGACACAAATAAATCTTTGCCGACTTTCTGCTGAAGCTTACGAGCGTTCACACCTAAGCGTCTTACTAGTTCAGCTGTTTAGCTAAACATGAGCTCATGATCTAAATTTACACAATAATGAAGAAATCAGCTACAAGGTGAGACAACCAGCAAAAACTATCAATACCAGAATTAGATTCCCAAGGCCATCCATCAATTGTTGGAAAAATCAGGTGCAAGGCAGAAAATATACATAAAACTGGAACTGAAACAAGGAACAAGGATGTTTTCAAAGACTGGTAGGGTCTCTAAAACATTTTTAAAGTACATGTCATTGATAAAGCTAAATACTCAAAGGTTGTGTAATACAACAGATTAAGCATTGAGAAGAGTGAAATTATGCTGTTTTGAAAACTATGGCAGGTGAGATTTTCTGCCTAATTATATAAGAAGATTTCTCTAAAAAATACACATTATTTCAATGACTTATTGGATGTGAAATAGTTAAGGGTATTTCAAATGGCTTGTCTGCAAAGAAAGGTGAGATGTAGGGGATCACAGAAAGTCGAGGGGAAAATAGGTCAATATATACTTTGCTATATGGTGAACTAAACCTTAGGCCAGCAACAATGGAGAGGACCTGACCCTTAGAAACTTACAAGTAAAATGGAATCTTCAAAAGTTCAAATCTTTATTAGTAAAATATTTATTAAAATGAATAACCAAGTGTTTTAATTGACATCAGAAGATCAAAACAATAAACCCTGAGAACATAGAAAAAAAGATAAATAAAGATATGAGCAGAACTTAATACAACAGAAAACGTATAAAATTGAGGTGATTTAGTAAGTCCAAAGAATCTTCTTTGAAAAGATTGAAAAGACACACTTTGATTAAGGAAAACAAAAACATAAGTAAAGAATATACAGAAAGAATCAGGACAATGTTATCGCAGAGAATATATGAAATGCCAGTAAATTTGAACATTTCTGTAAAGTGGACCATTTCGTAGCTCCTAAAGTTTACCAAACCTGACACAAGAGGAAATCATTTAAGGTCATCATGTCTGCCCTTGGCATTCTCGGAACGCCCTGGCCTCAGAATGCAGCATCTGTAGTCCATGGTAACCTGCGGAGAGGGGGCAGGGCTGAGGGAGGTTGGAACACTGCCCTCACTGAGGGAGTGGGTGTGGCCATCTCTGCTGTGACTGAACAAAGGGCAGGGGAGCAGGGGGCCCAGGGCAGGGCCCTCAGAGCCCGGCAGGTCCAGTGGGGTGTCACAAGCATTTAGGCCCAGACCAAAGGGCGCCTTCTTTGTCTGCACAGCTGCCCAAACTCTCACCTTTCCTTTCAGGCCGACCTCTTACTTGAAGTGTGTGTGGAACCTGTCCACGCAGTACACCTCGCTGCACAGCTAACCATAGGTCTGGGCATCGTAGCTTCCTGCCAGTTGACCGAAGTTCGCAGGCAGATGTGTCCCTGGGACACATGCAGAGAGGCTCCTGCCTGGGCCACCAGCCGCCCACTGCCCCTGCCCCAGACCAGGGGCTGCCAAGCAGCCCTGTCGGAGTCCCCTGCCTCTTGAAGGAGTATTGGACCAACACTTGTAGAAAACGGCGTTCTCGCGGGCAACTCATTGGAGGGACACAAATAAATCTTTGCCGACTTTCTGCTGAAGCTTACGAGCGTTCACACCTAAGTGTCTTACTAGTTCAGCTGTTTAGCTAAACATGAGCTCATGATCTAAATTTACACAATAATGAAGAAATCAGCTACAAGGGGAGACAACCAGCAAAAACTATCAATACCAGAATTAGATTCCCAAGGCCATCCATCAATTGTTGGAATAATCAGGTGCAAGGCAGAAAATATACATAAAACTGGAACTGAAACAAGGAACAAGGATGTTTTCAAAGACTGGTAGGGTCTCTAAAACATTTTTAAAGTACATGTCATTGATAAAGCTAAATACTCAAAGGTTGTGTAATACAACAGATTAAGCATTGAGAAGAGTGAAATTATGCTGTTTTGAAAACTATGGCAGGTGAGATTTTCTGCCTAATTATATAAGAAGATTTCTCTAAAAAATACACATTATTTCAATGACTTATTGGATGTGAAATAGTTAAGGGTATTTCAAATGGCTTGTCTGCAAAGAAAGGTGAGATGTAGGGGATCACAGAAACTCGAGGGGAAAATAGGTCAATATATACATTGCTATATGGTGAACTAAACCTTAGGCCAGCAACAATGGAGAGGACCTGACCCTTAGAAACTTACAAGTAAGATGGAATCTTCAAAAGTTCAAATCTTTATTAGTAAAATATTTATTAAAATGAATAACCAAGTGTTTTAATTGACATCAGAAGATCAAAACAATAAACACTGAGAACATAGAAAAAAGATAAATAAAGATATGAGCAGAACTTAATACAACAGAAAACGTATAAAATTGAGGTGATTTAGTAAGTCCAAAGAATCTTCTTTGAAAAGATTGAAAAGACACACTTTGATTAAGGAAAACAAAAACATAAGTAAAGAATATACAGAAAGAATCAGGACAATGTTATCGCAGAGAATATATGAAATGCCAGTAAATTTGAACATTTCTGTAAAGTGGACCATTTCGTAGCTCCTAAAGTTTACCAAACCTGACACAAGAGGAAATCATTTAAGGTCATCATGTCTGCCCTTGGCATTCTCGGAACGCCCTGGCCTCAGAATGCAGCATCTGTAGTCCATGGTAACCTGCGGAGAGGGGGCAGGGCTGAGGGAGGTTGGAACACTGCCCTCACTGAGGGAGTGGGTGTGGCCATCTCTGCTGTGACTGAACAAAGGGCAGGGGAGCAGGGGGCCCAGGGCAGGGCCCTCAGAGCCCGGCAGGTCCAGTGGGGTGTCACAAGCATTTAGGCCCAGACCAAAGGGCGCCTTCTTTGTCTGCACAGCTGCCCAAACTCTCACCTTTCCTTTCAGGCCGACCTCTTACTTGAAGTGGGTGTGGAACCTGTCCACGCAGTACACCTCGCTGCACAGCTAACCATAGGTCTGGGCATCGTAGCTTCCTGCCAGGTGACCGAAGTTCGCAGGCAGATGTGTCCCTGGGACACATGCAGAGAGGCTCCTGCCTGGGCCACCGGCCGCCCACTGCCCCTGCCCCAGACCCGGGTCCGCCAAGCAGCCCTGTCGGAGTCCCCTGCCTCTTGAGGGAGTATTGGACCAACACTTGTAGAAAACGGCGTTCTCACGGGCAACTCATTGGAGGGACACAAATAAATCTTTGCCGACTTTCTGCTGAAGCTTACGAGCGTTCACACCTAAGCGTCTTACTAGTTCAGCTGTTTAGCTAAACATGAGCTCATGATCTAAATTTACACAATAATGAAGAAATCAGCTACAAGGGGAGACAACCAGCAAAAACTATCAATACCAGAATTAGATTCCCAAGGCCATCCATCAATTGTTGGAAAAATCAGGTGCAAGGCAGAAAATATACATAAAACTGGAACTGAAACAAGGAACAAGGATGTTTTCAAAGACTGGTAGGGTCTCTAAAACATTTTTAAAGTACATGTCATTGATAAAGCTAAATACTCAAAGGTTGTGTAATACAACAGATTAAGCATTGAGAAGAGTGAAATTATGCTGTTTTGAAAACTATGGCAGGTGAGATTTTCTGCCTAATTATATAAGAAGATTTCTCTAAAAAATACACATTATTTCAATGACTTATTGGATGTGAAATAGTTAAGGGTATTTCAAATGGCTTGTCTGCAAAGAAAGGTGAGATGTAGGGGATCACAGAAAGTCGAGGGGAAAATAGGTCAATATATACTTTGCTATATGGTGAACTAAACCTTAGGCCAGCAACAATGGAGAGGACCTGACCCTTAGAAACTTACAAGTAAGATGGAATCTTCAAAAGTTCAAATCTTTATTAGTAAAATATTTATTAAAATGAATAACCAAGTGTTTTAATTGACATCAGAAGATCAAAACAATAAACCCTGAGAACATAGAAAAAAAGATAAATAAAGATATGAGCAGAACTTAATACAACAGAAAACGTATAAAATTGAGGTGATTTAGTAAGTCCAAAGAATCTTCTTTGAAAAGATTGAAAAGACACACTTTGATTAA
The DNA here is from genome assembly GCF_964341445.2 of Mesoplodon mirus. NCBI lineage: Eukaryota > Metazoa > Chordata > Mammalia > Artiodactyla > Ziphiidae > Mesoplodon > Mesoplodon mirus. Next base: position 122,578,478 of record NC_138976.1, on the reverse strand, counting down.
GGAAAACAAAAACATAAGTAAAGAATATACAGAAAGAATCAGGACAATGTTATCGCAGAGAATATATGAAATGCCAGTAAATTTGAACATTTCTGTAAAGTGGACCATTTCGTAGCTCCTAAAGTTTACCAAACCTGACACAAGAGGAAATCATTTAAGGTCATCATGTCTGCCCTTGGCATTCTCGGAACGCCCTGGCCTCAGAATGCAGCATCTGTAGTCCATGGTAACCTGCGGAGAGGGGGCAGGGCTGAGGGAGGTTGGAACACTGCCCTCACTGAGGGAGTGGGTGTGGCCATCTCTGCTGTGACTGAACAAAGGGCAGGGGAGCAGGGGGCCCAGGGCAGGGCCCTCAGAGCCCGGCAGGTCCAGTGGGGTGTCACAAGCATTTAGGCCCAGACCAAAGGGCGCCTTATTTGTCTGCACAGCTGCCCAAACTCTCACCTTTCCTTTCAGGCCGACCTCTTACTTGAAGTGTGTGTGGAACCTGTCCACGCAGTACACCTCGCTGCACAGCTAACCATAGGTCTGGGCATCGTAGCTTCCTGCCAGTTGACCGAAGTTCGCAGGCAGATGTGTCCCTGGGACACATGCAGAGAGGCTCCTGCCTGGGCCACCAGCCGCCCACTGCCCCTGCCCCAGACCAGGGGCTGCCAAGCAGCCCTGTCGGAGTCCCCTGCCTCTTGAGGGAGTATTGGACCAACACTTGTAGAAAACGGCGTTCTCGCGGGCAACTCATTGGAGGGACACAAATAAATCTTTGCCGACTTTCTGCTGAAGCTTACGAGCGTTCACACCTAAGTGTCTTACTAGTTCAGCTGTTTAGCTAAACATGAGCTCATGATCTAAATTTACACAATAATGAAGAAATCAGCTACAAGGGGAGACAACCAGCAAAAACTATCAATACCAGAATTAGATTCCCAAGGCCATCCATCAATTGTTGGAATAATCAGGTGCAAGGCAGAAAATATACATAAAACTGGAACTGAAACAAGGAACAAGGATGTTTTCAAAGACTGGTAGGGTCTCTAAAACATTTTTAAAGTACATGTCATTGATAAAGCTAAATACTCAAAGGTTGTGTAATACAACAGATTAAGCATTGAGAAGAGTGAAATTATGCTGTTTTGAAAACTATGGCAGGTGAGATTTTCTGCCTAATTATATAAGAAGATTTCTCTAAAAAATACACATTATTTCAATGACTTATTGGATGTGAAATAGTTAAGGGTATTTCAAATGGCTTGTCTGCAAAGAAAGGTGAGATGTAGGGAATCACAGAAACTCGAGGGGAAAATAGGTCAATATATACATTGCTATATGGTGAACTAAACCTTAGGCCAGCAACAATGGAGAGGACCTGACCCTTAGAAACTTACAAGTAAGATGGAATCTTCAAAAGTTCAAATCTTTATTAGTAAAATATTTATTAAAATGAATAACCAAGTGTTTTAATTGACATCAGAAGATCAAAACAATAAACACTGAGAACATAGAAAAAAGATAAATAAAGATATGAGCAGAACTTAATACAACAGAAAACGTATAAAATTGAGGTGATTTAGTAAGTCCAAAGAATCTTCTTTGAAAAGATTGAAAAGACACACTTTGATTAAGGAAAACAAAAACATAAGTAAAGAATATACAGAAAGAATCAGGACAATGTTATCGCAGAGAATATATGAAATGCCAGTAAATTTGAACATTTCTGTAAAGTGGACCATTTCGTAGCTCCTAAAGTTTACCAAACCTGACACAAGAGGAAATCATTTAAGGTCATCATGTCTGCCCTTGGCATTCTCGGAACGCCCTGGCCTCAGAATGCAGCATCTGTAGTCCATGGTAACCTGCGGAGAGGGGGCAGGGCTGAGGGAGGTTGGAACACTGCCCTCACTGAGGGAGTGGGTGTGGCCATCTCTGCTGTGACTGAACAAAGGGCAGGGGAGCAGGGGGCCCAGGGCAGGGCCCTCAGAGCCCGGCAGGTCCAGTGGGGTGTCACAAGCATTTAGGCCCAGACCAAAGGGCGCCTTCTTTGTCTGCACAGCTGCCCAAACTCTCACCTTTCCTTTCAGGCCGACCTCTTACTTGAAGTGGGTGTGGAACCTGTCCACGCAGTACACCTCGCTGCACAGCTAACCATAGGTCTGGGCATCGTAGCTTCCTGCCAGGTGACCGAAGTTCGCAGGCAGATGTGTCCCTGGGACACATGCAGAGAGGCTCCTGCCTGGGCCACCAGCCGCCCACTGCCCCTGCCCCAGACCCGGGTCCGCCAAGCAGCCCTGTCGGAGTCCCCTGCCTCTTGAGGGAGTATTGGACCAACACTTGTAGAAAACGGCGTTCTCACGGGCAACTCATTGGAGGGACACAAATAAATCTTTGCCGACTTTCTGCTGAAGCTTACGAGCGTTCACACCTAAGCGTCTTACTAGTTCAGCTGTTTAGCTAAACATGAGCTCATGATCTAAATTTACACAATAATGAAGAAATCAGCTACAAGGGGAGACAACCAGCAAAAACTATCAATACCAGAATTAGATTCCCAAGGCCATCCATCAATTGTTGGAAAAATCAGGTGCAAGGCAGAAAATATACATAAAACTGGAACTGAAACAAGGAACAAGGATGTTTTCAAAGACTGGTAGGGTCTCTAAAACATTTTTAAAGTACATGTCATTGATAAAGCTAAATACTCAAAGGTTGTGTAATACAACAGATTAAGCATTGAGAAGAGTGAAATTATGCTGTTTTGAAAACTATGGCAGGTGAGATTTTCTGCCTAATTATATAAGAAGATTTCTCTAAAAAATACACATTATTTCAATGACTTATTGGATGTGAAATAGTTAAGGGTATTTCAAATGGCTTGTCTGCAAAGAAAGGTGAGATGTAGGGGATCACAGAAAGTCGAGGGGAAAATAGGTCAATATATACTTTGCTATATGGTGAACTAAACCTTAGGCCAGCAACAATGGAGAGGACCTGACCCTTAGAAACTTACAAGTAAGATGGAATCTTCAAAAGTTCAAATCTTTATTAGTAAAATATTTATTAAAATGAATAACCAAGTGTTTTAATTGACATCAGAAGATCAAAACAATAAACCCTGAGAACATAGAAAAAAAGATAAATAAAGATATGAGCAGAACTTAATACAACAGAAAACGTATAAAATTGAGGTGATTTAGTAAGTCCAAAGAATCTTCTTTGAAAAGATTGAAAAGACACACTTTGATTAAGGAAAACAAAAACATAAGTAAAGAATATACAGAAAGAATCAGGACAATGTTATCGCAGAGAATATATGAAATGCCAGTAAATTTGAACATTTCTGTAAAGTGGACCATTTCGTAGCTCCTAAAGTTTACCAAACCTGACACAAGAGGAAATCATTTAAGGTCATCATGTCTGCCCTTGGCATTCTCGGAACGCCCTGGCCTCAGAATGCAGCATCTGTAGTCCATGGTAACCTGCGGAGAGGGGGCAGGGCTGAGGGAGGTTGGAACACTGCCCTCACTGAGGGAGTGGGTGTGGCCATCTCTGCTGTGACTGAACAAAGGGCAGGGGAGCAGGGGGCCCAGGGCAGGGCCCTCAGAGCCCGGCAGGTCCAGTGGGGTGTCACAAGCATTTAGGCCCAGACCAAAGGGCGCCTTCTTTGTCTGCACAGCTGCCCAAACTCTCACCTTTCCTTTCAGGCCGACCTCTTACTTGAAGTGTGTGTGGAACCTGTCCACGCAGTACACCTCGCTGCACAGCTAACCATAGGTCTGGGCATCGTAGCTTCCTGCCAGTTGACCGAAGTTCGCAGGCAGATGTGTCCCTGGGACACATGCAGAGAGGCTCCTGCCTGGGCCACCAGCCGCCCACTGCCCCTGCCCCAGACCAGGGGCTGCCAAGCAGCCCTGTCGGAGTCCCCTGCCTCTTGAGGGAGTATTGGACCAACACTTGTAGAAAACGGCGTTCTCGCGGGCAACTCATTGGAGGGACACAAATAAATCTTTGCCGACTTTCTGCTGAAGCTTACGAGCGTTCACACCTAAGTGTCTTACTAGTTCAGCTGTTTAGCTAAACATGAGCTCATGATCTAAATTTACACAATAATGAAGAAATCAGCTACAAGGGGAGACAACCAGCAAAAACTATCAATACCAGAATTAGATTCCCAAGGCCATCCATCAATTGTTGGAATAATCAGGTGCAAGGCAGAAAATATACATAAAACTGGAACTGAAACAAGGAACAAGGATGTTTTCAAAGACTGGTAGGGTCTCTAAAACATTTTTAAAGTACATGTCATTGATAAAGCTAAATACTCAAAGGTTGTGTAATACAACAGATTAAGCATTGAGAAGAGTGAAATTATGCTGTTTTGAAAACTATGGCAGGTGAGATTTTCTGCCTAATTATATAAGAAGATTTCTCTAAAAAATACACATTATTTCAATGACTTATTGGCTGTGAAATAGTTAAGGGTATTTCAAATGGCTTGTCTGCAAAGAAAGGTGAGATGTAGGGAATCACAGAAACTCGAGGGGAAAATAGGTCAATATATACATTGCTATATGGTGAACTAAACCTTAGGCCAGCAACAATGGAGAGGACCTGACCCTTAGAAACTTACAAGTAAGATGGAATCTTCAAAAGTTCAAATCTTTATTAGTAAAATATTTATTAAAATGAATAACCAAGTGTTTTAATTGACATCAGAAGATCAAAACAATAAACACTGAGAACATAGAAAAAAGATAAATAAAGATATGAGCAGAACTTAATACAACAGAAAACGTATAAAATTGAGGTGATTTAGTAAGTCCAAAGAATCTTCTTTGAAAAGATTGAAAAGACACACTTTGATTAAGGAAAACAAAAACATAAGTAAAGAATATACAGAAAGAATCAGGACAATGTTATCGCAGAGAATATATGAAATGCCAGTAAATTTGAACATTTCTGTAAAGTGGACCATTTCGTAGCTCCTAAAGTTTACCAAACCTGACACAAGAGGAAATCATTTAAGGTCATCATGTCTGCCCTTGGCATTCTCGGAACGCCCTGGCCTCAGAATGCAGCATCTGTAGTCCATGGTAACCTGCGGAGAGGGGGCAGGGCTGAGGGAGGTTGGAACACTGCCCTCACTGAGGGAGTGGGTGTGGCCATCTCTGCTGTGACTGAACAAAGGGCAGGGGAGCAGGGGGCCCAGGGCAGGGCCCTCAGAGCCCGGCAGGTCCAGTGGGGTGTCACAAGCATTTAGGCCCAGACCAAAGGGCGCCTTCTTTGTCTGCACAGCTGCCCAAACTCTCACCTTTCCTTTCAGGCCGACCTCTTACTTGAAGTGTGTGTGGAACCTGTCCACGCAGTACACCTCGCTGCACAGCTAACCATAGGTCTGGGCATCGTAGCTTCCTGCCAGGTGACCGAAGTTCGCAGGCAGATGTGTCCCTGGGACACATGCAGAGAGGCTCCTGCCTGGGCCACCAGCCGCCCACTGCCCCTGCCCCAGACCCGGGTCCGCCAAGCAGCCCTGTCGGAGTCCCCTGCCTCTTGAGGGAGTATTGGACCAACACTTGTAGAAAACGGCGTTCTCACGGGCAACTCATTGGAGGGACACAAATAAATCTTTGCCGACTTTCTGCTGAAGCTTACGAGCGTTCACACCTAAGCGTCTTACTAGTTCAGCTGTTTAGCTAAACATGAGCTCATGATCTAAATTTACACAATAATGAAGAAATCAGCTACAAGGGGAGACAACCAGCAAAAACTATCAATACCAGAATTAGATTCCCAAGGCCATCCATCAATTGTTGGAAAAATCAGGTGCAAGGCAGAAAATATACATAAAACTGGAACTGAAACAAGGAACAAGGATGTTTTCAAAGACTGGTAGGATCTCTAAAACATTTTTAAAGTACATGTCATTGATAAAGCTAAATACTCAAAGGTTGTGTAATACAACAGATTAAGCATTGAGAAGAGTGAAATTATGCTGTTTTGAAAACTATGGCAGGTGAGATTTTCTGCCTAATTATATAAGAAGATTTCTCTAAAAAATACACATTATTTCAATGACTTATTGGATGTGAAATAGTTAAGGGTATTTCAAATGGCTTGTCTGCAAAGAAAGGTGAGATGTAGGGGATCACAGAAAGTCGAGGGGAAAATAGGTCAATATATACTTTGCTATATGGTGAACTAAACCTTAGGCCAGCAACAATGGAGAGGACCTGACCCTTAGAAACTTACAAGTAAGATGGAATCTTCAAAAGTTCAAATCTTTATTAGTAAAATATTTATTAAAATGAATAACCAAGTGTTTTAATTGACATCAGAAGATCAAAACAATAAACCCTGAGAACATAGAAAAAAAGATAAATAAAGATATGAGCAGAACTTAATACAACAGAAAACGTATAAAATTGAGGTGATTTAGTAAGTCCAAAGAATCTTCTTTGAAAAGATTGAAAAGACACACTTTGATTAAGGAAAACAAAAACATAAGTAAAGAATATACAGAAAGAATCAGGACAATGTTATCGCAGAGAATATATGAAATGCCAGTAAATTTGAACATTTCTGTAAAGTGGACCATTTCGTAGCTCCTAAAGTTTACCAAACCTGACACAAGAGGAAATCATTTAAGGTCATCATGTCTGCCCTTGGCATTCTCGGAACGCCCTGGCCTCAGAATGCAGCATCTGTAGTCCATGGTAACCTGCGGAGAGGGGGCAGGGCTGAGGGAGGTTGGAACACTGCCCTCACTGAGGGAGTGGGTGTGGCCATCTCTGCTGTGACTGAACAAAGGGCAGGGGAGCAGGGGGCCCAGGGCAGGGCCCTCAGAGCCCGGCAGGTCCAGTGGGGTGTCACAAGCATTTAGGCCCAGACCAAAGGGCGCCTTCTTTGTCTGCACAGCTGCCCAAACTCTCACCTTTCCTTTCAGGCCGACACACACTTGAAGTGTGTGTGGAACCTGTCCACGCAGTACACCTCGCTGCACAGCTAACCATAGGTCTGGGCATCGTAGCTTCCTGCCAGGTGACCGAAGTTCGCAGGCAGATGTGTCCCTGGGACACATGCAGAGAGGCTCCTGCCTGGGCCACCAGCCGCCCACTGCCCCTGCCCCAGACCAGGGGCTGCCAAGCAGCCCTGTCGGAGTCCCCTGCCTCTTGAGGGAGTATTGGACCAACACTTGTAGAAAACGGCGTTCTCGCGGGCAACTCATTGGAGGGACACAAATAAATCTTTGCCGACTTTCTGCTGAAGCTTACGAGCGTTCACACCTAAGTGTCTTACTAGTTCAGCTGTTTAGCTAAACATGAGCTCATGATCTAAATTTACACAATAATGAAGAAATCAGCTACAAGGGGAGACAACCAGCAAAAACTATCAATACCAGAATTAGATTCCCAAGGCCATCCATCAATTGTTGGAATAATCAGGTGCAAGGCAGAAAATATACATAAAACTGGAACTGAAACAAGGAACAAGGATGTTTTCAAAGACTGGTAGGGTCTCTAAAACATTTTTAAAGTACATGTCATTGATAAAGCTAAATACTCAAAGGTTGTGTAATACAACAGATTAAGCATTGAGAAGAGTGAAATTATGCTGTTTTGAAAACTATGGCAGGTGAGATTTTCTGCCTAATTATATAAGAAGATTTCTCTAAAAAATACACATTATTTCAATGACTTATTGGCTGTGAAATAAGTTAAGGGTATTTCAAATGGCTTGTCTGCAAAGAAAGGTAAGATGTAGGGGATCACAGAAACTCGAGGGGAAAATAGGTCAATATATACATTGCTATATGGTGAACTAAACCTTAGGCCAGCAACAATGGAGAGGACCTGACCCTTAGAAACTTACAAGTAAGCTGGAATCTTCAAAAGTTCAAATCTTTATAAGTAAAATATTTATTAAAATGAATAACCAAGTGTTTTAATTGACATCAGAAGATCAAAACAATAAACCCTGAGAACATAGAAAAAAGATAAATAAAGATATGAGCAGAACTTAATACAACAGAAAACGTACAAAATTGAGGTGATTTAGTAAGTCCAAAGAATCTTCTTTGAAAAGATTGAAAAGACACACTTTGATTAAGGAAAACAAAAACATAAGTAAAGAATATACAGAAAGAATCAGGACAATGTTATCGCAGAGAATATATGAAATGCCAGTAAATTTGAACATTTCTGTAAAGTGGACCATTTCGTAGCTCCTAAGGTTTACCAAACCTGACACAAGAGGAAATCATTTAAGGTCATCATGTCTGCCCTTGGCATTCTCGGAACGCCCTGACCTCAGAATGCAGCATCTGTAGTCCATGGTAACCTGCGGAGAGGGGGCAGGGCTGAGGGAGGTTGGAACACTGCCCTCACTGAGGGAGTGGGTGTGGCCATCTCTGCTGTGACTGAACAAAGGGCAGGGGAGCAGGGGGCCCAGGGCAGTGCCCTCAGAGCCCGGCAGGTCCAGTGGTGTGTCACAAGCATTTAGGCCCAGACCAAAGGGCACCTTCTTTGTCTGCACAGCTGCCCAAACTCTCACCTTTCCTTTCAGGCCGACCTCTTACTTGAAGTGTGTGTGGAACCTGTCCACGCAGTACACCTCGCTGCACAGCTAACCATAGGTCTGGGCATCGTAGCTTCCTGCCAGGTGACCGAAGTTCGCAGGCAGATGTGTCCCTGGGACACATGCAGAGAGGCTCCTGCCTGGGCCACCAGCCGCCCACTGCCCCTGCCCCAGACCCGGGGCCGCCAAGCAGCCCTGTCGGAGTCCCCTGCCTCTTGAGGGAGTATTCGACCAACACTTGTAGAAAACGGCGTTCTCGCGGGCAACTCATTGGAGGGACACAAATAAATCTTTGCCGACTTTCTGCTGAAGCTTACGAGCGTTCACACCTAAGCGTCTTACTAGTTCAGCTGTTTAGCTAAACATGAGCTCATGATCTAAATTTACACAATAATGAAGAAATCAGCTACAAGGGGAGACAACCAGCAAAAACTATCAATACCAGAATTAGATTCCCAAGGCCATCCATCAATTGTTGGAATAATCAGGTGCAAGGCAGAAAATATACATAAAACTGGAACTGAAACAAGGAACAAGGATGTTTTCAAAGACTGGTAGGGTCTCTAAAACATTTTTAAAGTACATGTCATTGATAAAGCTAAATACTCAAAGGTTGTGTAATACAACAGATTAAGCATTGAGAAGAGTGAAATTATGCTGTTTTGAAAACTATGGCAGGTGAGATTTTCTGTCTAATTATATAAGAAGATTTCTCTAAAAAATACACATTATTTCAATGACTTATTGGCTGTGAAATAAGTTAAGGGTATTTCAAATGGCTTGTCTGCAAAGAAAGGTAAGATGTAGGGGATCACAGAAACTCGAGGGGAAAATAGGTCAATATATACATTGCTATATGGTGAACTAAACCTTAGGCCAGCAACAATGGAGAGGACCTGACCCTTAGAAACTTACAAGTAAGCTGGAATCTTCAAAAGTTCAAATATTTATAAGTAAAATATTTATTAAAATGAATAACCAAGTGTTTTAATTGACATCAGAAGATCAAAACAATAAACCCTGAGAACATAGAAAAAAGATAAATAAAGATATGAGCAGAACTTAATAAAACAGAAAACGTACAAAATTGAGGTGATTTAGTAAGTCCAAAGAATCTTCTTTGAAAAGATTGAAAAGACACACTTTGATTAAGGAAAACAAAAACATAAGTAAAGAATATACAGAAAGAATCAGGACAATGTTATCGCAGAGAATATATGAAATGCCAGTAAATTTGAACATTTCTGTAAAGTGGACCATTTCGTAGCTCCTAAGGTTTACCAAACCTGACACAAGAGGAAATCATTTAAGGTCATCATGTCTGCCCTTGGCATTCTCGGAACGCCCTGGCCTCAGAATGCAGCATCTGTAGTCCATGGTAACCTGCGGAGAGGGGGCAGGGCTGAGGGAGGTTGGAACACTGACCTCACTGAGGGAGTGGGTGTGGCCATCTCTGCTGTGACTGAACAAAGGGCAGGGGAGCAGGGGGCCCAGGGCAGGGCCCTCAGAGCCCGGCAGGTCCAGTGGGGTGTCACAAGCATTTAGGCCCAGACCAAAGGGCACCTTCTTTGTCTGCACAGCTGCCCAAACTCTCACCTTTCCTTTCAGGCCGACCTCTTACTTGAAGTGTGTGTGGAACCTGTCCACGCAGTACACCTCGCTGCACAGCTAAACATAGGTCTGGGCATCGTAGCTTCCTGCCAGGTGACCGAAGTTCGCAGGCAGATGTGTCCCTTGGACACATGCAGAGAGGCTCCTGCCTGGGCCACCAGCCGCCCACAGCCCCTGCCCCAGACCCGCGGCCGCCAAGCAGCCCTGTCGGAGTCCCCTGCCTCTTGAGGGAGTATTCGACCAACACTTGTAGAAAACGGCGTTCTCGCGGGCAACTCATTGGAGGGACACAAATAAATCTTTGCCGACTTTCTGCTGAAGCTTACGAGCGTTCACACCTAAGCGTCTTACTAGTTCAGCTGTTTAGCTAAACATGAGCTCATGATCTAAATTTACACAATAATGAAGAAATCAGCTACAAGGGGAGACAACCAGCAAAAACTATCAATACCAGAATTAGATTCCCAAGGCCATCCATCAATTGTTGGAATAATCAGGTGCAAGGCAGAAAATATACATAAAACTGGAACTGAAACAAGGAACAAGGATGTTTTCAAAGACTGGTAGGATCTCTAAAACATTTTTAAAGGACATGTCATTGATAAAGCTAAATACTCAAAGGTTGTGTAATACAACAGATTAAGCATTGAGAAGAGTGAAATTATGCTGTTTTGAAAACTATGGCAGGTCAGATTTTATGCCTAATTATATAAGAAGATTTCTCTAAAAAATACACATTATTTCAATGACTTATTGGCTTTGAAATAGTTAAGGGTATTTCAAATGGCTTTTCTGCAAAGAAAGGTGAGATGTAGGGGATCACAGAAACTCGAGGGGAAAATAGGTCAATATATACATTGCTATATGGTGAACTAAACCTTAGGCCAGCAACAATGGAGAGGACCTGACCCTTAGAAACTTACAAGTAAGCTGGAATCTTCAAAAGTTCAAATCTTTATAAGTAAAATATTTATTAAAATGAATAACCAAGTGTTTTAATTGACATCAGAAGATCAAAACAATAAACACTGAGAACATAGAAAAAAGATAAACAAAGATATGAGCAAAACTTAATACAACAGAAAAGGTATAAAATTGAGGTGATTTAGTAAGTCCAAAGAATCTTCTTTGAAAAGATTGAAAAGACACACTTTGATTAAGGAAAACAAAAACATAAGTAAAGAATATACAGAAAGAATCAGGACAATGTTATCGCAGAGAATATATGAAATGCCAGTAAATTTGAACATTTCTGTCAAGTGGACCATTTCCTAGCTCCTAAAGTTTACCAAACCTGACACAAGAGGAAATCATTTAAGGTCATCATGTCTGCCCTTGGCATTCTCGGAACGCCCTGGCCTCAGAATGCAGCATCTGTAGTCCATGGTAACCTGCGGAGAGGGGGCAGGGCTGAGGGAGGTTGGAACACTGCCCTCACTGAGGGAGTGGGTGTGGCCATCTCTGCTGTGACTGAACAAAGGGCAGGGGAGCAGGGGGCCCAGGGCAGGGCCCTCAGAGCCCGGCAGGTCCAGTGGGGTGTCACAAGCATTTAGGCCCAGACCAAAGGGCGCCTTCTTTGTCTGCACAGCTGCCCAAACTCTCACCTTTCCTTTCAGGCCGACCTCTTACTTGAAGTGTGTGTGGAACCTGTCCACGCAGTACACCTCGCTGCACAGCTAACCATAGGTCTGGGCATCGTAGCTTCCTGCCAGTTGACCGAAGTTCGCAGGCAGATGGGTCCCTGGGACACATGCAGAGAGGCTCCTGCCTGGGCCACCACCCGCCCACTGCCCCTGCCCCAGACCCGGGGCCGCCTAGCAGCCCTGTCGGAGTCCCCTGCCTCTTGAGGGAGTATTGGACCAACACTTGTAGAAAACGGCGTTCTCGCGGGCAACTCATTGGAGGGACCCAAATAAATCTTTGCCGACTTTCTGCTGAAGCTTACGAGCGTTCATACCTAAGCGTCTTACTAGTTCAGCTGTTTAGCTAAACATGAGCTCATGATCTAAATTTACACAATAATGAAGAAATCAGCTACAAGCGGAGACAACCAGCAAAAACTATCAATACCAGAATTAGATTCCCAAGGCCATCCATCAATTGTTGGAATAATCAGGTGCAAGGCAGAAAATATACATAAAACTGGAACTGAAACAAGGAACAAGGATGTTTTCAAAGACTGGTAGGGTCTCTAAAACATTTTTAAAGTACATGTCATTGATAAAGCTAAATACTCAAAGGTTGTGTAATACAACAGATTAAGCATTGAGAAGAGTGAAATTATGCTGTTTTGAAAACTATGGCAGGTGAGATTTTCTGCCTAATTATATAAGAAGATTTCTCTAAAAAATACACATTATTTCAATGACTTATTGGCTGTGAAATAATTTAAGGGTATTTCAAATGGCTTGTCTGCAAAGAAAGGTAAGATGTAGGGGATCACAGAAACTCGAGGGGAAAATAGGTCAATATATACATTGCTATATGGTGAACTAAACCTTAGGCCAGCAACAATGGAGAGGACCTGACCCTTAGAAACTTACAAGTAAGCTGGAATCTTCAAAAGTTCAAATCTTTATAAGTAAAATATTTATTAAAATGAATAACCAAGTGTTTTAATTGACATCAGAAGATCAAAACAATAAACCCTGAGAACATAGAAAAAAGATAAATAAAGATATGAGCAGAACTTAATACAACAGAAAACGTACAAAATTGAGGTGATTTAGTAAGTCCAAAGAATCTTCTTTGAAAAGATTGAAAAGACACACTTTGATTAAGGAAAACAAAAACATAAGTAAAGAATATACAGAAAGAATCAGGACAATGTTATCGCAGAGAATATATGAAATGCCAGTAAATTTGAACATTTCTGTAAAGTGGACCATTTCGTAGCTCCTAAGGTTTACCAAACCTGACACAAGAGGAAATCATTTAAGGTCATCATGTCTGCCCTTGGCATTCTCGGAACGCCCTGACCTCAGAATGCAGCATCTGTAGTCCATGGTAACCTGCGGAGAGGGGGCAGGGCTGAGGGAGGTTGGAACACTGCCCTCACTGAGGGAGTGGGTGTGGCCATCTCTGCTGTGACTGAACAAAGGGCAGGGGAGCAGGGGGCCCAGGGCAGGGCCCTCAGAGCCCGGCAGGTCCAGTGGTGTGTCACAAGCATTTAGGCCCAGACCAAAGGGCACCTTCTTTGTCTGCACAGCTGCCCAAACTCTCACCTTTCCTTTCAGGCCGACCTCTTACTTGAAGTGTGTGTGGAACCTGTCCACGCAGTACACCTCGCTGCACAGCTAACCATAGGTCTGGGCATCGTAGCTTCCTGCCAGGTGACCGAAGTTCGCAGGCAGATGTGTCCCTGGGACACATGCAGAGAGGCTCCTGCCTGGGCCACCAGCCGCCCACTGCCCCTGCCCCAGACCCGGGGCCGCCAAGCAGCCCTGTCGGAGTCCCCTGCCTCTTGAGGGAGTATTCGACCAACACTTGTAGAAAACGGCGTTCTCGCGGGCAACTCATTGGAGGGACCCAAATAAATCTTTGCCGACTTTCTGCTGAAGCTTACGAGCGTTCACACCTAAGCGTCTTACTAGTTCAGCTGTTTAGCTAAACATGAGCTCATGATCTAAATTTACACAATAATGAAGAAATCAGCTACAAGGGGAGACAACCAGCAAAAACTATCAATACCAGAATTAGATTCCCAAGGCCATCCATCAATTGTTGGAATAATCAGGTGCAAGGCAGAAAATATACATAAAACTGGAACTGAAACAAGGAACAAGGATGTTTTCAAAGACTGGTAGGGTCTCTAAAACATTTTTAAAGTACATGTCATTGATAAAGCTAAATACTCAAAGGTTGTGTAATACAACAGATTAAGCATTGAGAAGAGTGAAATTATGCTGTTTTGAAAACTATGGCAGGTGAGATTTTCTGCCTAATTATATAAGAAGATTTCTCTAAAAAATACACATTATTTCAATGACTTATTGGCTGTGAAATAAGTTAAGGGTATTTCAAATGGCTTGTCTGCAAAGAAAGGTAAGATGAGGGGATCACAGAAACTCGAGGGGAAAATAGGTCAATATATACATTGCTATATGGTGAACTAAACCTTAGGCCAGCAACAATGGAGAGGACCTGACCCTTAGAAACTTACAAGTAAGCTGGAATCTTCAAAAGTTCAAATCTTTATAAGTAAAATATTTATTAAAATGAATAACCAAGTGTTTTAATTGACATCAGAAGATCAAAACAATAAACCCTGAGAACATAGAAAAAAGATAAATAAAGATATGAGCAGAACTTAATACAACAGAAAACGTACAAAATTGAGGTGATTTAGTAAGTCCAAAGAATCTTCTTTGAAAAGATTGAAAAGACACACTTTGATTAAGGAAAACAAAAACATAAGTAAAGAATATACAGAAAGAATCAGGACAATGTTATCGCAGAGAATATATGAAATGCCAGTAAATTTGAACATTTCTGTAAAGTGGACCATTTCGTAGCTCCTAAGGTTTACCAAACCTGACACAAGAGGAAATCATTTAAGGTCATCATGTCTGCCCTTGGCATTCTCGGAACGCCCTGGCCTCAGAATGCAGCATCTGTAGTCCATGGTAACCTGCGGAGAGGGGGCAGGGCTGAGGGAGGTTGGAACACTGCCCTCACTGAGGGAGTGGGTGTGGCCATCTCTGCTGTGACTGAACAAAGGGCAGGGGAGCAGGGGGCCCAGGGCAGGGCCCTCAGAGCCCGGCAGGTCCAGTGGGGTGTCACAAGCATTTAGGCCCAGACCAAAGGGCACCTTCTTTGTCTGCACAGCTGCCCAAACTCTCACCTTTCCTTTCAGGCCGACCTCTTACTTGAAGTGTGTGTGGAACCTGTCCACGCAGTACACCTCGCTGCACAGCTAAACATAGGTCTGGGCATCGTAGCTTCCTGCCAGGTGACCGAAGTTCGCAGGCAGATGTGTCCCTTGGACACATGCAGAGAGGCTCCTGCCTGGGCCACCAGCCGCCCACAGCCCCTGCCCCAGACCCGGGATGCCAAGCAGCCCTGTCGGAGTCCCCTGCCTCTTGAGGGAGTATTCGACCAACACTTGTAGAAAACGGCGTTCTCGCGGGCAACTCATTGGAGGGACACAAATAAATCTTTGCCGACTTTCTGCTGAAGCTTACGAGCGTTCACACCTAAGCGTCTTACTAGTTCAGCAGTTTAGCTAAACATGAGCTCATGATCTAAATTTACACAATAATGAAGAAATCAGCTACAAGGGGAGACAACCAGCAAAAACTATCAATACCAGAATTAGATTCCCAAGGCCATCCATCAATTGTTTGAATAATCAGGTGCAAGGCAGAAAATATACATAAAACTGGAACTGAAACAAGGAACAAGGATGTTTTCAAAGACTGGTAGGATCTCTAAAACATTTTTAAAGTATATGTCATTGATAAAGCTAAATACTCAAAGGTTGTGTAATACAACAGATTAAGCATTGAGAAGAGTGAAATTATGCTGTTTTGAAAACTATGGCAGGTCAGATTTTATGCCTAATTATATAAGAAGATTTCTCTAAAAAATACACATTATTTCAATGACTTATTGGCTTTGAAATAGTTAAGGGTATTTCAAATGGCTTTTCTGCAAAGAAAGGTGAGATGTAGGGGATCACAGAAACTCGAGGGGAAAATAGGTCAATATATACATTGCTATATGGTGAACTAAACCTTAGGCCAGCAACAATGGAGAGGACCTGACCCTTAGAAACTTACAAGTAAGCTGGAATCTTCAAAAGTTCAAATCTTTATAAGTAAAATATTTATTAAAATGAATAACCAAGTGTTTTAATTGACATCAGAAGATCAAAACAATAAACCCTGAGAACATAGAAAAAAGATAAATAAAGATATGAGCAGAACTTAATACAACAGAAAACGTACAAAATTGAGGTGATTTAGTAAGTCCAAAGAATCTTCTTTGAAAAGATTGAAAAGACACACTTTGATTAAGGAAAACAAAAACATAAGTAAAGAATATACAGAAAGAATCAGGACAATGTTATCGCAGAGAATATATGAAATGCCAGTAAATTTGAACATTTCTGTAAAGTGGACCATTTCGTAGCTCCTAAGGTTTACCAAACCTGACACAAGAGGAAATCATTTAAGGTCATCATGTCTGCCCTTGGCATTCTCGGAACGCCCTGGCCTCAGAATGCAGCATCTGTAGTCCATGGTAACCTGCGGAGAGGGGGCAGGGCTGAGGGAGGTTGGAACACTGCCCTCACTGAGGGAGTGGGTGTGGCCATCTCTGCTGTGACTGAACAAAGGGCAGGGGAGCAGGGGGCCCAGGGCAGGGCCCTCAGAGCCCGGCAGGTCCAGTGGGGTGTCACAAGCATTTAGGCCCAGACCAAAGGGCACCTTCTTTGTCTGCACAGCTGCCCAAACTCTCACCTTTCCTTTCAGGCCGACCTCTTACTTGAAGTGTGTGTGGAACGTGTCCACGCAGTACACCTCGCTGCACAGCTAACCATAGGTCTGGGCATCGTAGCTTCCTGCCAGGTGACAGAAGTTCGCAGGCAGATGTGTCCCTGGGACACATGCAGAGAGGCTCCTGCCTGGGCCACAGGCCGCCCACTGCCCCTGCCCCAGACCCGGGGCCGCCAAGCAGCCCTGTCGGAGTCCCCTGCATCTTGAGGGAGTATTCGACCAACACTTGTAGAAAACGGCGTTCTCGCGGGCAACTCATTGGAGGGACCCAAATAAATCTTTGCCGACTTTCTGCTGAAGCTTACGAGCGTTCACACCTAAGCGTCTTACTAGTTCAGCTGTTTAGCTAAACATGAGCTCATGATCTAAATTTACACAATAATGGAGAAATCAGCTACAAGGGGAGACAACCAGCAAAAACTATCAATACCAGAATTAGATTCCCAAGGCCATCCATCAATTGTTGGAATAATCAGGTGCAAGGCAGAAAATATACATAAAACTGGAACTGAAACAAGGAACAAGGATGTTTTCAAAGACTGGTAGGGTCTCTAAAACATTTTTAAAGTACATGTCATTGATAAAGCTAAATACTCAAAGGTTGTGTAATACAACAGATTAAGCATTGAGAAGAGTGAAATTCTGCTGTTTTGAAAACTATGGCAGGTGAGATTTTCTGCCTAATTATATAAGAAGATTTCTCTAAAAAATACACATTATTTCAATGACTTATTGGCTGTGAAATAAGTTAAGGGTATTTCAAATGGCTTGTCTGCAAAGAAAGGTAAGATGTAGGGGATCACAGAAACTCGAGGGGAAAATAGGTCAATATATACATTGCTATATGGTGAACTAAACCTTAGGCCAGCAACAATGGAGAGGACCTGACCCTTAGAAACTTACAAGTAAGCTGGAATCTTCAAAAGTTCAAATCTTTATAAGTAAAATATTTATTAAAATGAATAACCAAGTGTTTTAATTGACATCAGAAGATCAAAACAATAAACACTGAGAACATAGAAAAAAGATAAACAAAGATATGAGCAAAACTTAATACAACAGAAAACGTATAAAATTGAGGTGATTTAGTAAGTCCAAAGAATCTTCTTTGAAAAGATTGAAAAGACACACTTTGATTAAGGAAAACAAAAACATAAGTAAAGAATATACAGAAAGAATCAGGACAATGTTATCGCAGAGAATATATGAAATGCCAGTAAATTTGAACATTTCTGTCAAGTGGACCATTTCCTAGCTCCTAAAGTTTACCAAACCTGACACAAGAGGAAATCATTTAAGGTCATCATGTCTGCCCTTGGCATTCTCGGAACGCCCTGGCCTCAGAATGCAGCATCTGTAGTCCATGGTAACCTGCGGAGAGGGGGCAGGGCTGAGGGAGGTTGGAACACTGCCCTCACTGAGGGAGTGGGTGTGGCCATCTCTGCTGTGACTGAACAAAGGGCAGGGGAGCAGGGGGCCCAGGGCAGGGCCCTCAGAGCCCGGCAGGTCCAGTGGGGTGTCACAAGCATTTAGGCCCAGACCAAAGGGCGCCTTCTTTGTCTGCACAGCTGCCCAAACTCTCACCTTTCCTTTCAGGCCGACCTCTTACTTGAAGTGTGTGTGGAACCTGTCCATGCAGTACACCTCGCTGCACAGCTAACCATAGGTCTGGGCATCGTAGCTTCCTGCCAGTTGACCGAAGTTCGCAGGCAGATGTGTCCCTGGGACACATGCAGAGAGGCTCCTGCCTGGGCCACCACCCGCCAACTGCCCCTGCCCCAGACCCGGGGCCGCCAAGCAGCCCTGTCGGAGTCCCCTGCCTCTTGAGGGAGTTTTGGACCAACACTTGTAGAAAACGGCGTTCTCGCGGGCAACTCATTGGAGGGACCCAAATAAATCTTTGCCGACTTTCTGCTGAAGCTTACGAGCGTTCACACCTAAGCGTCTTACTAGTTCAGCTGTTTAGCTAAACATGAGCTCATGATCTAAATTTACACAATAATGAAGAAATCAGCTACAAGGGGAGACAACCAGCAAAAACTATCAATACCAGAATTAGATTCCCAAGGCCATCCATCAATTGTTGGAATAATCAGGTGCAAGGCAGAAAATATACATAAAACTGGAACTGAAACAAGGAACAAGGATGTTTTCAAAGACTGGTAGGGTCTCTAAAACATTTTTAAAGTACATGTCATTGATAAAGCTAAATACTCAAAGGTTGTGTAATACAACAGATTAAGCATTGAGAAGAGTGAAATTATGCTGTTTTGAAAACTATGGCAGGTGAGATTTTCTGCCTAATTATATAAGAAGATTTCTCTAAAAAATACACATTATTTCAATGACTTATTGGCTGTGAAATAAGTTAAGGGTATTTCAAATGGCTTGTCTGCAAAGAAAGGTAAGATGTAGGGGATCACAGAAACTCGAGGGGAAAATAGGTCAATATATACATTGCTATATGGTGAACTAAACCTTAGGCCAGCAACAATGGAGAGGACCTGACCCTTAGAAACTTACAAGTAAGCTGGAATCTTCAAAAGTTCAAATCTTTATAAGTAAAATATTTATTAAAATGAATAACCAAGTGTTTTAATTGACATCAGAAGATCAAAACAATAAACCCTGAGAACATAGAAAAAAGATAAATAAAGATATGAGCAGAACTTAATACAACAGAAAACGTACAAAATTGAGGTGATTTAGTAAGTCCAAAGAATCTTCTTTGAAAAGATTGAAAAGACACACTTTGATTAAGGAAAACAAAAACATAAGTAAAGAATATACAGAAAGAATCAGGACAATGTTATCGCAGAGAATATATGAAATGCCAGTAAATTTGAACATTTCTGTAAAGTGGACCATTTCGTAGCTCCTAAGGTTTACCAAACCTGACACAAGAGGAAATCATTTAAGGTCATCATGTCTGCCCTTGGCATTCTCGGAACGCCCTGGCCTCAGAATGCAGCATCTGTAGTCCATGGTAACCTGCGGAGAGGGGGCAGGGCTGAGGGAGGTTGGAACACTGCCCTCACTGAGGGAGTGGGTGTGGCCATCTCTGCTGTGACTGAACAAAGGGCAGGGGAGCAGGGGGCCCAGGGCAGGGCCCTCAGAGCCCGGCAGGTCCAGTGGGGTGTCACAAGCATTTAGGCCCAGACCAAAGGGCGCCTTCTTTGTCTGCACAGCTGCCCAAACTCTCACCTTTCCTTTCAGGCCGACCTCTTACTTGAAGTGTGTGTGGAACCTGTCCACGCAGTACACCTCGCTGCACAGCTAACCATAGGTCTGGGCATCGTAGCTTCCTGCCAGGTGACCGAAGTTCGCAGGCAGATGTGTCCCTGGGACACATACAGAGAGGCTCCTGCCTGGGCCACCAGCCGCCCACTGCCCCTGCCCCAGACCCGGGGCCGCCAAGCAGCCCTGTCGGAGTCCCCTGCCTCTTGAGGGAGTATTGGACCAACACTTGTAGAAAACGGCGTTCTCGCGGGCAACTCATTGGAGGGACACAAATAAATCTTTGCCGACTTTCTGCTGAAGCTTACGAGCGTTCACACCTAAGCGTCTTACTAGTTCAGCTGTTTAGCTAAACATGAGCTCATGATCTAAATTTACACAATAATGAAGAAATCAGCTACAAGGGGAGACAACCAGCAAAAACTATCAATACCAGAATTAGATTCCCAAGGCCATCCATCAATTGTTGGAATAATCAGGTGCAAGGCAGAAAATATACATAAAACTGGAACTGAAACAAGGAACAAGGATGTTTTCAAAGACTGGTAGGGTCTCTAAAACATTTTTAAAGTACATGTCATTGATAAAGCTAAATACTCAAAGGTTGTGTAATACAACAGATTAAGCATTGAGAAGAGTGAAATTATGCTGTTTTGAAAACTATGGCAGGTGAGATTTTCTGCCTAATTATATAAGAAGATTTCTCTAAAAAATACACATTATTTCAATGACTTATTGGCTGTGAAATAAGTTAAGGGTATTTCAAATGGCTTGTCTGCAAAGAAAGGTAAGATGTAGGGGATCACAGAAACTCGAGGGGAAAATAGGTCAATATATACATTGCTATATGGTGAACTAAACCTTAGGCCAGCAACAATGGAGAGGACCTGACCCTTAGAAACTTACAAGTAAGCTGGAATCTTCAAAAGTTCAAATCTTTATAAGTAAAATATTTATTAAAATGAATAACCAAGTGTTTTAATTGACATCAGAAGATCAAAACAATAAACACTGAGAACATAGAAAAAAGATA
Organism: Mesoplodon mirus; assembly: GCF_964341445.2. NCBI lineage: Eukaryota > Metazoa > Chordata > Mammalia > Artiodactyla > Ziphiidae > Mesoplodon > Mesoplodon mirus. The sequence goes on along the minus strand of NC_138976.1, from coordinate 122,557,535 downwards.
AACAAAGATATGAGCAAAACTTAATACAACAGAAAACGTATAAAATTGAGGTGATTTAGTAAGTCCAAAGAATCTTCTTTGAAAAGATTGAAAAGTCACACTTTGATTAAGGAAAACAAAAACATAAGTAAAGAATATACAGAAAGAATCAGGACAATGTTATCGCAGAGAATATATGAAATGCCAGTAAATTTGAACATTTCTGTGAAGTGGACCATTTCGTAGCTCCTAAAGTTTACCAAACCTGACACAAGAGGAAATCATTTAAGGTCATCATGTCTGCCCTTGGCATTCTCGGAACGCCCTGGCCTCAGAATGCAGCATCTGTAGTCCATGGTAACCTGCGGAGAGGGGGCATGGCTGAGGGAGGTTGGAACACTGCCCTCACTGAGGGAGTGGGTGTGGCCATCTCTGCTGTGACTGAACAAAGGGCAGGGGAGCAGGGGGCCCAGGGCAGGGCCCTCAGAGCCCGGCAGGTCCAGTGGGGTGTCACAAGCATTTAGGCCCAGACCAAAGGGCGCCTTCTTTGTCTGCACAGCTGCCCAAACTCTCACCTTTCCTTTCAGGCCGACCTCTTACTTGAAGTGTGTGTGGAACCTGTGCATGCAGTACACCTCGCTGCACAGCTAACCATAGGTCTGGGCATCGTAGCTTCCTGCCAGGTGACCGAAGTTCGCAGGCAGATGTGTCCCTGGGACACATGCAGAGAGGCTCCTGCCTGGGCCACCACCGGCCAACTGCCCCTGCCCCAGACCCGGGGCCCCCAAGCAGCCCTGTCGGAGTCCCCTGCCTCTTGAGGGAGTATTGGACCAACACTTGTAGAAAACGGCGTTCTCGCGGGCAACTCATTGGAGGGACCCAAATAAATCTTTGCCGACTTTCTGCTGAAGCTTACGAGCGTTCACACCTAAGCGTCTTACTAGTTCAGCTGTTTAGCTAAACATGAGCTCATGATCTAAATTTACACAATAATGAAGAAATCAGCTACAAGGGGAGACAACCAGCAAAAACTATCAATACCAGAATTAGATTCCCAAGGCCATCCATCAATTGTTGGAATAATCAGGTGCAAGTCAGAAAATATACATAAAACTGGAACTGAAACAAGGAACAAGGATGTTTTCAAAGACTGGTAGGATCTCTAAAACATTTTTAAAGTACATGTCATTGATAAAGCTAAATACTCAAAGGTTGTGTAATACAACAGATTAAGCATTGAGAAGAGTGAAATTATGCTGTTTTGAAAACTATGGCAGGTGAGATTTTCTGCCTAATTATATAAGAAGATTTTTCTAAAAAATACACATTATTTCAATGACTTATTGGATGTGAAATAAGTTAAGGGTATTTCAAATGGCTTGTCTGCAAAGAAAGGTAAGATGTAGGGGATCACAGAAACTCGAGGGGAAAATAGGTCAATATATACATTGCTATATGGTGAACTAAACCTTAGGCCAGCAACAATGGAGAGGACCTGACCCTTAGAAACTTACAAGTAAGCTGGAATCTTCAAAAGTTCAAATCTTTATAAGTAAAATATTTATTAAAATGAATAACCAAGTGTTTTAATTGACATCAGAAGATCAAAACAATAAACCCTGAGAACATAGAAAAAAGATAAATAAAGATATGAGCAGAACTTAATACAACAGAAAACGTACAAAATTGAGGTGATTTAGTAAGTCCAAAGAATCTTCTTTGAAAAGATTGAAAAGACACACTTTGATTAAGGAAAACAAAAACATAAGTAAAGAATATACAGAAAGAATCAGGACAATGTTATCGCAGAGAATATATGAAATGCCAGTAAATTTGAACATTTCTGTAAAGTGGACCATTTCGTAGCTCCTAAGGTTTACCAAACCTGACACAAGAGGAAATCATTTAAGGTCATCATGTCTGCCCTTGGCATTCTCGGAACGCCCTGGCCTCAGAATGCAGCATCTGTAGTCCATGGTAACCTGCGGAGAGGGGGCAGGGCTGAGGGAGGTTGGAACACTGCCCTCACTGAGGGAGTGGGTGTGGCCATCTCTGCTGTGACTGAACAAAGGGCAGGGGAGCAGGGGGCCCAGGGCAGGGCCCTCAGAGCCCGGCAGGTCCAGTGGGGTGTCACAAGCATTTAGGCCCAGACCAAAGGGCACCTTCTTTGTCTGCACAGCTGCCCAAACTCTCACCTTTCCTTTCAGGCCGACCTCTTACTTGAAGTGTGTGTGGAACGTGTCCACGCAGTACACCTCGCTGCACAGCTAACCATAGGTCTGGGCATCGTAGCTTCCTGCCAGGTGACAGAAGTTCGCAGGCAGATGTGTCCCTGGGACACATGCAGAGAGGCTCCTGCCTGGGCCACAGGCCGCCCACTGCCCCTGCCCCAGACCCGGGGCCGCCAAGCAGCCCTGTCGGAGTCCCCTGCATCTTGAGGGAGTATTCGACCAACACTTGTAGAAAACGGCGTTCTCGCGGGCAACTCATTGGAGGGACCCAAATAAATCTTTGCCGACTTTCTGCTGAAGCTTACGAGCGTTCACACCTAAGCGTCTTACTAGTTCAGCTGTTTAGCTAAACATGAGCTCATGATCTAAATTTACACAATAATGGAGAAATCAGCTACAAGGGGAGACAACCAGCAAAAACTATCAATACCAGAATTAGATTCCCAAGGCCATCCATCAATTGTTGGAATAATCAGGTGCAAGGCAGAAAATATACATAAAACTGGAACTGAAACAAGGAACAAGGATGTTTTCAAAGACTGGTAGGGTCTCTAAAACATTTTTAAAGTACATGTCATTGATAAAGCTAAATACTCAAAGGTTGTGTAATACAACAGATTAAGCATTGAGAAGAGTGAAATTCTGCTGTTTTGAAAACTATGGCAGGTGAGATTTTCTGCCTAATTATATAAGAAGATTTCTCTAAAAAATACACATTATTTCAATGACTTATTGGCTGTGAAATAAGTTAAGGGTATTTCAAATGGCTTGTCTGCAAAGAAAGGTAAGATGTAGGGGATCACAGAAACTCGAGGGGAAAATAGGTCAATATATACATTGCTATATGGTGAACTAAACCTTAGGCCAGCAACAATGGAGAGGACCTGACCCTTAGAAACTTACAAGTAAGCTGGAATCTTCAAAAGTTCAAATCTTTATAAGTAAAATATTTATTAAAATGAATAACCAAGTGTTTTAATTGACATCAGAAGATCAAAACAATAAACACTGAGAACATAGAAAAAAGATAAACAAAGATATGAGCAAAACTTAATACAACAGAAAACGTATAAAATTGAGGTGATTTAGTAAGTCCAAAGAATCTTCTTTGAAAAGATTGAAAAGACACACTTTGATTAAGGAAAACAAAAACATAAGTAAAGAATATACAGAAAGAATCAGGACAATGTTATCGCAGAGAATATATGAAATGCCAGTAAATTTGAACATTTCTGTCAAGTGGACCATTTCCTAGCTCCTAAAGTTTACCAAACCTGACACAAGAGGAAATCATTTAAGGTCATCATGTCTGCCCTTGGCATTCTCGGAACGCCCTGGCCTCAGAATGCAGCATCTGTAGTCCATGGTAACCTGCGGAGAGGGGGCAGGGCTGAGGGAGGTTGGAACACTGCCCTCACTGAGGGAGTGGGTGTGGCCATCTCTGCTGTGACTGAACAAAGGGCAGGGGAGCAGGGGGCCCAGGGCAGGGCCCTCAGAGCCCGGCAGGTCCAGTGGGGTGTCACAAGCATTTAGGCCCAGACCAAAGGGCGCCTTCTTTGTCTGCACAGCTGCCCAAACTCTCACCTTTCCTTTCAGGCCGACCTCTTACTTGAAGTGTGTGTGGAACCTGTCCATGCAGTACACCTCGCTGCACAGCTAACCATAGGTCTGGGCATCGTAGCTTCCTGCCAGTTGACCGAAGTTCGCAGGCAGATGTGTCCCTGGGACACATGCAGAGAGGCTCCTGCCTGGGCCACCACCCGCCAACTGCCCCTGCCCCAGACCCGGGGCCGCCAAGCAGCCCTGTCGGAGTCCCCTGCCTCTTGAGGGAGTTTTGGACCAACACTTGTAGAAAACGGCGTTCTCGCGGGCAACTCATTGGAGGGACCCAAATAAATCTTTGCCGACTTTCTGCTGAAGCTACGAGCGTTCACACCTAAGCGTCTTACTAGTTCAGCTGTTTAGCTAAACATGAGCTCATGATCTAAATTTACACAATAATGAAGAAATCAGCTACAAGGGGAGACAACCAGCAAAAACTATCAATACCAGAATTAGATTCCCAAGGCCATCCATCAATTGTTGGAATAATCAGGTGCAAGGCAGAAAATATACATAAAACTGGAACTGAAACAAGGAACAAGGATGTTTTCAAAGACTGGTAGGGTCTCTAAAACATTTTTAAAGTACATGTCATTGATAAAGCTAAATACTCAAAGGTTGTGTAATACAACAGATTAAGCATTGAGAAGAGTGAAATTATGCTGTTTTGAAAACTATGGCAGGTGAGATTTTCTGCCTAATTATATAAGAAGATTTCTCTAAAAAATACACATTATTTCAATGACTTATTGGCTGTGAAATAAGTTAAGGGTATTTCAAATGGCTTGTCTGCAAAGAAAGGTAAGATGTAGGGGATCACAGAAACTCGAGGGGAAAATAGGTCAATATATACATTGCTATATGGTGAACTAAACCTTAGGCCAGCAACAATGGAGAGGACCTGACCCTTAGAAACTTACAAGTAAGCTGGAATCTTCAAAAGTTCAAATCTTTATAAGTAAAATATTTATTAAAATGAATAACCAAGTGTTTTAATTGACATCAGAAGATCAAAACAATAAACCCTGAGAACATAGAAAAAAGATAAATAAAGATATGAGCAGAACTTAATACAACAGAAAACGTACAAAATTGAGGTGATTTAGTAAGTCCAAAGAATCTTCTTTGAAAAGATTGAAAAGACACACTTTGATTAAGGAAAACAAAAACATAAGTAAAGAATATACAGAAAGAATCAGGACAATGTTATCGCAGAGAATATATGAAATGCCAGTAAATTTGAACATTTCTGTAAAGTGGACCATTTCGTAGCTCCTAAGGTTTACCAAACCTGACACAAGAGGAAATCATTTAAGGTCATCATGTCTGCCCTTGGCATTCTCGGAACGCCCTGGCCTCAGAATGCAGCATCTGTAGTCCATGGTAACCTGCGGAGAGGGGGCAGGGCTGAGGGAGGTTGGAACACTGCCCTCACTGAGGGAGTGGGTGTGGCCATCTCTGCTGTGACTGAACAAAGGGCAGGGGAGCAGGGGGCCCAGGGCAGGGCCCTCAGAGCCCGGCAGGTCCAGTGGGGTGTCACAAGCATTTAGGCCCAGACCAAAGGGCGCCTTCTTTGTCTGCACAGCTGCCCAAACTCTCACCTTTCCTTTCAGGCCGACCTCTTACTTGAAGTGTGTGTGGAACCTGTCCACGCAGTACACCTCGCTGCACAGCTAACCATAGGTCTGGGCATCGTAGCTTCCTGCCAGGTGACCGAAGTTCGCAGGCAGATGTGTCCCTGGGACACATACAGAGAGGCTCCTGCCTGGGCCACCAGCCGCCCACTGCCCCTGCCCCAGACCCGGGGCCGCCAAGCAGCCCTGTCGGAGTCCCCTGCCTCTTGAGGGAGTATTGGACCAACACTTGTAGAAAACGGCGTTCTCGCGGGCAACTCATTGGAGGGACACAAATAAATCTTTGCCGACTTTCTGCTGAAGCTTACGAGCGTTCACACCTAAGCGTCTTACTAGTTCAGCTGTTTAGCTAAACATGAGCTCATGATCTAAATTTACACAATAATGAAGAAATCAGCTACAAGGGGAGACAACCAGCAAAAACTATCAATACCAGAATTAGATTCCCAAGGCCATCCATCAATTGTTGGAATAATCAGGTGCAAGGCAGAAAATATACATAAAACTGGAACTGAAACAAGGAACAAGGATGTTTTCAAAGACTGGTAGGGTCTCTAAAACATTTTTAAAGTACATGTCATTGATAAAGCTAAATACTCAAAGGTTGTGTAATACAACAGATTAAGCATTGAGAAGAGTGAAATTATGCTGTTTTGAAAACTATGGCAGGTGAGATTTTCTGCCTAATTATATAAGAAGATTTCTCTAAAAAATACACATTATTTCAATGACTTATTGGCTGTGAAATAAGTTAAGGGTATTTCAAATGGCTTGTCTGCAAAGAAAGGTAAGATGTAGGGGATCACAGAAACTCGAGGGGAAAATAGGTCAATATATACATTGCTATATGGTGAACTAAACCTTAGGCCAGCAACAATGGAGAGGACCTGACCCTTAGAAACTTACAAGTAAGCTGGAATCTTCAAAAGTTCAAATCTTTATAAGTAAAATATTTATTAAAATGAATAACCAAGTGTTTTAATTGACATCAGAAGATCAAAACAATAAACACTGAGAAAATAGAAAAAAGATAAACAAAGATATGAGCAAAACTTAATACAACAGAAAACGTATAAAATTGAGGTGATTTAGTAAGTCCAAAGAATCTTCTTTGAAAAGATTGAAAAGTCACACTTTGATTAAGGAAAACAAAAACATAAGTAAAGAATATACAGAAAGAATCAGGACAATGTTATCGCAGAGAATATATGAAATGCCAGTAAATTTGAACATTTCTGTGAAGTGGACCATTTCGTAGCTCCTAAAGTTTACCAAACCTGACACAAGAGGAAATCATTTAAGGTCATCATGTCTGCCCTTGGCATTCTCGGAACGCCCTGGCCTCAGAATGCAGCATCTGTAGTCCATGGTAACCTGCGGAGAGGGGGCATGGCTGAGGGAGGTTGGAACACTGCCCTCACTGAGGGAGTGGGTGTGGCCATCTCTGCTGTGACTGAACAAAGGGCAGGGGAGCAGGGGGCCCAGGGCAGGGCCCTCAGAGCCCGGCAGGTCCAGTGGGGTGTCACAAGCATTTAGGCCCAGACCAAAGGGCGCCTTCTTTGTCTGCACAGCTGCCCAAACTCTCACCTTTCCTTTCAGGCCGACCTCTTACTTGAAGTGTGTGTGGAACCTGTGCATGCAGTACACCTCGCTGCACAGCTAACCATAGGTCTGGGCATCGTAGCTTCCTGCCAGGTGACCGAAGTTCGCAGGCAGATGTGTCCCTGGGACACATGCAGAGAGGCTCCTGCCTGGGCCACCACCGGCCAACTGCCCCTGCCCCAGACCCGGGGCCCCCAAGCAGCCCTGTCGGAGTCCCCTGCCTCTTGAGGGAGTATTGGACCAACACATGTAGAAAACGGCGTTCTCGCGGGCAACTCATTGGAGGGACACAAATAAATCTTTGCCGACTTTCTGCTGAAGCTTACGAGCGTTCACACCTAAGCGTCTTACTAGTTCAGCTGTTTAGCTAAACATGAGCTCATGATCTAAATTTACACAATAATGAAGAAATCAGCTACAAGGGGAGACAACCAGCAAAAACTATCAATACCAGAATTAGATTCCCAAGGCCATCCATCAATTGTTGGAATAATCAGGTGCAAGTCAGAAAATATACATAAAACTGGAACTGAAACAAGGAACAAGGATGTTTTCAAAGACTGGTAGGATCTCTAAAACATTTTTAAAGTACATGTCATTGATAAAGCTAAATACTCAAAGGTTGTGTAATACAACAGATTAAGCATTGAGAAGAGTGAAATTATGCTGTTTTGAAAACTATGGCAGGTGAGATTTTCTGCCTAATTATATAAGAAGATTTTTCTAAAAAATACACATTATTTCAATGACTTATTGGATGTGAAATAAGTTAAGGGTATTTCAAATGGCTTGTCTGCAAAGAAAGGTAAGATGTAGGGGATCACAGAAACTCGAGGGGAAAATAGGTCAATATATACATTGCTATATGGTGAACTAAACCTTAGGCCAGCAACAATGGAGAGGACCTGACCCTTAGAAACTTACAAGTAAGCTGGAATCTTCAAAAGTTCAAATCTTTATAAGTAAAATATTTATTAAAATGAATAACCAAGTGTTTTAATTGACATCAGAAGATCAAAACAATAAACCCTGAGAACATAGAAAAAAGATAAATAAAGATATGAGCAGAACTTAATACAACAGAAAACGTACAAAATTGAGGTGATTTAGTAAGTCCAAAGAATCTTCTTTGAAAAGATTGAAAAGACACACTTTGATTAAGGAAAACAAAAACATAAGTAAAGAATATACAGAAAGAATCAGGACAATGTTATCGCAGAGAATATATGAAATGCCAGTAAATTTGAACATTTCTGTAAAGTGGACCATTTCGTAGCTCCTAAGGTTTACCAAACCTGACACAAGAGGAAATCATTTAAGGTCATCATGTCTGCCCTTGGCATTCTCGGAACGCCCTGGCCTCAGAATGCAGCATCTGTAGTCCATGGTAACCTGCGGAGAGGGGGCAGGGCTGAGGGAGGTTGGAACAATGCCCTCACTGAGGGAGTGGGTGTGGCCATCTCTGCTGTGACTGAACAAAGGGCAGGGGAGCAGGGGGCCCAGGGCAGGGACCTCAGAGCCCGGCAGGTCCAGTGGGGTGTCACAAGCATTTAGGCCCAGACCAAAGGGCGCCTTCTTTGTCTGCACAGCTGCCCAAACTCTCACCTTTCCTTTCAGGCCGACCTCTTACTTGAAGTGTGTGTGGAACCTGTCCACGCAGTACACCTCGCTGCACAGCTAACCATAGGTCTGGGCATCGTAGCTTCCTGCCAGGTGACCGAAGTTCGCAGGCAGATGTGTCCCTGGGACACATGCAGAGAGGCTCCTGCCTGGGCCACCAGCCGCCCACTGCCCCTGCCCCAGACCCGGGGCCGCCAAGCAGCCCTGTCGGAGTCCCCTGCCTCTTGCGGGAGTATTCGACCAACACTTGTAGAAAACGGCGTTCTCGCGGGCAACTCATTTGAGGGACACAAATAAATCTTTGCCGACTTTCTGCTGAAGATTACGAGCGTTCACACCTAAGCGTCTTACTAGTTCATCTGTTTAGCTAAACATGAGCTCATGATCTAAATTTACACAATAATGAAGAAATCAGCTACAAGGGGAGACAACCAGCAAAAACTATCAATACCAGAATTAGATTCCCAAGGCCATCCATCAATTGTTGGAATAATCAGGTGCAAGGCAGAAAATATACATAAAACTGGAACTGAAACAAGGAACAGGGATGTTTTCAAAGACTGGTAGGATCTCTAAAACATTTTTAAAGGACATGTCATTGATAAAGCTAAATACTCAACGGTTGTGTAATACAACAGATTAAGCATTGAGAAGAGTGAAATTATGCTGTTTTGAAAACTATGGCAGGTCAGATTTTCTGCCTAATTATATAAGAAGATTTCTCTAAAAAATACACATTATTTCAATGACTTATTGGCTGTGAAATAGTTAAGGGTATTTCAAATGGCTTGTCTGCAAAGAAAGGTGAGATGTAGGGGATCACAGAAAGTCGAGGGGAAAATAGGTCAATATATACATTGCTATATGGTGAACTAAACCTTAGGCCAGCAACAATGGAGAGGACCTGACCCTTAGAAACTTACAAGTAAGCTGGAATCTTCAAAAGTTCAAATCTTTATAAGTAAAATATTTACTAAAATGAATAACCAAGTGTTTTAATTGACATCAGAAGATCAAAACAATAAACCCTGAGAACATAGAAAAAAGATAAATAAAGATATGAGCAGAACTTAATACAACAGAAAACGTATAAAATTGAGGTGATTTAGTAAGTCCAAAGAATCTTCTTTGAAAAGATTGAAAAGACACACTTTGATTAAGGAAAACAAAAACATAAGTAAAGAATATACAGAAAGAATCAGGACAATGTTATAGCAGAGAATATATGAAATGCCAGTAAATTTGAACATTTCTGTCAAGTGGACCATTTCGTAGCTCCTAAAGTTTACCAAACCTGACACAAGAGGAAATCATTTAAGGTCATCATGTCTGCCCTTGGCATTCTCGGAACGCCCTGGCCTCAGAATGCAGCATCTGTAGTCCATGGTAACCTGCGGAGAGGGGGCGGGGCTGAGGGAGGTTGGAACACTGCTCTCACTGAGGGAGTGGGTGTGGCCATCTCTGCTGTGACTGAACAAAGGTCAGGGGAGCAGGGGGCCCAGGGCAGGGCCCTCAGAGCCCGGTAGGTCCAGTGGGGTGTCACAAGCATTTAGGCCCCGAACAAAGGGCGCGTACTTTGTCTGCACAGCTGCCCAAACTCCTCACCTTTCCATTCAGGCCGACCTCTTACTTGAAGTGTGTGTGGAACCTGTCCACGCAGTACACCTCGCTGCACAGCTAACCATAGGTCTGGGCATCGTAGCTTCCTGCCGGGTGACCGAAGTTCGCAGGCAGATGTGTCCCTGGGACACATGCAGAGAGGCTCCTGCCTGGGCCACCAGCCGCCCACTGCCCCTGCCCCAGAACCGGGGCCGCCAAGCAGCCCTGTCGGAGTCCCCTGCCTCTTGAGGGAGTATTGGACCAACACTTGTAGAAAACGGCATTCTCGCGGGCAACTCATTGGAGGGACACAAATAAATCTTTGCCGACTTTCTGCTGAAGCTTACGAGCGTTGACACCTAAGCGTCTTACTAGTTCAGCTGTTTAGCTAAACATGAGCTCATGATCTAAATTTACACAATAATGAAGAAATCAGCTACAAGGGGAGACAACCAGCAAAAAGTATCAGTACCAGAATTAGATTCCCAAGGCCATCCATCAATTGTTGGAATAATCAGGTGCAAGGCAGAAAATATACATAAAACTGGAACTGAAACAAGGAACAAGGATGTTTTCAAAGACTGGTAGGGTCTCTAAAACATTTTTAAAGGACATGTCATTGATAAAGCTAAATACTCAAAGGTTGTGTAATACAACAGATTAAGCATTGAGAAGAGTGAAATTATGCTGTTTTGAAAACTATGGCAGGTGAGATTTTCTGCCTAATTATATAAGAAGATTTCTCTAAAAAATACACATTATTTCAATGACTTATTGGCTGTGAAATAGTTAAGGGTATTTCAAATGGCTTGTCTGCAAAGAAAGGTGAGATGTAGGGGATCACAGAAAGTCGAGGGGAAAATAGGTCAATATATACATTGCTATATGGTGAACTAAACCTTAGGCCAGCAACAATGGAGAGGACCTGACCCATAGAAACTTACAAGTAAGCTGGAATCTTCAAAAGTTCAAATCTTTATAAGTAAAATATTTATTAAAATGAATAACCAAGTGTTTTAATTGACATCAGAAGATCAAAACAATAAACCCTGAGAACATAGAAAAAAGATAAATAAAGATATGAGCAGAACTTAATAGAACAGAAAACGTATAAAATTGAGGTGATTTAGTAAGTCCAAAGAATCTTCTTTGAAAAGATTGAAAAGACACACTTTGATTAAGGAAAACAAAAACATAAGTAAAGAATATACAGAAAGAATCAGGACAATGTTATAGCAGAGAATATATGAAATGCCAGTAAATTTGAACATTTCTGTAAAGTGGACCATTTCCTAGCTCCTAAAGTTTACCAAACCTGACACAAGAGGAAATCATTTAAGGTCATCATGTCTGCCCTTGGCATTCTCGGAACGCCCTGGCCTCAGAATGCAGCATCTGTAGTCCATGGTAACCTGCGGAGAGGGGGCGGGGCTGAGGGAGGTTGGAACACTGCCCTCACTGAGGGAGTTGGTGTGGCCATCTCTGCTGTGACTGAACAAAGGGCAGGGGAGCAGGGGGCCCAGGGCAGGGCCCTCAGAGCCCGGCAGGTCCAGTGGGGTGTCACAAGCATTTAGGCCCAGACCAAAGGGCGCATTCTTTGTCTGCACAGCTGCCCAAACTCTCACCTTTCCTTTCAGGCCGACCTCTTACTTGATGTGTGTGTGGAACCTGTCCACGCAGTACACATCGCTGCACAGCTAACCATACGTCTGGGCATGGTAGCTTCCTGCAAGTTGACCGAAGTTCGCAGGCAGATGGGTCCCTGGGACACATGCAGAGAGGCTCCTGCCTGGGCCACAGGCCACCCACTGCCCCTGCCACAGACAGGGGGCCGCCAAGCAGCCCTGTCGGAGTCCCCTGCCTCTTGAGGGAGTATTGGACCAACACTTGTAGAAAACGGCATTCTCGCGGGCAACTCATTGAAGGGACACAAATAAATCTTTGGCGACTTTCTGCTGAAGCTTACGAGCGTTCACACCTAAGTGTCTTACAAGGTCAGCTGTTTAGCTAAACATGAGCTCATGATCTAAATTTACACAATAATGAAGAAATCAGCTACAAGGGGAGACAACCAGCAAAAACTATCAATACCTGAATTAGATTCCCAAGGCCATCCATCAATTGTTGGAATAATCAGGTGCAAGGCAGAAAATATACATAAAACTGGAACTGAAACAAGGAACAAGGATGTTTTCAAAGACTGGTAGGATCTCTAAAGCATTTTTAAAGCACATGTCATTGATAAAGCTAAATACTCAAAGGTTGTGTAATACAACAGATTAAGCATTGAGAAGAGTGAAATTATGCTGTTTTGAAAACTATGGCAGGTGAGATTTTCTGCCTAATTATATAAGAAGATTTCTCTAAAAAATACACATTATTTCAATGACTTATTGGCTGTGAAATAGTTAAGGGTATTTCAAATGGCTTGTCTGCAAAGAAAGGTGAGATGTAGGGGATCACAGAAAGTCGAGGGGAAAATAGGTCAATATATACATTGCTATATGGTGAACTAAACCTTAGGCCAGCAACAATGGAGAGGACCTGACCCTTAGAAACTTACAAGTAAGCTGGAATCTTCAAAAGTTCAAATCTTTATAAGTAAAATATTTATTAAAATGAATAACCAAGTGTTTTAATTGACATCAGAAGATCAAAACAATAAACCCTGAGAACATAGAAAAAAGATAAATAAAGATATGAGCAGAACTTAATACAACAGAAAACGTATAAAATTGAGGTGATTTAGTAAGTCCAAAGAATCTTCTTTGAAAAGATTGAAAAGACACACTTTGATTAAGGAAAACAAAAACATAAGTAAAGAATATACAGAAAGAATCAGGACAATGTTATAGCAGAGAATATATGAAATGCCAGTAAATTTGAACATTTCTGTCAAGTGGACCATTTCGTAGCTCCTAAAGTTTACCAAACCTGACACAAGAGGAAATCATTTAAGGTCATCATGTCTGCCCTTGGCATTCTCGGAACGCCCTGGCCTCAGAATGCAGCATCTGTAGTCCATGGTAACCTGCGGAGAGGGGGCGGGGCTGAGGGAGGTTGGAACACTGCCCTCACTGAGGGAGTGGGTGTGGCCATCTCTGCTGTGACTGAACACAGGGCAGCGGAGCAGGGGGCCCAGGGCAGGACCCTCAGAGCCCGGCAGGTCCAGTGGGGTGTCACAAGCATTTAGGCCCAGAACAAAGGGCGTCATCTTTGTCTGCACAGCTGCTCAAACTCTCTCCTTTCCATTCAGGCCGACCTCTTACTTGAAGTGTTTGTGGAACCTGTCCGCGCAGTACACCTCGCTGCACAGCTAACCATAGGTCTGGGCATCGTAGCTTCCTGCCAGGTGACCGAAGTTCGCAGGCAGATGTGTCCCTGGGACACATGCAGAGAGGCTCCTGCATGGGCCACAGGCCGCCCACTGCCCCTGCCACAGACCGTGGGCCGCCAAGCAGCCCTGTCTGAGTCCCCTGCCTCTAGAGGGAGTATTGGACCAACACTTGTAGAAAACGGCGTTCTCGCGGGCAACTCATTGGAGGGACACAAATAAATCTTTGCCGACTTTCTGCTGAAGCTTACGAGCATTCACACCTAAGTGTCTTACAAGGTCAGCTGTTTAGCTAAACATGAGTTCATGATCTAAATTTACACAATAATGAAGAAATCAGCTACAATCGGAGACAACCAGCAAAAACTATCAATACCAGTATTACATTCCCAAGGCCATCCATCAATTGTTGGAATAATCAGGTGCAAGGCAGAAAATATACATAAAACTGGAACTGAAACAAGGAACAAGGATGTTTTCAAAGACTGGTAGGATCTCTAAAACATTTTTAAAGTACATGTCATTGATAAAGCTAAATAATCAAAGGTTGTGTAATACAACTGATTAAGCATTGAGAAGAGTGAAATTATGCTGTTTTGAAAACTATGGCAGGTGAGATTTTCTGCCTAATTATATAAGAAGATTTCTCTAAAAAATACACATTATTTCAATGACTTATTGGCTGTGAAATAAGTTAAGGGTATTTCAAATGGCTTGTCTGCAAAGAAAGGTGAGATGTAGGGGATCACAGAAAGTCGAGGGGAAAATAGGTCAATATATACATTGCTATATGGTGAACTAAACCTTAGGCCAGCAACAATGGAGAGGACCTGACCCTTAGAAACTTACAAGTAAGCTGGAATCTTCAAAAGTTCAAATCTTTATAAGTAAAATATTTATTAAAATGAATAACCAAGTGTTTTAATTGACATCAGAAGATCAAAACAATAAACCCTGAGAACATAGAAAAAAGATAAATAAAGATATGAGCAGAACTTAATACAACAGAAAACGTATAAAATTGAGGTGATTTAGTAAGTCCAAAGAATCTTCTTTGAAAAGATTGAAAAGACACACTTTGATTAAGGAAAACAAAAACATAAGTAAAGAATATACAGAAAGAATCAGGACAATGTTATAGCAGAGAATATATGAAATGCCAGTAAATTTGAACATTTCTGTAAAGTGGACCATTTCCTAGCTCCTAAAGTTTACCAAACCTGACACAAGAGGAAATCATTTAAGGTCATCATGTCTGCCCTTGGCATTCTCAGAACGCCCTGGCCTCAGAATGCAGCATCTGTAGTCCATGGTAACCTGCGGAGAGGGGGCAGGGCTGAGGGAGGTTGGAACACTTCCCTCACTGAGGGAGTGGGTGTGGCCATCTCTGCTGTGACTGAACAAAGGGCAGGGGAGCAGGGGGCCCAGTGCAGGGCCCTCAGAGCCCGGCAGGTCCAGTGGGGTGTCACAAGCATTTAGGCCCAGACCAAAGGGCGCCTTCTTTGTCTGCACAGCTGCCCAAACTCTCACCTTTCCTTTCAGGCCGCCCTCTTACTTGAAGTGTGTGTGGAACCTGTCCACGCAGTACACGTCGCTGCACAGCTAACCATAGGTCTGGGCATCGTAGCTTCCTGCCAGGTGACCGAAGTTCGCAGGCAGATGTGTCCCTGGGACACATGCAGAGAGGCTCCTGCCTGGGCCACCAGCCGCCCACTGCCCCTGCCCCAGACCCGGGGCCGCCAAGCAGCCCTGTCGGAGTCCCCTGCCTCTTGAGGGAGTATTGGACCAACACTTGTAGAAAACGGCGTTCTCGCGGGCAACTCATTGGAGGGACACAAATAAATCTTTGCCGACTTTCTGCTGAAGCTTACGAGCATTCACACCTAAGCGACTTACTAGTTCAGCTGTTTAGCTAAACATGAGCTCATGATCTAAATTTACACAATAATGAAGAAATCAGCTACAAGGGGAGACAACCAGCAAAAACTATCAATACCAGAATTAGATTCCCAAGGCCATCCATCAATTGTTGGAATAATCAGGTGCAAGGCAGAAAATATACATAAAACTGGAACTGAAACAAGGAACAAGGATGTTTTCCAAGACTGGTAGGATCTCTAAAACATTTTTAAAATACATGTCATTGATAAAGCTAAATACTCAAAGGTTGTGTAATACAACAGATTAAGCATTGAGAAGAGTGAAATTATGCTGTTTTGAAAACTATGGCAGGTGAGATTTTCTGCCTAATTATATAAGAAGATTTCTCTAAAAAATACACATTATTTCAATGACTTATTGGCTTTGAAATAAGTTAAGGGTATTTCAAATGGCTTGTCTGCAAAGAAAGGTGAGATGTAGGTTATCACAGGAAGTCGAGGGCAAAATAGGTCAATATATACATTGCTATATGGTGAACTAAACCTTAGGCCAGCAACAATGGAGAGGACCTGACCCTTAGAAACTTACAAGTAAGCTGGAATCTTCAAAAGTTCAAATCTTTATAAGTAAAATATTTATTAAAATGAATAACCAAGTGTTTTAATTGACATCAGAAGATCAAAACAATAAACCCTGAGAACATAGAAAAAAGATAAATAAAGATATGAGCAGAACTTAATACAACAGAAAAGGTATAAAATTGAGGTGATTTAGTAAGTCCAAAGAATCTTCTTTGAAAAGATTGAAAAGACACACTTTGATTAAGGAAAACAAAAACATAAGTAAAGAATATACAGAAAGAATCAGGACAATGTTATAGCAGAGAATATATGAAATGCCAGTAAATTTGAACACTTCTGTAAAGTGGACCATTTTGTAGCTCCTAAAGTTTACCAAACCTGACACAAGAGGAAATCATTTAAGGTCATCATGTCTGCCCTTGGCATTCTCGGAACGCCCTGGCCTCAGAATGCAGCATCTGTAGTCCATGGTAACCTGTGGAGAGGGGGCGGGGCTGAGGGAGGTTGTAACACTGCCCTCACTGAGGTAGTGGGTGTGGCCATCTCTGCTGTGACTGAACAAAGGGCAGGGGGGCAGGGGGCCCAGGGCAGGGCCCTCAGAGCCCGGCAGGTCCAGTGGGGTGTCACAAGCATTTAGGCCCCGAACAAAGGGCGCGTTCTTTGTCTGCACAGCTGCCCAAACTCCTCACCTTTCCATTCAGGCCGACCTCTTATTTGAAGTGTGTGTGGAACCTGTCCACGCAGTACACCTCGCTGCACAGCTAACCATAGGTCTGGGCATCGTAGCTTCCTGCCAGGTGACCGAAGTTCGCAGGCAGATGTGTCCCTGGGACACATGCAGAGAGGCTCCTGCCTGGGCCACCAGCCGCCCACTGCCCCTGCCCCAGACCCGGGGCCGCCAAGCAGCCCTGTCGGAGTCCCCTGCCTCTTGAGGGAGTATTGGACCAACACTTGTAGAAAACGGCGTTCTCGCGGGCAACTCATTGGAGGGACACAAATAAATCTTTGCCGACTTTCTGCTGAAGCTTACGAGCGTTCACACCTAAGCGTCTTACTAGTTCAGCTGTTTAGCTAAACATGAGCTCATGATCTAAATTTACACAATAATGAAGAAATCAGCTACAAGGGGAGACAACCAGCAAAAACTATCAATACCAGAATTAGATTCCCAAGGACATCCATCAATTGTTGGAATAATCAGGTGCAAGGCAGAAAATATACATAAAACTGGAACTGAAACAAGGAACAAGGATGTTTTCCAAGACTGGTAGGATCTCTAAAACATTTTTAAATTACATGTCATTGATAAAGCTAAATACTCAAAGGTTGTGTAATACAACAGATTAAGCATTGAGAAGAGTGAAATTATGCTGTTTTGAAAACTATGGCAGGTGAGATTTTCTGCCTAATTATATAAGAAGATTTCTCTAAAAAATACACATTATTTCAATGACTTATTGGCTGTGAAATAAGTTAAGGGTATTTCAAATGGCTTGTCTGCAAAGAAAGGTGAGATGTAGGTTATCACAGGAAGTCGAGGGGAAAATAGGTCAATATATACATTGCTATATGGTGAACTAAACCTTAGGCCAGTAACAATGGAGAGGACCTGACCCATAGAAACTTACAAGTAAGCTGGAATCTTCAAAAGTTCAAATCTTTATAAGTAAAATATTTATTAAAATGAATAACCAAGTGTTTTAATTGACATCAGAAGATCAAAACAATAAACCCTGAGAACATAGAAAAAAGATAAATAAAGATATGAGCAGAACTTAATACAACAGAAAACGTATAAAATTGAGGTGATTTAGTAAGTCCAAAGAATCTTCTTTGAAAAGATTGAAAAGACACACTTTGATTAAGGAAAACAAAAACATAAGTAAAGAATATACAGAAAGAATCAGGACAATGTTATAGCAGAGAATATATGAAATGCCAGTAAATTTGAACATTTCTGTAAAGTGGACCATTTCGTAGCTCCTAAAGTTTACCAAACCTGACACAAGAGGAAATCATTTAAGGTCATCATGTCTGCCCTTGGCATTCTCGGAACGCCCTGGCCTCAGAATGCAGCATCTGTAGTCCATGGTAACTTGCGGAGAGGGGGCGGGGCTGAGGGAGGTTGGAACACTGCCCTCACTGAGGGAGTGGGTGTGGCCATCTCTGCTGTGACTGAACAAAGGGCAGGGGAGCAGGGGGCCCAGGGCAGGGCCCTCAGAGCCCGGCAGGTCCAGTGGGGTGTCACAAGCATTTAGGCACAGACCAAAGGGCGCCTTCTTTGTCTGCACAGCTGCCCAAACTCTCACCTTTCCTTTCAGGCCGACCTCTTACTTGAAGTGTGTGTGGAACCTGTCCACGCAGTACACCTCGCTGCACAGCTAACCATAGGTCTGGGCATCGTAGCTTCCTGCCAGGTGACCGAAGTTCGCAGGCAGATGGGTCCCTGGGACACATGCAGAGAGGCTCCTGCCTGGGCCACAGGCCGCCCACTGCCCCTGCCCCAGACCGGGGGCCGCCAAGCAGCCCTGTCTGAGTCCCCTGCCTCTTGAGGGAGTATTGGACCAACACTTGTAGAAAACGGCGTTCTCGTGGGCAACTCATTGGAGGGACACAAATAAATCTTTGCCGACTTTCTGCTGAAGCTTACGAGCGTTCACACCTAAGCGTCTTACTTGTTCAGCTGTTTAGCTAAACATGAGCTCATGATCTAAATTTACACAATAATGAAGAAATCAGCTACAAGGGGAGACAACCAGCAAAAACTATCAATACCAGAATTAGATTCCCAAGGACATCCATCAATTGTTGGAATAATCAGGTGCAAGGCAGAAAATATACATAAAACTGGAACTAAAACAAGGAACAAGGATGTTTTCAAAGACTGGTAGGATCTCTAAAACATTTTTAAAGTACATGTCATTGATAAAGCTAAATACTCAAAGGTTGTGTAATACAACAGATTAAGCATTGAGAAGAGTGAAATTATGCTGTTTTGAAAACTATGGCAGGTGAGATTTTCTGCCTAATTATATAAGAAGATTTCTCTAAAAAATACACATTATTTCAATGACTTATTGGCTGTGAAATAAGTTAAGGGTATTTCAAATGGCTTGTCTGCAAAGAAAGGTGAGATGTAGGGGATCACAGAAAGTCGAGGGGAAAATAGGTCAATATATACATTGCTATATGGTGAACTAAACCTTAGGCCAGCAACAATGGAGAGGACCTGACCCTTAGAAACTTACAAGTAAGCTGGAATCTTCAAAAGTTCAAATCTTTATAAGTAAAATATTTATTAAAATGAATAACCAAGTGTTTTAATTGACATCAGAAGATCAAAACAATAAACCCTGAGAACATAGAAAAAAGATAAATAAAGATATGAGCAGAACTTAATACAACAGAAAACGTATAAAATTGACGTGATTTAGTAAGTCCAAAGAATCTTCTTTGAAAAGATTGAAAAGACACACTTTGATTAAGGAAAACAAAAACATAAGTAAAGAATATACAGAAAGAATCAGGACAATGTTATAGCAGAGAATATATGAAATGCCAGTAAATTTGAACATTTCTGTAAAGTGGACCATTTCCTAGCTCCTAAAGTTTACCAACCCTGACACAAGAGGAAATCATTTAAGGTCATCATGTCTGCCCTTGGCATTCTCGGAACACCCTGGCCTCAGAATGCAGCATCTGTAGTCC
Source organism: Mesoplodon mirus (assembly GCF_964341445.2). Taxonomy (NCBI): domain Eukaryota; kingdom Metazoa; phylum Chordata; class Mammalia; order Artiodactyla; family Ziphiidae; genus Mesoplodon; species Mesoplodon mirus. The sequence goes on along the minus strand of NC_138976.1, from coordinate 122,537,764 downwards.
ATGGTAACCTGCGGAGAGGGGGCGGGGCTGAGGGAGGTTGGAACACTGCCCTCACTGAGGGAGTGGGTGTGGCCATCTCTGCTGTGACTGAACAAAGGGCAGGGGAGCAGGGGGCCCAGGGCAGGGCCCTCAGAGCCCGGCAGGTCCAGTGGGGTGTCACAAGCATTTAGGCACAGACCAAAGGGCGCCTTCTTTGTCTGCACAGCTGCCCAAACTCTCACCTTTCCTTTCAGGCCGACCTCTTACTTGAAGTGTGTGTGGAACCTGTCCACGCAGTACACCTCGCTGCACAGCTAACCATAGGTCTGGGCATGGTAGCTTCCTGCAAGGTGACCGAAGTTCGCAGGCAGATGGGTCCCTGGGACACATGCAGAGAGGCTCCTGCCTGGGCCACAGGCCGCCCACTGCCCCTGCCACAGGCCGGGGGCCGCCAAGCAGCCCTGTCGGAGTCCCCTGCCTCTTGAGGGAGTATTGGACCAACACTTGTAGAAAACGGCGTTCTCGCGGGCAACTCATTGGAGGGACACAAATAAATCTTTGCCGACTTTCTGCTGAAGCTTACGAGCGTTCACACCTAAGCGTCTTACAAGGTCAGCTGTTTAGCTAAACATGAGCTCATGATCTAAATTTACACAATAATGAAGAAATCAGCTACAAGGGGAGACAACCAGCAAAAACTATCAATACCAGAATTAGATTCCCAAGGCCATCCATCAATTGTTGGAATAATCAGGTGCAAGGCAGAAAATATACATAAAACTGGAACTGAAACAAGGAACAAGGATGTTTTCAAAGACTGGTAGGATCTCTAAAACATTTTTAAAGTACATGTCATTGATAAAGCTAAATACTCAAAGGTTGTGTAATACAACAGATTAAGCATTGAGAAGAGTGAAATTATGCTGTTTTGAAAACTATGGCAGGTGAGATTTTCTGCCTAATTATATAAGAAGATTTCTCTAAAAAATACACATTATTTCAATGACTTATTGGCTGTGAAATAGTTAAGGGTATTTCAAATGGCTTCTCTGCAAAGAAAGGTGAGATGTAGGGGATCACAGAAAGTCGAGGGGAAAATAGGTCAATATATACATTGCTATATGGTGAACTAAACCTTAGGCCAGCAACAATGGAGAGGACCTGACCCTTAGAAACTTACAAGTAAGCTGGAATCTTCAAAAGTTCAAATCTTTATAAGTAAAATATTTATTAAAATGAATAACCAAGTGTTTTAATTGACATTAGAAGATCAAAACAATAAACCCTGAGAACATAGAAAAGAGATAAATAAAGATATGAGCAGAACTTAATACAACAGAAAACGTATAAAATTGAGGTGATTTAGTAAGTCCAAAGAATCTTCTTTGAAAAGATTGAAAAGACACACTTTGATTAAGGAAAACAAAAACATAAGTAAAGAATATACAGAAAGAATCAGGACAATGTTATAGCAGAGAATATATGAAATGCCAGTAAATTTGAACATTTCTGTCAACTGGACCATTTCCTAGCTCCTAAAGTTTACCAAACCTGACACAAGAGGAAATCATTTAAGGTCATCATGTCTGCCCTTGGCATTCTCGGAACGCCCTGGCCTCAGAATGCAGCATCTGTAGTCCATGGTAACCTGCGGAGAGGGGGCGGGGCTGAGGGAGGTTGGAACACTGCCCTCACTGAGGGAGTGGGTGTGGCCATCTCTGCTGTGACTGAACAAAGGGCAGGGGAGCCGGGGGCCCAGGGCAGGGCCCTCAGAGCCCGGCAGGTACAGTGGGGTGTCACAAGCATTTATGCCCCGAACAAAGGGCGCGTTCTTTGTCTGCACAGCTGCCCAAACTCTCTCCTTTCCATTCATGCCGACCTCTTACTTGAAGTGTGTGTGGAACCTGTCCGCGCAGTACACCACGCTGCACAGCTAACCATAGGTCTGGGCATCGTAGCTTCCTGCCAGGTGACCGAAGTTCGCAGGCAGATGGGTCCCTGGGACACATGCAGAGAGGCTCCTGCTTGGGCCACAGGCCGCCCACAGTCCCTGCCATAGACCGGGGGCCGCCAAGCCGCCCTGTCTGAGTCCCCTGCCTCTTGAGGGAGTATTGGACCAACACATGTAGAAAACGGCGTTCTCGCGGGCAACTCATTGGAGGGACACAAATAAATCTTTGCCGACTTTCTGCTGAAGCTTACGAGCATTCACACCTAAGTGTCTTACAAGGTCAGCTGTTTAGCTAAACATGAGTTCATGATCTAAATTTACACAATAATGAAGAAATCAGCTACAAGGTGAGACAACCAGCAAAAACTATCAATAGCAGAATTAGATTCCTAAGGCCATCCATCAATTGTTGGAATAATCAGGTGCAAGGCAGAAAATATACATAAAACTGGAACTGAAACAAGGAACAAGGATGTTTTCAAAGACTGGTAGGATCTCTAAATCATTTTTAAAGTACATGTCATTGATAAAGCTAAATACTCAAAGGTTGTGTAATACAACAGATTAAGCATTGAGAAGAGTGAAATTATGCTGTTTTGAAAACTATGGCAGGTGAGATTTTCTGCCTAATTATATAAGAAGATTTCTCTAAAAAATACACATTATTTCAATGACTTATTGGCTGTGAAATAAGTTAAGGGTATTTCAAATGGCTTGTCTGCAAAGAAAGGAGAGATGTAGGGGATCACAGAAAGTCGAGGGGAAAATAGGTCAATATATACATTGCTATATGGTGAACTAAACCTTAGGCCAGCAACAATGGAGAGGACCTGACCCTTAGAAACTTACAAGTAAGCTGGAATCTTCAAAAGTTCAAATCTTTATAAGTAAAATATTTATTAAAATGAATAACCAAGTGTTTTAATTGACATCAGAAGATCAAAACAATAAACCCTGAGAACATAGAAAAAAGATAAATAAAGATATGAGCAGAACTTAATACAACAGAAAACGTATAAAATTGAGGTGATTTAGTAAGTCCAAAGAATCTTCTTTGAAAAGATTGAAAAGACACACTTTGATTAAGGAAAACAAAAACATAAGTAAAGAATATACAGAAAGAATCAGGACAATGTTATAGCAGAGAATATATGAAATGCCAGTAAATTTGAACATTTCTGTAAAGTGGACCATTCCGTAGCTCCTAAAGTTTACCAAACCTGACACAAGAGGAAATCATTTAAGGTCATCATGTCTGCCCTTGGCATTCTCAGAACGCCCTGGCCTCAGAATGCAGCATCTGTAGTCCATGGTAACCTGCGGAGAGGGGGCAGGGCTGAGGGAGGTTGGAACACTGCCCTCACTGAGGGAGTGGGTGTGGCCATCTCTGCTGTGACTGAACAAAGGGCAGGGGAGCAGGGGGCCCAGTGCAGGGCCCTCAGAGCCCGGCAGGTCCAGTGGGGTGTCACAAGCATTTAGGCCCAGACCAAAGGGCGCCTTCTTTGTCTGCACAGCTGCCCAAACTCTCACCTTTCCTTTCAGGCCGACCTCTTACTTGAAGTGTGTGTGGAACCTGTCCACGCAGTACACGTCGCTGCACAGCTAACCATAGGTCTGGGCATCGTAGCTTCCTGCCAGGTGACCGAAGTTCGCAGGCAGATGTGTCCCTGGGACACATGCAGAGAGGCTCCTGCCTGGGCCACCAGCCGCCCACTACCCCTGCCCCAGACCCGGGGCCGCCAAGCAGCCCTGTCGGAGTCCCCTGCCTCTTGAGGGAGTATTGGACCAACACTTGTAGAAAACGGCGTTCTCGCGGGCAACTCATTGGAGGGACACAAATAAATCTTTGCCGACTTTCTGCTGAAGCTTACGAGCATTCACACCTAAGCGTCTTACTAGTTCAGCTGTTTAGCTAAACATGAGCTCATGATCTAAATTTACACAATAATGAAGAAATCAGCTACAAGGGGAGACAACCAGCAAAAACTATCAATACCAGAATTAGATTCCCAAGGCCATCCATCAATTGTTGGAATAATCAGGTGCAAGGCCGAAAATATACATAAAACTGGAACTGAAACAAGGAACAAGGATGTTTTCCAAGACTGGTAGGATCTCTAAAACATTTTTAAAATACATGTCATTGATAAAGCTAAATACTCAAAGGTTGTGTAATACAACAGATTAAGCATTGAGAAGAGTGAAATTATGCTGTTTTGAAAACTATGGCAGGTGAGATTTTCTGCCTAATTATATAAGAAGATTTCTCTAAAAAATACACATTATTTCCATGACTTATTGGCTGTGAAATAAGTTAAGGGTATTTCAAATGGCTTGTCTGCAAAGAAAGGTGAGATGTAGGTTATCACAGGAAGTCGAGGGGAAAATAGGTCAATATATACATTGCTATATGGTGAACTAAACCTTAGGCCAGCAACAATGGAGAGGACCTGACCCTTAGAAACTTACAAGTAAGCTGGAATCTTCAAAAGTTCAAATCTTTATAAGTAAAATATTTATTAAAATGAATAACCAAGTGTTTTAATTGACATCAGAAGATCAAAACAATAAACCCTGAGAACATAGAAAAAAGATAAATAAAGATATGAGCAGAACTTAATACAACAGAAAACGTATAAAATTGAGGTGATTTAGTAAGTCCAAAGAATCTTCTTTGAAAAGATTGAAAAGACACACTTTGATTAAGGAAAACAAAAACATAAGTAAAGAATATACAGAAAGAATCAGGACAATGTTATAGCAGAGAATATATGAAATGCCAGTAAATTTGAACATTTCTGTAAAGTGGACCATTTCGTAGCTCCTAAAGTTTACCAAACCTGACACAAGAGGAAATCATTTAAGGTCATCATGTCGGCCCTTGGCATTCTCGGAACGCCCTGGCATCAGAATGCAGCATCTGTAGTCCATGGTAACCTGCGGAGAGGGGGCGGGGCTGAGGGAGGTTGGAACACTGCCCTCACTGAGGGAGTGGGTGTGGCCATCTCTGCTGTGACTGAACAAATTTCAGGGGAGCAGGGGGCCCAGGGCAGGGCCCTCAGAGCCCGGCAGGTCCAGTGGGGTGTCACAAGCATTTAGGCCCAGACCAAAGGGTGCCTTCTTTGTCTGCACAGCTGCCCAAACTCTCACCTTCCCATTCAGGCCGACCTCTTACTTGAAGTTTGTGTGGAACCTCTCTGCGCAGTACACCTCGCTGCACGGCTAACCATAGGTCTGGGCATCGTAGCTTCCTCCCAGGTGACCGAAGTTCGCAAGCAGTTGTTTCCCTGGGACACATGCAGAGAGGCTCCTGCCTGGGCCACCGGCCGCCCACTGCCCCTGCCCCAGACCGGGGGCCGCCAAGCAGCCCTGTCAGTGTCCCCTGCCTCTTGAGGGAGTATTGGACCAACACTTGTAGAAAACGTCGTTCTCACGGGTAACTCATTGGAGGGACACAAATAAATCTTTGCCGACTTTCTGCTGAAGCTTACGAGCGTTCACACCTAAGCATCTTACTAGTTCAGCTGTTTAGCTAAACATGAGCTCATGATCTACATTTACACAATAATGAAGAAATCAGCTACAAGGGGAGACAACCAGCAAAAACTATCAATACCAGAATTAGATTCCCAAGGACATCCATCAATTGTTGGAATAATCAGGTGCAAGGCAGAAAATATACATAAAACTGGAACTGAAACAAGGAACAAGGATGTTTTCCAAGACTGGTAGGATCTCTAAAACTTTTTTAAAGTACATGTCATTGATAAAGCTAAATACTCAAAGGTTGTGTAATACAACAGATTAAGCATTGAGAAGAGTGAAATTATGCTGTTTTGAAAACTATGGCAGGTGAGATTCTCTGCCTAATTATATAAGAAGATTTCTCTAAAAACTACACATTATTTCAATGACTTATTGGCTGTGAAATAAGTTAAGGGTATTTCAAATGGCTTGTCTGCAAAGAAAGGTGAGATGTAGGGGATCACAGAAAGTCGAGGGGAAAATAGGTCAATATATACATTGCTATATGGTGAACTAAACCTTAGGCCAGCAACAATGGAGAGGACCTGACCCTTAGAAACTTACAAGTAAGCTGGAATCTTCAAAAGTTCAAATCTTTATAAGTAAAATATTTATTAAAATGAATAACCAAGTGTTTTAATTGACATCAGAAGATCAAAACAATAAACCCTGAGAACATAGAAAAAAGATAAATAAAGATATGAGCAGAACTTAATACAACAGAAAACGTATAAAATTGAGGTGATTTAGTAAGTCCAAAGAATCTTCTTTGAAAAGATTGAAAAGACACACTTTGATTAAGGAAAACAAAAACATAAGTAAAGAATATACAGAAAGAATCAGGACAATGTTATAGCAGAGAATATATGAAATGCCAGTAAATTTGAACATTTCTGTAAAGTGGACCATTTCCTAGCTCCTAAAGTTTACCAACCCTGACACAAGAGGAAATCATTTAAGGTCATCATGTCTGCCCTTGGCATTCTCGGAACGCCCTGGCCTCAGAATGCAGCATCTGTAGTCCATGGTAACCTGCGGAGAGGGGGCGGGGCTGAGGGAGGTTGGAACACTGCCCTCACTGAGGGAGTGGGTGTGGCCATCTCTGCTGTGACTGAACAAAGGGCAGGGGAGCAGGGGGCCCAGGGCAGGGCCCTCAGAGCCCGGCAGGTCCAGTGGGGTGTCACAAGCATTTAGGCCCAGACCAAAGGGCGCCTTCTTTGTCTGCACAGCTGCCCAAACTCCTCACCTTTCCATTCAGGCCGACCTCTTACTTGAAGTGTGTGTGGAACCTGTCCACGCAGTACACCTCGCTGCACAGCTAACCATAGGTCTGGGCATCGTAGCTTCCTGCCAGGTGACCGAAGTTCGCAGGCAGATGGGTCCCTGGGACACATGCAGAGAGGCTCCTGCCTGGGCCACCAGCCGCCCACTGCCCCTGCCCCAGACCCGGGGACGCCAAGCAGCCCTGTCGGAGTCCCCTGCCTCTTGAGGGAGTATTGGACCAACACTTGTAGAAAACGGCGTTCTCGCGGGCAACTCATTGGAGGGACACAAATAAATCTTTGCCGACTTTCTGCTGAAGCTTACGAGCATTCACACCTAAGTGTCTTACAAGGTCAGCTGTTTAGCTAAACATGAGTTCATGATCTAAATTTACACAATAATGAAGAAATCAGCTACAATCGGAGACAACCAGCAAAAACTATCAATACCAGTATTACATTCCCAAGGCCATCCATCAATTGTTGGAATAATCAGGTGCAAGGCAGAAAATATACATAAAACTGGAACTGAAACAAGGAACAAGGATGTTTTCAAAGACTGGTAGGATCTCTAAAACATTTTTAAAGTACATGTCATTGATAAAGCTAAATAATCAAAGGTTGTGTAATACAACTGATTAAGCATTGAGAAGAGTGAAATTATGCTGTTTTGAAAACTATGGCAGGTGAGATTTTCTGCCTAATTATATAAGAAGATTTCTCTAAAAAATACACATTATTTCAATGACTTATTGGCTGTGAAATAAGTTAAGGGTATTTCAAATGGCTTGTCTGCAAAGAAAGGTGAGATGTAGGGGATCACAGAAAGTCGAGGGGAAAATAGGTCAATATATACATTGCTATATGGTGAACTAAACCTTAGGCCAGCAACAATGGAGAGGACCTGACCCTTAGAAACTTACAAGTAAGCTGGAATCTTCAAAAGTTCAAATCTTTATAAGTAAAATATTTATTAAAATGAATAACCAAGTGTTTTAATTGACATCAGAAGATCAAAACAATAAACCCTGAGAACATAGAAAAAAGATAAATAAAGATATGAGCAGAACTTAATACAACAGAAAACGTATAAAATTGAGGTGATTTAGTAAGTCCAAAGAATCTTCTTTGAAAAGATTGAAAAGACACACTTTGATTAAGGAAAACAAAAACATAAGTAAAGAATATACAGAAAGAATCAGGACAATGTTATAGCAGAGAATATATGAAATGCCAGTAAATTTGAACATTTCTGTAAAGTGGACCATTTCCTAGCTCCTAAAGTTTACCAAACCTGACACAAGAGGAAATCATTTAAGGTCATCATGTCTGCCCTTGGCATTCTCAGAACGCCCTGGCCTCAGAATGCAGCATCTGTAGTCCATGGTAACCTGCGGAGAGGGGGCAGGGCTGAGGGAGGTTGGAACACTTCCCTCACTGAGGGAGTGGGTGTGGCCATCTCTGCTGTGACTGAACAAAGGGCAGGGGAGCAGGGGGCCCAGTGCAGGGCCCTCAGAGCCCGGCAGGTCCAGTGGGGTGTCACAAGCATTTAGGCCCAGACCAAAGGGCGCCTTCTTTGTCTGCACAGCTGCCCAAACTCTCACCTTTCCTTTCAGGCCGCCCTCTTACTTGAAGTGTGTGTGGAACCTGTCCACGCAGTACACGTCGCTGCACAGCTAACCATAGGTCTGGGCATCGTAGCTTCCTGCCAGGTGACCGAAGTTCGCAGGCAGATGTGTCCCTGGGACACATGCAGAGAGGCTCCTGCCTGGGCCACCAGCCGCCCACTGCCCCTGCCCCAGACCCGGGGCCGCCAAGCAGCCCTGTCGGAGTCCCCTGCCTCTTGAGGGAGTATTGGACCAACACTTGTAGAAAACGGCGTTCTCGCGGGCAACTCATTGGAGGGACACAAATAAATCTTTGCCGACTTTCTGCTGAAGCTTACGAGCATTCACACCTAAGCGACTTACTAGTTCAGCTGTTTAGCTAAACATGAGCTCATGATCTAAATTTACACAATAATGAAGAAATCAGCTACAAGGGGAGACAACCAGCAAAAACTATCAATACCAGAATTAGATTCCCAAGGCCATCCATCAATTGTTGGAATAATCAGGTGCAAGGCAGAAAATATACATAAAACTGGAACTGAAACAAGGAACAAGGATGTTTTCCAAGACTGGTAGGATCTCTAAAACATTTTTAAAATACATGTCATTGATAAAGCTAAATACTCAAAGGTTGTGTAATACAACAGATTAAGCATTGAGAAGAGTGAAATTATGCTGTTTTGAAAACTATGGCAGGTGAGATTTTCTGCCTAATTATATAAGAAGATTTCTCTAAAAAATACACATTATTTCAATGACTTATTGGCTTTGAAATAAGTTAAGGGTATTTCAAATGGCTTGTCTGCAAAGAAAGGTGAGATGTAGGTTATCACAGGAAGTCGAGGGCAAAATAGGTCAATATATACATTGCTATATGGTGAACTAAACCTTAGGCCAGCAACAATGGAGAGGACCTGACCCTTAGAAACTTACAAGTAAGCTGGAATCTTCAAAAGTTCAAATCTTTATAAGTAAAATATTTATTAAAATGAATAACCAAGTGTTTTAATTGACATCAGAAGATCAAAACAATAAACCCTGAGAACATAGAAAAAAGATAAATAAAGATATGAGCAGAACTTAATACAACAGAAAAGGTATAAAATTGAGGTGATTTAGTAAGTCCAAAGAATCTTCTTTGAAAAGATTGAAAAGACACACTTTGATTAAGGAAAACAAAAACATAAGTAAAGAATATACAGAAAGAATCAGGACAATGTTATAGCAGAGAATATATGAAATGCCAGTAAATTTGAACACTTCTGTAAAGTGGACCATTTTGTAGCTCCTAAAGTTTACCAAACCTGACACAAGAGGAAATCATTTAAGGTCATCATGTCTGCCCTTGGCATTCTCGGAACGCCCTGGCCTCAGAATGCAGCATCTGTAGTCCATGGTAACCTGTGGAGAGGGGGCGGGGCTGAGGGAGGTTGTAACACTGCCCTCACTGAGGTAGTGGGTGTGGCCATCTCTGCTGTGACTGAACAAAGGGCAGGGGGGCAGGGGGCCCAGGGCAGGGCCCTCAGAGCCCGGCAGGTCCAGTGGGGTGTCACAAGCATTTAGGCCCCGAACAAAGGGCGCGTTCTTTGTCTGCACAGCTGCCCAAACTCCTCACCTTTCCATTCAGGCCGACCTCTTACTTGAAGTGTGTGTGGAACCTGTCCACGCAGTACACCTCGCTGCACAGCTAACCATAGGTCTGGGCATCGTAGCTTCCTGCCAGGTGACCGAAGTTCGCAGGCAGATGTGTCCCTGGGACACATGCAGAGAGGCTCCTGCCTGGGCCACCAGCCGCCCACTGCCCCTGCCCCAGACCCGGGGCCGCCAAGCAGCCCTGTCGGAGTCCCCTGCCTCTTGAGGGAGTATTGGACCAACACTTGTAGAAAACGGCGTTCTCGCGGGCAACTCATTGGAGGGACACAAATAAATCTTTGCCGACTTTCTGCTGAAGCTTACGAGCGTTCACACCTAAGCGTCTTACTAGTTCAGCTGTTTAGCTAAACATGAGCTCATGATCTAAATTTACACAATAATGAAGAAATCAGCTACAAGGGGAGACAACCAGCAAAAACTATCAATACCAGAATTAGATTCCCAAGGACATCCATCAATTGTTGGAATAATCAGGTGCAAGGCAGAAAATATACATAAAACTGGAACTGAAACAAGGAACAAGGATGTTTTCCAAGACTGGTAGGATCTCTAAAACATTTTTAAATTACATGTCATTGATAAAGCTAAATACTCAAAGGTTGTGTAATACAACAGATTAAGCATTGAGAAGAGTGAAATTATGCTGTTTTGAAAACTATGGCAGGTGAGATTTTCTGCCTAATTATATAAGAAGATTTCTCTAAAAAATACACATTATTTCAATGACTTATTGGCTGTGAAATAAGTTAAGGGTATTTCAAATGGCTTGTCTGCAAAGAAAGGTGAGATGTAGGTTATCACAGGAAGTCGAGGGGAAAATAGGTCAATATATACATTGCTATATGGTGAACTAAACCTTAGGCCAGTAACAATGGAGAGGACCTGACCCATAGAAACTTACAAGTAAGCTGGAATCTTCAAAAGTTCAAATCTTTATAAGTAAAATATTTATTAAAATGAATAACCAAGTGTTTTAATTGACATCAGAAGATCAAAACAATAAACCCTGAGAACATAGAAAAAAGATAAATAAAGATATGAGCAGAACTTAATACAACAGAAAACGTATAAAATTGAGGTGATTTAGTAAGTCCAAAGAATCTTCTTTGAAAAGATTGAAAAGACACACTTTGATTAAGGAAAACAAAAACATAAGTAAAGAATATACAGAAAGAATCAGGACAATGTTATAGCAGAGAATATATGAAATGCCAGTAAATTTGAACATTTCTGTAAAGTGGACCATTTCGTAGCTCCTAAAGTTTACCAAACCTGACACAAGAGGAAATCATTTAAGGTCATCATGTCTGCCCTTGGCATTCTCGGAACGCCCTGGCCTCAGAATGCAGCATCTGTAGTCCATGGTAACTTGCGGAGAGGGGGCGGGGCTGAGGGAGGTTGGAACACTGCCCTCACTGAGGGAGTGGGTGTGGCCATCTCTGCTGTGACTGAACAAAGGGCAGGGGAGCAGGGGGCCCAGGGCAGGGCCCTCAGAGCCCGGCAGGTCCAGTGGGGTGTCACAAGCATTTAGGCACAGACCAAAGGGCGCCTTCTTTGTCTGCACAGCTGCCCAAACTCTCACCTTTCCTTTCAGGCCGACCTCTTACTTGAAGTGTGTGTGGAACCTGTCCACGCAGTACACCTCGCTGCACAGCTAACCATAGGTCTGGGCATCGTAGCTTCCTGCCAGGTGACCGAAGTTCGCAGGCAGATGGGTCCCTGGGACACATGCAGAGAGGCTCCTGCCTGGGCCACAGGCCGCCCACTGCCCCTGCCCCAGACCGGGGGCCGCCAAGCAGCCCTGTCTGAGTCCCCTGCCTCTTGAGGGAGTATTGGACCAACACTTGTAGAAAACGGCGTTCTCGTGGGCAACTCATTGGAGGGACACAAATAAATCTTTGCCGACTTTCTGCTGAAGCTTACGAGCGTTCACACCTAAGCGTCTTACTTGTTCAGCTGTTTAGCTAAACATGAGCTCATGATCTAAATTTACACAATAATGAAGAAATCAGCTACAAGGGGAGACAACCAGCAAAAACTATCAATACCAGAATTAGATTCCCAAGGACATCCATCAATTGTTGGAATAATCAGGTGCAAGGCAGAAAATATACATAAAACTGGAACTAAAACAAGGAACAAGGATGTTTTCAAAGACTGGTAGGATCTCTAAAACATTTTTAAAGTACATGTCATTGATAAAGCTAAATACTCAAAGGTTGTGTAATACAACAGATTAAGCATTGAGAAGAGTGAAATTATGCTGTTTTGAAAACTATGGCAGGTGAGATTTTCTGCCTAATTATATAAGAAGATTTCTCTAAAAAATACACATTATTTCAATGACTTATTGGCTGTGAAATAAGTTAAGGGTATTTCAAATGGCTTGTCTGCAAAGAAAGGTGAGATGTAGGGGATCACAGAAAGTCGAGGGGAAAATAGGTCAATATATACATTGCTATATGGTGAACTAAACCTTAGGCCAGCAACAATGGAGAGGACCTGACCCTTAGAAACTTACAAGTAAGCTGGAATCTTCAAAAGTTCAAATCTTTATAAGTAAAATATTTATTAAAATGAATAACCAAGTGTTTTAATTGACATCAGAAGATCAAAACAATAAACCCTGAGAACATAGAAAAAAGATAAATAAAGATATGAGCAGAACTTAATACAACAGAAAACGTATAAAATTGACGTGATTTAGTAAGTCCAAAGAATCTTCTTTGAAAAGATTGAAAAGACACACTTTGATTAAGGAAAACAAAAACATAAGTAAAGAATATACAGAAAGAATCAGGACAATGTTATAGCAGAGAATATATGAAATGCCAGTAAATTTGAACATTTCTGTAAAGTGGACCATTTCCTAGCTCCTAAAGTTTACCAACCCTGACACAAGAGGAAATCATTTAAGGTCATCATGTCTGCCCTTGGCATTCTCGGAACACCCTGGCCTCAGAATGCAGCATCTGTAGTCCATGGTAACCTGCGGAGAGGGGGCGGGGCTGAGGGAGGTTGGAACACTGCCCTCACTGAGGGAGTGGGTGTGGCCATCTCTGCTGTGACTGAACAAAGGGCAGGGGAGCAGGGGGCCCAGGGCAGGGCCCTCAGAGCCCGGCAGGTCCAGTGGGGTGTCACAAGCATTTAGGCACAGACCAAAGGGCGCCTTCTTTGTCTGCACAGCTGCCCAAACTCTCACCTTTCCTTTCAGGCCGACCTCTTACTTGAAGTGTGTGTGGAACCTGTCCACGCAGTACACCTCGCTGCACAGCTAACCATAGGTCTGGGCATGGTAGCTTCCTGCAAGGTGACCGAAGTTCGCAGGCAGATGGGTCCCTGGGACACATGCAGAGAGGCTCCTGCCTGGGCCACAGGCCGCCCACTGCCCCTGCCACAGGCCGGGGGCCGCCAAGCAGCCCTGTCGGAGTCCCCTGCCTCTTGAGGGAGTATTGGACCAACACTTGTAGAAAACGGCGTTCTCGCGGGCAACTCATTGGAGGGACACAAATAAATCTTTGCCGACTTTCTGCTGAAGCTTACGAGCGTTCACACCTAAGCGTCTTACAAGGTCAGCTGTTTAGCTAAACATGAGCTCATGATCTAAATTTACACAATAATGAAGAAATCAGCTACAAGGGGAGACAACCAGCAAAAACTATCAATACCAGAATTAGATTCCCAAGGCCATCCATCAATTGTTGGAATAATCAGGTGCAAGGCAGAAAATATACATAAAACTGGAACTGAAACAAGGAACAAGGATGTTTTCAAAGACTGGTAGGATCTCTAAAACATTTTTAAAGTACATGTCATTGATAAAGCTAAATACTCAAAGGTTGTGTAATACAACAGATTAAGCATTGAGAAGAGTGAAATTATGCTGTTTTGAAAACTATGGCAGGTGAGATTTTCTGCCTAATTATATAAGAAGATTTCTCTAAAAAATACACATTATTTCAATGACTTATTGGCTGTGAAATAGTTAAGGGTATTTCAAATGGCTTCTCTGCAAAGAAAGGTGAGATGTAGGGGATCACAGAAAGTCGAGGGGAAAATAGGTCAATATATACATTGCTATATGGTGAACTAAACCTTAGGCCAGCAACAATGGAGAGGACCTGACCCTTAGAAACTTACAAGTAAGCTGGAATCTTCAAAAGTTCAAATCTTTATAAGTAAAATATTTATTAAAATGAATAACCAAGTGTTTTAATTGACATTAGAAGATCAAAACAATAAACCCTGAGAACATAGAAAAGAGATAAATAAAGATATGAGCAGAACTTAATACAACAGAAAACGTATAAAATTGAGGTGATTTAGTAAGTCCAAAGAATCTTCTTTGAAAAGATTGAAAAGACACACTTTGATTAAGGAAAACAAAAACATAAGTAAAGAATATACAGAAAGAATCAGGACAATGTTATAGCAGAGAATATATGAAATGCCAGTAAATTTGAACATTTCTGTCAACTGGACCATTTCCTAGCTCCTAAAGTTTACCAAACCTGACACAAGAGGAAATCATTTAAGGTCATCATGTCTGCCCTTGGCATTCTCGGAACGCCCTGGCCTCAGAATGCAGCATCTGTAGTCCATGGTAACCTGCGGAGAGGGGGCGGGGCTGAGGGAGGTTGGAACACTGCCCTCACTGAGGGAGTGGGTGTGGCCATCTCTGCTGTGACTGAACAAAGGGCAGGGGAGCCGGGGGCCCAGGGCAGGGCCCTCAGAGCCCGGCAGGTACAGTGGGGTGTCACAAGCATTTATGCCCCGAACAAAGGGCGCGTTCTTTGTCTGCACAGCTGCCCAAACTCTCTCCTTTCCATTCATGCCGACCTCTTACTTGAAGTGTGTGTGGAACCTGTCCGCGCAGTACACCACGCTGCACAGCTAACCATAGGTCTGGGCATCGTAGCTTCCTGCCAGGTGACCGAAGTTCGCAGGCAGATGGGTCCCTGGGACACATGCAGAGAGGCTCCTGCTTGGGCCACAGGCCGCCCACAGTCCCTGCCATAGACCGGGGGCCGCCAAGCCGCCCTGTCTGAGTCCCCTGCCTCTTGAGGGAGTATTGGACCAACACATGTAGAAAACGGCGTTCTCGCGGGCAACTCATTGGAGGGACACAAATAAATCTTTGCCGACTTTCTGCTGAAGCTTACGAGCATTCACACCTAAGTGTCTTACAAGGTCAGCTGTTTAGCTAAACATGAGTTCATGATCTAAATTTACACAATAATGAAGAAATCAGCTACAAGGTGAGACAACCAGCAAAAACTATCAATAGCAGAATTAGATTCCTAAGGCCATCCATCAATTGTTGGAATAATCAGGTGCAAGGCAGAAAATATACATAAAACTGGAACTGAAACAAGGAACAAGGATGTTTTCAAAGACTGGTAGGATCTCTAAATCATTTTTAAAGTACATGTCATTGATAAAGCTAAATACTCAAAGGTTGTGTAATACAACAGATTAAGCATTGAGAAGAGTGAAATTATGCTGTTTTGAAAACTATGGCAGGTGAGATTTTCTGCCTAATTATATAAGAAGATTTCTCTAAAAAATACACATTATTTCAATGACTTATTGGCTGTGAAATAAGTTAAGGGTATTTCAAATGGCTTGTCTGCAAAGAAAGGAGAGATGTAGGGGATCACAGAAAGTCGAGGGGAAAATAGGTCAATATATACATTGCTATATGGTGAACTAAACCTTAGGCCAGCAACAATGGAGAGGACCTGACCCTTAGAAACTTACAAGTAAGCTGGAATCTTCAAAAGTTCAAATCTTTATAAGTAAAATATTTATTAAAATGAATAACCAAGTGTTTTAATTGACATCAGAAGATCAAAACAATAAACCCTGAGAACATAGAAAAAAGATAAATAAAGATATGAGCAGAACTTAATACAACAGAAAAGGTATAAAATTGAGGTGATTTAGTAAGTCCAAAGAATCTTCTTTGAAAAGATTGAAAAGACACACTTTGATTAAGGAAAACAAAAACATAAGTAAAGAATATACAGAAAGAATCAGGACAATGTTATAGCAGAGAATATATGAAATGCCAGTAAATTTGAACATTTCTGTAAAGTGGACCATTCCGTAGCTCCTAAAGTTTACCAAACCTGACACAAGAGGAAATCATTTAAGGTCATCATGTCTGCCCTTGGCATTCTCAGAACGCCCTGGCCTCAGAATGCAGCATCTGTAGTCCATGGTAACCTGCGGAGAGGGGGCAGGGCTGAGGGAGGTTGGAACACTGCCCTCACTGAGGGAGTGGGTGTGGCCATCTCTGCTGTGACTGAACAAAGGGCAGGGGAGCAGGGGGCCCAGTGCAGGGCCCTCAGAGCCCGGCAGGTCCAGTGGGGTGTCACAAGCATTTAGGCCCAGACCAAAGGGCGCCTTCTTTGTCTGCACAGCTGCCCAAACTCTCACCTTTCCTTTCAGGCCGACCTCTTACTTGAAGTGTGTGTGGAACCTGTCCACGCAGTACACGTCGCTGCACAGCTAACCATAGGTCTGGGCATCGTAGCTTCCTGCCAGGTGACCGAAGTTCGCAGGCAGATGTGTCCCTGGGACACATGCAGAGAGGCTCCTGCCTGGGCCACCAGCCGCCCACTACCCCTGCCCCAGACCCGGGGCCGCCAAGCAGCCCTGTCGGAGTCCCCTGCCTCTTGAGGGAGTATTGGACCAACACTTGTAGAAAACGGCGTTCTCGCGGGCAACTCATTGGAGGGACACAAATAAATCTTTGCCGACTTTCTGCTGAAGCTTACGAGCATTCACACCTAAGCGTCTTACTAGTTCAGCTGTTTAGCTAAACATGAGCTCATGATCTAAATTTACACAATAATGAAGAAATCAGCTACAAGGGGAGACAACCAGCAAAAACTATCAATACCAGAATTAGATTCCCAAGGCCATCCATCAATTGTTGGAATAATCAGGTGCAAGGCCGAAAATATACATAAAACTGGAACTGAAACAAGGAACAAGGATGTTTTCCAAGACTGGTAGGATCTCTAAAACATTTTTAAAATACATGTCATTGATAAAGCTAAATACTCAAAGGTTGTGTAATACAACAGATTAAGCATTGAGAAGAGTGAAATTATGCTGTTTTGAAAACTATGGCAGGTGAGATTTTCTGCCTAATTATATAAGAAGATTTCTCTAAAAAATACACATTATTTCCATGACTTATTGGCTGTGAAATAAGTTAAGGGTATTTCAAATGGCTTGTCTGCAAAGAAAGGTGAGATGTAGGTTATCACAGGAAGTCGAGGGGAAAATAGGTCAATATATACATTGCTATATGGTGAACTAAACCTTAGGCCAGCAACAATGGAGAGGACCTGACCCTTAGAAACTTACAAGTAAGCTGGAATCTTCAAAAGTTCAAATCTTTATAAGTAAAATATTTATTAAAATGAATAACCAAGTGTTTTAATTGACATCAGAAGATCAAAACAATAAACCCTGAGAACATAGAAAAAAGATAAATAAAGATATGAGCAGAACTTAATACAACAGAAAACGTATAAAATTGAGGTGATTTAGTAAGTCCAAAGAATCTTCTTTGAAAAGATTGAAAAGACACACTTTGATTAAGGAAAACAAAAACATAAGTAAAGAATATACAGAAAGAATCAGGACAATGTTATAGCAGAGAATATATGAAATGCCAGTAAATTTGAACATTTCTGTAAAGTGGACCATTTCGTAGCTCCTAAAGTTTACCAAACCTGACACAAGAGGAAATCATTTAAGGTCATCATGTCGGCCCTTGGCATTCTCGGAACGCCCTGGCATCAGAATGCAGCATCTGTAGTCCATGGTAACCTGCGGAGAGGGGGCGGGGCTGAGGGAGGTTGGAACACTGCCCTCACTGAGGGAGTGGGTGTGGCCATCTCTGCTGTGACTGAACAAATTTCAGGGGAGCAGGGGGCCCAGGGCAGGGCCCTCAGAGCCCGGCAGGTCCAGTGGGGTGTCACAAGCATTTAGGCCCAGACCAAAGGGTGCCTTCTTTGTCTGCACAGCTGCCCAAACTCTCACCTTCCCATTCAGGCCGACCTCTTACTTGAAGTTTGTGTGGAACCTCTCTGCGCAGTACACCTCGCTGCACGGCTAACCATAGGTCTGGGCATCGTAGCTTCCTCCCAGGTGACCGAAGTTCGCAAGCAGTTGTTTCCCTGGGACACATGCAGAGAGGCTCCTGCCTGGGCCACCGGCCGCCCACTGCCCCTGCCCCAGACCGGGGGCCGCCAAGCAGCCCTGTCAGTGTCCCCTGCCTCTTGAGGGAGTATTGGACCAACACTTGTAGAAAACGTCGTTCTCACGGGTAACTCATTGGAGGGACACAAATAAATCTTTGCCGACTTTCTGCTGAAGCTTACGAGCGTTCACACCTAAGCATCTTACTAGTTCAGCTGTTTAGCTAAACATGAGCTCATGATCTACATTTACACAATAATGAAGAAATCAGCTACAAGGGGAGACAACCAGCAAAAACTATCAATACCAGAATTAGATTCCCAAGGCCATCCATCAATTGTTGGAATAATCAGGTGCAAGGCAGAAAATATACATAAAACTGGAACTGAAACAAGGAACAAGGATGTTTTCCAAGACTGGTAGGATCTCTAAAACTTTTTTAAAGTACATGTCATTGATAAAGCTAAATACTCAAAGGTTGTGTAATACAACAGATTAAGCATTGAGAAGAGTGAAATTATGCTGTTTTGAAAACTATGGCAGGTGAGATTCTCTGCCTAATTATATAAGAAGATTTCTCTAAAAACTACACATTATTTCAATGACTTATTGGCTGTGAAATAAGTTAAGGGTATTTCAAATGGCTTGTCTGCAAAGAAAGGTGAGATGTAGGGGATCACAGAAAGTCGAGGGGAAAATAGGTCAATATATACATTGCTATATGGTGAACTAAACCTTAGGCCAGCAACAATGGAGAGGACCTGACCCTTAGAAACTTACAAGTAAGCTGGAATCTTCAAAAGTTCAAATCTTTATAAGTAAAATATTTATTAAAATGAATAACCAAGTGTTTTAATTGACATCAGAAGATCAAAACAATAAACCCTGAGAACATAGAAAAAAGATAAATAAAGATATGAGCAGAACTTAATACAACAGAAAACGTATAAAATTGAGGTGATTTAGTAAGTCCAAAGAATCTTCTTTGAAAAGATTGAAAAGACACACTTTGATTAAGGAAAACAAAAACATAAGTAAAGAATATACAGAAAGAATCAGGACAATGTTATAGCAGAGAATATATGAAATGCCAGTAAATTTGAACATTTCTGTAAAGTGGACCATTTCCTAGCTCCTAAAGTTTACCAACCCTGACACAAGAGGAAATCATTTAAGGTCATCATGTCTGCCCTTGGCATTCTCGGAACGCCCTGGCCTCAGAATGCAGCATCTGTAGTCCATGGTAACCTGCGGAGAGGGGGCGGGGCTGAGGGAGGTTGGAACACTGCCCTCACTGAGGGAGTGGGTGTGGCCATCTCTGCTGTGACTGAACAAAGGGCAGGGGAGCAGGGGGCCCAGGGCAGGGCCCTCAGAGCCCGGCAGGTCCAGTGGGGTGTCACAAGCATTTAGGCCCAGACCAAAGGGCGCCTTCTTTGTCTGCACAGCTGCCCAAACTCCTCACCTTTCCATTCAGGCCGACCTCTTACTTGAAGTGTGTGTGGAACCTGTCCACGCAGTACACCTCGCTGCACAGCTAACCATAGGTCTGGGCATCGTAGCTTCCTGCCAGGTGACCGAAGTTCGCAGGCAGATGGGTCCCTGGGACACATGCAGAGAGGCTCCTGCCTGGGCCACCAGCCGCCCACTGCCCCTGCCCCAGACCCGGGGACGCCAAGCAGCCCTGTCGGAGTCCCCTGCCTCTTGAGGGAGTATTGGACCAACACTTGTAGAAAACGGCGTTCTTGCGGGCAACTCATTGGAGGGACACAAATAAATCTTTGCCGACTTTCTGCTGAAGCTTACGAGCGTTCACACCTAAGCGTCTTACTAGTTCAGCTGTTTAGCTAAACATGAGCTCATGATCTAAATTTACACAATAATGAAGAAATCAGCTACAAGGGGAGACAACCAGCAAAAACTATCAATACCAGAATTAGATTCCCAAGGCCATCCATCAATTGTTGGAATAATCAGGTGCAAGGCAGAAAATATACATAAAACTGGAACTGAAACAAGGAACAAGGATGTTTTCAAAGACTGGTAGGGTCTCTAAAACATTTTTAAAGTACATGTCATTGATAAAGCTAAATACTCAAAGGTTGTGTAATACAACAGATTAAGCATTGAGAAGAGTGAAATTATGCTGTTTTGAAAACTATGGCAGGTGAGATTTTCTGCCTAATTATATAAGAAGATTTCTCTAAAAAATACACATTATTTCAATGACTTATTGGCTGTGAAATAAGTTAAGGGTATTTCAAATGGCTTGTCTGCAAAGAAAGGTGAGATGTAGGTTATCACAGGAAGTCGAGGGGAAAATAGGTCAATATATACATTGCTATATGGTGAACTAAACCTTAGGCCAGCAACAATGGAGAGGACCTGACCCTTAGAAACTTACAAGTAAGCTGGAATCTTCAAAAGTTCAAATCTTTATAAGTAAAATATTTATTAAAATGAATAACCAAGTGTTTTAATTGACATCAGAAGATCAAAACAATAAACCCTGAGAACATAGAAAAAAGATAAATAAAGATATGAGCAGAACTTAATACAACAGAAAACGTATAAAATTGAGGTGATTTAGTAAGTCCAAAGAATCTTCTTTGAAAAGATTGAAAAGACACACTTTGATTAAGGAAAACAAAAACATAAGTAAAGAATATACAGAAAGAATCAGGACAATGTTATAGCAGAGAATATATGAAATGCCAGTAAATTTGAACATTTCTGTAAAGTGGACCATTTCGTAGCTCCTAAAGTTTACCAAACCTGACACAAGAGGAAATCATTTAAGGTCATCATGTCTGCCCTTGGCACTCTCGGAACGCCCAGGCCTCAGAATGCAGCATCTGTAGTCCATGGTAACTTGCGGAGAGCGGGCGGGGCTGAGGGAGGTTGGAACACTGCCCTCACTGAGGGTGTGGGTGTGGCCATCTCTGCTGTGACTGAACAAAGGGCAGTGGATCAGGGGGCCCAGGGCAGGGCCCTCAGAGCCCGGCAGGTCCAGTGAGGTGTCACAAGCATTTAGGCACAGACCAAAGGGCGCCTTCTTTGTCTGCACAGCTGCCCAAACTCTCACCTTTCCTTTCAGGCCGACCTCTTACTTGAAGTGTGTGTGGAACCTGTCCACGCAGTACACCTCGCTGCACAGCTAACCATAGGTCTGGGCATCGTAGCTTCCTGCCAGGTGACCGAAGTTCGCAGGCAGATGGGTCCCTGGGACACATGCAGAGAGGCTCCTGCCTGGGCCACAGGCCGCCCACTGCCCCTGCCCCAGACCGGGGGCCGCCAAGCAGCCCTGTCTGAGTCCCCTGCCTCTTGAGGGAGTATTGGACCAACACTTGTAGAAAACGGCGTTCTCGCGGGCAACTCATTGGAGGGACACAAATAAATCTTTGCCGACTTTCTGCTGAAGCTTACGAGCGTTCACACCTAAGTGTCTTACAAGGTCAGCTGTTTAGCTAAACATGAGCTCATGATCTAAATTTACACAATAATTAAGAAATCAGCTACAAGGGGAGACAACCAGCAAAAACTATCAATACCAGAATTAGATTCCCAAGGACATCCATCAATTGTTGGAATAATCAGGTGCAAGGCAGAAAATATACATAAAACTGGAACTGAAACAAGGAACAAGGATGTTTTCAAAGACTGGTAGGATCTCTAAAACATTTTTAAAGTACATGTCATTGATAAAGCTAAATACTCAAAGGTTGTGTAATACAACAGATTAAGCATTGAGAAGAGTGAAATTATGCTGTTTTGAAAACTATGGCAGGTGAGATTTTCTGCCTAATTATATAAGAAGATTTCTCTAAAAAATACACATTATTTCAATGACTTATTGGCTGTGAAATAAGTTAAGGGTATTTCAAATGGCTTGTCTGCAAAGAAAGGTGAGATGTAGGGGATCACAGAAAGTCGAGGGGAAAATAGGTCAATATATACATTGCTATATGGTGAACTAAACCTTAGGCCAGCAACAATGGAGAGGACCTGACCCTTAGAAACTTACAAGTAAGCTGGAATCTTCAAAATTTCAAATCTTTATAAGTAAAATATTTATTAAAATGAATAACCAGGTGTTTTAATTGACATCAGAAGATCAAAACAATAAACCCTGAGAACATAGAAAAAAGATAAATAAAGATATGAGCAGAACTTAATACAACAGAAAACGTATAAAATTGAGGTGATTTAGTAAGTCCAAAGAATCTTCTTTGAAAAGATTGAAAAGACACACTTTGATTAAGGAAAACAAAAACATAAGTAAAGAATATACAGAAAGAATCAGGACAATGTTATAGCAGAGAATATATGAAATGCTAGTAAATTTGAACATTTCTGTAAAGTGGACCATTTCCTAGCTCCTAAAGTTTACCAACCCTGACACAAGAGGAAATCATTTAAGGTCATCATGTCTGCCCTTGGCATTCTCGGAACGCCCTGGCCTCAGAATGCAGCATCTGTAGTCCATGGTAACCTGCGGAGAGGGGGCGGGGCTGAGGGAGGTTGGAACACTGCACTCACTGAGGGAGTGGGTGTGGCCATCTCTGCTGTGACTGAACAAAGGGCAGGGGAGCAGGGGGCCCAGGGCAGGGCCCTCAGAGCCCGGCAGGTACAGTGGGGTGTCACCAGCATTTAGGCCCCGAACAAAGGGCGCGTTGTTTGTCTGCACAGCTGCCCAAACTCTCTCCTTTCCATTCATGCCGACCTCTTACTTGAAGTGTGTGTGGAACCTGTCCGCGCAGTACACCACGCTGCACAGCTAACCATAGGTCTGCGCATCGTAGCTTCCTGCCAGGTGACCGAAGTTCGCAGGCAGATGGGTCCCTGGGACACATGCAGAGAGGCTCCTGCTTGGGCCACAGGCCGCCCACTGCCCCTGCCACAGACCGGGGGCCGCCAAGCAGCCCTGTCTGAGTCCCCTGCCTCTTGAGGGAGTATTGGACCAACACATGTAGAAAACGGCGTTCTTGCGGGCAACTCATTGGAGGGACACAAATAAATCTTTGCCGACTTTCTGCTGAAGCTTACGAGCATTCACACCTAAGTGTCTTACAAGGTCAGCTGTTTAGCTAAACATGAGTTCATGATCTAAATTTACACAATGATGAAGAAATCAGCTACAAGGGGAGACAACCAGCAAAAACTATCAATACCAGAATTAGATTCCCAAGGCCATCCATCAATTGTTGGAATAATCAGGTGCAAGGCAGAAAATATACATAAAACTGGAACTGAAACAAGGAACAAGGATGTTTTCAAAGACTGGTAGGATCTCTAAAACATTTTTAAAGTACATGTCATTGATAAAGCTAAATACTCAAAGGTTGTGTAATACAACAGATTAAGCATTGAGAAGAGTGAAATTATGCTGTTTTGAAAACTATGGCAGGTGAGATTTTCTGCCTAATTATATAAGAAGATTTCTCTAAAAAATACACATTATTTCAATGACTTATTGGCTGTGAAATAAGTTAAGGGTATTTCAAATGGCTTGTCTGCAAAGAAAGGTGAGATGTAGGGGATCACAGAAAGTCGAGGGGAAAATAGGTCAATATATACATTGCTATATGGTGAACTAAACCTTAGGCCAGCAACAATGGAGAGGACCTGACCCTTAGAAACTTACAAGTAAGCTGGAATCTTCAAAAGTTCAAATCTTTATAAGTAAAATATTTATTAAAATGAATAACCAAGTGTTTTAATTGACATCAGAAGATCAAAACAATAAACCCTGAGAACATAGAAAAAAGATAAATAAAGATATGAGCAGAACTTAATACAACAGAAAACGTATAAAATTGAGGTGATTTAGTAAGTCCAAAGAATCTTCTTTGAAAAGATTGAAAAGACACACTTTGATTAAGGAAAACAAAAACATAAGTAAAGAATATACAGAAAGAATCAGGACAATGTTATAGCAGAAAATATATGAAATGCCAGTAAATTTGAACATTTCTGTAAAGTGGACCATTTCGTAGCTCCTAAAGTTTACCAAACCTGACACAAGAGGAAATCATTTAAGGTCATCATGTCTGCCCTTGGCATTCTCAGAACGCCCTGGCCTCAGAATGCAGCATCTGTAGTCCATGGTAACCTGCGGAGAGGGGGCAGGGCTGAGGGAGGTTGGAACACTGCCCTCACTGAGGGAGTGGGTGTGGCCATCCCTGCTGTGACTGAACAAAGGGCAGGGGAGCAGGGGGCCCAGTGCAGGGCCCTCAGAGCCCGGCAGGTCCAGTGGGGTGTCACAAGCATTTAGGCCCAGACCAAAGGGCGCCTTCTTTGTCTGCACAGCTGCCCAAACTCTCACCTTTCCTTTCAGGCCGACCTCTTACTTGAAGTGTGTGTGGAACCTGTCCACGCAGTACACGTCGCTGCACAGCTAACCATAGGTCTGGGCATCGTAGCTTCCTGCCAGGTGACCGAAGTTCGCAGGCAGATGTGTCCCTGGGACACATGCAGAGAGGCTCCTGCCTGGGCCACCAGCAGCCCACTGCCCCTGCCCCAGACGCGGGGCCACCAAGCAGCCCTGTCGGAGTCCCCTGCCTCTTGAGGGAGTATTGGACCAACACTTGTAGAAAACGGCGTTCTCGCGGGCAACTCATTGGAGGGACACAAATAAATCTTTGCCGACTTTCTGCTGAAGCTTACGAGCATTCACACCTAAGCGACTTACTAGTTCAGCTGTTTAGCTAAACATGAGCTCATGATCTAAATTTACACAATAATGAAGAAATCAGCTACAAGGGGAGACAACCAGCAAAAACTATCAATACCAGAATTAGATTCCCAAGGCCATCCATCAATTGTTGGAATAATCAGGTGCAAGGCAGAAAATATACATAAAACTGGAACTGAAACAAGGAACAAGGATGTTTTCCAAGACTGGTAGGATCTCTAAAACATTTTTAAAATACATGTCATTGATAAAGCTAAATACTCAAAGGTTGTGTAATACAACAGATTAAGCATTGAGAAGAGTGAAATTATGCTGTTTTGAAAACTATGGCAGGTGAGATTTTCTGCCTAATTATATAAGAAGATTTCTCTAAAAAATACACATTATTTCCATGACTTATTGGCTGTGAAATAAGTTAAGGGTATTTCAAATGGCTTGTCTGCAAAGAAAGGTGAGATGTAGGTTATCACAGGAAGTCGAGGGGAAAATAGGTCAATATATACATTGCTATATGGTGAACTAAACCTTAGGCCAGCAACAATGGAGAGGACCTGACCCTTAGAAACTTACAAGTAAGCTGGAATCTTCAAAAGTTCAAATCTTTATAAGTAAAATATTTATTAAAATGAATAACCAAGTGTTTTAATTGACATCAGAAGATCAAAACAATAAACCCTGAGAACATAGAAAAAAGATAAATAAAGATATGAGCAGAACTTAATACAACAGAAAAGGTATAAAATTGAGGTGATTTAGTAAGTCCAAAGAATCTTCTTTGAAAAGATTGAAAAGACACACTTTGATTAAGGAAAACAAAAACATAAGTAAAGAATATACAGAAAGAATCAGGACAATGTTATAGCAGAGAATATATGAAATGCCAGTAAATTTGAACACTTCTGTAAAGTGGACCATTTCGTAGCTCCTAAAGTTTACCAAACCTGACACAAGAGGAAATCATTTAAGGTCATCATGTCTGCCCTTGGCATTCTCGGAACGCCCTGGCCTCAGAATGCAGCATCTGTAGTCCATGGTAACCTGCGGAGAGGGGGCGGGGCTGAGGGAGGTTGGAACACTGCCCTCACTGAGGGAGTGGGTGTGGCCATCTCTGCTGTGACTGAACAAAGGGCAGGGGGGCAGGGGGCCCAGGGCAGGGCCCTCAGAGCCCGGCAGGTCCAGTGGGGTGTCACAAGCATTTAGGCACAGACCAAAGGGCGCCTTCTTTGTCTGCACAGCTGCCCAAACTCTCACCTTTCCTTTCAGGCCGACCTCTTACTTGAAGTGTGTGTGGAACCTGTCCACGAAGTACACCTCGCTGCACAGCTAACCATAGGTCTGGGCATCGTAGCTTCCTGCCAGGTGACCGAAGTTCGCAGGCAGATGGGTCCCTGGGACACATGCAGAGAGGCTCCTGCCTGGGCCACAGGCCGCCCACTGCCCCTTCGCCAGACCGGGGGCCGCCAAGCAGCCCTGTCTGAGTCCCCTGCCTCTTGAGGGAGTATTGGACCAACACTTGTAGAAAACGGCGTTCTCGCGGGCAAGTCATTGGAGGGACACAAATAAATCTTTGCCGACTTTCTGCTGAAGCTTACTAGCGTTCACACCTAAGCGTCTTACTAGTTCAGCTGTTTAGCTAAACATGAGCTCATGATCTAAATTTACACAATAATGAAGAAATCAGCTACAAGGGGAGACAACCAGCAAAAACTATAAATACCGGAATTAGATTCCCAAGGCCATCCATCAATTGTTGGAATAATCAGGTGCAAGGCAGAAAATATACAAAAAACTGGAACTGAAACAAGGAACAAGGATGTTTTCAAAGACTGGTAGGATCTCTAAAACATTTTTAAAGCACATGTCATTGATAAAGCTAAATACTCAAAGGTTGTGTAATACAACAGATTAAGCATTGAGAAGAGTGAAATTATGCTGTTTTGAAAACTATGGCAGGTGAGATTTTCTGCCTAATTATATAAGAAGATTTCTCTAAATAATACACATTATTTCAATGACTTATTGGCTGTGAAATAAGTTAAGGGTATTTCAAATGGCTTGTATGCAAAGAAAGGTGAGATGTAGGTTATCACAGGAAGTCGAGGGGAAAATAGGTCAAAATATACATTGCTATATGGTGAACTAAACCTTAGGCCAGCAACAATGGAGAGGACCTGACCCTTAGAAACTTACAAGTAAGCTGGAATCTTCAAAAGTTCAAATCTTTATAAGTAAAATATTTATTAAAATGAATAACCAAGTGTTTTAATTGACATCAGAAGATCAAAACAATAAACCCTGAGAACATAGAAAAAAGATAAATAAAGATATGAGCAGAACTTAATACAACAGAAAAGGTATAAAATTGAGGTGATTTAGTAAGTCCAAAGAATCTTCTTTGAAAAGATTGAAAAGACACACTTTGATTAAGGAAAACAAAAACATAAGTAAAGAATATACAGAAAGAATCAGGACAATGTTATAGCAGAGAATATATGAAATGCCAGTAAATTTGAACACTTCTGTAAAGTGGACCATTTCGTAGCTCCTAAAGTTTACCAAACCTGACACAAGAGGAAATCATTTAAGGTCATCATGTCTGCCCTTGGCATTCTCGGAACGCCCTGGCCTCAGAATGCAGCATCTGTAGTCCATGGTAACCTGCGTTGAGGGGGCGGGGCTGAGGGAGGTTGTAACACTGCCCTCACTGAGGGAGTGGGTGTGGCCATCTCTGCTGTGACTGAACAAAGGGCAGGGGGGCAGGGGGCCCAGGGCAGGGCCCTCAGAGCCCGGCAGGTCCAGTGGGGTGTCACAAGCATTTAGGCACAGACCAAAGGGCGCCTTCTTTGTCTGCACAGCTGCCCAAACTCTCACCTTTCCTTTCAGCCCGACCTCTTACTTGAAGTGGGTGTGGAACCTGTCCACGAAGTACACCTCGCTGCACAGCTAACCATAGGTCTGGGCATCGTAGCTTCCTGCCAGGTGACCGAAGTTCGCAGGCAGATGGGTCCCTGGGACACATGCAGAGAGGCTCCTGCCTGGGCCACAGGCCGCCCACTGCCCCTTCCCCAGACCCGGGGCCGCCAAGCAGCACTGTCGGAGTCCCTTGCCTCTTGAGGGAGTATTGGACCAACACTTGTAGAAAACGGCGTTCTCGCGGGCAAGTCATTGGAGGGACACAAATAAATCTTTGCCGACTTTCTGCTGAAGCTTACGAGCGTTCACACCTAAGCGTCTTACTAGTTCAGCTGTTTAGCTAAACATGAGCTCATGATCTAAATTTACACAATAATGAAGAAATCAGCTACAAGGGGAGACAACCAGCAAAAACTATCAATACCAGAATTAGATTCCCAAGGCCATCCATCAATTGTTGGAATAATCAGGTGCAAGGCAGAAAATATACAAAAAACTGGAACTGAAACAAGGAACAAGGATGTTTTCAAAGACTGGTAGGATCTCTAAAGCATTTTTAAAGCACATGTCATTGATAAAGCTAAATACTCAAAGGTTGTGTAATACAACAGATTAAGCATTGAGAAGAGTGAAATTATGCTGTTTTGAAAACTATGGCAGGTGAGATTTTCTGCCTAATTATATAAGAAGATTTCTCTAAAAAATACACATTATTTCAATGACTTATTGGCTGTGAAATAAGTTAAGTGTATTTCAAATGGCTTGTCTGCAAAGAAAGGTGAGATGTAGGGGATCACAGAAAGTCGAGGGGAAAATAGGTCAATATATACATTGCTATATGGTGAACTAAACCTTAGGCCAGCAACAATGGAGAGGACCTGACCCTTAGAAACTTACAAGTAAGCTGGAATCTTCAAAAGTTCAAATCTTTATAAGTAAAATATTTATTAAAATGAATAACCAAGTGTTTTAATTGACATCAGAAGATCAAAACAATAAACCCTGAGAACATAGAAAAAAGATAAATAAAGATATGAGCAGAACTTAATACAACAGAAAACGTATAAAATTGAGGTGATTTAGTAAGTCCAAAGAATCTTCTTTGAAAAGATTGAAAAGACACACTTTGTTTAAGGAAAACAAAAACATAAGTAGAGAATATACAGAAAGAATCAGGACAATGTTATAGCAGAGAATATATGAAATGCCAGTAAATTTGAATATTTCTGTAAAGTGGACCATTTCCTAGCTCCTAAAGTTTACCAAACCTGACACAAGAGGAAATCATTTAAGGACATCATGTCTGCCCTTGGCATTCTCGGAACACCCTGGCCTCAGAATGCAGCATCTGTAGTCCATGGAAACCTGCAGAGAGGGGGCGGGGCTGAGGGAGGTTGGAACACTGCCCTCAATGAGGGAGTGGGTGTGGCCATCTCTGCTGTGACTGAACAAATTTCAGGGGAGCAGGGGGCCCAGGGCAGGGCCCTCAGAGCCCGGCAGGTCCAGTGGGGTGTCACAAGCATTTAGGCCCAGACCAAAGGGTGCCTTCTTTGTCTGCACAGCTGCCCAAACTCTCACCTTCCCATTCAGGCCGACCTCTTACTTGAAGTTTGTGTGGAACCTCTCCGCGCACTACACCTCGCTGCACGGCTAACCATAGGTCTGGGCATCGTAGCTTCCTCCCAGGTGACCGAAGTTCGCAAGCAGATGTTTCCCTGGGACACATGCAGAGAGGCTCCTGCCTGGGCCACCGGCCGCCCACTGCCCCTGCCCCAGATCGGGGGCCGCCAAGCAGCCCTGTCGGTGTCCCCTGCCTCTTGAGGGAGTATTGGACCAACACTTGTAGAAAACGGCGTTCTCACGGGTAACTCATTGGAGGGACACAAATAAATCTTTGCCGACTTTCTGCTGAAGCTTACGAGCGTTCACACCTAAGTGTCTTACAAGGTCAGCTGTTTAGCTAAACATGAGCTCATGATCTAAATTTACACAATAATGAAGAAATCAGCTACAAGGGGAGACAACCAGCAAAAACTATCAATACCAGAATTAGATTCCCAAGGACATCCATCAATTGTTGGAATAATCAGGTGCAAGGCAGAAAATATACATAAAACTGGAACTAAAACAAGGAACAAGGATGTTTTCAAAGACTGGTAGGATCTCTAAAACATTTTTAAAGTACATGTCATTGATAAAGCTAAATACTCAAAGGTTGTGTAATACAACAGATTAAGCATTGAGAAGAGTGAAATTATGCTGTTTTGAAAACTATGGCAGGTGAGATTTTCTGCCTAATTATATAAGAAGATTTCTCTAAAAAATACACATTATTTCAATGACTTATTGGCTTTGAAATAAGTTAAGGGTATTTCAAATGGCTTGTCTGCAAAGAAAGGTGAGATGTAGGGGATCACAGAAAGTCGAGGGGAAAATAGGTCAATATATACATTGCTATATGGTGAACTAAACCTTAGGCCAGCAACAATGGAGAGGACCTGACCCTTAGAAACTTACAAGTAAGCTGGAATCTTCAAAAGTTCAAATCTTTATAAGTAAAATATTTATTAAAATGAATAACCAAGTTTTTTAATTGACATCAGAAGATCAAAACAATAAACCCTGAGAACATAGAAAAAAGATAAATAAAGATATGAGCAGAACTTAATACAACAGAAAACGTATAAAATTGAGGTGATTTAGTAAGTCCAAAGAATCTTCTTTGAAAAGATTGAAAAGACACACTTTGATTAAGGAAAACAAAAACATAAGTAAAGAATATACAGAAAGAATCAGGACAATGTTATAGCAGAGAATATATGAAATGCCAGTAAATTTGAACATTTCTGTAAAGTGGACCATTTCCTAGCTCCTAAAGTTTACCAACCCTGACACAAGAGGAAATCATTTAAGGTCATCATGTCTGCCCTTGGCATTCTCGGAACGCCCTGGCCTCAGAATGCAGCATCTGTAGTCCATGGTAACCTGCGGAGAGGGGGCGGGGCTGAGGGAGGTTGGAACACTGCCCTCACTGAGGGAGTGGGTGTGGCCATCTCTGCTGTGACTGAACAAAGGGCAGGGGAGCAGTGGTCCCAGGGCAGGGCCCTCAGAGCCCGGCAGGTCCAGTGGGGTGTCACAAGCATTTAGGCCCAGACCAAAGGGCGCCTTCTTTGTCTGCACAGCTGCCCAAACTCTCACCTTTCCTTTCAGGCCGACCTCTTACTTGAAGTGTGTGTGGAACCTGTCCACGCAGTACACCTCGCTGCACAGCTAACCATAGGTCTGGGCATGGTAGCTTCCTGCAAGTTGACCGAAGTACGCAGGCAGATGGGTCCCTGGGACACATGCAGAGAGGCTCCTGCCTGGGCCACAGGCCGCCCACTGCCCCTGCCACAGACCGGGGGCCGCCAAGCAGCCCTGTCTGAGTCCCCTGCCTCTTGAGGGAGTATTGGACCAACACTTGTAGAAAACGGCGTTCTCGCGGGCAACTCATTGGAGGGACACAAATAAATCTTTGCCGACTTTCTGCTGAAGCTTACGAGCGTTCACACCTAAGCGTCTTACTAGTTCAGCTGTTTAGCTAAACATGAGCTCATGATCTAAATTTACACAATAATGAAGAAATCAGCTACAAGGGGAGACAACCAGCAAAAACTATCAATACCAGAATTAGATTCCCAAGGCCATCCATCAATTGTTGGAATAATCAGGTGCAAGGCAGAAAATATACATAAAACTGGAACTGAAACAAGGAACAAGGATGTTTTCAAAGACTGGTAGGATCTCTAAAACATTTTTAAAGTACATGTCATTGATAAAGCTAAATACTCAAAGGTTGTGTAATACAACAGATTAAGCATTGAGAAGAGTGAAATTATGCTGTTTTGAAAACTATGGCAGGTGAGATTTTCTGCCTAATTATATAAGAAGATTTCTCTAAAAAATACACATTATTTCAATGACTTATTGGCTGTGAAATAGTTAAGGGTATTTCAAATGGCTTGTCTGCAAAGAAAGGTGAGATGTAGGGGATCACAGAAAGTCGAGGGGAAAATAGGTCAATATATACATTGCTATATGGTGAACTAAACCTTAGGCCAGCAACAATGGAGAGGACCTGACCCTTAGAAACTTACAAGTAAGCTGGAGTCTTCAAAAGTTCAAATCTTTATAAGTAAAATATTTATTAAAATGAATAACCAAGTGTTTTAATTGACATCAGAAGATCAAAACAATAAACCCTGAGAACATAGAAAAAAGAAAAATAAAGATATGAGCAGAACTTAATACAACAGAAAAGGTATAAAATTGAGGTGATTTAGTAAGTCCAAAGAATCTTCTTTGAAAAGATTGAAAAGACACACTTTGATTAAGGAAAACAAAAACATAAGTAAAGAATATACAGAAAGAATCAGGACAATGTTATAGCAGAGAATATATGAAATGCCAGTAAATTTGAACACTTCTGTAAAGTGGACCATTTCGTAGCTCCTAAAGTTTACCAAACCTGACACAAGAGGAAATCATTTAAGGTCATCATGTCTGCCCTTGGCATTCTCGGAACGCCCTGGCCTCAGAATGCAGCATCTGTAGTCCATGGTAACCTGCGGAGAGGGGGTGGGGCTGAGGGAGGTTGTAACACTGCCCTCACTGAGGGAGTGGGTGTGGCCATCTCTGCTGTGACTGAACAAAGGGCAGGGGGGCAGGGGGCCCAGGGCAGGGCCCTCAGAGCCCGGCAGGTCCAGTGGGGTGTCACAAGCATTTAGGCACAGACCAAAGGGCGCCTTCTTTGTCTGCACAGCTGCCCAAACTCTCACCTTTCCTTTCAGGCCGACCTCTTACTTGAAGTGTGTGTGGAACCTGTCCACGAAGTACACCTCGCTGCACAGCTAACCATAGGTCTGGGCATCGTAGCTTCCTGCCAGGTGACCGAAGTTCGCAGGCAGATGGGTCCCTGGGACACATGCAGAGAGGCTCCTGCCTGGGCCACAGGCCGCCCACTGCCCCTTCCCCAGACCGGGGGCCGCCAAGCAGCCCTGTCTGAGTCCCCTGCCTCTTGAGGGAGTATTGGACCAACACTTGTAGAAAACGGCGTTCTCGCGGGCAAGTCATTGGAGGGACACAAATAAATCTTTGCCGACTTTCTGCTGAAGCTTACGAGCGTTCACACCTAAGCGTCTTACTAGTTCAGCTGTTTAGCTAAACATGAGCTCATGATCTAAATTTACACAATAATGAAGAAATCAGCTACAAGGGGAGACAACCAGCAAAAACTATAAATACCGGAATTAGATTCCCAAGGCCATCCATCAATTGTTGGAATAATCAGGTGCAAGGCAGAAAATATACAAAAAACTGGAACTGAAACAAGGAACAAGGATGTTTTCAAAGACTGGTAGGATCTCTAAAACATTTTTAAAGCACATGTCATTGATAAAGCTAAATACTCAAAGGTTGTGTAATACAACAGATTAAGCATTGAGAAGAGTGAAATTATGCTGTTTTGAAAACTATGGCAGGTGAGATTTTCTGCCTAATTATATAAGAAGATTTCTCTAAATAATATACATTATTTCAATGACTTATTGGCTGTGAAATAAGTTAAGGGTATTTCAAATGGCTTGTATGCAAAGAAAGGAGAGATGTAGGTTATCACAGGAAGTCGAGGGGAAAATAGGTCAATATATACATTGCTATATGGTGAACTAAACCTTAGGCCAGCAACAATGGAGAGGACCTGACCCTTAGAAACTTACAAGTAAGCTGGAATCTTCAAAAGTTCAAATCTTTATAAGTAAAATATTTATTAAAATGAATAACCAAGTGTTTTAATTGACATCAGAAGATCAAAACAATAAACCCTGAGAACATAGAAAAAAGAAAATTAAAGATATGAGCAGAACTTAATACAACAGAAAAGGTATAAAATTGAGGTGATTTAGTAAGTCCAAAGAATCTTCTTTGAAAAGATTGAAAAGACACACTTTGATTAAGGAAAACAAAAACATAAGTAAAGAATATACAGAAAGAATCAGGACAATGTTATAGCAGAGAATATATGAAATGCCAGTAAATTTGAACACTTCTGTAAAGTGGACCATTTCGTAGCTCCTAAAGTTTACCAAACCTGACACAAGAGGAAATCATTTAAGGTCATCATGTCTGCCCTTGGCATTCTCGGAACGCCCTGGCCTCAGAATGCAGCATCTGTAGTCCATGGTAACCTGCGGAGAGGGGGCGGGGCTGAGGGAGGTTGTAACACTGCCCTCACTGAGGGAGTGGGTGTGGCCATCTCTGCTGTGACTGAACAAAGGGCAGGGGGGCAGGGGGCCCAGGGCAGGGCCCTCAGAGCCGGGCAGGTCCAGTGGGGTGTCACAAGCATTTAGGCACAGACCAAAGGGCGCCTTCTTTGTCTGCACAGCTGCCCAAACTCTCACCTTTCCTTTCAGGCCGACCTCTTACTTGAAGTGTGTGTGGAACCTGTCCACGAAGTACACCTCGCTGCACAGCTAACCATAGGTCTGGGCATCGTAGCTTCCTGCCAGGTGACCGAAGTTCGCAGGCAGATGGGTCCCTGGGACACATGCAGAGAGGCTCCTGCCTGGGCCACAGGCCGCCCACTGCCCCTGCCCCAGACCGGGGGCCGCCAAGCAGCCCTGTCTGAGTCCCCTGCCTCTTGAGGGAGTATTGGACCAACACTTGTAGAAAACGGCGTTCTCGCGGGCAAGTCATTGGAGGGACACAAATAAATCTTTGCCGACTTTCTGCTGAAGCTTACGAGCGTTCACACCTAAGCGTCTTACTAGTTCAGCTGTTTAGCTAAACATGAGCTCATGATCTAAATTTACACAATAATGAAGAAATCAGCTACAAGGGGAGACAACCAGCAAAAACTATCAATACCGGAATTAGATTCCCAAGGCCATCCATGAATTGTTGGAATAATCAGGTGCAAGGCAGAAAATATACAAAAAACTGGAACTGAAACAAGGAACAAGGATGTTTTCAAAGACTGGTAGGATCTCTAAAACATTTTGAAAGCACATGTCATTGATAAAGCTAAATACTCAAAGGTTGTGTAATACAACAGATTAAGCATTGAGAAGAGTGAAATTATGCTGTTTTGAAAACTATGGCAGGTGAGATTTTCTGCCTAATTATATAAGAAGATTTCTCTAAATAATACACATTATTTCAATGACTTATTGGCTGTGAAATAAGTTAAGGGTATTTCAAATGGCTTGTATGCAAAGAAAGGTGAGATGTAGGTTATCACAGGAAGTCGAGGGGAAAATAGGTCAATATATACATTGCTATATGGTGAACTAAACCTTAGGCCAGCAACAATGGAGAGGACCTGACCCTTAGAAACTTACAAGTAAGCTGGAATCTTCAAAAGTTCAAATCTTTATAAGTAAAATATTTATTAAAATGAATAACCAAGTGTTTTAATTGACATCAGAAGATCAAAACAATAAACCCTGAGAACATAGAAAAAAGATAAATAAAGATATGAGCAGAACTTAATACAACAGAAAACGTATAAAATTGAGGTGATTTAGTAAGTCCAAAGAATCTTCTTTGAAAAGATTGAAAAGACACACTTTGATTAAGGAAAACAAAAACATAAGTAAAGAATATACAGAAAGAATCAGGACAATGTTATAGCAGAGAATATATGAAATGCCAGTAAATTTGAACATTTCTGTAAAGTGGACCATTTCGTAGCTCCTAAAGTTTACCAAACCTGACACAAGAGGAAATCATTTAAGGTCATCATGTCGGCCCTTGGCATTCTCGGAACTCCCTGGCCTCAGAATGCAGCATCTGTAGTCCATGGTAACCTGCGGAGAGGGGGCGGGGCTGAGGGAGGTTGGAACACTGCCCTCACTGAGGGAGTGGGTGTGGCCATCTCTGCTGTGACTGAACAAAGGGCAGGGGGGCAGGGGGCCCAGGGCAGGGCCCTCAGAGCCCGGCAGGTCCAGTGGGGTGTCACAAGCATTTAGGCACAGACCAAAGGGCGCCTTCTTTGTCTGCACAGCTGCCCAAACTCTCACCTTTCCTTTCAGGCCGACCTCTTACTTGAAGTGGGTGTGGAACCTGTCCACGAAGTACACCTCGCTGCACAGCTAACCATAGGTCTGGGCATCGTAGCTTCCTGCCAGGTGACCGAAGTTCGCAGGCAGATGGGTCCCTGGGACACATGCAGAGAGGCTCCTGCCTGGGCCACAGGCCGCCCACTGCCCCTTCCCCAGACCCGGGGCCGCCAAGCAGCACTGTCGGAGTCCCTTGCCTCTTGAGGGAGTATTGGACCAACACTTGTAGAAAACGGCGTTCTCGCGGGCAAGTCATTGGAGGGACACAAATAAATCTTTGCCGACTTTCTGCTGAAGCTTACGAGCGTTCACACCTAAGCGTCTTACTAGTTCAGCTGTTTAGCTAAACATGAGCTCATGATCTAAATTTACACAATAATGAAGAAATCAGCTACAAGGGGAGACAACCAGCAAAAACTATCAATACCAGAATTAGATTCCCAAGGCCATCCATCAATTGTTGAAATAATCAGGTGCAAGGCAGAAAATATACAAAAAACTGGAACTGAAACAAGGAACAAGGATGTTTTCAAAGACTGGTAGGATCTCTAAAGCATTTTTAAAGCACATGTCATTGATAAAGCTAAATACTCAAAGGTTGTGTAATACAACAGATTAAGCATTGAGAAGAGTGAAATTATGCTGTTTTGAAAACTATGGCAGGTGAGATTTTCTGCCTAATTATATAAGAAGATTTCTCTAAAAAATACACATTATTTCAATGACTTATTGGCTGTGAAATAAGTTAAGGGTATTTCAAATGGCTTGTCTGCAAAGAAAGGTGAGATGTAGGGGATCACAGAAAGTCGAGGGGAAAATAGGTCAATATATACATTGCTATATGGTGAACTAAACCTTAGGCCAGCAACAATGGAGAGGACCTGACCCTTAGAAACTTACAAGTAAGCTGGAATCTTCAAAAGTTCAAATCTTTATAAGTAAAATATTTATTAAAATGAATAACCAAGTGTTTTAATTGACATCAGAAGATCAAAACAATAAACCCTGAGAACATAGAAAAAAGATAAATAAAGATATGAGCAGAACTTAATACAACAGAAAACATATAAAATTGAGGTGATTTAGTAAGTCCAAAGAATCTTCTTTGAAAAGATTGAAAAGACACACTTTGTTTAAGGAAAACAAAAACATAAGTAGAGAATATACAGAAAGAATCAGGACAATGTTATAGCAGAGAATATATGAAATGCCAGTAAATTTGAATATTTCTGTAAAGTGGACCATTTCCTAGCTCCTAAAGTTTACCAAACCTGACACAAGAGGAAATCATTTAAGGACATCATGTCTGCCCTTGGCATTCTCGGAACACCCTGGCCTCAGAATGCAGCATCTGTAGTCCATGGAAACCTGCAGAGAGGGGGCGGGGCTGAGGGAGGTTGGAACACTGCCCTCAATGAGGGAGTGGGTGTGGCCATCTCTGCTGTGACTGAACAAATTTCAGGGGAGCAGGGGGCCCAGGGCAGGGCCCTCAGAGCCCGGCAGGTCCAGTGGGGTGTCACAAGCATTTATGCCCCGAACAAAGGGCGCGTTCTTTGTCTGCACAGCTGCCCAAACTCTCTCCTTTCCATTCATGCCGACCTCTTACTTGAAGTGTGTGTGGAACCTGTCCGCGCAGTACACCACGCTGCACAGCTAACCATAGGTCTGGGCATCGTAGCTTCCTGCCTGGTGACCGAAGTTCGCAGGCAGATGGGTCCCTGGGACACATGCAGAGAGGCTCCTGCTTGGGCCACAGGCCGCCCACTGCCCCTGCCACAGACCGGGGGCCGCCAAGCAGCCCTGTCTGAGTCCCCTGCCTCTTGAGGGAGTATTGGACCAACACATGTAGAAAACGGCGTTCTCGCGGGCAGCTCATTGGAGGGACAAAAATAAATCTTTGCCGACTTTCTGCTGAAGCTTACGAGCATTCACACCTAAGTGTCTTACAAGGTCAGCTGTTTAGCTAAACATGAGTTCATGATCTAAATTTACACAATAATGAAGAAATCAGCTACAAGGGGAGACAACCAGCAAAAACTATCAATACCACAATTAGATTCCCAAGGCCATCCATCAATTGTTGGAATAATCAGGTGCAAGGCAGAAAATATACATAAAACTGGAACTGAAACAAGGAACAAGGATGTTTTCAAAGACTGGTAGGATCTCTAAAACATTTTTAAAGTACATGTCATTGATAAAGCTAAATACTCAAAGGTTGTGTAATACAACAGATTAAGCATTGAGAAGAGTGAAATTATGCTGTTTTGAAAACTATGGCAGGTGAGACTTTCTGCCTAATTATATAAGAAGATTTCTCTAAAAAATACACATTATTTCAATGACTTATTGGCTGTGAAATAAGTTAAGGGTATTTCAAATGGCTTGTCTGCAAAGAAAGGTGAGATGTAGGGGATCACAGAAAGTCGAGGGAAAAATAGGCCAATATATACATTGCTATATGGTGAACTAAACCTTAGGCCAGCAACAATGGAGAGGACCTGACCCTTAGAAACTTACAAGTAAGCTGGAATCTTCAAAAGTTCAAATCTTTATAAGTAAAATATTTATTAAAATGAATAACCAAGTGTTTTAATTGACATCAGAAGATCAAAACAATAAACCCTGAGAACATAGAAAAAAGATAAATAAAGATATGAGCAGAACTTAATACAACAGAAAACGTATAAAATTGAGGTGATTTAGTAAGTCCAAAGAATCTTCTTTGAAAAGATTGAAAAGACACACTTTGATTAAGGAAAACAAAAACATAAGTAAAGAATATACAGAAAGAATCAGGACAATGTTATAGCAGAGAATATATGAAATGCCAGTAAATTTGAACATTTCTGTAAAGTGGACCATTTCGTAGCTCCTAAAGTTTACCAAACCTGACACAAGAGGAAATCATTTAAGGTCATCATGTCTGCCCTTGGCATTCTCAGAACGCCCTGGCCTCAGAATGCAGCATCTGTAGTCCATGGTAACCTGCGGAGAGGGGGCAGGGCTGAGGGAGGTTGGAACACTGCCCTCACTGAGGGAGTGGGTGTGGCCATCTCTGCTGTGACTGAACAAAGGGCAGGGGAGCAGGGGTCCCAGTGCAGGGCCCTCAGAGCCCGGCAGGTCCAGTGGGGTGTCACAAGCATTTAGGCCCAGACCAAAGGGCGCCTTCTTTGTCTGCACAGCTGCCCAAACTCTCACCTTTCCTTTCAGGCCGACCTCTTACTTGAAGTGTGTGTGGAACCTGTCCACGCAGTACACCTCGCTGCACAGCTAACCATAGGTCTGGGCATCGTAGCTTCCTGCCAGGTGACCGAAGTTCGCAGGCAGATGTGTCCCTGGGACACATGCAGAGAGGCTCTTGCCCGGGCCACCAGCCGCCCACTGCCCCTGCCCCAGACCCGGGGCCGCCAAGCAGCCCTGTCGGAGTCCCCTGCCGCTTGAGGGAGTATTGGACCAACACTTGTAGAAAACGGCGTTCTCGCGGGCAACTCATTGGAGGGAGACAAATAAATCTTTGCCGACTTTCTGCTGAAGCTTACGAGCGTTCACACCTAAGCGACTTACTAGTTCAGCTGTTTAGCTAAACATGAGCTCATGATCTAAATTTACACAATAATGAAGAAATCAGCTACAAGGGGAGACAACCAGCAAAAACTATCAATACCAGAATTAGATTCCCAAGGCCATCCATCAATTGTTGGAATAATCAGGTGCAAGGCAGAAAATATACATAAAACTGGAACTGAAACAAGGAACAAGGATGTTTTCCAAGACTGGTAGGATCTCTAAAACATTTTTAAAATACATGTCATTGATAAAGCTAAATACTCAAAGGTTGTGTAATACAACAGATTAAGCATTGAGAAGAGTGAAATTATGCTGTTTTGAAAACTATGGCAGGTGAGATTTTCTGCCTAATTATATAAGAAGATTTCTCTAAAAAATACACATTATTTCAATGACTTATTGGCTGTGAAATAAGTTAAGGGTATTTCAAGTGGCTTGTCTGCAAAGAAAGGTGAGATGTAGGTTATCACAGGAAGACGAGGGGAAAATAGGTCAATATATACATTGCTATATGGTGAACTAAACCTTAGGCCAGCAACAATGGAGAGGACCTGACCCTTAGAAACTTACAAGTAAGCTGGAATCTTCAAAAGTTCAAATCTTTATAAGTAAAATATTTATTAAAATGAATAACCAAGTGTTTTAATTGACATCAGAAGATCAAAACAATAAACCCTGAGAACATAGAAAAAAGATAAATAAAGCTATGAGCAGAACTTAATACAACAGAAAAGGTATAAAATTGAGGTGATTTAGTAAGTCCAAAGAATCTTCTTTGAAAAGATTGAAAAGACACATTTTGATTAAGGAAAACAAAAACAT
The DNA here is from genome assembly GCF_964341445.2 of Mesoplodon mirus. Lineage (NCBI taxonomy): Eukaryota > Metazoa > Chordata > Mammalia > Artiodactyla > Ziphiidae > Mesoplodon > Mesoplodon mirus. Next base: position 122,497,472 of record NC_138976.1, on the reverse strand, counting down.
AAGTAAAGAATATACAGAAAGAATCAGGACAATGTTATAGCAGAGAATATATGAAATGCCAGTAAATTTGAACATTTCTGTCAAGTGGACCATTTCGTAGCTCCTAAAGTTTACCAAACCTGACACAAGAGGAAATCATTTAAGGTCATCATGTCTGCCCTTGGCATTCTCGGAACGCCCTGGCCTCAGAATGCAGCATCTGTAGTCCATGGTAACCTGCGGAGAGGGGGCGGGGCTGAGGGAGGTTGGAACACTGCCCTCACTGAGGGAGTGGGTGTGGCCATCTCTGCTGTGACTGAACAAAGGGCAGGGGGGCAGGGGGCCCAGGGCAGGGCCCTCAGAGCCCGGCAGGTCCAGTGGGGTGTCACAAGCATTTAGGCACAGACCAAAGGGCGCCTTCTTTGTCTGCACAGCTGCCCAAACTCTCACCTTTCCTTTCAGGCCGACCTCTTACTTGAAGTGTGTGTGGAACCTGTCCACGAAGTACACGTCGCTGCACAGCTAACCATAGGTCTGGGCATCGTAGCTTCCTGCCAGGTGACCGAAGTTCGCAGGCAGATGGGTCCCTGGGACACATGCAGAGAGGCTCCTGCCTGGGCCACAGGCCGCCCACTGCCCCTTCCCCAGACCGGGGGCCGCCAAGCAGCCCTGTCTGAGTCCCCTGCCTCTTGAGGGAGTATTGGACCAACACTTGTAGAAAACGGCGTTCTCGCGGGCAACTCATTGGAGGGACACAAATAAATCTTTGCCGACTTTCTGCTGAAGCTTACGAGCGTTCACACCTAAGCGTCTTACTAGTTCAGCTGTTTAGCTAAACATGAGCTCATGATCTAAATTTACACAATAATGAAGAAATCAGCTACAAGGGGAGACAACCAGCAAAAACTATCAATACCAGAATTAGATTCCCAAGGCCATCCATCAATTGTTGGAATAATCAGGTGCAAGGCAGAAAATATACAAAAAACTGGAACTGAAACAAGGAACAAGGATGTTTTCAAAGACTCTTAGGATCTCTAAAACATTTTTAAAGCACATGTAATTGATAAAGCTAAATACTCAAAGGTTGTGTAATACAACAGATTAAGCATTGAGAAGAGTGAAATTATGCTGTTTTGAAAACTATGGCAGGTGAGATTTTCTGCCTAATTATATAAGAAGATTTCTCTAAAAAATACACATTATTTCAATGACTTATTGGCTGTGAAATAAGTTAAGGGTATTTCAAATGGCTTGTCTGCAAAGAAAGGTGAGATGTAGGGGATCACAGAAAGTCGAGGGGAAAATAGGTCAATATATACATTGCTATATGGTGAACTAAACCTTAGGCCAGCAACAATGGAGAGGACCTGACCCTTAGAAACTTACAAGTAAGCTGGAATCTTCAAAAGTTCAAATCTTTATAAGTAAAATATTTATTAAAATGAATAACCAAGTGTTTTAATTGACATCAGAAGATCAAAACAATAAACCCTGAGAACATAGAAAAAAGATAAATAAAGATATGAGCAGAACTTAATACAACAGAAAACATATAAAATTGAGGTGATTTAGTAAGTCCAAAGAATCTTCTTTGAAAAGATTGAAAAGACACACTTTGTTTAAGGAAAACAAAAACATAAGTAGAGAATATACAGAAAGAATCAGGACAATGTTATAGCAGAGAATATATGAAATGCCAGTAAATTTGAACATTTCTGTAAAGTGGACCATTTCCTAGCTCCTAAAGTTTACCAAACCTGACACAAGAGGAAATCATTTAAGGACATCATGTCTGCCCTTGGCATTCTCGGAACACCCTGGCCTCAGAATGCAGCATCTGTAGTCCATGGTAACCTGCAGAGAGGGGGCGGGGCTGAGGGAGGTTGGAACACTGCCCTCACTGAGGGAGTGGGTGTGGCAATCTCTGCTGTGACTGAACAAATTTCAGGGGAGCAGGTGGCCCAGGGCAGGGCCCTCAGAGCCCGGCAGGTCCAGTGGGGTGTCACAAGCATTTAGGCTCAGACCAAAGGGTGCCTTCTTTGTCTGCACAGCTGCCCAAACTCTCACCTTCCCATTCAGGCCGACCTCTTACTTGAAGTTTGTGTGGAACCTCTCCGCGCAGTACACCTCGCTGCACGGCTAACCATAGGTCTGGGCATCGTAGCTTCCTCCCAGGTGACCGAAGTTCGCAAGCAGATGTTTCCCTGGGACACATGCAGAGAGGCTCCTGCCTGGGCCACCGGCTGCCCACTGCCCCTGCCCCAGACCGGCGGCCGCCAAGCAGCCCTGTCGGTGTCCCCTGCCTCTTGAGGGAGTATTGGACCAACACTTGTAGAAAACGGCGTTCTCACGGGTAACTCATTGGAGGGACACAAATAAATCTTTGCCGACTTTCTGCTGAAGCTTACGAGCGTTCACACCTAAGCATCTTACTAGTTCAGCTGTTTAGCTAAACATGAGCTCATGATCTAAATTTACACAATAATGAAGAAATCAGCTACAAGGGGAGACAACCAGCAAAAACTATCAATACCAGAATTAGATTCCCAAGGCCATCCATCAATTGTTGGAATAATCAGGTGCAAGGCAGAAAATATACATAAAACTGGAACTGAAACAAGGAACAAGGATGTTTTCCAAGACTGGTAGGATCTCTAAAACATTTTTAAAGTTCATGTCATTGATAAAGCTAAATACTCAAAGGTTGTGTAATACAACAGATTAAGCATTGAGAAGAGTGAAATTATGCTGTTTTGAAAACTATGGCAGGTGAGATTTTCTGCCTAATTATATAAGAAGATTTCTCTAAATATACACATTATTTCAATGACTTATTGGCTGTGAAATAAGTTAAGGGTATTTCAAATGGCTTGTCTGCAAAGAAAGGTGAGATGTAGGGGATCACAGAAAGTCGAGGGGAAAATAGGTCAATATATACATTGCTATATGGTGAACTAAACCTTAGGCCAGCAACAATGGAGAGGACCTGACCCTTAGAAACTTACAAGTAAGCTGGAATCTTCAAAAGTTCAAATCTTTATAAGTAAAATATTTATTAAAATGAATAACCAAGTGTTTTAATTGACATCAGAAGATCAAAACAATAAACCCTGAGAACATAGAAAAAAGATAAATAAAGATATGAGCAGAACTTAATACAACAGAAAACGTGTAAAATTGAGGTGATTTAGTAAGTCCAAAGAATCTTCTTTGAAAAGATTGAAAAGACACATTTTGATTAAGGAAAACAAAAACATAAGTAAAGAATATACAGAAAGAATCAGGACAATGTTATAGCAGAGAATATATGAAATGCCAGTAAATTTGAACATTTCTGTAAAGTGGACCATTTCCTAGCTCCTAAAGTTTACCAACCCTGACACAAGAGGAAATCATTTAAGGTCATCATGTCTGCCCTTGGCATTCTCGGAACGCCCTGGCCTCAGAATGCAGCATCTGTAGTCCATGGTAACCTGCGGAGAGGGGGCGGGGCTGAGGGAGGTTGGAACACTGCCCTCACTGAGGGAGTGGGTGTGGCCATCTCTGCTGTGACTGAACAAAGGTCAGGGGAGCAGGGGGCCCAGGGCAGGGCCCTCAGAGCCCGGCAGGTCCAGTGGGGTGTCACAAGCATTTATGCCCCGAACAAAGGGCGCGTTCTTTGTCTGCACAGCTGCCCAAACTCTCTCCTTTCCATTCATGCCGACCTCTTACTTGAAGTGTGTGTGGAACCTGTCCGCGCAGTACACCACGCTGCACAGCTAACCATAGGTCTGGGCATCGTAGCTTCCTGCCAGGTGACCGAAGTTCGCAGGCAGATGGGTCCCTGGGACACATGCAGAGAGGCTCCTGCTTGGGCCACAGGCCGCCCACTGCCCCTGCCACAGACAGGGGGCCGCCAAGCAGCCCTGTCTGAGTCCCCTGCCTCTTGAGGGAGTATTGGACCAACACATGTAGCAAACGGCGTTCTCGCTGGCAGCTCATTGGAGGGACACAAATAAATCTTTGCCGACTTTTTGCTGAAGCTTACGAGCATTCACACCTAAGTGTCTTACAAGGTCAGCTGTTTAGCTAAACATGAGTTCATGATCTAAATTTACACAATAATGAAGAAATCAGCTACAAGGGGAGACAACAAGCAATAACTATCAATACCAGAATTAGATTCCCAAGGCCATCCATCAATTGTTGGAATAATCAGGTGCAAGGCAGAAAATATACATAAAACTGGAACTGAAACAAGGAACAAGGATGTTTTCAAAGACTGGTAGGATCTCTAAAACATTTTTAAAGTACATGTCATTGATAAAGCTAAATACTCAAAGGTTGTGTAATACAACAGATTAAGCATTGAGAAGAGTGAAATTATGCTGTTTTGAAAACTATGGCAGGTGAGATTTTCTGCCTAATTATATAAGAAGATTTCTCTAAAAAATACACATTATTTCAATGACTTATTGGCTGTGAAATAAGTTAAGGGTATTTCAAATGGCTTGTCTGCAAAGAAAGGTGAGATGTAGGGGATCACAGAAAGTCGAGGGAAAAATAGGCCAATATATACATTGCTATATGGTGAACTAAACCTTAGGCCAGCAACAATGGAGAGGACCTGACCCTTAGAAACTTACAAGTAAGCTGGAATCTTCAAAAGTTCAAATCTTTATAAGTAAAATATTTATTAAAATGAATAACCAAGTGTTTTAATTGACATCAGAAGATCAAAACAATAAACCCTGAGAACATAGAAAAAAGATAAATAAAGATATGAGCAGAACTTAATACAACAGAAAACGTATAAAATTGAGGTGATTTAGTAAGTCCAAAGAATCTTCTTTGAAAAGATTGAAAAGACACACTTTGATTAAGGAAAACAAAAACATAAGTAAAGAATATACAGAAAGAATCAGGACAATGTTATCGCAGAGAATATATGAAATGCCAGTAAATTTGAACATTTCTGTAAAGTGGACCATTTCGTAGCTCCTAAAGTTTACCAAACCTGACACAAGAGGAAATCATTTAAGGTCATCATGTCTGCCCTTGGCATTCTCAGAACGCCCTGGCCTCAGAATGCAGCATCTGTAGTCCATGGTAACCTGCGGAGAGGGGGCAGGGCTGAGGGAGGTTGGAACACTGCCCTCACTGAGGGAGTGGGTGTGGCCATCTCTGCTGTGACTGAACAAAGGGCAGGGGAGCAGGGGGCCCAGTGCAGGGCCCTCAGAGCCCGGCAGGTCCAGTGGGGTGTCACAAGCATTTAGGCCCAGACCAAAGGGCGCCTTCTTTGTCTGCACAGCTGCCCAAACTCTCACCTTTCCTTTCAGGCCGACCTCTTACTTGAAGTGTGTGTGGAACCTGTCCATGCAGTACACCTCGTTGCACAGCTAACCATAGGTCTGGGCATCGTAGCTTCCTGCCAGGTGACCGAAGTTCGCAGGCAGATGTATCCCTGGGACACATGCAGAGAGGCTCCTGCCTGGGCCACCAGCCGCCCACTGCCCCTGCCCCAGACCCGGGGCCGCCAAGCAGCCATGTCGGAGTCCCCTGCCTCTTGAGGGAGTATTGGACCAACACTTGTAGAAAACGGCGTTCTCGCGGGCAACTCATTGGAGGGACACAAATAAATCTTTGCCGACTTTCTGCTGAAGCTTACGAGCATTCACACCTAAGCGACTTACTAGTTCAGCTGTTTAGTTAAACATGAGCTCATGATCTAAATTTACACAATAATGAAGAAATCAGCTACAAGGGGAGACAACCAGCAAAAACTATCAATACCAGAATTAGATTCCCAAGGCCATCCATCAATTGTTGGAATAATCAGGTGCAAGGCAGAAAATATACATAAAACTGGAACTGAAACAAGGAACAAGGATGTTTTCAAAGACTGGTAGGATCTCTAAAACATTTTTAAAGTACATGTCATTGATAAAGCTAAATACTCAAAGGTTGTGTAATACAACAGATTAAGCATTGAGAAGAGTGAAATTATGCTGTTTTGAAAACTATGGCAGGTGAGATTTTCTGCCTAATTATATAAGAAGATTTCTCTAAAAAATACACATTATTTCAATGACTTATTGGCTGTGAAATAAGTTAAGGGTATTTCAAATGGCTTGTCTGCAAAAAAGGTGAGATGTAGGGGATCACAGAAAGTCGAGGGGAAAATAGGTCAATATATACATTGCTATATGGTGAACTAAACCTTAGGCCAGCAACAATGGAGAGGACCTGACCCTTAGAAACTTACAAGTAAGCTGGAATCTTCAAAAGTTCAAATCTTTATAAGTAAAATATTTATTAAAATGAATAACCAAGTGTTTTAATTGACATCAGAAGATCAAAACAATAAACCCAGAGAACATAGAAAAAAGATAAATAAAGATATGAGCAGAACTTAATACAACAGAAAACATATAAAATTGAGGTGATTTAGTAAGTCCAAAGAATCTTCTTTGAAAAGATTGAAAAGACACACTTTGTTTAAGGAAAACAAAAACATAAGTAGAGAATATACAGAAAGAATCAGGACAATGTTATAGCAGAGAATATGTGAAATGCCAGGAAATTTGAACATTTCTGTAAAGTGGACCATTTCCTAGCTCCTAAAGTTTACCAAACCTGACACAAGAGGAAATCATTTAAGGTCATCATGTCTGCCCTTGGCATTCTCGGAACACCCTGGCCTCAGAATGCAGCATCTGTAGTCCATGGTAACCTGCAGAGAGGTGGCGGGGCTGAGGGAGGTTGGAACACTGCCCTCACTGAGGGAGTGGGTGTGGCCATCTCTGCTGTGACTGAACAAATTTCAGGGGAGCAGGTGGCCCAGGGCAGGGCGCTCAGAGCCCGGCAGGTCCAGTGGGGTGTCACAAGCATTTAGGCCCAGACCAAAGGGTGCCTTCTTTGTCTGCACAGCTGCCCAAACTCTCACCTTCCCATTCAGGCCGAACTCTTACTTGAAGTTTGTGTGGAACCTCTCCGCGCAATACACCTCGCTGCACAGCTAACCATAGGTCTGGGCATCGTAGCTTCCTTCCAGGTGACCGAAGTTCGCAAGCAGATGTTTCCCTGGGACACATGCAGAGAGGCTCCTGCCTGGGCCACCGACCGCCCACTGACCCTGCCCCAGACCGGGGGCCGCCAAGCAGCCCTGTCGGTGTCCCCTGCCTCTTGAGGGAGTATTGGACCAACACTTGTAGAAAACGGCGTTCTCACGGGTAACTCATTGGAGGGACACAAGTAAATCTTTGCCGACTTTCTGCTGAAGCTTACGAGCGTTCACACCTAAGCATCTTACTAGTTCAGCTGTTTAGCTAAGCATGAGCTCATGATCTAAATTTACACAATAATGAAGAAATCAGCTACAAGGGGAGACAACCAGCAAAAACTATCAATACCAGAATTAGATTCCCAAGGCCATCCATCAATTGTTGGAATAATCAGGTGCAAGGCAGAAAATATACATAAAACTGGAACTGAAACAAGGAACAAGGATGTTTTCCAAGACTGGTAGGATCTCTAATACATTTTTAAAGTTCATGTCATTGATAAAGCTAAATACTCAAAGGTTGTGTAATACAACAGATTAAGCATTGAGAAGAGTGAAATTATGCTGTTTTGAAAACTATGGCAGGTGAGATTTTCTGCCTAATTATATAAGAAGATTTCTCTAAAAAATACACATTATTTCAATGACTTATTGGCTGTGAAATAAGTTAAGGGTATTTCAAATGGCTTGTCTGCAAAGAAAGGTGAGATGTAGGGGATCACAGAAAGTCGAGGGGAAAATAGGTCAATATATACATTGCTATATGGTGAACTAAAAATTAGGCCAGCAACAATGGAGAGGACCTGACCCTTAGAAACTTACAAGTAAGCTGGAATCTTCAAAAGTTCAAATCTTTATAAGTAAAATATTTATTAAAATGAATAACCAAGTGTTTTAATTGACATCAGAAGATCAAAACAATAAACCCTGAGAACATAGAAAAAAGATAAATAAAGATATGAGCAGAACTTAATACAACAGAAAACATATAAAATTGAGGTGATTTAGTAAGTCCAAAGAATCTTCTTTGAAAAGATTGAAAAGACACACTTTGATTAAGGAAAACAAAAACATAAGTAAAGAATATACAGAAAGAATCAGGACAATGTTATAGCAGAGAATATATGAAATGCCAGTAAATTTGAACATTTCTGTAAAGTGGACCATTTCGTAGCTCCTAAAGTTTACCAACCCTGACACAAGAGGAAATCATTTAAGGTCATCATGTCTGCCCTTGGCATTCTCGGAACGCCCTGGCCTCAGAATGCAGCATCTGTAGTCCATGGTAACCTGCGGAGAGGGGGCGGGGCTGAGGGAGGTTGGAACACTGCCCTCACTGAGGGAGTGGGTGTGGCCATCTCTGCTGTGACTGAACAAAGGGCAGGGGAGCAGGTGGCCCAGGGCAGGGCCCTCAGAGCCCGGCAGGTCCAGTGGGGTGTCACAAGCATTTAGGCCCAGACCAAAGAGCGCCTTCTTTGTCTGCACAGCTGCCCAAACTCTCACCTTTCCTTTCAGGCCGACCTCTTACTTGAAGTGTGTGTGGAACCTGTCCACGCAGTACACCTCGCTGCACAGCTAACCATAGGTCTGGGCATGGTAGCTTCCTGCAAGGTGACCGAAGTTCGCAGGCAGATGTGTCCCTGGGACACATGCAGAGAGGCTCCTGCCTGGGCCACAGGCCGCCCACTGCCCCTGCCACAGACCGGGGGCCGCCAAGCAGCCCTGTCTGAATCCCCTGCCTCTTGAGGGAGTATTGGACCAACACTTGTAGAAAACGGCGTTCTCGCAGGCAACTCATTGGAGGGACACAAATAAATCTTTGCCGACTTTCTGCTGAAGCTTACGAGCGTTCACACCTAAGCGTCTTAATAGTTCAGCTGTTTAGCTAAACATGAGCTCATGATCTAAATTTACACAATAATGAAGAAATCAGCTACAAGGGGAGACAACCAGCAAAAACTATCAATACCAGAATTAGATTCCCAAGGCCATCCATCAATTGTTGGAATAATCAGGTGCAAGGCAGAAAATATACATAAAACTGGAACTGAAACAAGGAACAAGGATGTTTTCAAAGACTGGTAGGATCTCTAAAACATTTTTAAAGTACATGTCATTGATAAAGCTAAATACTCAAAGGTTGTGTAATACAACAGATTAAGCATTGAGAAGAGTGAAATTATGCTGTTTTGAAAACTATGGCAGGTGAGATTTTCTGCCTAATTATATAAGAAGATTTCTCTAAAAGATACACATTATTTCAATGACTTATTGGCTGTGAAATAGTTAAGGGTATTTCAAATGGCTTGTCTGCAAAGAAAGGTGAGATGTAGGGGATCACAGAAAGTCGAGGGGAAAATAGGTCAATATATACATTGCTATATGGTGAACTAAACCTTAGGCCAGCAACAATGGAGAGGACCTGACCCTTAGAAACTTACAAGTAAGCTGGAATCTTCAAAAGTTCAAATCTTTATAAGTAAAATATTTATTAAAATGAATAACCAAGTGTTTTAATTGACATCAGAAGATCAAAACAATAAACCCTGAGAACATAGAAAAAAGATAAATAAAGATATGAGCAGAACTTAATACAACAGAAAACGTATAAAATTGAGGTGATTTAGTAAGTCCAAAGAATCTTCTTTGAAAAGATTGAAAAGACACACTTTGATTAAGGAAAACAAAAACATAAGTAAAGAATATACAGAAAGAATCAGGACAATGTTATAGCAGAGAATATATGAAATGCCAGTAAATTTGAACATTTCTGTCAACTGGACCATTTCCTAGCTCCTAAAGTTTACCAAACCTGACACAAGAGGAAATCATTTAAGGTCATCATGTCTGCCCTTGGCATTCTCGGAACGCCCTGGCCTCAGAATGCAGCATCTGTAGTCCATGGTAAACTGCGGAGAGGGGGCGGGGCTGAGGGAGGTTGGAACACTGCCCTCACTGAGGGAGTGGGTGTGGCCATCTCTGCTGTGACTGAACAAAGGTCAGGGGAGCAGGGGGCCCAGGGCAGGGCCCTCAGAGCCCGGCAGGTCCAGTGGGGTGTCACAAGCATTTATGCCCCGAACAAAGGGCGCGTTCTTTGTCTGCACAGCTGCCCAAACTCTCTCCTTTCCATTCATGCCGAACTCTTACTTGAAGTGTGTGTGGAACCTGTCCGCGCAGTACACCACGCTGCACAGCTAACCATAGGTCTGGGCATCGTAGCTTCCTGCCAGGTGACCGAAGTTCGCAGGCAGATGGGTCCCTGGGACACATGCAGAGAGGCTCCTGCTTGGGCCACAGGCCGCCCACTGCCCCTGCCACAGACCGGGGGCCGCCAAGCAGCCCTGTCTGAGTCCCCTGCCTCTTGAGGGAGTATTGGACCAACACATGTAGAAAACGGCGTTCTCGCGGGCACCTCATTGGAGGGACACACATAAATCTTTGCCGACTTTCTGCTGAAGCTTACGAGCATTCACACCTAAGTGTCTTACAAGGTCAGCTGTTTAGCTAAACATGAGTTCATGATCTAAATTTACACAATAATGAAGAAATCAGCTACAAGGGGAGACAACCAGCAAAAACTATCAATACCAGAATTAGATTCCCAAGGCCATCCATCAATTGTTGGAATAATCAGGTGCAAGGCAGAAAATATACATAAAACTGGAACTGAAACAAGGAACAAGGATGTTTTCAAAGACTGGTAGGATCTCTAAAACATTTTTAAAGTACATGTCATTGATAAAGCTAAATACTCAAAGGTTGTGTAATACAACAGATTAAGCATTGAGAAGAGTGAAATTATGCTGTTTTGAAAACTATGGCAGGTGAGATTTTCTGCCTAATTATATAAGAAGATTTCTCTAAAAAATACACATTATTTCAATGACTTATTGGCTGTGAAATAAGTTAATGGTATTTCAAATGGCTTGTCTGCAAAGAAAGGTGAGATGTAGGGGATCACAGAAAGTCGAGGGAAAAATAGGCCAATATATACATTGCTATATGGTGAACTAAACCTTAGGCCAGCAACAATGGAGAGGACCTGACCCTTAGAAACTTACAAGTAAGCTGGAATCTTCAAAAGTTCAAATCTTTATAAGTAAAATATTTATTAAAATGAATAACCAAGTGTTTTAATTGACATCAGAAGATCAAAACAATAAACCCTGAGAACATAGAAAAAAGATAAATAAAGATATGAGCAGAACTTAATACAACAGAAAACGTATAAAATTGAGGTGATTTAGTAAGTCCAAAGAATCTTCTTTGAAAAGATTGAAAAGACACACTTTGATTAAGGAAAACAAAAACATAAGTAAAGAATATACAGAAAGAATCAGGACAATGTTATAGCAGAGAATATATGAAATTCCAGTAAATTTGAACATTTCTGTCAAGTGGACCATTTCCTAGCTCCTAAAGTTTACCAAACCTGACACAAGAGGAAATCATTTAAGGTCATCATGTCTGCCCTTGGGATTCTCGGAACGCCCTGGCCTCAGAATGCAGCATCTGTAGTCCATGGTAACCTGCGGAGAGGGGGCGGGGCTGAGGGAAGTTGGAACACTGCCCTCACTGAGGGAGTGGGTGTGGCCATCTCTGCTGTGACTGAACAAAGGGCAGCGGAGCTGAGGGCCCAGGGCAGGGCCCTCAGAGCCCGACAGGTCCAGTGGGGTGTCACAAGCATTTAGGCCCAGAACAAAGGGCGCCATCTTTGTCTGCACAGCTGCCCAAACTCTCACCTTTCCATTCAGGCCGACCTCTTACTTGAAGTGTGTGTGGAACCTGTCCGCGCAGTACACCTCGCTGCACAGCTAACCATAGGTCTGGGCATCGTAGCTTCCTGCCAGGTGACCGAAGTTCGCAGGCAGATGTGTCCCTGGGACACCTGCAGAGAGGCTCCTGCCTGGGCCGCCAGCCGCCCACTGCCCCTGCCACAGACCCGGGGCCGCCAAGCAGCCCTGTCGGAGTCCCCTGCCTCTTGAGGGAGTATTGGACCAACACTTGTAGAAAACGGCGTTCTCGCGAGCAACTCATTGGAGGGACACAAATAAATCTTTGCCGACTTTCTGCTGAAGCTTACGAGCGTTCACACCTAAGCGTCTTACTAGTTCAGCTGTTTAGCTAAACATGAGCTCATGATCTAAATTTACACAATAATGAAGAAATCAGCTACAAGGGGAGACAACCAGCAAAAACTATCAATACCAGAATTAGATTTCCAAGGCCATCCATCAATTGTTGGAATAATCAGGTGCAAGGCAGAAAATATACATAAAACTGGAACTGAAACAAAGAACAAGGATGTTTTCCAAGACTGGTAGGATATCTAAAACATTTTTAAAGTACATGTCATTGATAAAGCTAAATACTCAAAGGTTGTGTAATACAACAGATTAAGCATTGAGAAGAGTGAAATTATGCTGTTTTGAAAACTATGGCAGGTGAGATTTTCTGCCTAATTATATAAGAAGATTTCTCTAAAAAATACACATTATTTCAATGACTTATTGGCTGTGAAATAAGTTAAGGGTATTTCAAATGGCTTGTCTGCAAAGAAAGGTGAGATGTAGGTTATCACAGAAAGTCGAGGGGAAAATAGGTCAATATATACATAGCTATATGGTGAACTACACCTTAGGCCAGCAACAATGTAGAGGACCTGACCTTTAGAAACTTACAAGTAAGCTGGAATCTTCAAAAGTTCAAATCTTTATAAGTAAAATATTTATTAAAATGAATAACCAAGTGTTTTAATTGACATCAGAAGATCAAAACAATAAACCCTGAGAACATAGAAAAAAGATAAATAAAGATATGAGCAGAACTTAATACAACAGAAAACGTATAAAATTGAGGTGATTTAGTAAGTCCAAAGAATCTTCTTTGAAAAGATTGAAAAGACACACTTTGATTAAGGAAAACAAAAACATAAGTAAAGAATATACAGAAAGAATCAGGACAATGTTATAGCAGAGAATACATGAAATGCCAGTAAATTTGAACATTTCTGTAAAGTGGACCATTTCGTAGCTCCTAAAGTTTACCAAACCTGACACAAGAGGAAATCATTTAAGGTCATCATGTCTGCCCTTGGCATTCTCGGAACGCCCTGGCCTCAGAATGCAGCATCTGTAGTCCATGGTAACCTGCGGAGAGGGGGCGGGGCTGAGGGAGGTTGGAACACTGCCCTCACTGAGGGAGTGGGTGTGGCCATCTCTACTGTGACTGAACAAAGGGCAGGGGAGCAGGGGGACCAGGGCAGGGCCCTCAGAGCCCGGCAGGTCCAGTGGGGTGTCACAAGCATTTAGGCCCAGACCAAAGGGCGCCTTCTTTGTCTGCACAGCTGCCCAAACTCTCACCTTTCCTTTCAGGCCGACCTCTTACTTGAAGTGTGTGTGGAACCTGTCCACGCAGTACACCTCGCTGCACAGCTAACCATAGGTCTGGGCATCGTAGCTTCCTGCCATGTGACCGAAGTTCCCAGGCAGATGGGTCCCTGGAACACATTCAAAGAGGCTCCAACCCGGGCCACATGCTGCCCACTGCCCCTGCCACAGATCAGGGTCCGCCAATCAGCCCTGTCGGAATCCCCTGCCTCTAGAGGGAGTATTGGACCAACACTGGTAGAAAACGGTGTCCTCGTGGGCACCTCATTGGAGGGACACAAATAAATCTTTGCCGACTTTCTGCTGAAGCTTACGAGCGTTCACACATAACCGTCTTACAAGGTCAGCTGTTTAGCTAAACATGAGCACATGATCTACATTTACACAATAATGAAGAAATCAGCTAGAAGGGGAGAGATTCAGTAAAGTCTATCAATACCAGAATTAGATTCCCAAGGCCATCCATCAGTTGTTGGAATAATCAGGTGCAAGGCAGAATATATACATAAAACTGGAACTGAAACAAGCAACAAGGATGTTTTCAAAGACTGGTAGGATCTCTAAAACATTTTTAAAGTACATGTCATTGATAAAGCTAAATACTCAAAGGTTGTGTAATACAACAGATTAAGCATTGAGAAGAGTGAAATTATGCTGCTTTGAAAACTATGGCAGGTGAGATTTTCTGCCTAATTATATAAGAAGATTTCTCTAAAAAATACACATTATTTCAATGACTTATTGGCTGTGAAATAAGTTAAGGGTATTTCAAATGGCTTGTCTGCAAAGAAAGGTGAGATGTAGGGAATCACAGAAAGTCGAGGGGAAAATAGGTCAATATATACATTGCTATATGGTGAACTAAACCTTAGGCCAGCAACAATGGAGAGGACCTGACCCTTAGAAACTTACAAGTAAGCTGGAATCTTCAAAAGTTCAAATCTTTATAAGTAAAATATTTATTAAAATGAATAACCAAGTGTTTTAATTGACATCAGAAGATCAAAACAATAAACCCTGAGAACATAGAAAATAGATAAATAAAGATATGAGCAGAACTTAATACAACAGAAAACGTATAAAATTGAGGTGATTTAGTAAGTCCAAAGAATCTTCTTTGAAAAGATTGAAAAGACACACTTTGATTAAGGAAAACAAAAACATAAGTAGAGAATATACAGAAAGAATCAGGAAAATGTTATAGCAGAGAATATATGAAATGCCAGTAAATTTGAACATTTCTGTAAAGTGGACCATTTCCTAGCTCCTAAAGTTTACCAAACCTGACACAAGAGGAAATCATTTAAGGTCATCATGTCTGCCCTTGGCATTCTCGGAACGACCTGGCCTCAGAATGCAGCACCTGTAGTCATGGTAACCTGCGGAGAGGGGGCGGGGCTGAGGGAGGTTGGAACACTGCCCTCACTGAGGGAGTGGGTGTGGCCATCTCTGCTGTGACTGAACAAAGGGCAGGGGAGCAGGGGGCCCAGGGCAGGGCCCTCAGAGCCCGGCATGTCCAGTGGGGTGTCACAAGCATTTAGGCCCAGAACAAAGGGCGCTTTCTTTGTCTGCACAGCTGACCAAACTCTCACCTTTCCATTCAGGCCGACCTCTTACTTGAAGTGTGTATGGAAGCTGTCCGTGCAGTACACCTCGCTGCACAGCTAACCATAGGTCTGGGCATCGTAGCTTCCTGCCACGTGACCGAAGTTCGCAGGCAGATGGGTCCGTGGGACCCATGCAGAGAGGCTCCTGCCTGGGCCACAGGTCGCCCACTGCCCCTGCCCCAGACCGGGGGCCGCCAAGCAGCCCTGTCGGAGTCCCCTGCCTCCTGAGCCTGTATTGGACCAACACTTGTAGAAAACAGCGTTCTCGCGGGCAACTCATTGGAGGGACACAAATAAATCTTTGCCGACTTTCTGCTGAAGCTTACGAGCGTTCACACATAAGCGTCTTACTAGTTCAGCTGTTTAGCTAAACATGAGCTCATGATCTAAATTTACACAATAATGAAGAAATCAGCTACAAGGGGAGACAACCAGCAAAAACTATCAATACCAGAATAAGATTCCCAAGGCCATCCACCAATTTTTGGAATAATCCGTTGCAAGGCAGAAAATATACATAAAACTGGAACTGAAACAAGGAACAAGGATATCTTCAAAGACTGGTAGGATCTCTAAAACATTTTTAAAGTACATGTCATTGATAAAGCTAAATACTCAAAGTTGTGTAATACAACACATTAAGCATTGAGAAGGGTGAAATTATGCTGTTTTGAAAACTATGGCAGGTGAGATTTTCTGCCTAATTATATAAGAAGATTTCTCTAAAAAATACACATTATTTCAATGACTTATTGGCTGTGAAATAAGTTAAGGGTATTTCAAATGGCTTGTCTGCAAAGGAAGGTGAGATGTAGGGGATCACAGAAAGTCGAGGGGAAAATAGGTCAATATATACATTGTATATGGTGAACTAAACCTTAGGCCAGCAACAATGGAGAGGAACTGACCCTTAAAAACTTACAAGTAAGCTGGAATCTTCAAAAGTTCAAATCTTTATAAGTAAAATATTTATTTAAATGAATAACCAAGTGTTTTCATTGACATCAAAAGATCAAAATAATAAACCCTGAGAACATAGAAAAAAGATAAATAAAGATATGAGCAGAACTTAATACAACAGAAAACGTATAAAATTGAGGTGATTTAGTAAGTCCAAAAAATCTTCTTTGAAAAGATTGAAAAGACACACTTTGATTAAGGAAAACAAAAACATAAGTAAAGAATATACAGAAAGAATCAGGACAATGTTATCGCAGAGAATATATGAAATGCCAGTAAATTTGAACATTTCTGTAAAGTGGACCATTTCCTAGCTCCTAAAGTTTACCAAACCTGACACAAGAGGAAATCATTTAAGGTCATCATGTCTGCCCTTGGCATACTCGGAACGCCCTGGCCTCAGAATGCAGCATCTGTAGTCCATGGTAACCTGCGGAGAGGGGGCGGGGCTGAGGGAGGTTGGAACACTGCCCTCACTGAGGGAGTGGGTGTGGCCATCTCTGCTGTGACTGAACAAAGGGCAGGGGAGCAGGGGGCCCAGGGCAGGGCCCTCAGAGCCCTGCAGGCCCAGTGGTGTGTCACAAGCATTTAGGCCCAGAACAAAGGGCGCCTTCTTTGTCTGCACAGCTGCCCAAACTCTCACCTTTCCATTCAGGCCCACCTCTTACTTGAAGTGTGTGTGGTAGCTTTCCGTGCAGTACACCTCGCTGGACAGCTAACCATAGGCCTGGGCATCGTAGCTTCCTGCCAGTTGACCGAAGTTCGCAGGCAGATGGGTCCCTGGGACACATGCCGAGAGGCTCCTGCCTGGGCCACAGGCCGCCCACTGCCCCTGCCACAGACCGGGGGCCACCAAGCAGCCCTGTCGGAGTCCCCTGCCTCTTGAGGGAGTATTGGACCAACACTTGTAGAAAACGGGGTTCTCGCGGGCAACTCATTGGAGGGACACAAATAAATCTTTGCCGACTTTCTGCTGAAGCTTACGAGCGTTCACACCTAAGCGTCTTTCAAGGTCAGCTGTTTAGCTAAACATGAGCTCATGATCTAAATTTACACAATAATGAAGAAATCAGCTACAAGGGGAGACAACCAGCAAAAACTATCAATACCAGAATTAGATTCCCAAGGCCATCCATCAATTGTTGGAATAATCAGGTGCAAGGCAGAAAATATACATAAAACTGGAACTGAAACAAGGAACAAGGATGTTTTCCAAGACTGGTAGGATCTCTAAAACATTTTTAAAATACATGTCATTGATAAAGCTAAATACTCAAAGGTTGTGTAATACAACAGATTAAGCATTGAGAAGAGTGAAATTATGCTGTTTTGAAAACTATGGCAGGTGAGATTTTCTGCCTAATTATATAAGAAGATTTCTCTAAAAAATACACATTATTTCAATGACTTATTGGCTGTGAAATAAGTTAAGGGTATTTCAAATGGCTTGTCTGCAAAGAAAGGTGAGATGTAGGTTATCCCTGGAAGTCGAGGGTAAAATAGGTCAATATATACATTGCTATATGGTGAACTAAACCTTAGGCCAGCAACAATGGAGAGGACCTGACCCTTAGAAACTTACAAGTAAGCTGGAATCTTCAAAAGTTCAAATCTTTATATGTAAAATATTTATTAAAATGAATAACCAAGTGTTTTAATTGACATCAGAAGATCAAAACAATAAACCCTGAGAACATAGAAAAAAGATAAATAAAGATATGAGCAGAACTTAATACAACAGAAAAGGTATAAAATTGAGGTGATTTAGTAAGTCCAAAGAATCTTCTTTGAAAAGATTGAAAAGACACACTTTGATTAAGGAAAACAAAAACATAAGTAAAGAATATACAGAAAGAATCAGGACAATGTTATAGCAGAGAATATATGAAATGCCAGTAAATTTGAACATTTCTGTAAAGTGGACCATTTCGTAGCTCCTAAAGTTTACCAAACCTGACACAAGAGGAAATCATTTAAGGTCATCATGTCTGCCCTTGGCATTCTCGGAACGCCCTGGCCTCAGAATGCAGCATCTGTAGTCCATGGTAACCTGCGGAGAGGGGGCGGGGCTGAGGGAGGTTGGAACACTGCCCACACTGAGGGAGTGGGTGTGGCCATCTCTGCTGTGACTGAACAAAGGACAGGGGAGCAGGGGGCCCAGGGCAGGGCCCTCAGAGCCCGGCAGGTCCAGTGGGGTGTCACAAGCATTTAGGCACAGAACAAAGGGCGCCTTCTTTGTCTGCACAGCTGCCCAAACTCTCACCTTTCCTTTCAGGCCGACCTCTTACTTGAAGTGTGTGTGGAACCTGTCCACGAAGTACACCTCGCTGCACAGCTAACCATAGGTCTGGGCATCGTAGCTTCCTGCCAGGTGACCGAAGTTCGCAGGCAGATGTGTCCCTGGGACACATGCAGAGAGGCTCCTGCCTGGGCCACAGGCCGCCCACTGCCCCTTCCCCAGACCGGGGGCCGCCAAGCAGCCCTGTCGGAGTCCCCTGCCTCTTGAGGGAGTATTGGACGAACACTTGTAGAAAACGGCGTTCTCGCGGGCAAGTCATTGGAGGGACACAAATAAATCTTTGCCGACTTTCTGCTGAAGCTTACGAGCGTTCACACCTAAGCGTCTTACTAGTTCAGCTGTTTAGCTAAACATGAGCTCATGATCTAAATTTACACAATAATGAAGAAATCAGCTACAAGGGAGACAACCAGCAAAAACTATCAATACCAGAATTAGATTCCCAAGGCCATCCATCAATTGTTGGAATAATCAGGTGCAAGGCAGAAAATATACAAAAAACTGGAACTGAAACAAGGAACAAGGATGTTTTCAAAGACTGGTAGGATCTCTAAAACATTTTTAAAGCACATGTCATTGATAAAGCTAAATACTCAAAGGTTGTGTAATACAACAGATTAAGCATTGAGAAGAGTGAAATTATGCTGTTTTGAAAACTATGGCAGGTGAGATTTTCTGCCTAATTATATAAGAAGATTTCTCTTAAAAATACACATTATTTCAATGACTTATTGGCTGTGAAATAAGTTGAGGGTATTTCAAATGGCTTGTCTGCAAAGAAAGGTGAGATGTAGGGGATCACAGAAAGTCGAGGGTAAAATAGGTCAATATATACATTGCTATATGGTGAACTAAACCTTAGGCCAGCAACAATGGAGAGGACCTGACCCTTAGAAACTTACAACTAAGCTGGAATCTTCAAAAGTTCAAATCTTTATAAGTAAAATATTTATTAAAATGAATAATCAAGTGTTTTAATTGACATCAGAAGATCAAAACAATAAACCCTGAGAACATAGAAAAAAGATAAATAAAGATATGAGCAGAACTTAATACAACAGAAAACGTATAAAATTGAGGTGATTTAGTAAGTCCAAAGAATCTTCTTTGAAAAGATTGAAAAGACACACTTTGATTAAGGAAAACAAAAACATAAGTAAAGAATATACAGAAAGAATCAGGACAATGTTATAGCAGAGAATATATGAAATGCCAGTAAATTTGAACATTTCTGTAAAGTGGACCATTTCCTAGCTCCTAAAGTTTACCAAACCTGACACAAGAGGAAATCATTTAAGGACATCATGTCTGCCCTTGGCATTCTCGGAACACCCTGGCCTCAGAATGCAGCATCTGTAGTCCATGGTAACCTGCAGAGAGGTGGCGGGGCTGAGGGAGGTTGGAACACTGCCCTCACTGAGGGAGTGGGTGTGGCCATCTCTGCTGTAACTGAACAAATTTCAGGGGAGCAGGGGGCCAAGGGCAGGGCCCTCAGAGCCCGGCAGGTCCAGTGGGGTGTCACAAGCATTTAGGCACAGACCAAAGGGTGCCTTCTTTGTCTGCACAGCTGCCCAAACTCTCACATTCCCATTCAGGCCGACCTCTTACTTGAAGTTTGTGTGGAACCTCTCCGCGCAGTACACCTCGCTGCACGGCTAACCATAGGTCTGGGCATCGTAGCTTCCTCCCAGGTGACCGAAGTTCGCAAGCAGATGTTTCCCTGGGACACATGCAGAGAGGCTCCTGCCTGGGCCACCGGCCGCCCACTGCCCCTGCCCCAGACCGGGGGCCGCCAAGCAGCCCTGTCGGTGTCCCCTGCCTCTTGAGGGAGTATTGGACCAACACTTGTAGAAAACGGCATTCTCACGGGTAACTCATTGGAGGGACACAAATAAATCTTTGCCGACTTTCTGCTGAAGCTTACGAGCGTTCACACTTAAGCATCTCACTAGTTCAGCTGTTTAGCTAAACATGAGCTCATGATCTAAATTTACACAATAATGAAGAAATCAGCTACAAGGGGAGACAACCAGCAAAAACTATCAATACCAGAATTAGATTCCCAAGGCCATCCATCAATTGTTGGAATAATCAGGTGCAAGGCAGAAAATATACATAAAACTGGAACTGAAACAAGGAACAAGGATGTTTTCAAAGACGGGTAGGATCTCTAAAACATTTCTAAAGTACATGTCATTGATACAGCTAAATACTCAAATGTTGTGTAATACAACAGATTAAGCATTGAGAAGAGTGAAATTATGCTGTTTTGAAAACTATGGCAGGTGAGATTTTCTGCCTAATTATATAAGAAGATTTCTCTAAAAAATACACATTATTTCAATGACTTATTGGCTGTGAAATAAGTTAAGGGTATTTCAAATGGCTTGTCTGCAAAGAAAGGTGAGATGTAGGGGATCACAGAAAGTCGAGGGGAAAATAGGTCAATATATACATTGCTATATGGTGAACTAAACCTTAGGCCAGCAACAATGGAGAGGACCTGACCCTTAGAAACTTACAAGTAAGCTGGAATCTTCAAAAGTTCAAATCTTTATAAGTAAAATATTTATTAAAATGAATAACCAAGTGTTTTAATTGACATCAGAAGATCAAAACAATAAACCCTGAGAACATAGAAAAAAGATAAATAAAGATATGAGCAGAACTTAATACAACAGAAAACGTATAAAATTGAGGTGATTTAGTAAGTCCAAAGAATCTTCTTTGAAAAGATTGAAAAGACACACTTTGATTAAGGAAAACAAAAACATAAGTAAAGAATATACAGAAAGAATCAGGACAATGTTATAGCAGAGAATATATGAAATGCCAGTAAATTTGAACATTTCTGTAAAGTGGACCATTTCGTAGCTCCTAAAGTTTACCAAACCTGACACAAGAGGAAATCATTTAAGGTCATCATGTCTGCCCTTGGCATCCTCAGAACGCCCTGGCCTCAGAATGCAGCATCTGTAGTCCATGGTAACCTGCGGAGAGGGGGCAGGGCTGAGGGAGGTTGGAACACTGCCCTCACTGAGGGAGTGGGTGTGGCCATCTCTGCTGTGAC
Organism: Mesoplodon mirus; assembly: GCF_964341445.2. Lineage (NCBI taxonomy): Eukaryota > Metazoa > Chordata > Mammalia > Artiodactyla > Ziphiidae > Mesoplodon > Mesoplodon mirus. The sequence goes on along the minus strand of NC_138976.1, from coordinate 122,476,123 downwards.
TGAACAAAGGGCAGGGGAGCAGGGGGCCCAGTGCAGGGCCCTCAGAGCCAGGCAGGTCCAGTGGGGTGTCACAAGCATTTAGGCCCAGACCAAAGGGCGCCTTCTTTGTCTGCACAGCTGCCCAAACTCTCACCTTTCCTTTCAGGCCGACCTCTTACTTGAAGTGTGTGTGGAACCTGTCCACGCAGTACACCTCGCTGCACAGCTAACCATAGGTCTGGGCATCGTAGCTTCCTGCCAGGTGACCGAAGTTCGCAGGCAGATGTGTCCCTGGGACACATGCAGAGAGGCTCCTGCCTGGGCCACCAGCCGCCCACTGCCCCTGCCCCAGACCCGGGGCCGCCAAGCAGCCCTGTCGGAGTCCCCTGCCTCTTGAGGGAGTATTGGACCAACACTTGTAGAAAACGGCGTTCTCGCGGGCAACTCATTGGAGGGACACAAATAAATCTTTGCCGACTTTCTGCTGAAGCTTACGAGCGTTCACACCTAAGCGTCTTACTAGTTCAGCTGTTTAGCTAAACATGAGCTCATGATCTAAATTTACACAATAATGAAGAAATCAGCTACAAGGGGAGACAACCAGCAAAAACTATCAATACCAGAATTAGATTCCCAAGGCCATCCATCAATTGTTGGAATAATCAGGTGCAAGGCAGATAATATACATAAAACTGGAACTGAAACAAGGAACAAGGATGTTTTCCAAGACTGGTAAGGTCTCTAAAACATTTTTAAAGTACATGTCATTGATAAAGCTAAATACTCAAAGGTTGTGTAATACAACAGATTAAGCATTGAGAAGAGTGAAATTATGCTGTTTTGAAAACTATGGCAGGTGAGATTTTCTGCCTAATTATATAAGAAGATTTCTCTAAAAAATACACATTATTTCAATGACTTATTGGCTGTGAAATAAGTTAAGGGTATTTCAAATGGCTTGTCTGCAAAGAAAGGTGAGATGTAGGGGATCACAGAAAGTCGAGGGGAAAATAGGTCAATATATACATTGCTATATGGTGAACTAAACCTTAGGCCAGCAACAATGGAGAGGACCTGACCCTTAGAAACTTACAAGTAAGCTGGAATCTTCAAAAGTTCAAATCTTTATAAGTAAAATATTTATTAAAATGAATAACCAAGTGTTTTAATTGACATCAGAAGATCAAAACAATAAACCCTGAGAACATAGAAAAAAGATAAATAAAGTTATGAGCAGAACTTAATACAACAGAAAACATATAAAATTGAGGTGATTTAGTAAGTCCAAAGAATCTTCTTTGAAAAGATTGAAAAGACACACTTTGTTTAAGGAAAACAAAAACATAAGTAGAGAATATACAGAAAGAATCAGGACAATGTTATAGCAGAGAATATATGAAATGCCAGTAAATTTGAACATTTCTGTCAAGTGGACCATTTCCTAGCTCCTAAAGTTTACCAAACCTGACACAAGAGGAAATCATTTAAGGACATCATGTCTGCCCTTGGCATTCTCGGAACACCCTGGCCTCAGAATGCAGCATCTGTAGTCCATGGTAACCTGCAGAGAGGGGGCGGGGCTGAGGGAGGTTGGAACACTGCCCTCACTGAGGGAGTGGGTGTGGCCATCTCTGCTGTGACTGAACAAATTTCAGGGGAGCAGTGGGCCCAGGGCAGGGCCCTAAGAGCCCGGCAAGTCCAGTGGGGTGTCACAAGCATTTACTCCCAGACCAAAGGGTGCCTTCTTTGTCTGCACAGCTGCCCAAACTCTCACCTTCCCATTCAGGCCGACCTCTTACTTGAAGTTTGTGTGGAACCTCTCCGCGCAGTACACCTCGCTGCACGGCTAAACATAGGTCTGGGCATCGTAGCTTCCTCCCAGGTGACCGAAGTTCGCAAGCAGATGTTTCCCTGGGACACATGCAGAGAGGCTCCTGCCTGGGCCACCGGCCGCCCAATGCCCCTGCCCCAGACCGGGGGCCGCCAAGCAGCCCTGTCGGTGTCCCCTGCCTCTTGAGGGAGTATTGGACCAACACTTGTAGAAAACGGCGTTCTCACGGGTAACTCATTGGAGGGACACAAATAAATCTTTGCCGACTTTCTGCTGAAGCTTACGAGCGTTCACACCTAAGCATCTTACTAGTTCAGCTGTTTAGCTAAACATGAGCTCATGATCTAAATTTACACAATAATGAAGAAATCAGCTACAAGGGGAGACAACCAGCAAAAACTATCAATACCAGAATTAGATTCCCAAGGCCATCCATCAATTGTTGGAATAATCAGGTGCAAGGCAGAAAATATACATAAAACTGGAACTGAAACAAGGAACAAGGATGTTTTCAAAGACTGGTAGGATCTCTAAAACATTTTTAAAGTACATGTCATTGATAAAGCTAAATACTCAAAGGTTGTGTAATACAACAGATTAAGCATTGAGAAGAGTGAAATTATGCTGTTTTGAAAACTATGGCAGGTGAGATTTTCTGCCTAATTATATAAGAAGATTTCTCTAAAAAATACACATTATTTCACTGACTTATTGGCTGTGAAATAAGTTAAGGGTATTTCAAATGGCTTGTCTGCAAAGAAAGGTGAGATGTAGGGGATCACAGAAAGTCGAGGGGAAAATAGGTCAATATATACATTGCTATATGGTGAACTAAACCTTAGGCCAGCAACAATGGAGAGGACCTGACCCTTAGAAACTTACAAGTAAGCTGGAATCTTCAAAAGTTCAAATCTTTATAAGTAAAATATTTATTAAAATGAATAACCAAGTGTTTTAATTGACATCAGGAGATCAAAACAATAAACCCTGAGAACATAGAAAAAAGATAAATAAAGATATGAGCAGAACTTAATACAACAGAAAAGGTATAAAATTGAGGTGATTTAGTAAGTCCAAAGAATCTTCTTTGAAAAGATTGAAAAGACACACTTTGATTAAGGAAAACAAAAACATAAGTAAAGAATATACAGAAAGAATCAGGACAATGTTATCGCAGAGAATATATGAAATGCCAGTAAATTTGAACATTTCTGTCAAATGGACCATTTCCTAGCTCCTAAAGTTTACCAAACCTGACACAAGAGGAAATCATTTAAGGACATCATGTCTGCCCTTGGCATTCTCGGAACACCCTGGCCTCAGAATGCAGCATCTGTAGTCCATGGTAACCTGCGGAGAGGGGGCGGGGCTGAGGGAAGTTGGAACACTGCCCTCACTGAGGGAGTGGGTGTGGCCATCTCTGCTGTGACTGAACAAAGGGCAGCGGAGCTGGGGGCCCAGGGCAGGGCCCTCAGAGCCCGGCAGGTCCAGTGGGGTGTCACAAGCATTTAGGCCCAGAACAAAGGGCGCCATCTTTGTCTGCACAGCTGCCCAAACTCTCACCTTTCCATTCAGGCCGACCTCTTACTTGAAGTGTTTGTGGAACCTGTCCGTGCAGTACACCTCGCTGCACAGCTAACCATAGGTCTGGGCATCGTAGCTTCCTGCCAGGTGACCGAAGTTCGCAGGCAGATGGGTCCCTGGGACACATGCAGAGAGGCTCCTGCCTGGGCCAACGGACGCCCACTGTCCCTGCCCCAGAGCGGGGGGCACCAAGCAGCCCTGTCTGAGTCCCCTGCCTCTTGAGGGAGTATTGGACCAACACTTGTAGTAAACGGCGTTCTCGCAGGCAACTCATTGGAGGGACACAAATAAATCTTTGCCGACTTTCTGCTGAAGCTTACGAGCGTTCACACCTAAGTGTCTTACAAGGTCAGCTGTTTAGCTAAACATGAGCTCATGATCTAAATTTACACAATAATGAAGAAATCAGCTACAAGGGGAGACAACCAGCAAAAACTATCAATACCAGAATTAGATTCCCAAGGCCATCCATCAATTGTTGGAATAATCAGGTGCAAGGCAGAAAATATACAAAAAACTGGAACTGAAACAAGGAACAAGGATGTTTTCAAAGACTGGTAGGATCTCTAAAACATTTTTAAAGGACATGTCATTGATAAAGCTAAATACTCAAAGGTTGTGTAATACAACAGATTAAGCATTGAGAAGAGTGAAATTATGCTGTTTTGAAAACTATGGCAGGTGAGATTTTCTGCCTAATTATATAAGAAGATTTCTCTAAAAAACACACATTATTTCAATGACTTATTGGCTGTGAAATAAGTTAAGGGTATTTCAAATGGCTTGTCTGCAAAGAAAGGTGAGATGTAGGGGATCACAGAAAGTCGAGGGGAAAATAGGTCAATATATACATTGCTATATGGTGAACTAAACCTTAGGCCAGCAACAATGGAGAGGACCTGACCCTTAGAAACTTACAAGTAAGCTGGAATCTTCAAAAGTTCAAATCTTTATAAGTAAAATACTTATTAAAATGAATAACCAAGTGTTTTAATTGACATCAGAAGATCAAAACAATAAACCCTGAGAACATAGAAAAAAGATAAATAAAGATATGAGCAGAACTTAATACAACAGAAAAAGTATAAAATTCAGGTGAGTTAGTAAGTCAAAAGAATCTTCTTTGAAAAGATTGAAAAGACACACATTGATTAAGGAAAACAAAAACATAAGTAGAGAATATACAGAAAGAATCAGGACAATGTTATCGCAGAGAATATATGAAATGCCAGTAAATTTGAACATTTCTGTAAAGTGGACCATTTCCTAGCTCCTAAAGTTTACCAAAACTGACACAAGAGGAAATCATTTAAGGTCATCATGTCTGCCCTTGTCATTCTCCGAAGGCCCTGGCCTCAGGATGCAACCTCTGTAGTCCATGGTAACTGGGGAGAGGGGGCGGGTCTGAGGGAGGTTGGAAGTCTCCCCTCACTGAAGGAGTGGGTGTGGCCATCTCTGCTGTGACTGAACAAAGGGCAGGGGAGCAGGGGGCCCAGGGCTGGGCCCTCAGAGCCCGGCAGGTCCAGTGGCGTGTCACAAGCATTTAGGCCCAGACCAAAGGGTGGCTTCTTTGTCTGCACAGCTGCCCAAACACTCAACTTTCCACTCAGGCCGACCTCTTACTTGAAGTGTGTGTGGAACCTGTCCTCACTGTACACCTCGCTGCACAGCTAACCATAGGTCTGGGCATCGTAGCATCCTGCCAGGTGACCGAAGTTCGCAGGCAGATGGGTCCCTGGGACACATGCAGAGAGGCTCCTGCCTGGGCCACAGGCCGCCCACTGCCCCTGCCACAGACGGGGGGCCGCGAAGCAGCCCTGTGGGAGTCCCCTGACTCTTGAGGGAGTATTGGACCAACACTTGTAGAAAACGGCGTTCTCGCGGGCAACTCATTGGAGGGATACAAATAATTCTTTGCCGACTTTCTGCTGAAGCTTACGAGCGTTCACACCTAAGCGTCTTACTAGTTTAGCTGTTTAGATAAACATAAGCTCATGATCTAAATTTACACAATAATGAAGAAATCAGCTACAAGGGGAGACAACCAGAAAAAACTATCAATAACAGAATAAGATTCCCAAGGCCATCCATCAATTGTTGGAATAATCAGGTGCAAGGCAGAAAATATACATAAAACTGGAACTGAAACAAGGAACAAGGATGTTTTCAACGACTGGTAGGATCTCTAAAACATTTTTAAAGTACATGTCATTGATAAAGCTAAATATTCAAAGGTTGTGTAATACAACAGATTAAGCATTGAGAAGAGTGAAATTATGCTGTTTTGAAAACTATGGCAGGTGAGATTTTCTGCCTAATTATATAAGAATATTTCTCTAAAAAATACACATTATTTCAATGACTTATTGGCTGTGAAATAAGTTAAGGGTATTTCAAATGACTTGTCTGCAAAGAAAGGTGAGATGTAGGGGATCACAGAAAGTCGAGGGAAAAATAGGTCAATATATACATTGCTATATGGTGAACTAAACCTTAGGCCAGCAACAATGGAGAGGACCTGACCCTTAGAAAGTTACAAGTAAGCTGGAATCTTCAAAACTTCAAATCTTTATAAGTAAAATATTTATTAAAATGAATAACCAAGTGTTTTAATTGACATCAGAAGATCAAACAATAAACCCTGAGAACATAGAAGAAAGATAAATAAAGATATGAGCAGAACTTAATACAACAGAAAACGTATAAAATTCAGGTGAGTTAGTAAGTCAAAAGAATCTTCTTTGAAAAGATTGAAAAGACACACGTTGATTAAGGACAACAAAAACATAAGTAGAGAATATACAGAAAGAATCAGGACAATGTTATAGCAGAGAATATATGAAATGCCAGTAAATTTGAACATTTCTGTAAAGTGGACCATTTCCTAGCTCCTAAAGTTTACCAAAACTGACACAAGAGGAAATCATTTAAGGTCATCATGTCTGCCCTTGGAATTCTCCGAACGCCCTGGCCTCAGGATGGAACCTCTGTAGTCCATGGTAACTGGGGAGAGGGGGCGGGTCTGAGGGAGGTTGGAACTCTGCCCTCACTGAAGGAGTGGGTGAGGCCATCTCTGCTGTGACTGAACAAATGGCAGGGGAGCAGGGGGCCCAGGGCAGGGCCCTCAGAGCCCGGCAGGTCCAGTGGGGTGTCACAAGCATTTAGGCACAGACCAAAGGGTGCCTTCTTTGTCTGCACAGCTGCGCAAACACTCACCTTTCCACTCAGGCCGACATCTTACTTGAAGTGTGTGTGGAACCTGTCCTCACTGTACACCTCGCTGCACAGCTAACCATAGGTCTGGGCATCGTAGCTTCCTGCCAGGTGACCGAAGTTCGCAGGCAGATGGGTCCCATGGACACATGCAGAGAGGCTCCTGCCTGGGCCACAGGCCGCCCACTGCCCCTGCCACAGACCGGGGGCCGCCAAGCAGCCCTGTCGGAGTCCCCTGCCTCTTGAGGGAGTATTGGTCCAACACTTGTAGAAAACTTGGTTCTCGTGGGCAACTCATTGGAGGGACACAAATAAATCTTTGCCGACTTTCTGCTGAAGCTTACGAGCGTTCACACGTAAGCGTCTTACTAGTTCAGCTGTTTAGCTAAACATGAGCTCATGATCTAAATTTACACAATAATGAAGAAATCAGCTACAAGGGGAGACAACCAGCAAAAACTATCAGTACCAGAATTAGATTCCCAAGGCCATCCATCAATTGTTGGAATAATCAGGTGCAAGGCAGAAAATATACATAAAACTGGAACTGAAACAAGGAACAAGGATGTTTTCCAAGACTGGTAGGATCTCTAAAACATTTTTAAAGTACATGTCATTGATAAAGCTAAATACTCAAAGGTTGTGTAATACAACAGATTAAGCATTGAGAAGAGTGAAATTATGCTGTTTTGAAAACTATGGCAGGTGAGATTTTCTGCCTAATTCTATAAGAAGATTTCTCTAAAAAATACACATTATTTCAATGACTTATTGGCTGTGAAATAAGTTAAGGGTATTTCAAATGGCTTGTCTGCAAAGAAAGGTGAGATGTAGGGGATCACAGAAAGTCGAGGGGAAAATAGGTCAATATATACATTGCTATATGGTGAACTAAACCTTAGGCCAGCAACAATGGAGAGGACCTGACCCTTAGAAACTTACAAGTAAGCTGGAATCTTTAAAAGTTCAAATCTTTATAAGTAAAATATTTATTAAAATGAATAACCAAGTGTTTTAATTGACATCAGAAGATCAAAACAATAAACACTGTGAACATAGAAAAAAGATAAACAAAGATATGAGCAGAACTTAATACAACAGAAAAGGTATAAAATTGAGGTGATTTAGTAAGTCCAAAGAATCTTCTTTGAAAAGATTGAAAAGACACACTTTGATTAAGGAAAACAAAAACATAAGTAAAGAATATACAGAAAGAATCAGGACAATGTTATCGCAGAGAATATATGAAATGCCAGTAAATTTGAACATTTCTGTAAAGTGGACCATTTCGTAGCTCCTAAAGTTTACCAAACCTGACACAAGAGGAAATCATTTAAGGTCATCATGTCTGCCCTTGGCATTCTCGGAACGCCCTGGCCTCAGAATGCAGCATCTGTAGTCCATGGTAACCTGCGGAGAGGGGGCGGGGCTGAGGGAGGTTGGAACACTGCCCTCACTGAGGGAGTGGGTGTGGCCATCTCTGCTGTGCCTGAACAAAGGGCAGGGGAGCAGGGGGCCCAGGGCAGGGCCCTCAGAGCCCGGCAGGTCCAGTGGGGTGTCACAAGCATTTAGACCCAGACCAAAGGGCGCCTTCTTTGTCTGCACAGCTGCCCAAACTCTCACCTTTCCTTTCAGGCCGACCTCTTACTTGAAGTGTGTGTGGAACCTGTCCACGCAGTACACCTCGCTGCACAGCTAACCATAGGTCTGGGCATGGTAGCTTCCTGCAAGGTGACCGAAGTTCGCAGGCAGATGGGTCCCTGGGACACATGCAGAGAGGCTCCTGCCTGGGCCACAGGCCGCCCACTGCCCCTGCCACAGACCGGGGGCCGCCAAGCAGCCCTGTCGGAGTCCCCTGCCTCTTGAGGGAGTATTGGACCAACACTTGTAGAAAACGGCGTTCTCGCGGGCAACTCATTGGAGGGACACAAATAAATCTTTGCCGACTTTCTGCTGAAGCTTACGAGCGTTCACACCTAAGCGTCTTACTAGTTCAGCTGTTTAGCTAAACATGAGCTCATGATCTAAATTTACACAATAATGAAGCAATCAGCTACAAGGGGAGACAACCAGCAAAAACTATCAATACCAGAATTAGATTCCCAAGGCCATCCATCAATTGTTTGAATAATCAGGTGCAAGGCAGAAAATATACATAAAACTGGAACTGAAACAAGGAACAAGGATGTTTTCAAAGACGGGTAGGATCTCTAAAACATTTTTAAAGTACATGTCATTGATAAAGCTAAATACTCAAAAGTTGTGTAATACAACAGATTAAGCATTGAGAAGAGTGAAATTATGCTGTTTTGAAAACTATGGCAGGTAAGATTTTCTGCCTAATTATATAAGAAGATTTCTCTAAAAAATACACATTATTTCAATGACTTATTGGCTGTGAAATAGTTAAGGGTATTTCAAATGGCTTGTCTGCAAAGAAAGGTGAGATGTAGGGGATCACAGAAAGTCGAGGGGAAAATAGGTCAATATATACATTGCTATATGGTGAACTAAACCTTAGGCCAGCAACAATGGAGAGGACCTGACCCTTAGAAACTTACAAGTAAGCTGGAATCTTCAAAAGTTCAAATATTTATAAGTAAAATATTTATTAAAATGAATAACCAAGTGTTTTAATTGACATCAGAAGATCAAAACAATAAACCCTGAGAACATAGAAAAAAGATAAATAAAGATATGAGCAGAACTTAATACAACAGAAAACGTATAAAATTGAGGTGATTTAGTAAGTCCAAAGAATCTTCTTTGAAAAGATTGAAAAGACACACTTTGATTAAGGAAAACAAAAACATAAGTAAAGAATATACAGAAAGAATCAGGACAATGTTATAGCAGAGAATATATGAAATGCCAGTAAATTTGAACATTTCTGTCAAGTGGACCATTTCCTAGCTCCTAAAGTTTACCAAACCTGACACAAGAGGAAATCATTTAAGGTCATCATGTCTGCCCTTGGCATTCTCGGAACGCCCTGGCCTCAGAATGCAGCATCTGTAGTCCATGGTAACCTGCGGAGAGGGGGCGGGGCTGAGGGAGTTTGGAACACTGCCCTCACTGAGGGAGTGTGTGTGGCCATCTCTGCTGTGACAGAACAAAGGGCAGGGGAGCAGGGGGCCCAGGGCAGGGCCCTCAGAGCCCGGCAGGTCCAGTGGGGTGTCACAAGCATTTAGGCCCAGACCAAAGGGCGCCTTCTTTGTCTGCACAGCTGCCCAAACTCTCACCTTTCCTTTCAGGCCGACCTCTTACTTGAAGTGTGTGTGGAACCTGTCCACGCAGTACACCTCGCTGCACAGCTAACCATAGGTCTGGGCATGGTAGCTTCCTGCAAGGTGACCGAAGTTCGCAGGCAGATGTGTCCCTGGGACACATGCAGAGAGGCTCCTGCCTGGGCCACAGGCCGCCCAATGCCCCTGCCACAGACCGGGGGCCGCCAAGCAGCCCTGTCGGAGTCCCCTGCCTCTTGAGGGAGTATTGGACCAACACTTGTAGAAAACGGCGTTCTCGCGGGCAACTCATTGGAGGGACACAAATAAATCTTTGCCGACTTTCTGCTGAAGCTTACGAGCGTTCACACCTAAGCGTCTTACTAGTTCAGCTGTTTAGCTAAACATGAGCTCATGATCTAAATTTACACAATAATGAAGAAATCAGCTACAAGGGGAGACAACCAGCAAAAACTATCAATACCAGAATTAGATTCCCAAGGCCATCCATCAATTGTTGGAATAATCAGGTGCAAGGCAGAAAATATACATAAAACTGGAACTGAAACAAGGAACAAGGATGTTTTCAAAGACTGGTAGGGTCTCTAAAACATTTTTAAAGTACATGTCATTGATAAAGCTAAATACTCAAAGGTTGTGTAATACAACAGATTAAGCATTGAGAAGAGTGAAATTATGCTGTTTTGAAAACTATGGCAGGTCAGATTTTCTGCCTAATTATATAAGAAGATTTCTCTAAAAAATACACATTATTTCAATGACTTATTGGCTGTGAAATAGTTAAGGGTATTTCAAATGGCTTGTCTGCAAAGAAAGGTGAGATGTAGGGGATCACAGAAAGTCGAGGGGAAAATAGGTCAATATATACATTGCTATATGGTGAACTAAACCTTAGGCCAGCAACAATGGAGAGGACCTGACCCTTAGAAACTTACAAGTAAGATGGAATCTTCAAAAGTTCAAATCTTTATAAGTAAAATATTTATTAAAATGAATAACCAAGTGTTTTAATTGACATCAGAAGATCAAAACAATAAACCCTGAGAACATAGAAAAAAGATAAATAAAGATATGAGCAGAACTTAATACAACAGAAAACGTATAAAATTGAGGTGATTTAGTAAGTCCAAAGAATCTTCTTTGAAAAGATTGAAATGACACACTTTGATTAAGGAAAACAAAAACATAAGTAAAGAATATACAGAAAGAATCAGGACAATGTTATCGCAGAGAATATATGAAATGCCAGTAAATTTGAACATTTCTGTCAAGTGGACCATTTCCTAGCTCCTAAAGTTTACCAAACCTGACACAAGAGGAAATCATTTAAGGTCATCATGTCTGCCCTTGGCATTCTCGGAACGCCCTGGCCTCAGAATGCAGCATCTGTAGTCCATGGTAACCTGCGGAGAGGGGGCGGGGCTGAGGGAGGTTGGAACACTGCCCTCACTGAGGGAGTGGGTGTGGCCATCTCTGCTGTGACTGAACAAAGGGCAGGGGAGCAGGGGGCCCAGGGCAGGGCCCTCAGAGCCCGGCAGGTCCAGTGGGGTGTCACAAGCATTTAGGCCCAGAACAAAGGGCGCCTTCTTTGTCTGCACAGCTGCCCAAACTCTCACCTTTCCTTTCAGGCCGACCTCTTACTTGAAGTGTGTGTGGAACCTGTCCACGCAGTACACCTCGCTGCACAGCTAACCATAGGTCTGGGCATCGTAGCTTCCTCCCAGGTGACCGAAGTTCGCAGGCAGATGTGTCCCTGGGACACATGCAGAGAGGCTCCTGCCTGGGCCACCAGCCGCCCACAGCCCCTGCCCCAGACCCGGGGCCGCCAAGCAGCCCTGTCGGAGTCCCCTGCCTCTTGAGGGAGTATTGGACCAACACTTGTAGAAAACGGCGTTCTCACGGGCAACTCATTGGAGGGACACAAATAAATCTTTGCCGACTTTCTGCTGAAGCTTACGAGCGTTCACACCTAAGCGTCTTAATAGTTCAGCTGTTTAGATAAACATGAGCTCATGATCTAAATTTACACAATAATGAAGAAATCAGCTACAAGGGGAGACAACCAGCAAAAACTATCAATACCAGAATTAGATTCCCAAGGCCATCCATCAATTGTTGGAATAATCAGGTGCAAGGCAGAAAATATACATAAAACTGGAACTGAAACAAGGAACAAGGATGTTTTCAAAGACTGGTAGGGTCTCTAAAACATTTTTAAAGTACATGTCATTGATAAAGCTAAATACTCAAAGGTTGTGTAATACAACAGATTAAGCATTGAGAAGAGTGAAATTATGCTGTTTTGAAAACTATGGCAGGTGAGATTTTCTGCCTAATTATATAAGAAGATTTCTCTAAAAGATACACATTATTTCAATGACTTATTGTCTGTGAAATAGTTAAGGGTATTTCAAATGGCTTGTCTGCAAAGAAAGGTGAGATGTAGGGGATCACAGAAAGTCGAGGGGAAAATAGGTCAATATATACATTGCTATATGGTGAACTAAACCTTAGGCCAGCAACAATGGAGAGGACCTGACACTTAGAAACTTACAAGTAAGCTGGAATCTTCAAAAGTTCAAATCTTTATAAGTAAAATATTTATTAAAATGAATAACCAAGTGTTTTAATTGACATCAGAAGATCAAAACAATAAACACTGAGAACATAGAAAAAAGATAAACAAAGATATGAGCAGAACTTAATACAACAGAAAACGTATAAAATTGAGGTGATTTAGTAAGTCCAAAGAATCTTCTTTGAAAAGATTGAAAAGACACACTTTGATTAAGGAAAACAAAAACATAAGTAAAGAATATACAGAAAGAATCAGGACAATGTTATCGCAGAGAATATATGAAATGCCAGTAAATTTGAACATTTCTGTCAAGTGGACCATTTCCTAGCTCCTAAAGTTTACCAAACCTGACACAAGAGGAAATCATTTAAGGTCATCATGTCTGCCCTTGGCATTCTCGGAACGCCCTGGCCTCAGAATGCAGCATCTGTAGTCCATGGTAACCTGCGGAGAGGGGGCAGGGCTGAGGGAGGTTGGAACACTGCCCTCACTGAGGGAGTGGGTGTGGCCATCTCTGCTGTGACTGAACAAAGGGCAGGGGAGCAGGGGGCCCAGGGCAGGGCCCTCAGAGCCCGGCAGGTCCAGTGGGGTGTCACAAGCATTTAGGCCCAGACCAAAGGGCGCCTTCTTTGTCTGCACAGCTGCCCAAACTCTCACCTTTCCTTTCAGGCAAACCTCTTACTTGAAGTGTGTGTGGAACCTGTCCACGCAGTACACCTCGCTGCACAGCTAACCATAGGTCTGGGCATCGTAGCTTCCTGCCAGGTGACCGAAGTTCGCAGGCAGATGTGTCCCTGGGACACATGCAGAGAGGCTCCTGCCTGGGCCACCAGCCGCCCACTGCCCCTGCCCCAGACCCGGGGCCGCCAAGCAGCCCTGTCGGAGTCCCCTGCCTCTTGAGGGAGTATTGGACCAACACTTGTAGAAAACGGCGTTCTCGCGGGCAACTCATTGGAGGGACACAAATAAATCTTTGCCGACTTTCTGCTGAAGCTTACGAGCGTTCACACCTAAGCGTCTTACTAGTTCAGCTGTTTAGCTAAACATGAGCTCATGATCTAAATTTACACAATAATGAAGAAATCAGCTACAAGGGGAGACAACCAGCAAAAACTATCAATACCAGAATTAGATTCCCAAGGCCATCCATCAATTGTTTGAATAATCAGGTGCAAGGCAGAAAATATACATAAAACTGGAACTGAAACAAGGAACAAGGATGTTTTCAAAGACTGGTAGGATCTCTAAAACATTTTTAAAGTACATGTCATTGATAAAGCTAAATACTCAAAAGTTGTGTAATACAACAGATTAAGCATTGAGAAGAGTGAAATTATGCTGTTTTGAAAACTATGGCAGGTGAGATTTTCTGCCTAATTATATAAGAAGATTTCTCTAAAAGATACACATTATTTCAATGACTTATTGGCTGTGAAATAGTTAAGGGTATTTCAAATGGCTTGTCTGCAAAGAAAGGTGAGATGTAGGGGATCACAGAAAGTCGAGGGGAAAATAGGTCAATATATACATTGCTATATGGTGAACTAAACCTTAGGCCAGCAACAATGGAGAGGACCTGACACTTAGAAACTTACAAGTAAGCTGGAATCTTCAAAAGTTCAAATCTTTATAAGTAAAATATTTATTAAAATGAATAACCAAGTGTTTTAATTGACATCAGAAGATCAAAACAATAAACACTGAGAACATAGAAAAAAGATAAACAAAGATATGAGCAGAACTTAATACAACAGAAAACGTATAAAATTGAGGTGATTTAGTAAGTCCAAAGAATCTTCTTTGAAAAGATTGAAAAGACACACTTTGATTAAGGAAAACAAAAACATAAGTAAAGAATATACAGAAAGAATCAGGACAATGTTATCGCAGAGAATATATGAAATGCCAGTAAATTTGAACATTTCTGTCAAGTGGACCATTTCCTAGCTCCTAAAGTTTACCAAACCTGACACAAGAGGAAATCATTTAAGGTCATCATGTCTGCCCTTGGCATTCTCGGAACGCCCTGGCCTCAGAATGCAGCATCTGTAGTCCATGGTAACCTGCGGAGAGGGGGCGGGGCTGAGGGAGGTTGGAACACTGCCCTCACTGAGGGAGTGGGTGTGGCCATCTCTGCTGTGACAGAACAAAGGGCAGGGGAGCAGGGGGCCCAGGGCAGGGCCCTCAGAGCCCGGCAGGTCCAGTGGGGTGTCACAAGCATTTAGGCCCAGAACAAAGGGCGCCTTCTTTGTCTGCACAGCTGCCCAAACTCTCACCTTTCCTTTCAGGCCGACCTCTTACTTGAAGTGTGTGTGAAACCTGTCCACGCAGTACACCTCGCTGCACAGCTAACCATAGGTCTGGGCATGGTAGCTTCCTGCAAGGTGACCGAAGTTCGCAGGCAGATGTGTCCCTGGGACACATGCAGAGAGGCTCCTGCCTGGGCCACAGGCCGCCCACTGCCCCTGCCACAGACCGGGGGCCGCCAAGCAGCCCTGTCGGAGTCCCCTGCCTCTTGAGGGAGTATTGGACCAACACTTGTAGAAAACGGCGTTCTCGCGGGCAACTCATTGGAGGGACACAAATAAATCTTTGCCGACTTTCTGCTGAAGCTTACGAGCGTTCACACCTAAGCGTCTTACTAGTTCAGCTGTTTAGCTAAACATGAGCTCATGATCTAAATTTACACAATAATGAAGAAATCAGCTACAAGGGGAGACAACCAGCAAAAACTATCAATACCAGAATTAGATTCCCAAGGCCATCCATCAATTGTTGGAATAATCAGGTGCAAGGCAGAAAATATACATAAAACTGGAACTGAAACAAGGAACAAGGATGTTTTCAAAGACTGGTAGGGTCTCTAAAACATTTTTAAAGTACATGTCATTGATAAATCTAAATACTCAAAGGTTGTGTAATACAACAGATTAAGCATTGAGAAGAGTGAAATTATGCTGTTTTGAAAACTATGGCAGGTGAGATTTTCTGCCTAATTATATAAGAAGATTTCTCTAAAAAATACACATTATTTCAATGACTTATTGGCTGTGAAATAGTTAAGGGTATTTCAAATGGCTTGTCTGCAAAGAAAGGTGAGATGTAGGGGATCACAGAAAGTCGAGGGGAAAATAGGTCAATATATACATTGCTATATGGTGAACTAAACCTTAGGCCAGCAACAATGGAGAGGACCTGACCCTTAGAAACTTACAAGTAAGATGGAATCTTCAAAAGTTCAAATCTTTATAAGTAAAATATTTATTAAAATGAATAACCAAGTGTTTTAATTGACATCAGAAGATCAAAACAATAAACCCTGAGAACATAGAAAAAAGATAAATAAAGATATGAGCAGAACTTAATACAACAGAAAACGTATAAAATTGAGGTGATTTAGTAAGTCCAAAGAATCTTCTTTGAAAAGATTGAAATGACACACTTTGATTAAGGAAAACAAAAACATAAGTAAAGAATATACAGAAAGAATCAGGACAATGTTATCGCAGAGAATATATGAAATGCCAGTAAATTTGAACATTTCTGTCAAGTGGACCATTTCGTAGCTCCTAAAGTTTACCAAACCTGACACAAGAGGAAATCATTTAAGGTCATCATGTCTGCCCTTGGCATTCTCGGAACGCCCTGGCCTCAGAATGCAGCATCTGTAGTCCATGGTAACCTGCGGAGAGGGGGCGGGGCTGAGGGAGGTTGGAACACTGCCCTCACTGAGGGAGTGGGTGTGGCCATCTCTGCTGTGACTGAACAAAGGGCAGGGGAGCAGGGGGCCCAGGGCAGGGCCCTCAGAGCCCGGCAGGTCCAGTGGGGTGTCACAAGCATTTAGGCCCAGAACAAAGGGCGCCTTCTTTGTCTGCACAGCTGCCCAAACTCTCACCTTTCCTTTCAGGCCGACCTCTTACTTGAAGTGTGTGTGGAACCTGTCCACGCAGTACACCTCGCTGCACAGCTAACCATAGGTCTGGGCATCGTAGCTTCCTCCCAGGTGACCGAAGTTCGCAGGCAGATGTGTCCCTGGGACACATGCAGAGAGGCTCCTGCCTGGGCCACCAGCCGCCCACTGCCCCTGCCCCAGACCCGGGGCCGCCAAGCAGCCCTGTCGGAGTCCCCTGCCTCTTGAGGGAGTATTGGACCAACACTTGTAGAAAACGGCGTTCTCACGGGCAACTCATTCGAGGGACACAAATAAATCTTTGCCGACTTTCTGCTGAAGCTTACGAGCGTTCACACCTAAGCGTCTTAATAGTTCAGCTGTTTAGATAAACATGAGCTCATGATCTAAATTTACACAATAATGAAGAAATCAGCTACAAGGGGAGACAACCAGCAAAAACTATCAATACCAGATTTAGATTCCCAAGGCCATCCATCAATTGTTGGAATAATCAGGTGCAAGGCAGAAAATATACATAAAACTGGAACTGAAACAAGGAACAAGGATGTTTTCAAAGACTGGTAGGGTCTCTAAAACATTTTTAAAGTACATGTCATTGATAAAGCTAAATACTCAAAGGTTGTGTAATACAACAGATTAAGCATTGAGAAGAGTGAAATTATGCTGTTTTGAAAACTATGGCAGGTGAGATTTTCTGCCTAATTATATAAGAAGATTTCTCTAAAAGATACACATTATTTCAATGACTTATTGTCTGTGAAATAGTTAAGGGTATTTCAAATGGCTTGTCTGCAAAGAAAGGTGAGATGTAGGGGATCACAGAAAGTCGAGGGGAAAATAGGTCAATATATACATTGCTATATGGTGAACTAAACCTTAGGCCAGCAACAATGGAGAGGACCTGACACTTAGAAACTTACAAGTAAGCTGGAATCTTCAAAAGTTCAAATCTTTATAAGTAAAATATTTATTAAAATGAATAACCAAGTGTTTTAATTGACATCAGAAGATCAAAACAATAAACACTGAGAACATAGAAAAAAGATAAACAAAGATATGAGCAGAACTTAATACAACAGAAAACGTATAAAATTGAGGTGATTTAGTAAGTCCAAAGAATCTTCTTTGAAAAGATTGAAAAGACACACTTTGATTAAGGAAAACAAAAACATAAGTAAAGAATATACAGAAAGAATCAGGACAATGTTATCGCAGAGAATATATGAAATGCCAGTAAATTTGAACATTTCTGTCAAGTGGACCATTTCCTAGCTCCTAAAGTTTACCAAACCTGACACAAGAGGAAATCATTTAAGGTCATCATGTCTGCCCTTGGCATTCTCGGAACGCCCTGGCCTCAGAATGCAGCATCTGTAGTCCATGGTAACCTGCGGAGAGGGGGCAGGGCTGAGGGAGGTTGGAACACTGCCCTCACTGAGGGAGTGGGTGTGGCCATCTCTGCTGTGACTGAACAAAGGGCAGGGGAGCAGGGGGCCCAGGGCAGGGCCCTCAGAGCCCGGCAGGTCCAGTGGGGTGTCACAAGCATTTAGGCCCAGACCAAAGGGCGCCTTCTTTGTCTGCACAGCTGCCCAAACTCTCACCTTTCCTTTCAGGCCGACCTCTTACTTGAAGTGTGTGTGGAACCTGTCCACGCAGTACACCTCGCTGCACAGCTAACCATAGGTCTGGGCATCGTAGCTTCCTGCCAGGTGACCGAAGTTCGCAGGCAGATGTGTCCCTGGGACACATGCAGAGAGGCTCCTGCCTGGGCCACCAGCCGCCCACTGCCCCTGCCCCAGACCCGGGGCCGCCAAGCAGCCCTGTCGGAGTCCCCTGCCTCTTGAGGGAGTATTGGACCAACACTTGTAGAAAACGGCGTTCTCGCGGGCAACTCATTGGAGGGACACAAATAAATCTTTGCCGACTTTCTGCTGAAGCTTACGAGCGTTCACACCTAAGCGTCTTACTAGTTCAGCTGTTTAGCTAAACATGAGCTCATGATCTAAATTTACACAATAATGAAGAAATCAGCTACAAGGGGAGACAACCAGCAAAAACTATCAATACCAGAATTAGATTCCCAAGGCCATCCATCAATTGTTTGAATAATCAGGTGCAAGGCAGAAAATATACATAAAACTGGAACTGAAACAAGGAACAAGGATGTTTTCAAAGACTGGTAGGATCTCTAAAACATTTTTAAAGTACATGTCATTGATAAAGCTAAATACTCAAAAGTTGTGTAATACAACAGATTAAGCATTGAGAAGAGTGAAATTATGCTGTTTTGAAAACTATGGCAGGTGAGATTTTCTGCCTAATTATATAAGAAGATTTCTCTAAAAAATACACATTATTTCAATGACTTATTGGCTGTGAAATAGTTAAGGGTATTTCAAATGGCTTGTCTGCAAAGAAAGGTGAGATGTAGGGGATCACAGAAAGTCGAGGGGAAAATAGGTCAATATATACATTGCTATATGGTGAACTAAACCTTAGGCCAGCAACAATGGAGAGGACCTGACCCTTAGAAACTTACAAGTAAGCTGGAATCTTCAAAAGTTCAAATCTTTATAAGTAAAATATTTATTAAAATGAATAACCAAGTGTTTTAATTGACATCAGAAGTTCAAAACAATAAACCCTGAGAACATAGAAAAAAGATAAATAAAGATATGAGCAGAACTTAATACAACAGAAAACGTACAAAATTGAGGTGATTTAGTAAGTCCAAAGAATCTTCTTTGAAAAGATTGAAAAGACACACTTTGATTAAGGAAAACAAAAACATAAGTAAAGAATATACAGAAAGAATCAGGACAATGTTATCGCAGAGAATATATGAAATGCCAGTAAATTTGAACATTTCTGTAAAGTGGACCATTTCGTAGCTCCTAAAGTTTACCAAACCTGACACAAGAGGAAATCATTTAAGGTCATCATGTCTGCCCTTGGCATTCTCGGAACGCCCTGGCCTCAGAATGCAGCATCTGTAGTCCATGGTAACCTGCGGAGAGGGGGCAGGGCTGATGGAGGTTGGAACACTGCCCTCACTGAGGGAGTGGGTGTGGCCATCTCTGCTGTGACTGAACAAAGGGCAGGGGAGCAGGGGGCCCAGGGCAGGGCCCTCAGAGCCCGGCAGGTCCAGTGGGGTGTCACAAGCATTTAGGCCCAGACCAAAGGGCGCCTTCTTTGTCTGCACAGCTGCCCAAACTCTCACCTTTCCTTTCAGGCCGACCTCTTACTTGAAGTGTGTGTGGAACGTGTTCACGCAGTACACCTCGCTGCACAGCTAACCATAGGTCTGGGCATCGTAGCTTCCTGCCAGGTGACCGAAGTTCGCAGGCAGATGTGTCCCTGGGACACATGCAGAGAGGCTCCTGCCTGGGCCACCAGCCGCCAACTGCCCCTGCCCCAGACCCGGGGCCGCCAAGCAGCCCTGTCGGAGTCCCCTGCCTCTTGAGGGAGTATTGGACCAACACTTGTAGAAAACGGCGTTCTCGCGGGCAACTCATTGGAGGGACACAAATAAATCTTTGCCGACTTTCTGCTGAAGCTAAGAGCGTTCACACCTAAGCGTCTTACTAGTTCAGCTGTTTAGCTAAACATGAGCTCATGATCTAAATTTACACAATAATGAAGAAATCAGCTACAAGGGGAGACAACCAGCAAAAACTATCAATACCAGAATTAGATTCCCAAGGCCATCCATCAATTGTTGGAATAATCAGGTGCAAGGCAGAAAATATACATAAAACTGGAACTGAAACAAGGAACAAGGATGTTTTCAAAGACTGGTAGGATCTCTAAAACATTTTTAAAGTACATGTCATTGATAAAGCTAAATACTCAAAAGTTGTGTAATACAACAGATTAAGCATTGAGAAGAGTGAAATTATGCTGTTTTGAAAACTATGGCAGGTGAGATTTTCTGCCTAATTATATAAGAAGATTTCTCTAAAAAATACACATTATTTCAATGACTTATTGGCTGTGAAATAGTTAAGGGTATTTCAAATGGCTTGTCTGCAAAGAAAGGTGAGATGTAGGGGATCACAGAAAGTCGAGGGGAAAATAGGTCAATATATACATTGCTATATGGTGAACTAAACCTTAGGCCAGCAACAATGGAGAGGACCTGACCCTTAGAAACTTACAAGTAAGCTGGAATCTTCAAAAGTTCAAATCTTTATAAGTAAAATATTTATTAAAATGAATAACCAAGTGTTTTAATTGACATCAGAAGATCAAAACAATAAACCCTGAGAACATAGAAAAAAGATAAATAAAGATATGAGCAGAACTTAATACAACAGAAAACGTACAAAATTGAGGTGATTTAGTAAGTCCAAAGAATCTTCTTTGAAAAGATTGAAAAGACACACTTTGATTAAGGAAAACAAAAACATAAGTAAAGAATATACAGAAAGAATCAGGACAATGTTATCGCAGAGAATATATGAAATGCCAGTAAATTTGAACATTTCTGTCAAGTGGACCATTTCCTAGCTCCTAAAGTTTACCAAACCTGACACAAGAGGAAATCATTTAAGGTCATCATGTCTGCCCTTGGCATTCTCGGAACGCCCTGGCCTCAGAATGCAGCATCTGTAGTCCATAGTAACCTGCGGAGAGGGGGCGGGGCTGAGGGAGGTTGGAACACTGCCCTCACTGAGGGAGTGTGTGTGGCCATCTCTGCTGTGACAGAACAAAGGGCAGGGGAGCAGGGGGCCCAGGGCAGGGCCCTCAGAGCCCGGCAGGTCCAGTGGGGTGTCACAAGCATTTAGGCCCAGACCAAAGGGCGCCTTCTTTGTCTGCACAGCTGCCCAAACTCTCACCTTTCCTTTCAGGCCGACCTCTTACTTGAAGTGTGTGTGGAACCTGTTCACGCAGTACACCTCGCTGCACAGCTAACCATAGGTCTGGGCATGGTAGCTTCCTGCAAGTTGACCGAAGTTCGCGGGCAGATGGGTCCCTGGGACACATGCAGAGAGGCTCCTGCCTGGGCCACAGGCCGCCCACTGCCCCTGCCACAGACCGGGGGCCGCCAAGCAGCCCTGTCGGAGTCCCCTGCCTCTTGAGGGAGTATTGGACCAACACTTGTAGAAAACGGCGTTCTCGCGGGCAACTCATTGGAGGGACATAAATAAATCTTTGCCGACTTTCTGCTGAAGCTTACGAGCGTTCACACCTAAGCGTCTTACTAGTTCAGCTGTTTAGCTAAACATGAGCTCATGATCTAAATTTACACAATAATGAAGAAATCAGCTACAATGGGAGACAACCAGCAAAAACTATCAATACCAGAATTAGATTCCCAAGGCCATCCATCAATTGTTGGAATAATCAGGTGCAAGGCAGAAAATATACATAAAACTGGAACTGAAACAAGGAACAAGGATGTTTTCAAAGACTGGTAGGATCTCTAAAACATTTTTAAAGGAAATGTCATTGATAAAGCTAAATACTCAAAGGTTGTGTAATACAACAGATTAAGCATTGAGAAGAGTGAAATTATGCTGTTTTGAAAACTATGGCAGGTGAGATTTTCTGCCTAATTATATAAGAAGATTTCTCTAAAAAATACACATTATTTCAATGACTTATTGGCTGTGAAATAGTTAAGGGTATTTCAAATGGCTTGTCTGCAAAGAAAGGTGAGATGTAGGGGATCACAGAAAGTCGAGGGGAAAATAGGTCAATATATACATTGCTATATGGTGAACTAAACCTTAGGCCAGCAACAATGGAGAGGACCTGACCCTTAGAAACTTACAAGTAAGCTGGAATCTTCAAAAGTTCAAATCTTTATAAGTAAAATATTTATTAAAATGAATAACCAAGTGTTTTAATTGACATCAGAAGATCAAAACAATAAACCCTGAGAACATAGAAAAAAGATAAATAAAGATATGAGCAGAACTTAATACAACAGAAAACGTACAAAATTGAGGTGATTTAGTAAGTCCAAAGAATCTTCTTTGAAAAGATTGAAAAGACACACTTTGATTAAGGAAAACAAAAACATAAGTAAAGAATATACAGAAAGAATCAGGACAATGTTATCGCAGAGAATATATGAAATGCCAGTAAATTTGAACATTTCTGTCAAGTGGACCATTTCCTAGCTCCTAAAGTTTACCAAACCTGACACAAGAGGAAATCATTTAAGGTCATCATGTCTGCCCTTGGCATTCTCGGAACGCCCTGGCCTCAGAATGCAGCATCTGTAGTCCATGGTAACCTGCGGAGAGGGGGCGGGGCTGAGGGAGGTTGGAACACTGCCCTCACTGAGGGAGTGGGTGTGGCCATCTCTGCTGTGACTGAACAAAGGGCAGGGGAGCAGGGGGCCCAGGGCAGGGCCCTCAGAGCCCGGCAGGTCCAGTGGGGTGTCACAAGCATTTAGGCCCAGGCCAAAGGGCGCCTTCTTTGTCTGCACAGCTGCCCAAACTCTCACCTTTCCTTTCAGGCCGACCTCTTAGTTGAAGTGTGTGTGGAACCTGTCCACGCAGTACACCTCGCTGCACAGCTAACCATAGGTCTGGGCATCGTAGCTTCCTGCCAGGTGACCGAAGTTCGCAGGCAGATGTGTCCCTGGGACACATGCAGAGAGGCTCCTGCCTGGGCCACCAGCCGCCCACTGCCCCTGCCCCAGACCCGGGGCCGCCAAGCAGCCCTGTCGGAGTCCCCTGCCTTTTGAGGGAGTATTCGACCAACCCTTGTAGAAAACGGCATTCTCGCGGGCAACTCATTGGAGGGACACAAATAAATCTTTGCCGACTTTCTGCTGAAGCTTACGAGCGTTCACACCTAAGCGTCTTACTAGTTCAGCTGTTTAGCTAAACATGAGCTCATGATCTAAATTTACACAATAATGAAGAAATCAGCTACAAGGGGAGACAACCAGCAAAAACTATCAATACCAGAATTAGATTCCCAAGGCCATCCATCAATTGTTGGAATAATCAGGTGCAAGGCAGAAAATATACATAAAACTGGAACTGAAACAAGGAACAAGGATATTTTCCAAGACTGGTAGGATCTCTAAAACATTTTTAAAATACATGTCATTGATAAAGCTAAATACTCAAAGGTTGTGTAATACAACAGATTAAGCATTGAGAAGAGTGAAATTATGCTGTTTTGAAAACTATGGCAGGTGAGATTTTCTGCCTTATTATATAAGAAGATTTCTCTAAAAAATACACATTATTTCAATTAATTATTGGCTGTGAAATAAGTTAAGGGTATTTCAAATGGCTTGTCTGCAAAGAAAGGTGAGATGTAGGGGATCACAGAAAGTCGAGGGGAAAATAGGTCAATATATACATTGCTATATGGTGAACTAAACCTTAGGCCAGCAACAATGGAGAGGACCTGACCCTTAGAAACTTACAAGTAAGCTGGAATCTTCAAAAGTTCAAATCTTTATAAGTAAAATATTTATTAAAATGAATAACCAAGTGTTTTAATTGACATCAGAAGATCAAAACAATAAACCCTGAGAACATAGAAAAAAGATAAATAAAGATATGAGCAGAACTTAATACAACAGAAAACGTATAAAATTGAGGTGATTTAGTAAGTCCAAAAAATCTTCTTTGAAAACATTGAAAAGACACACTTTGATTAAGGAAAACAAAAACATAAGTAAAGAATATACAGAAAGAATCAGGACAATGTTATAGCAGAGAATATATGAAATGCCAGTAAATTTGAACATTTCTGTAAAGTGGACCATTTCGTAGCTCCTAAAGTTTACCAAACCTGACACAAGAGGAAATCATTTAAGGTCATCATGTCTGCCCTTGGCATTCTCGGAACGCCCTGGCCTCAGAATGCAGCATCTGTAGTCCATGGTAACCTGCGGAGAGGGGGCGGGGCTGAGGGAGGTTGGAACACTGCCCTCACTGAGGGAGTGGGTGTGGCCATCTCTGCTGTGACTGAACACAGGGCAGCGGAGCAGGGGGCCCAGGTCAGGGCCCTCAGAGCCCGGCAGGTCCAGTGGGGTGTCACAAGCATTTAGGCCCAGAACAAAGGGCGCCATCTTTGTCTGCACAGCTACCCAAACTCTCACCTTTCCATTCAGGCCGACCTCTTACTTGAAGTGTTTGTGGAACCTGTCCGCGCAGTACACCTCGCTGCACAGCTAACCATAGGTCTGGGCATCGTAGCTTCCTGCCAGGTGACCGAAGTTCGCAGGCACATGGGTCCCTGGGACACATGCAGAGAGGCTCCTGCATGGGCCACAGGCCGCCCACTGCCCCTGCCACAGACCGTGGGCCGCCAAGCAGCCCTGTCTGAGTCCCCTGCCTCTTGAGGGAGTATTGGACCAACACTTGTAGAAAACGTCGTTTTCGCGGGCAACTCATTGGAGGGACACAAATAAATCTTTGCCGACTTTCTGCTGAAGCTTACGAGGGTTCACACCTAAGTGTCTTACAAGGTCAGCTGTTTAGCTAAACATGAGCTCATGATCTAAATTTACACAATAATGAAGAAATCAGCTACAAGAGGAGACAACAAGCAAAAACTATCAATACCAGAATTAGATTCCCAAGGACATCCATCAATTGTTGGAATAATCAGGTGCAAGGCAGAACATATACATAAAACTGGAACTGAAACAAGGAACAAGGATGTTTTCAAAGACTGGTAGGATCTCTAAAACATTTTTAAAGGACATGTCATTGATAAAGCTAAATACTCAAAGGTTGTGTAAT
The DNA here is from genome assembly GCF_964341445.2 of Mesoplodon mirus. Classification (NCBI taxonomy): domain Eukaryota; kingdom Metazoa; phylum Chordata; class Mammalia; order Artiodactyla; family Ziphiidae; genus Mesoplodon; species Mesoplodon mirus. The sequence goes on along the minus strand of NC_138976.1, from coordinate 122,451,057 downwards.
ACAACAGATTAAGCATTGAGAAGAGTGAAATTATGCTGTTTTGAAAACCATGGCATGTGAGATTTTCTGCCTAATTATATAAGAAGATTTCTCTAAAAAATACACATTATTTCAATGACTTATTGGCTGTGAAATAAGTTAAGGGCATTTCAAATGGCTTGTCTGCAAAGAAAGGTGAGATGTAGGGGATCACAGAAAGTCGAGGGGAAAATAGGTCAATATATACATTGCTATATGTTGAACTAAACTTTAGGCCAGCAACAATGGAGAGGACCTGACCCTTAGAAACTTACAAGTAAGCTGGAATCTTCAAAAGTTCAAATCTTTATAAGTAAAATATTTATTAAAATGAATAACCAAGTGTTTTAATTGACATCAGAAGATCAAAACAATAAACCCTGAGAACATAGAAAAAAGATAAATAAAGATATGAGCAGAACTTAATACAACAGAAAACGTATAAAATTGAGGTGATTTAGTAAGTCCAAAGAATCTTCTTTGAAAAGATTGAAAAGACACACTTTGATTAAGGAAAACAAAAACATAAGTAAAGAATATACAGAAAGAATCAGGACAATGTTATAGCAGAGAATATATGAAATGCCAGTAAATTTGAACATTTCTGTCAAGTGGACCATTTCGTAGCTCCTAAAGTTTACCAAACCTGACACAAGAGGAAATCATTTAAGGTCATCATGTCTGCCCTTGGCATTCTCGGAACGCCCTGGCCTCAGAATGCAGCATCTGTAGTCCATGGTAACCTGCGGAGAGGGGGCGGTGCTGAGGGAGGTTGGAACACTACTCTCACTGAGGGAGTGGGTGTGGCCATCTCTGCTGTGACTGAACAAATGTCAGGGGAACAGGGCGCCCAGGGCAGGGCCCTCAGAGCCCGGCAGGTCCAGTGGGGTGTCACAAGCATTTAGGCACAGACCAAAGGGCGCCTTCTTTGTCTGCACAGCTGCCCAAACTCTCACATTTCCTTTCAGGCCGACCTCTTACTTGAAGTGTGTGTAGAACCTGTCCACGCAGTACACCTCGCTGCACAGCTAACCATAGGTCTGGGCATCGTAGCTTCCTGCCAGGTGACCGAAGTTCGCAGGCAGATGTGTCCCTGGGACACATGCAGAGAGGCTCCTGCCTGGGCCACCAGCCGCCCACTGCCCCTGCCCCAGACCCGGCGCCGCCAAGCAGCCCTGTCGGAATCCCCTGCCTCTTGAGGGAGTATTCGACCAACACTTGTAGAAAACGGCGTTCTCGCGGGCAACTCATTGGAGGGACACAAATAAATCTTTGCCGACTTTCTGCTGAAGCTTATGAGCGTTCACACCTAAGCGTCTTACTAGTTCAGCTGTTTAGCTAAACATGAGCTCATGATCTAAATTTACACAATAATGAAGAAATCAGCTACAAGTGGAGACAACCAGCAAAAACTATCAATACCAGAATTAGATTCCCAAGGCCATCCATCAATTGTAGGAATAATCAGGTGCAAGGCAGAAAATATACATAAAACTGGAACTGAAACAAGGAACAAGGATGTTTTCCAAGACTGGTAGGATCTCTAAAACATTTTTAAAGTACATGTCATTGATAAAGCTAAATACTCAAAGGTTGTGTAATACAACAGATTAAGCATTGAGAAGAGTGAAATTATGCTGTTTTGAAAACTATGGCAGGTGAGATTTTCTGCCTAATTATATAAGAAGATTTCTCTAAAAAATACACATTATTTCAATGACTTATTGGCTGTGAAATAAGTTAAGGGTATTTCAAATGGCTTGTCTGCAAAGAAAGGTGAGATGTAGGGGATCACAGAAAGTCGAGGGGAAAATAGGTCAATATATACATTGCTATATGGTGAACTAAACCTTAGGCCAGCAGCAATGGAGAGGACCTGACCCTTAGAAACTTACAAGTAAGCTGGAATCTTCAAAAGTTCAAATCTTTATAAGTAAAATATTTATTAAAATGAATAACCAAGTGTTTTAATTGACATCAGAAGATCAAAACAATAAACCCTGAGAACATAGAAAAAAGATAAATAAAGATATGAGCAGAACTTAATACAACAGAAAACGTTTAAAATTGAGGTGATTTAGTAAGTCCAAAGAATCTTCTTTGAAAAGATTGAAAAGACACACTTTGATTAAGGAAAACAAAAACATAAGTAAAGAATATACAGAAATAATCAGGACAATGTTATAGCAGAGAATATATGAAATGCCAGTAAATTTGAACATTTCTGTAAAGTGGACCATTTCGTAGCTCCTAAAGTTTACCAAACCTGACACAAGAGGAAATCATTTAAGGTCATCATGTCTGCCCTTGGCATTCTCGGAACGCCCTGGCCTCAGAATGCAGCATCTGTAGTCCATGGTAACCTGCGGAGAGGGTGCGGTGCTGAGGGAGGTTGGAACACTGCCCTCACTGAGGGAGTGGGTGTGGCCATCTCTGCTGTGACTGAACACAGGGCAGCGGAGCAGGGGGCCCAGGGCAGGGCCCTCAGATCCCGGCAGGTCCAGTGGGGTGTCACAAGCATTTAGGCCCAGAACAAAGGGCGCCATCTTTGTCTGCACAGCTGCCGAAACTCTCACCTTTCCATTCAGGCCGACCTCTTACTTGAAGTGTTTGTGGAACCTGTCCACACAGTACACCTCGCTGCACAGCTAACCATAGGTCTGGGCATCGTAGCTTCCTGCCATGTGACCGAAGTTTGCAGGCAGATGGGTCCCTGGGACACATGCAGAGAGGCTCCTGCATGGGCCACAGGCCGCCCACTGCCCCTGCCACAGACCGTGGGCCGCCAAGCAGCCCTGTCAGAGTCCCCTGCCTCTTGAGGGAGTATTCGACCAACACTTGTAGAAAACGGCGTTCTCGCGGGCAACTCATTGGAGGGACACAAATAAATCTTTGCCGACTTTCTGCTGAAGCTTACGAGCGTTCACACCTAAGTGTCTTACAAGGTCAGCTGTTTAGCTAAACATGAGCTCATAATCTAAATTTACACAATAATGAAGAAATCATCTACAAGGGGAGACAACCAGCAAAAACTATCAATACCAGAATTAGATTCCCAAGGACATCCATCAATTGTTGGAATAATCAGGTGCAAGGCAGAAAATATACATAAAACTGGAACTGAAACAAGGAACAAGGATGTTTTCAAAGACTGGTAGGATCTCTAAATCATTTTTAAAGTACATGTCATTGATAAAGCTAAATACTCAAAGGTTGTGTAATACAACAGATTAAGCATTGAGAAGAGTGAAATTATGCTGTTTTGAAAACCATGGCATGTGAGATTTTCTGCCTAATTATATAAGAAGATTTCTCTAAAAAATACACATTATTTCAATGACTTATTGGCTGTGAAATAAGTTAAGGGTATTTCAAATGGCTTGTCTGCAAAGAAAGGTGAGATGTAGGGGATCACAGAAAGTCGAGGGGAAAATAGGTCAATATATACATTGCTATATGTTGAACTAAATTTTAGGCCAGCAACAATGGAGAGGACCTGACCCTTAGAAACTTACAAGTAAGCTGGAATCTTCAAAAGTTCAAATCTTTATAAGTAAAATATTTATTAAAATGAATAACCAAGTGTTTTAATTGACATCAGAAGATCAAAACAATAAACCCTGAGAACATAGAAAAAAGATAAATAAAGATATGAGCAGAACTTAATACAACAGAAAACGTATAAAATTGAGGTGATTTAGTAAGTCCAAAGAATCTTCTTTGAAAAGATTGAAAAGACACACTTTGATTAAGGAAAACAAAAACATAAGTAAAGAATATACAGAAATAATCAGGACAATGTTATAGCAGAGAATATATGAAATGCCAGTAAATTTGAACATTTCTGTCAAGTGGACCATTTCCTAGCTCCTAAAGTTTACCAAACCTGACACAAGAGGAAATCATTTAAGGTCATCATGTCTGCCCTTGGCATTCTCGGAACGCCCTGGCCTCAGAATGCAGCATCTGTAGTCCATGGTAACCTGCGGAGAGGGGGCGGGGCTGAGGGAGGTTGGAACACTGCCCTCACTGAGGGAGTGGGTAAGGCCATCTCTGCTGTGACTGAACAAAGGGCAGGGGAGCAGGGGGCCCAGGGCAGCGCCCTCAGAGCCCGGCAGGTCCAGTGGGGTGTCACAAGCATTTAGGCACAGACCAAAGTGCGCCATCTTTGTCTGCACAGCTGCCCAAACTCTCACCTTTCCTTTCAGGCCGACCTCTTACTTGAAGTGTGTGTGGAACCTGTCCACGCAGTACACCTCGCTGCACAGCTAACCATAGGTCTGGGCATCGTAGCTTCTTGCCATTTGACCGAAGTTCGCAGGCAGATGGGTCCCTGGGACACATGCAGAGAGGCTCCTGCCTGGGCCACAGGCCCCCCACTACCCCTGACACAGACCGGGGGCTGCCAAGCAGCCCTGTCTGAGTCCCCTGCCTCTTGAGGGAGTATTGGACCAACACTTGTAGAAAACGGCGTTCTCGCGGGCAACTCATTGGAGGGACACAAATAAATCTTTGCCGACTTTCTGCTGAAGCTTACGAGCATTCACACCTAAGTGTCTTACAAGGTCAGCTGTTTAGCTAAACATGAGTTCATGATCTAAATTTACACAATAATGAAGAAATCAGCTACAAGGGGAGACAACCAGCAAAAACTATCAATACCAGAATTAGATTCCCAAGGCCATCCATCAATTGTTGGAATAATCAGGTGCAAGGCAGAAAATATACATAAAACTGGAACTGAAACAAGGAACAAGGATGTTTTCAAAGACTGGTAGGATCTCTAAAACATTTTTAAAGTACATGTCATTGATAAAGCTAAATACTCAAAGGTTGTGTAATACAACAGATTAAGCATTGAGAAGAGTGAAATTATGCTGTTTTGAAAACTATGGCAGGTGAGATTTTCTGCCTAATTATATAAGAAGATTTCTCTAAAAAATACACATTATTTCAATGACTTATTGGCTGTGAAATAAGTTAAGGGTATTTCAAATGGCTTGTCTGCAAAGAAAGGTGAGATGTAGGTTATCACAGGAAGTCGAGGGGAAAATAGGTCAATATATACATTGCTATATGGTGAAGTAAACCTTAGGCCAGCAACAATGGAGATGACCTGACCCTTAGAAACTTACAAGTAAGCTGGAATCTTCAAAAGTTCAAATCTTTATAAGTAAAATATTTATTAAAATGAATAACCAAGTGTTTTAATTGACATCAGAAGATCAAAACAATAAACCCTGAGAACATAGAAAAAAGATAAATAAAGATATGAGCAGAACTTAATACAACAGAAAACGTATAAAATTGAGGTGATTTAGTAAGTCCAAAGAATCTTCTTTGAAAAGATTGAAAAGACACCCTTTGATTAAGGAAAACAAAAACATAAGTAAAGAATATACAGAAAGAATCAGGACAATGTTATAGCAGAGAATATATGAAATGCCAGTAAATTTGAACATTTCTGTCAAGTGGACCATTTCGTAGCTCCTAAAGTTTACCAAACCTGACACAAGAGGAAATCATTTAGGGTCATCATGTCTGCCCTTGGCATTCTCAGAACGCCCTGGCCTCAGAATGCAGCATCTGTAGTCCATGGTAACCTGCGGAGAGGGGGCAGGGCTGAGGGAGGTTGGAACACTGCCCTCACTGAGGGAGTGGGTGTGGCCATCTCTGCTGTGACTGAACAAAGGGCAGGGGAGCAGGGGGCCCAGTGCAGGGCCCTCAGAGCCCGGCAGGTCCAGTGGGGTGTCACAAGCATTTAGGCTCAGACCAAAGGGCGCCTTGTTTGTCTGCACAGCTGCCCAAACTCTCACCTTTCCTTTCAGGCCGACCTCTTACTTGAAGTGTGTGTGGAACCTGTCCACGCAGTACACCTCGCTGCACAGCTAACCATAGGTCTGGGCATCGTAGCTTCCTGCCAGGTGACCGAAGTTCGCAGGCAGATGTGTCCCTAGGACACATGCATAGAGGCTCCTGCCTGGGCCACCAGCCGCTCACTGCCCCTGCCCCAGACCCGGGGCCGCCAAGCAGCCCTGTCTGAGTCCCCTGCCTCTTGAGGGAGTATTGGACCAACACTTGTAGAAAACGGCGTTCTCACGGGCAACTCATTGGAGGGACACAAATAAATCTTTGCCGACTTTCTGCTGAAGCTTACGAGCGTTCACACCTAAGCGACTTACTAGTTCAGCTGTTTAGCTAAACATGAGCTCATGATCTAAATTTACACAATAATGAAGAAATCAGCTACAAGGGGAGACAACCAGCAAAAACTATCAATACCAGAATTAGATTCCCAAGGCCATCCATCAATTGTTGGAATAATCAGGTGCAAGGCAGAAAATATACATAAAACTGGAACTGAAACAAGGAACAAGGATGTTTTCCAAGACTGGTAGGATCTCTAAAACATTTTTAAAATACATGTCATTGATAAAGCTAAATACTCAAAGGTTGTGTAATACAACAGATTAAGCATTGAGAAGAGTGAAATTATGCTGTTTTGAAAACTATGGCAGGTGAGATTTTCTGCCTAATTATATAAGAAGATTTCTCTAAATAATACACATTATTTCAATGACTTATTGGCTGTGAAATAAGTTAAGGGTATTTCAAATGGCTTGTCTGCAAAGAAAGGTGAGATGTAGGTTATCACAGGAAGTCGAGGGGAAAATAGGTCAATATATACATTGCTATATGGTGAACTAAACCTTAGGCCAGCAACAATGGAGAGGACCTGACCCTTAGAAACTTACAAGTAAGCTGGAATCTTCAAAAGTTCAAATCTTTATAAGTAAAATATTTATTAAAATGAATAACCAAGTGTTTTAATTGACATCAGAAGATCAAAACAATAAACCCTGAGAACATAGAAAAAAGATAAATAAAGATATGAGCAGAACTTAATACAACAGAAAAGGTATAAAATTGAGGTGATTTAGTAAGTCCAAAGAATCTTCTTTGAAAAGATTGAAAAGACACACTTTGATTAAGGAAAACAAAAACATAAGTAAAGAATATACAGAAAGAATCAGGACAATGTTATCGCAGAGAATATATGAAATGCCAGTAAATTTGAACATTTCTGTAAAGTGGACCATTTCGTAGCTCCTAAAGTTTACCAAACCTGACACAAGAGGAAATCATTTAAGGTCATCATGTCTGCCCTTGGCATTCTCGGAACGCCCTGGCCTCAGAATGCAGCATCTGTAGTCCATGGTAACCTGCGGAGAGGGGGCAGGGCTGAGGGAGGTTGGAACACTGCCCTCACTGAGGGAGTGGGTGTGGCCATCTCTGCTGTGACTGAACAAAGGGCAGGGGAGCAGGGGGCCCAGGGCAGGGCCCTCAGAGCCCGGCAGGTCCAGTGGGGTGTCACAAGCATTTAGGCACAGACCAAAGGGCGCCTTCTTTGTCTGCACAGCTGCCCAAACTCTCACCTTTCCTTTCAGGCCGACCTCTTACTTGAAGTGTGTGTGGAACCTGTCCACGAAGTACACCTCGCTGCACAGCTAACCATAGGTCTGGGCATCGTAGCTTCCTGCCAGGTGACCGAAGTTCGAAGGCAGATGGGTCCCTGGGACACATGCAGAGAGGCTCCTGCCTGGGCCACAGGCCGCCCACTGCCCCTTCCCCAGACCGGGGGCCGCCAAGCAGCCCTGTCGGAGTCCCCTGCCTCTTGAGGGAGTATTCGACCAACACTTGTAGAAAACGGCGTTCTCGCGGGCAACTCATTGGAGGGACACAAATAAATCTTTGCCGACTTTCTGCTGAAGCTTACGAGCGTTCACACCTAAGCGTCTTACTAGTTCAGCTGTTTAGCTAAACATGAGCTCATGATCTAAATTTACACAATAATGAAGAAATCAGCTACAAGGGGAGACAACCAGCAAAAACTATCAATACCAGAATTAGATTCCCAAGGACATCCATCAATTGTTGGAATAATCAGGTGCAAGGCAGAAAATATACATAAAACTGGAACTGAAACAAGGAACAAGGATGTTTTCAAAGACTGGTAGGATCTCTAAAACATTTTTAAAGGACATGTCATTGATAAAGCTAAATACTCAAAGGTTGTGTAATACAACAGATTAAGCATTGAGAAGAGTGAAATTATGCTGTTTTGAAAACTATGGCAGGTGAGATTTTCTGCCTAATTATATAAGAAGATTTCTCTAAAAAATACACATTATTTCAATGACTTATTGGCTGTGAAATACGTTAAGGGTATTTCAAATGGCTTGTCTGCAAAGAAAGGTGAGATGTAGGGGATCACAGAAAGTCGAGGGGAAAATAGGTCAATATATACATTGCTATATGGTGAACTAAACCTTAGGCCAGCAACAATGGAGAGGACCTGACCCTTAGAAACTTACAAGTAAGCTGGAATCTTCAAAAGTTCAAATCTTTATAAGTAAAATATTTATTAAAATGAATAACCAACTGTTTTAATTGACATCAGAAGATCAAAACAATAAACCCTGAGAACATAGAAAAAAGATAAATAAAGATATGAGCAGAACTTAATACAACAGAAAACATATAAAATTGAGGTGATTTAGTAAGTCCAAAGAATCTTCTTTGAAAAGATTGAAAAGACACACTTTGTTTAAGGAAAACAAAAACATAAGTAGAGAATATACAGAAAGAATCAGGACAATGTTATAGCAGAGAATATATGAAATGCCAGTAAATTTGAACATTTCTGTAAAGTGGACCATTTCCTAGCTCCTAAAGTTTACCAAACGTGACACAAGAGGAAATCATTTAAGGACATCATGTCTGCCCTTGGCATTCTCGGAACACCCTGGCCTCAGAATGCAGCATCTGTAGTCCATGGTAACCTGCAGAGAGGGGGCGGGGCTGAGGGAGGTTGGAACACTGCCCTCACTGAGGGAGTGGGTGTGGCCATCTCTGCTGTGACTGAACAAATTTCAGGGGAGCAGGGGGCCCAGGGCAGGGCCCTCAGAGCCCGGCAGGTCCAGTGGGGTGTCACAAGCATTTAGGCCCAGACCAAAGAGTGCCTTCTTTGTCTGCACAGCTGCCCAAACTCTCAGCTTCCCATTCAGGCCGACCTCTTACTTGAAGTTTGTGTGGAACCTCTCCGCGCAGTACACCTCGCTGCACGGCTAACCATAGGTCTGGGCATCGTAGCTTCCTCCCAGGTGACCGAAGTTCGCAAGCAGATGTTTCCCTGGGACACATGCAGAGAGGCTCCTGCCTGGGCCACCGGCCGCCCACTGCCCCTGCCCCAGACCGGGGGCCGCCAAGCAGCCCTGTCGGTGTCCCCTGCCTCTTGACGGAGTATTGGACCAACACTTGTAGAAAACGGCGTTCTCACGGGTAACTCATTGGAGGGACACAAATAAATCTTTGCCGACTTTCTGCTGAAGCTTACGAGCGTTCACACCTAAGCATCTTACTAGTTCAGCTGTTTAGCTAAACATGAGCTCATGATCTAAATTTACACAATAATGAAGAAATCAGCTACAAGGGGAGACAACAAGCAAAAACTATCAATACCAGAATTAGATTCCCAAGGCCATCCATCATTTGTAGGAATAATCAGGTGCAAGGCAGAAAATATACATAAAACTGGAACTGAAAAAAGGAACAAGGATGTTTTCAAAGACTGGTAGGATCTCTAAAACATTTTTAAAGTACATGTCATTGATAAAGCTAAATACTCAAAGGTTGTGTAATACAACAGATTAAGCATTGAGAAGAGTGAAATTATGCTGTTTTGAAAACTATGGCAGGTGAGATTTTCTGCCTAATTATATAAGAAGATTTCTCTAAAAAATACACATTATTTCAATGACTTATTGGCTGGGAAATAAGTTAAGGGTATTTCAAATGGCTTGTCTGCAAAGAAAGGTGAGATGTAGGTTATCACAGGAAGTCGAGGGGAAAATAGGTCAATATATACATTGCTATATGGTGAAGTAAACCTTAGGCCAGCAACAATGGAGAGGACCTGACCCTTAGAAACTTACAAGTAAGCTGGAATCTTCAAAAGTTCAAATCTTTATAAGTAATATATTTATTAAAATGAATAACCAAGTGTTTTAATTGACATCAGAAGATCAAAACAATAAACACTGAGAACATAGAAAAAAGAAAAATAAAGATATGAGCAGAACTTAATACAACAGAAAACGTATAAAATTGAGGTGATTTAGTAAGTCCAAAGAATCTTCTTTGAAAAGATTGAAAAGACACACTTTGATTAAGGAAAACAAAAACATAAGTAAAGAATATACAGAAAGAATCAGGACAATGTTATAGCAGAGAATATATGAAATGCCAGTAAATTTGAACATTTCTGTCAAGTGGACCATTTCGTAGCTCCTAAAGTTTACCAAACCTGACACAAGAGGAAATCATTTAAGGTCATCATGTCTGCCCTTGGCATTCTCAGAACGCCCTGGCCTCAGAATGCAGCATCTGTAGTCCATGGTAACCTGCGGAGAGGGGGCAGGGCTGAGGGAGGTTGGAACACTGCCCTCACTGAGGGAGTGGGTGTGGCCATCTCTGCTGTGACTGAACAAAGGGCAGGGGAGCAGGGGGCCCAGTGCAGGGCTCTCAGAGCCCGGCAGGTCCAGTGGGGTGTCACAAGCATTTAGGCTCAGACCAAAGGGCGCCTTCTTTGTCTGCACAGCTGCCCAAACTCTCACCTTTCCTTTCAGGCCGACCTCTTACTTGAAGTGTGTGTGGAACCTGTCCACGCAGTACACCTCGCTGCACAGCTAACCATAGGTCTGGGCATCGTAGCTTCCTGCCAGGTGACCGAAGTTCGCAGGCAGATGTGTCCCTAGGACACATGCAGAGAGGCTCCTGCCTGGGCCACCAGCCGCTCACTGCCCCTGCCCCAGACCCGGGGCCGCCAAGCAGCCCTGTCTGAGTCCCCTGCCTCTTGAGGGAGTATTGGACCAACACTTGTAGAAAACGGCGTTCTCGCGGGCAACTCATTGGAGGGACACAAATAAATCTTTGCCGACTTTCTGCTGAAGCTTACGAGCGTTCACACCTAAGCGACTTACTAGTTCAGCTGTTTAGCTAAACATGAGCTCATGATCTAAATTTACACAATAATGAAGAAATCAGCTACAAGGGGAGACAACCAGCAAAAACTATCAATACCAGAATTAGATTCCCAAGGCCATCCATCAATTGTTGGAATAATCAGGTGCAAGGCAGAAAATATACATAAAACTGGAACTGAAACAAGGAACAAGGATGTTTTCCAAGACTGGTAGGATCTCTAAAACATTTTTAAAATACATGTCATTGATAAAGCTAAATACTCAAAGGTTGTGTAATACAACAGATTAAGCATTGAGAAGAGTGAAATTATGCTGTTTTGAAAACTATGGCAGGTGAGATTTTCTGCCTAATTATATAAGAAGATTTCTCTAAATAATACACATTATTTCAATGACTTATTGGCTGTGAAATAAGTTAAGGGTATTTCAAATGGCTTGTCTGCAAAGAAAGGTGAGATGTAGGTTATCACAGGAAGTCGAGGGGAAAATAGGTCAATATATACATTGCTATAAGGTGAACTAAACCTTAGGCCAGCAACAATGGAGAGGACCTGACCCTTAGAAACTTACAAGTAAGCTGGAATCTTCAAAAGTTCAAATCTTTATAAGTAAAATATTTATTAAAATGAATAACCAAGTGTTTTAATTGACATCAGAAGATCAAAACAATAAACCCTGAGAACATAGAAAAAAGATAAATAAAGATATGAGCAGAACTTAATACAACAGAAAAGGTATAAAATTGAGGTGATTTAGTAAGTCCAAAGAATCTTCTTTGAAAAGATTGAAAAGACACACTTTGATTAAGGAAAACAAAAACATAAGTAAAGAATATACAGAAAGAATCAGGACAATGTTATAGCAGAGAATATATGAAATGCCAGGATATTTGAACATTTCTGTAAAGTGGACCATTTCGTAGCTCCTAAAGTTTACCAAACCTGACACAAGAGGAAATCATTTAAGGTCATCATGTCTGCCCTTGGCATTCTCGGAACGCCCTGGCCTCAGAATGCAGCATCTGTAGTCCATGGTAACCTGCGGAGAGGGGGCGGGGCTGAGGGAGGTTGGAACACTGCCCTCACTGAGGGAGTGGGTGTGGCCATCTCTGCTGTGACTGAACAAAGGGCAGGGGAGCAGGGGGCCCAAGGCAGGGCCCTCAGAGCCCGGCAGGTCCAGTGGGGTGTCACAAGCATTTAGGCACAGACCAAAGGGCGCCTTCTTTGTCTGCACAGCTGCCCAAACTCTCACCTTTCCTTTCAGGCCGACCTCTTACTTGAAGTGTGTGTGGAACCTGTCCACGAAGTACACCTCGCTGCACAGCTAACCATAGGTCTGGGCATCGTAGCTTCCTGCCAGGTGACCGAAGTTCGCAGGCAGATGGGTCCCTGGGACACATGCAGAGAGGCTCCTGCCTGGGCCACAGGCCGCCCACTGCCCCTTCCCCAGACCGGGGGCCGCCAAGCAGCCCTGTCGGAGTCCCCTGCCTCTTGAGGGAGTATTCGACCAACACTTGTAGAAAACGGCGTTCTCGCGGGCAACTCATTGGAGGGACACAAATAAATCTTTGCCGACTTTCTGCTGAAGCTTACGAGCGTTCACACCTAAGCGTCTTACTAGTTCAGCTGTTTAGCTAAACATGAGCTCATGATCTAAATTTACACAATAATGAAGAAATCAGCTACAAGGGGAGACAACCAGCAAAAACTATCAATACCAGAATTAGATTCCCAAGGCCATCCATCAATGGTAGGAATAATCAGGTGCAAGGCAGAAAATATACAAAAAACTGGAAATGAAACAAGGAACAAGGATGTTTTCAAAGACTGGTAGGATCTCTAAAACATTTTTAAAGGACATGTCATTGATAAAGCTAAATACTCAAAGGTTGTGTAATACAACAGATTAAGCATTGAGAAGAGTGAAATTATGCTGTTTTGAAAACTATGGCAGGTGAGATTTTCTGCCTAATTATATAAGAAGATTTCTCTAAAAAATACACATTATTTCAATGACTTATTGGCTGTGAAATAAGTTAAGGGTATTTCAACTGGCTTGTCTGCAAAGAAAGGTGAGATGTAGGGGATCACAGAAAGTCGAGGGGAAAATAGGTCAATATATACATTGCTATATGGTGAACTAAACCTTAGGCCAGCAACAATGGAGAGGACCTGACCCTTAGAAACTTACAAGTAAGCTGGAATCTTCAAAAGTTCAAATCTTTATAAGTAAAATATTTATTAAAATGAATAACCAAGTGTTTTAATTGACATCAGAAGATCAAAACAATAAACCCTGAGAACATAGAAAAAAGATAAATAAAGATATGAGCAGAACTTAATACAACAGAAAACGTATAAAATTGAGGTGATTTAGTAAGTCCAAAGAATCTTCTTTGAAAAGATTGAAAAGACACACTTTGTTTAAGGAAAACAAAAACATAAGTAGAGAATATACAGAAAGAATCAGGACAATGTTATAGCAGAGAATATATGAAATGCCAGTAAATTTGAACATTTCTGTAAAGTGGACCATTTCCTAGCTCCTAAAGTTTACCAAACCTGACACAAGAGGAAATCATTTAAGGACATCATGTCTGCCCTTGGCATTCTCGGAACACCCTGGCCTCAGAATGCAGCATCTGTAGTCCATGGTAACCTGCAGAGAGGGGGCGGGGCTGAGGGAGTTTGGAACACTGCCCTCACTGAGGGAGTGGGTGTGGCCATCTCTGCTGTGACTGAACAAATTTCAGGGGAGCAGGGGGCCCAGGGCAGGGCCCTCAGAGCCCGGCAGGTCCAGTGGGGTGTCACAAGCATTTAGGCCCAGACCAAAGAGTGCCTTCTTTGTCTGCACAGCTGCCCAAACTCTCACCTTCCCATTCAGGCCGACCTCTTACTTGAAGTTTGTGTGGAACCTCTCCGCGCAGTACACCTCGCTGCACGGCTAACCATAGGTCTGGGCATCGTAGCTTCCTGCCAGGTGACCGAAGTTCGCAAGCAGATGTTTCCCTGGGACACATGCAGAGAGGCTCCTGCCTGGGCCACCGGCCGCCCACTGCCCCTGCCCCAGACCGGGGACCGCCAAGCAGCCCTGTCGGTGTCCCCTGCCTCTTGAGGGAGTATTGGACCAACACTTGTAGAAAACGGCGTTCTCACGGGTAACTCATTGGAGGGACACAAATAAATCTTTGCCGACTTTCTGCTGAAGCTTACGAGCGTTCACACCTAAGCATCTTACTAGTTCAGCTGTTTAGCTAAACATGAGCTCATGATCTAAATTTACACAATAATGAAGAAATCAGCTACAAGGGGAGACAACCAGCAAAAACTATCAATACCAGTATTAGATTCCCAAGGCCTTCCATCAATTGTTGGAATAATCAGGTGCAAGGCAGAAAATATACATAAAACTGGAACTGAAACAAGGAACAAGGATGTTTTCAAAGACTGGTAGGATCTCTAAAACATTTTTAAAGTACATGTCATTGATAAAGCTAAATACTCAAAGCTTGTGTAATACAACAGATTAAGCATTGAGAAGAGTGAAATTATGCTGTTTTGAAAACTATGGCAGGTGAGATTTTCTGCCTAATTATATAAGAAGATTTCTCTAAAAAATACACATTATTTCAATGACTTATTGGCTGTGAAATAAGTTAAGGGTATTTCAAATGGCTTGTCTGCAAAGAAAGGTGAGATGTAGGGGATCACAGAAAGTCGAGGGGAAAATAGGTCAATATATACATTGCTATATGGTGAACTAAACCTTAGGCCAGCAACAATGGAAAGGACCTGACCCTTAGAAACTTACAAGTAAGCTGGAATCTTCAAAAGTTCAAATCTTTATAAGTAAAATATTTATTAAAATGAATAACCAAGTGTTTTAATTGACATCAGAAGATCAAAACAATAAACCCTGAGAACATAGAAAAAAGATAAATAAAGATATGAGCAGAACTTAATACAACAGAAAACATATAAAATTGAGGTGATTTAGTAAGTCCAAAGAATCTTCTTTGTAAAGATTGAAAAGACACACTTTGTTTAAGGAAAACAAAAACATAAGTAGAGAATATACAGAAAGAGTCAGGACAATGTTATAGCAGAGAATATATGAAATGCCAGTAAATTTGGACATTTCTGTAAAGTGGACCATTTCGTAGCTCCTGAAGATTACCAAACCTGACACAAGAGGAAATCATTTAAGGTCATCATGTCTGCCCTTGGCATTCTCAGAACGCCTTGGCCTCAGAATGCAGCATCTGTAGTCCATGGTAACCTGCGGAGAGGGGGCAGGGCTGAGGGAGGTTGGAACACTGCCCTCACTGAGGGAGTGGGTGTGGCCATCTCTGCTGTGACTGAACAAAGGGCAGGGGAGCAGGGGGACCAGGGCAGGGCCCTCAGAGCCCGGCAGGTCCAGTGGGGTGTCACAAGCATTTAGGCCCAGACCAAAGGGCGCCTCCTTTGTCTGCACAGCTGCCCAAACTCTCACCTTTCCTTTCAGGCCGACCTCTTACTTGAAGTGTGTGTGGAACCTGTCCACGCAGTACACCTCGCTGCACAGCTAACCATAGGTCTGGGCATCGTAGCTTCCTGCCAGGTGACCGAAGTTCGCAGGCAGATGTGTCCCTGGGACACATGCAGAGAGGCTCCTGCCTGGGCCACCAGCCGCCCACTGCCCCTGCCCCAGACCCGGGGCCGCCAAGCAGCCCTGTCGGAATCCCCTGCCTCTTGAGGGAGTATTGGACCAACACTTGTAGAAAACGGCGTTCTCGCGGGCAACTCATTGGAGGGACACAAATAAATCTTTGCCGACTTTCTGCTGAAGCTTACGAGCGTTCACACCTAAGCGTCTTACTAGTTCAGCTGTTTAGCTAAACATGAGCTCATGATCTAAATTTACACAATAATGAAGAAATCAGCTACAAGGGGAGACAACCAGCAAAAACTATCAATACCAGAATTAGATTCCCAAGGCCATCCATCAATTGTAGGAATAATCAGGTGCAAGGCAGAAAATATACATAAAACTGGAACTGAAACAAGGAACAAGGATGTTTTCAAAGACTGGTAGGATCTCTAAAACATTTTTAAAGGAAATGTCATTGATAAAGCTAAATACTCAAAGGTTGTGTAATACAACAGATTAAGCATTGAGAAGAGTGAAATTATGCTGTTTTGAAAACTATGGCAGGTGAGATTTTCTGCCTAATTATATAAGAAGATTTCTCTAAAAAATACACATTATTTCAATGACTTATTGGCTGTGAAATAGTTAAGGGTATTTCAAATGGCTTGTCTGCAAAGAAAGGTGAGATGTAGGGGATCACAGAAAGTCGAGGGGAAAATACGTCAATATATACATTGCTATATGGTGAACTAAACCTTAGGCCAGCAACAATGGAGAGGACCTGACCCTTAGAAACTTACAAGTAAGCTGGAATCTTCAAAAGTTCAAATCTTTATAAGTAAAATATTTATTAAAATGAATAACCAAGTGTTTTAATTGACATCAGAAGATCAAAACAATAAACCCTGAGAACATAGAAAAAAGATAAATAAAGATATGAGCAGAACTTAATACAACAGAAAACGTACAAAATTGAGGTGATTTAGTAAGTCCAAAGAATCTTCTTTGAAAAGATTGAAAAGACACACTTTGATTAAGGAAAACAAAAACATAAGTAAAGAATATACAGAAAGAATCAGGACAATGTTATCGCAGAGAATATATGAAATGCCAGTAAATTTGGACATTTCTGTAAAGTGGACCATTTCGTAGCTCCTAAAGATTACCAAACCTGACACAAGAGGAAATCATTTAAGGTCATCATGTCTGCCCTTGGCATTCTCGGAACGCCCTGGCCTCAGAATGCAGCATCTGTAGTCCATGGTAACCTGCGGAGAGGGGGCGGGGCTGAGGGAGGTTGGAACACTGCCCTCACTGAGGGAGTGGGTGTGGCCATCTCTGCTGTGACTGAACAAAGGGCAGGGGAGCAGGGGGCCCAGGGCAGGGCCCTCAGAGCCCGGCAGGTCCAGTGGGGTGTCACAAGCATTTAGGCCCAGACCAAAGGGCGCCTTCTTTGTCTGCACAGCTGCCCAAACTCTCACCTTTCCTTTCAGGCCGACCTCTTACTTGAAGTGTGTGTGGAACCTGTCCACGCAGTACACCTCGCTGCACAGCTAACCATAGGTCTGGGCATCGTAGCTTCCTGCCAGGTGACCGAAGTTCGCAGGCAGATGTGTCCCTGGGACACATGCAGAGAGGCTCCTGCCTGGGCCGCCAGCCGCCCACTGCCCCTGCCCCAGACCCGGGGCCGCCAAGCAGCCCTTGTCGGAGTCCCCTGCCTCTTGAGGGAGTATTCGACCAACACTTGTAGAAAACGGCGTTCTCGCGGGCAACTCATTGGAGGGACACAAATAAATCTTTGCCGACTTTCTGCTGAAGCTTACGAGCGTTCACACCTAAGCGTCTTACTAGTTCAGCTGTTTAGCTAAACATGAGCTCATGATCTAAATTTACACAATAATGAAGAAATCAGCTACAAGGGGAGACAACCAGCAAAAACTATCAATACCAGAATTAGATTCCCAAGGCCATCCATCAATTGTTGGAATAATCAGGTGCAAGGCAGAAAATATACAAAAAACTGGAACTGAACCAAGGAACAAGGATGTTTTCAAAGACTGGTAGGATCTCTAAATCATTTTTAAAGTACATGTCATTGATAAAGCTAAATACTCAAAGGTTGTGTAATACAACAGATTAAGCATTGAGAAGAGTGAAATTATGCTGTTTTGAAAACCATGGCATGTGAGATTTTCTGCCTAATTATATAAGAAGATTTCTCTAAAAAATACACATTATTTCAATGACTTATTGGCTGTGAAATAAGTTAAGGGTATTTCAAATGGCTTGTCTGCAAAGAAAGGTGAGATGTAGGGGATCACAGAAAGTCGAGGGGAAAATACGTCAATATATACATTGCTATATGTTGAACTAAACTTTAGGCCAGCAACAATGGAGAGGACCTGACCCTTAGAAACTTACAAGTAAGCTGGAATCTTCAAAAGTTCAAATCTTTATAAGTAAAATATTTATTAAAATGAATAACCAAGTGTTTTAATTGACATCAGAAGATCAAAACAATAAACCCTGAGAACATAGAAAAAAGATAAATAAAGATATGAGCAGAACTTAATACAACAGAAAACGTATAAAATTCAGGTGATTAATAAGTCCAAAGAATCTTCTTTGAAAAGATTGAAAAGACACACTTTGATTAAGGAAAACAAAAACATAAGTAAAGAATATACAGAAAGAATCAGGACAATGTTATCGCAGAGAATATATGAAATGCCAGTAAATTTGAACATTTCTGTAAAGTGGACCATTTCCTAGCTCCTAAAGTTTACCAAACCTGACACAAGAGGAAATCATTTAAGGTCATCATGTCTGCCCTTGGCATTCTCGGAACGCCCTGGCCTCAGAATGCAGCATCTGTAGTCCATGGTAACCTGCGGAGAGGGGGCGGGGCTGAGGGAGGTTGGAACACTGCCCTCACTGAGGGAGTGGGTGTGGCCATCTCTGCTGTGACTGAACAAAGGGCAGGGGAGCAGGGGGCCCAGGGCAGGGCCCTCAGAGCCCGGCAGGTCCAGTGGGGTGTCACAAGCATTTAGGCCCAGACCAAAGGGAGACTTCTTTGTCTGCACAGCTGCCCAAACTCTCACCTTTCCTTTCAGGCCGACCTCTTACTTGAAGTGTGTGTGGAACCTGTCCACGCAGTACACCTCGCTGCACAGCTAACCATACGTCTGGGCATGGTAGCTTCCTGCAAGTTGACCGAAGTTCGCAGGCAGATGGGTCCCTGGGACACATGCAGAGAGGCTCCTGCCTGGGCCACATGCCACCCACTGCCCCTGCCACAGACCGGGGGCCGCCAAGCAGCCCTGTCGGAGTCCCCTGCCTCTTGAGGGAGTATTGGACCAACACTTGTAGAAAACGGCGTTCTCGCGGGCAACTCATTGGAGGGACACAAATAAATCTTTGCCGACTTTCTGCTGAAGCTTACGAGCGTTCACACCTAAGCGTCTTACTAGTTCAGCTGTTTAGCTAAACATGAGCTCATGATCTAAATTTACACAATAATGAAGAAATCAGCTACAAGGGGAGACAACCAGCAAAAACTATCAATACCAGAATTAGATTCGCAAGGCCATCCATCAATTGTTGGAATAATCAGGTGCAAGGCAGAAAATATACATAAAACTGGAACTGAAACAAGGAACAAGGATGTTTTCAAAGACTGGTAGGATCTCTAAAACATTTTTAAAGGACATGTCATTGATAAAGCTAAATACTCAAAGGTTGTGTAATACAACAGATTAAGCATTGAGAAGAGTGAAATTATGCTGTTTTGAAAACTATGGCAGGTGAGATTTTCTGCCTAATTATATAAGAAGATTTCTCTAAAAAATACACATTATTTCAATGACTTATTGACTGTGAAATAGTTAAGGGTATTTCAAATGGCTTGTCTGCAAAGAAAGGTGAGATGTAGGGGATCACAGAAAGTCGAGGGGAAAATAGGTCAATATATACATTGCTATATGGTGAACTAAACCTTAGGCCAGCAACAATGGAGAGGACCTGACCCTTAGAAACTTACAAGTAAGCTGGAATCTTCAAAAGTTCAAATCTTTATAAGTAAAATATTTATTAAAATGAATAACCAAGTGTTTTAATTGACATCAGAAGATCAAAACAATAAACCCTGAGAACATAGAAAAAAGATAAATAAAGATATGAGCAGAACTTAATACAACAGAAAACGTATAAAATTGAGGTGATTTAGTAAGTCAAAAGAATCTTCTTTGAAAAGATTGAAAAGACACACTTTGATTAAGGAAAACAAAAACATAAGTAAAGAATATACAGAAAGAATCAGGACAATGTTATAGCAGAGAATATATGAAATGCCAGTAAATTTGAACATTTCTGTCAAGTGGACCATTTCGTAGCTCCTAAAGTTTACCAAACCTGACACAAGAGGAAATCATTTAAGGTCATCGTGTCTGCCCTTGGCATTCTCGGAACGCCCTGGCCTCAGAATGCAGCATCTGTAGTCCATGGTAACCTGCGGAGAGGGGGCGGGGCTGAGGGAGGTTGGAACACTGCCCTCACTGAGGGTGTGGGTGTGGCCATCTCTGCTGTGACTGAACAAAGGGCAGGGGAGCAGGGGTCCCAGGGCAGGGCCCTCAGAGCCCGGCAGGTCCAGTGGGGTGTCACAAGCATTTAGGCCCAGACCAAAGGGCGCCTTCTTTGTCTGCACAGCTGCCCAAACTCTCACCTTTCCTTTCAGGCCGACCTCTTACTTGAAGTGTGTGTGGAACCTGTCCGCGCAGTACACCTCGCTGCACAGCTAACCATAGGTCTGGGCATGGTAGCTTCCTGCAAGTTGACCGAAGTTCTCAGGCAGATGGGTCCCTGGGACACATGCAGAGAGGATCCTGCCTGGGCCACAGGCCGCCCACTGACCCTACCACAGACCGGGGGCCGCCAAGCAGCCCTGTCGGAGTCCCCTGCCTCTTGAGGGAGTATTGGACCAACACTTGTAGAAAACGGCGTTCTCGCGGACAACTCATTGGAGGGACACAAATAAATCTTTGCCGACTTTCTGCTGAAGCTTACGAGCGTTCACACCTAAGCGTCTTACTAGTTCAGCTGTTTAGCTAAACATGAGCTCATGATCTAAATTTACACAATAATGAAGAAATCAGCTACAAGGGGAGACAACCAGCAAAAACTATCAATACCAGAATTAGATTCCCAAGGCCATCCATCAATTGTTGGAATAATCAGGTGCAAGGCAGAAAATATATATAAAACTGGAACTGAAACAAGGAACAAGGATGTTTTCAAAGACTGGTAGGATCTCTAAAACATTTTTAAAGGACATGTCATTGATAAAGCTAAATACTCAAAGGTTGTGTAATACAACAGATTAAGCATTGAGAAGAGTGAAATTATGCTGTTTTGAAAACTATGGCAGGTGAGATTTTCTGCCTAATTATATAAGAAGATTTCTCTAAAAAATACACATTATTTCAATGACTTATTGGCTGTGAAATAGTTAAGGGTATTTCAAATGGCTTGTCTGCAAAGAAAGGTGAGATGTAGGGGATCACAGAAAGTCGAGGGGAAAATAGGTCAATATATACATTGCTATATGGTGAACTAAACCTTAGGCCAGCAACAATGGAGAGGACCTGACCCTTAGAAACTTACAAGTAAGCTGGAATCTTCAAAAGTTCAAATCTTTATAAGTAAAATATTTATTAAAATGAATAACCAAGTGTTTTAATTGACATCAGAAGATCAAAACAATAAACCCTGAGAACATAGAAAAAAGATAAATAAAGATATGAGCAGAACTTAATACAACAGAAAAGGTATAAAATTGAGGTGATTTAGTAAGTCCAAAGAATCTTCTTTGAAAAGATTGAAAAGACACACTTTGATTAAGGAAAACAAAAACATAAGTAAAGAATATACAGAAAGAATCAGGACAATGTTATAGCAGAGAATATATGAAATGCCATTAAATTTGAACATTTCTGTCAAGTGGACCATTTCGTAGCTCCTAAAGTTTACCAAACCTGACACAAGAGGAAATCATTTAAGGTCATCATGTCTGCCCTTGGCATTCTCGGAACGCCCTGGCCTCAGAATGCAGCATCTGTAGTCCATGGTAACCTGCGGAGAGGGGGCGGGGCTGAGGGAGGTTGGAACACTGCTCTCACTGAGGGAGTGGGTGTGGCCATCTCTGCTGTGACTGAACAAAGGTCAGGGGAGCAGGGGGCCCAGGGAAGGGCCCTCAGAGCCCGGCAGGTCCAGTGGGGTGTCACAAGCATTTAGGCCCCGAACAAAGGGCGCGTTCTTTGTCTGCACAGCTGCCCAAACTCCTCACCTTTCCATTCAGGCCGACCTCTTACTTGAAGTGTGTGTGGAACCTGTCCACGCAGTACACCTCGCTGCACAGCTAACCATAGGTCTGGGCATCGTAGCTTCCTGCCAGGTGACCGAAGTTCACAGGCAGATGTGTCCCTGGGACACATGCAGAGAGGCTCCTGCCTGGGCCACCAGCCGCCCACTGCCCCTGCCCCAGACCCGGGGCCGCCAAGCAGCCCTGTCAGAGTCCCCTGCCTCTTGAGGGAGTATTGGACCAACACTTGTAGAAAACGGCGTTCTCACGGGCAACTCATTGGAGGGACACAAATAAATCTTTGCCGACTTTCTGCTGAAGCTTACGAGCGTTGACACCTAAGCGTCTTACTAGTTCAGCTGTTTAGCTAAACATGAGCTCATGATCTAAATTTACAAAATAATGAAGAAATCAGCTACAAGGGGAGACAACCAGCAAAAACTATCAATACCAGAATTAGATTCCCAAGGCCATCCATCAATTGTAGGAATAATCAGGTGCAAGGCAGAAAATATACATAAAACTGGAACTGAAACAAGGAACAAGGATGTTTTCCAAGACTGGTAGGATCTCTAAAACATTTTTAAAGTACATGTCATTGATAAAGCTAAATACTCAAAGCTTGTGTAATACAACAGATTAAGCATTGAGAAGAGTGAAATTATGCTGTTTTGAAAACTATGGCAGGTGAGATTTTCTGCCTAATTATATAAGAAGATTTCTCTAAAAAATACACATTATTTCAATGACTTATTGGCTGTGAAATAAGTTAAGGGTATTTCAAATGGCTTGTCTGCAAAGAAAGGTGAGATGTAGGGGATCACAGAAAGTCGAGGGGAAAATAGGTCAATATATACATTGCTATATGGTGAACTAAACCTTAGGCCAGCAACAATGGAGAGGACCTGACCCTTAGAAACTTACAAGTAAGCTGGAATCTTCAAAAGTTCAAATCTTTATAAGTAAAATATTTATTAAAATGAATAACCAAGTGTTTTAATTGACATCAGAAGATCAAAACAATAAACCCTGAGAACATAGAAAAAAGATAAATAAAGATATGAGCAGAACTTAATACAACAGAAAACGTATAAAATTGAGGTGATTTAGTAAGTCCAAAGAATCTTCTTTGAAAAGATTGAAAAGACACACTTTGATTAAGGAAAACAAAAACATAAGTAAAGAATATACAGAAAGAATCAGGACAATGTTATAGCAGAGAATATATGAAATGCCAGTAAATTTGAACATTTCTGTAAAGTGGACCATTTCCTAGCTCCTAAAGTTTACCAAACCTGACACAAGAGGAAATCATTTAAGGTCATCATGTCTGCCCTTGGTATTCTCGGAACGCCCTGGCCTCAGAATGCAGCATCTGTAGTCCATGGTAACCTGCGGAGAGGGGGCGGGGCTGAGGGAGGTTGGAACACTGCCCTCACTGAGGGAGTGGGTGTGGCCATCTCTGCTGTGACTGAACACAGGGCAGCGGAGCAGGGGGCCCAGTGCAGGGCCCTCAGAGCCCGGCAGGTCCAGTGGGGTGTCACAAGCATTTAGGCCCCGAACAAAGGGCGCCATCTTTGTCTGTACAGCTGCCCAAACTCTCACCTTTCCATTCAGGCCGACCTCTTACTTGAAGTGTTTGTGGAACCTGTCCGCGCAGTACACCTCGCTGCACAGCTAACCATAGGTCTGGGCATCGTAGCTTCCTGCCAGGTGACCGAAGTTCGCAGGCAGATGTGTCCCTAGGACACATGCAGAGAGGCTCCTGCATGGGCCACAGGCCGCCCACTGCCCCTGCCACAGACCGTGGGCAGCCAAGCAGCCCTGTCTGAGTCCCCTGCCTCTTGAGGGAGTATTGGACCAACACTTGTAGAAAACAGCGTTCTCCCGGGCAACTCATTGGAGGGACACAAATAAATCTTTGCCGACTTTCTGCTGAAGCTTACGAGCGTTCACACCTAAGTGTCTTACAAGGTCAGCTGTTTAGCTAAACATGAGCTCATGATCTAAATTTACACAATAATGAAGAAATCATCTACAAGGGGAGACAACCAGCAAAAACTATCAATACCAGAATTAGATTCCCAAGGACATCCATCAATTGTTGGAATAATCAGGTGCAAGGCAGAAAATATACATAAAACTGGAACTGAAACAAGGAACAAGGATGTTTTCCAAGACTGGTAGGATCTCTAAATCATTTTTAAAGTACATGTCATTGATAAAGCTAAATACTCAAAGGTTGTGTAATACAACAGATTAAGCATTGAGAAGAGTGAAATTATGCTGTTTTGAAAACTATGGCAGGTGAGATTTTCTGCCTAATTATATAAGAAGATTTCTCTAAAAAATGCACATTATTTCAATGACTTATTGGCTGTGAAATAGTTAAGGGTATTTCAAATGGCTTGTCTGCAAAGAAAGGTGAGATGTAGGGGATCACAGAAAGTCGAGGGGAAAATAAGTCAATATATACATTGCTATATGGTGAACTAAACCTTAGGCCAGCAACAATGGAGAGGACCTGACCCTTAGAAACTTACAAGTAAGCTGGAATTTTCAAAAGTTCAAATCTTTATAAGTAAAATATTTATTAAAATGAATAACCAAGTGTTTTAATTGACATCAGAAGATCAAAACAATAAACCCTGAGAACATAGAAAAAAGATAAATAAAGATATGAGCAGAACTTAATACAACAGAAAACGTATAAAATTGAGGTGATTTAGTAAGTCCAAAGAATCTTCTTTGAAAAGATTGAAAAGACACACTTTGATTAAGGAAAACAAAAACATAAGTAAAGAATATACAGAAAGAATCAGGACAATGTTATCGCAGAGAATATATGAAATGCCAGTAAATTTGAACATTTCTGTAAAGTGGACCATTTCGTAGCTCCTAAAGTTTACCAAACCTGACACAAGAGGAAATCATTTAAGGTCATCGTTTCTGCCCTTGGCATTCTCGGAACGCCCTGGCCTCAGAATGCAGCATCTGTAGTCCATGGTAACCTGCGGAGAGGGGGCGGGGCTGAGGGAGGTTGGAACACTGCCCTCACTGAGGGTGTGGGTGTGGCCATCTCTGCTGTGAATGAACAAAGGGCAGGGGAGCAGGGGGCCCAGGGCAGGGCCCTCAGAGCCCGGCAGGTCCAGTGGGGTGTCACAAGCATTTAGGCACAGACCAAAGGGCGCCTTCTTTGTCTGCACAGCTGCCCAAACTCTCACCTTTCCTTTCAGGCCGACCTCTTACTTGAAGTGTGTGTGGAACCTGTCCGCGCAGTACACCTCGCTGCACAGCTAACCATAGGTCTGGGCATGGTAGCTTCCTGCAAGTTGACCGAAGTTCTCAGGCAGATGGGTCCCTGGGACACATGCAGAGAGGATCCTGCCTGGGCCACAGGCCGCCCACTGACCCTACCACAGACCGGGGGCCGCCAAGCAGCCCTGTCGGAGTCCCCTGCCTCTTGAGGGAGTATTGGACCAACACTTGTAGAAAACGGCGTTCTCGCGGACAACTCATTGGAGGGACACAAATAAATCTTTGCCGACTTTCTGCTGAAGCTTACGAGCGTTCACACCTAAGCGTCTTACTAGTTCAGCTGTTTAGCTAAACATGAGCTCATGATCTAAATTTACACAATAATGAAGAAATCAGCTACAAGGGGAGACAACCAGCAAAAACTATCAATACCAGAATTAGATTCCCAAGGCCATCCATCAATTGTTGGAATAATCAGGTGCAAGGCAGAAAATATACATAAAACTGGAACTGAAACAAGGAACAAGGATGTTTTCAAAGACTGGTAGGATCTCTAAAACATTTTTAAAGGACATGTCATTGATAAAGCTAAATACTCAAAGGTTGTGTAATACAACAGATTAAGCATTGAGAAGAGTGAAATTATGCTGTTTTGAAAACTATGGCAGGTGAGATTTTCTGCCTAATTATATAAGAAGATTTCTCTAAAAAATACACATTATTTCAATGACTTATTGGCTGTGAAATAGTTAAGGGTATTTCAAATGGCTTGTCTGCAAAGAAAGGTGAGATGTAGGGGATCACAGAAAGTCGAGGGGAAAATAGGTCAATATATACATTGCTATATGGTGAACTAAACCTTAGGCCAGCAACAATGGAGAGGACCTGACCCTTAGAAACTTACAAGTAAGCTGGAATCTTCAAAAGTTCAAATCTTTATAAGTAAAATATTTATTAAAATGAATAACCAAGTGTTTTAATTGACATCAGAAGATCAAAACAATAAACCCTGAGAACATAGAAAAAAGATAAATAAAGATATGAGCAGAACTTAATACAACAGAAAAGGTATAAAATTGAGGTGATTTAGTAAGTCCAAAGAATCTTCTTTGAAAAGATTGAAAAGACACACTTTGATTAAGGAAAACAAAAACATAAGTAAAGAATATACAGAAAGAATCAGGACAATGTTATAGCAGAGAATATATGAAATGCCATTAAATTTGAACATTTCTGTCAAGTGGACCATTTCGTAGCTCCTAAAGTTTACCAAACCTGACACAAGAGGAAATCATTTAAGGTCATCATGTCTGCCCTTGGCATTCTCGGAACGCCCTGGCCTCAGAATGCAGCATCTGTAGTCCATGGTAACCTGCGGAGAGGGGGCGGGGCTGAGGGAGGTTGGAACACTGCTCTCACTGAGGGAGTGGGTGTGGCCATCTCTGCTGTGACTGAACAAAGGTCAGGGGAGCAGGGGGCCCAGGGAAGGGCCCTCAGAGCCCGGCAGGTCCAGTGGGGTGTCACAAGCATTTAGGCCCCGAACAAAGGGCGCGTTCTTTGTCTGCACAGCTGCCCAAACTCCTCACCTTTCCATTCAGGCCGACCTCTTACTTGAAGTGTGTGTGGAACCTGTCCACGCAGTACACCTCGCTGCACAGCTAACCATAGGTCTGGGCATCGTAGCTTCCTGCCAGGTGACCGAAGTTCACAGGCAGATGTGTCCCTGGGACACATGCAGAGAGGCTCCTGCCTGGGCCACCAGCCGCCCACTGCCCCTGCCCCAGACCCGGGGCCGCCAAGCAGCCCTGTCAGAGTCCCCTGCCTCTTGAGGGAGTATTGGACCAACACTTGTAGAAAACGGCGTTCTCACGGGCAACTCATTGGAGGGACACAAATAAATCTTTGCCGACTTTCTGCTGAAGCTTACGAGCGTTGACACCTAAGCGTCTTACTAGTTCAGCTGTTTAGCTAAACATGAGCTCATGATCTAAATTTACAAAATAATGAAGAAATCAGCTACAAGGGGAGACAACCAGCAAAAACTATCAATACCAGAATTAGATTCCCAAGGCCATCCATCAATTGTAGGAATAATCAGGTGCAAGGCAGAAAATATACATAAAACTGGAACTGAAACAAGGAACAAGGATGTTTTCCAAGACTGGTAGGATCTCTAAAACATTTTTAAAGTACATGTCATTGATAAAGCTAAATACTCAAAGCTTGTGTAATACAACAGATTAAGCATTGAGAAGAGTGAAATTATGCTGTTTTGAAAACTATGGCAGGTGAGATTTTCTGCCTAATTATATAAGAAGATTTCTCTAAAAAATACACATTATTTCAATGACTTATTGGCTGTGAAATAAGTTAAGGGTATTTCAAATGGCTTGTCTGCAAAGAAAGGTGAGATGTAGGGGATCACAGAAAGTCGAGGGGAAAATAGGTCAATATATACATTGCTATATGGTGAACTAAACCTTAGGCCAGCAACAATGGAGAGGACCTGACCCTTAGAAACTTACAAGTAAGCTGGAATCTTCAAAAGTTCAAATCTTTATAAGTAAAATATTTATTAAAATGAATAACCAAGTGTTTTAATTGACATCAGAAGATCAAAACAATAAACCCTGAGAACATAGAAAAAAGATAAATAAAGATATGAGCAGAACTTAATACAACAGAAAACGTATAAAATTGAGGTGATTTAGTAAGTCCAAAGAATCTTCTTTGAAAAGATTGAAAAGACACACTTTGATTAAGGAAAACAAAAACATAAGTAAAGAATATACAGAAAGAATCAGGACAATGTTATAGCAGAGAATATATGAAATGCCAGTAAATTTGAACATTTCTGTAAAGTGGACCATTTCCTAGCTCCTAAAGTTTACCAAACCTGACACAAGAGGAAATCATTTAAGGTCATCATGTCTGCCCTTGGTATTCTCGGAACGCCCTGGCCTCAGAATGCAGCATCTGTAGTCCATGGTAACCTGCGGAGAGGGGGCGGGGCTGAGGGAGGTTGGAACACTGCCCTCACTGAGGGAGTGGGTGTGGCCATCTCTGCTGTGACTGAACACAGGGCAGCGGAGCAGGGGGCCCAGTGCAGGGCCCTCAGAGCCCGGCAGGTCCAGTGGGGTGTCACAAGCATTTAGGCCCCGAACAAAGGGCGCCATCTTTGTCTGTACAGCTGCCCAAACTCTCACCTTTCCATTCAGGCCGACCTCTTACTTGAAGTGTTTGTGGAACCTGTCCGCGCAGTACACCTCGCTGCACAGCTAACCATAGGTCTGGGCATCGTAGCTTCCTGCCAGGTGACCGAAGTTCGCAGGCAGATGTGTCCCTAGGACACATGCAGAGAGGCTCCTGCATGGGCCACAGGCCGCCCACTGCCCCTGCCACAGACCGTGGGCAGCCAAGCAGCCCTGTCTGAGTCCCCTGCCTCTTGAGGGAGTATTGGACCAACACTTGTAGAAAACAGCGTTCTCGCGGGCAACTCATTGGAGGGACACAAATAAATCTTTGCCGACTTTCTGCTGAAGCTTACGAGCGTTCACACCTAAGTGTCTTACAAGGTCAGCTGTTTAGCTAAACATGAGCTCATGATCTAAATTTACACAATAATGAAGAAATCATCTACAAGGGGAGACAACCAGCAAAAACTATCAATACCAGAATTAGATTCCCAAGGACATCCATCAATTGTTGGAATAATCAGGTGCAAGGCAGAAAATATACATAAAACTGGAACTGAAACAAGGAACAAGGATGTTTTCCAAGACTGGTAGGATCTCTAAATCATTTTTAAAGTACATGTCATTGATAAAGCTAAATACTCAAAGGTTGTGTAATACAACAGATTAAGCATTGAGAAGAGTGAAATTATGCTGTTTTGAAAACTATGGCAGGTGAGATTTTCTGCCTAATTATATAAGAAGATTTCTCTAAAAAATGCACATTATTTCAATGACTTATTGGCTGTGAAATAGTTAAGGGTATTTCAAATGGCTTGTCTGCAAAGAAAGGTGAGATGTAGGGGATCACAGAAAGTCGAGGGGAAAATAAGTCAATATATACATTGCTATATGGTGAACTAAACCTTAGGCCAGCAACAATGGAGAGGACCTGACCCTTAGAAACTTACAAGTAAGCTGGAATTTTCAAAAGTTCAAATCTTTATAAGTAAAATATTTATTAAAATGAATAACCAAGTGTTTTAATTGACATCAGAAGATCAAAACAATAAACCCTGAGAACATAGAAAAAAGATAAATAAAGATATGAGCAGAACTTAATACAACAGAAAACGTATAAAATTGAGGTGATTTAGTAAGTCCAAAGAATCTTCTTTGAAAAGATTGAAAAGACACACTTTGATTAAGGAAAACAAAAACATAAGTAAAGAATATACAGAAAGAATCAGGACAATGTTATCGCAGAGAATATATGAAATGCCAGTAAATTTGAACATTTCTGTAAAGTGGACCATTTCGTAGCTCCTAAAGTTTACCAAACCTGACACAAGAGGAAATCATTTAAGGTCATCGTTTCTGCCCTTGGCATTCTCGGAACGCCCTGGCCTCAGAATGCAGCATCTGTAGTCCATGGTAACCTGCGGAGAGGGGGCGGGGCTGAGGGAGGTTGGAACACTGCCCTCACTGAGGGTGTGGGTGTGGCCATCTCTGCTGTGAATGAACAAAGGGCAGGGGAGCAGGGGGCCCAGGGCAGGGCCCTCAGAGCCCGGCAGGTCCAGTGGGGTGTCACAAGCATTTAGGCACAGACCAAAGGGCGCCTTCTTTGTCTGCACAGCTGCCCAAACTCTCACCTTTCCTTTCAGGCCGACCTCTTACTTGAAGTGTGTGTGGAACCTGTCCACGCAGTACACCTCGCTGCACAGCTAACCATAGGTCTGGGCATGGTAGCTTCCTGCAAGTTCACCGAAGTTCGCAGGCAGATGGGTCCCTGGGACACATGCAGAGAGGCTCCTGCCTGGGCCACAGGCCACCCACTGCCCCTGCCACAGACCGGGGGCCGCCAAGCAGCCCTGTCGGAGTCCCCTGCCTCTTGAGGGAGTATTGGACCAACACTTGTAGAAAACGGCGTTCTCGCGGGCAAGTCATTGGAGGGACACAAATAAATCTTTGCCGACTTTCTGCTGAAGCTTACGAGCGTTCACACCTAAGCGTCTTACTAGTTCAGCTGTTTAGCTAAACATGAGCTCATGATCTAAATTTACACAATAATGAAGAAATCAGCTACAAGGGGAGACAACCAGCAAAAACTATCAATACCAGAATTAGATTCCCAAGGCCATCCATCAATTGTTGGAATAATCAGGTGCAAGGCAGAAAATATACATAAAACTGGAACTGAAACAAGGAACAAGGATGTTTTCCAAGACTGGTAGGATCTCTAAAACATTTTTAAAATACATGTCATTGATAAAGCTAAATACTCAAAGGTTGTGTAATACAACAGATTAAGCATTGAGAAGAGTGAAATTGTGCTGTTTTGAAAACTATGGCAGGTGAGATTTTCTGCCTAATTATATAAGAAGATTTCTCTAAAAAATACACATTATTTCAATGAATTATTGGCTGTGAAATAAGTTAAGGGTATTTCAAATGGCTTGTCTGCAAAGAAAGGTGAGATGTAGGGGATCACAGAAAGTCGAGGGGAAAATAGGTCAATATATACATTGCTATATGGTGAACTAAACCTTAGGCCAGCAACAATGGAGAGGACCTGACCCTTAGAAACTTACAAGTAAGCTGGAATCTTCAAAAGTTCAAATCTTTATAAGTAAAATATTTATTAAAATGAATAACCAAGTGTTTTAATTGACATCAGAAGATCAAAACAATAAACCCTGAGAACATAGAAAAAAGATAAATAAAGATATGAGCAGAACTTAATACAACAGAAAACGTATAAAATTGAGGTGATTTAGTAAGTCCAAAGAATCTTCTTTGAAAAGATTGAAAAGACACACTTTGAATAAGGAAAACAATAACATAAGTAAAGAATATACAGAAAGAATCAGGACAATGTTATAGCAGAGAATATATGAAATGCCAGTAAATTTGAACATTTCTGTAAAGTGGACCATTTCCTAGCTCCTAAAGTTTACCAAACCTGACACAAGAGGAAATCATTTAAGGTCATCATGTCTGCCCTTGGCATTCTCGGAACGCCCTGGCCTCAGAATGCAGCATCTGTAGTCCATGGTAACCTGCGGAGAGGGGGCGGGGCTGAGGGAGGTTGGAACACTGCCCTCACTGAGGGAGTGGGTGTGGCCATCTCTGCTGTGACTGAACAAAGGGCAGGGGAGCAGGGGGCCCAGGGCAGGGCCCTCAGAGCCCGGCAGGTCCAGTGGGGTGTCACAAGCATTTAGGCCCAGACCAAAGGGCGCCTTCTTTGTCTGCACAGCTGCCCAAACTCTCACCTTTCCTTTCAGGCCGACCTCTTACTTGAAGTGTGTGTGGAACCTGTCCGCGCAGTACACCTCGCTGCACAGCTAACCATAGGTCTGGGCATGGTAGCTTCCTGCAAGTTGACCGAAGTTCTCAGGCAGATGGGTCCCTGGGACACATGCAGAGTGGATCCTGCCTGGGCCACAGGCCGCCCACTGACCCTGCCACAGACCGGGGGCCGCCAAGCAGCCCTGTCGGAGTCCCCTGCCTCTTGAGGGAGTATTGGACCAACACTTGTAGAAAACGGCGTTCTCGTGGGCAACTCATTGGAGGGACACAAATAAATCTTTGCCGACTTTCTGCTGAAGCTTACGAGCGTTCACCCCTCAGCGTCTTACTAGTTCAGCTGTTTAGCTAAACATGAGCTCATGATCTAAATTTACACAATAAGAAGAAATCAGCTACAAGGGGAGACAACCAGCAAAAACTATCAATACCAGAATTAGATTCCCAAGGACATCCATCAATTGTTGGAATAATCAGGTGCAAGGCAGAAAATATACATAAAACTGGAACTGAAACAAGGAACAAGGATGTTTTCCAAGACTGGTAGGATCTCTAAAACATTTTTAAAATACATGTCATTGATAAAGCTATATACTCAAAGCTTGTGTAATACAACAGATTAAGCATTGAGAAGAGTGAAATTATGCTGTTTTGAAAACTATGGCAGGTGAGATTTTCTGCCTAATTCTATAAGAAGATTTCTCTAAAAAATACACATTATTTCAATGACTTATTGGCTGTGAAATAAGTTAAGGGTATTTCAAATGGCTTGTCTGCAAAGAAAGGTGAGATGTAGGGGATTACAGAAAGTCGAGGGGAAAATAGGTCAATATATACATCGCTATATGGTGAACTAAACCTTAGGCCAGCAACAATGGAGAGGACCTGACCCTTAGAAACTTACAAGTAAGCTGGAATCTTCAAAAGTTCAAATCTTTATAAGTAAAATATTTATTAAAATGAATAACCAAGTGTTTTAATTGACATCAGAAAATCAAAACAATAAACCCTGAGAACATAGAAAAAAGATAAATAAAGATATGAGCAGAACTTAATACAACAGAAAACGTATAAAATTGAGGTGATTTAGTAAGTCCAAAGAATCTTCTTTGAAAAGATTGAAAAGACACACTTTGAATAAGGAAAACAAAAACATAAGTAAAGAATATACAGAAAGAATCAGGACAATGTTATAGCAGAGAATATATGAAATGCCAGTAAATTTGAACATTTCTGTAAAGTGGACCATTTCGTAGCTCCTAAAGTTTACCAAACCTGACACAAGAGGAAATCATTTAAGGTCATCATGTCTGCCCTTGGCATTCTCAGAACGCCCTGGCCTCAGAATGCAGCATCTGTAGTCCATGGTAACCTGCGGAGAGGGGGCAGGGCTGAGGGAGGTTGGAACACTGCCCTCACTGAGGGAGTGGGTGTGGCCATCTCTGCTGTGACTGAACAAAGGGCAGGGGAGCAGGGGGCCCAGTGCAGGGCCCTCAGAGCCCGGCAGGTCCAGTGGGGTGTCACAAGCATTTAGGCCCAGACCAAAGGGCGCCTTCTTTGTCTGCACAGCTGCCCAAACTCTCACCTTTCCTTTCAGGCCGACCTCTTACTTGAAGTGTGTGTGGAACCTGTCCACGCAGTACACCTCGCTGCACAGCTAACCATAGGTCAGGGCATCGTAGCTTCCTGCCAGGTGACCGAAGTTCGCAGGCAGATGTGTCCCTAGGACACATGCAGAGAGGCTCCTGCCTGGGCCACCAGCCGCCCACTGCCCCTGCCCCAGACCCGGGGCTGCCAAGCAGCCCTGTCGGAGTCCCCTGCCTCTTGAGGGAGTATTGGACCAAAACTTGTAGAAAACGGCGTTCTCGCGGGCAACTCATTGGAGGGACACAAATAAATCTTTGCCGACTTTCTGATGAAGCTTACGAGCGTTCACACCTAAGCGACTTACTAGTACAGCTGTTTAGCTAAACATGAGCTCATGATCTAAATTTACACAATAATGAAGAAATCAGCTACAAGGGGAGACAACCAGCAAAAACTATCAATACCAGAATTAGATTCCCAAGGCCATCCATCAATTGTTGGAATAATCTGGTGCAAGGCAGAAAATATACATAAAACTGGAACTGAGACAAGGAACAAGGATGTTTTCCAAGACTGGTAGGATCTCTAAAACATTTTTAAAGTACATGTCATTGATAAAGCTAAATACTCAAAGGTTTTGTAATACAACAGATTAAGCATTGAGAAGAGTGAAATTATGCTGTTTTGAAAACTATGGCAGGTGAGATTTTCTGCCTAATTATATAAGAAGATTTCTCTAAAAAATACACATTATTTCAATGACTTATTGGCTGTGAAATAAGTTAAGGGTATTTCAAATGGCTTGTCTGCAAAGAAAGGTGAGATGTAGGTTATCACAGGAAGTCGAGGGGAAAATAGGTCAATATATACATTGCTATATGGTGAACTAAACCTTAGGCCAGCAACAATGGAGAGGACCTGACCCTTAGAAACTTACAAGTAAGCTGGAATCTTCAAAAGTTCAAATCTTTATAAGTAAAATATTTATTAAAATGAATAACCAAGTGTTTTAATTGACATCAGAAGATCAAAACAATAAACCCTGAGAACATAGAAAAAAGATAAATAAAGTTATGAGCAGAACTTAATACAACAGAAAAGGTATAAAATTGAGGTGATTTAGTAAGTCCAAAGAATCTTCTTTGAAAAGATTGAAAAGACACACTTTGATTAAGGAAAACAAAAACATAAGTAAAGAATATACAGAAAGCATCAGGACAATGTTATAGCAGAGAATATATGAAATGCCAATAAATTTGAACATTTCTGTAAAGTGGACCATTTCGTAGCTCCTAAAGTTTACCAAACCTGACACAAGAGGAAATCATTTAAGGTCATCATGTCTGCCCTTGGCATTCTCGGAACGCCCTGGCCTCAGAATGCAGCATCTGTAGTCCATGGTAACCTGCGGAGAGGGGGCGGGGCTGAGGGAGGTTGGAACACTGCCCTCACTGAGGGAGTGGGTGTGGCCATCTCTGCTGTGACTGAACAAAGGGCAGGGGAGCAGGGGGCCCAGGGCAGGGCCCTCAGAGCCCGGCAGGTCCAGTGGGGTGTCACAAGCATTTAGGCACAGACCAAAGGGCGCCTTCTTTGTCTGCACAACTGCCCAAACTCTCATCTTTCCTTTCAGGCCGACCTCTTACTTGAAGTGTGTGTGGAACCTGTCCACGAAGTACACCTCGCTGCACAGCTAACCATAGGTCTGGGCATAGTAGCTTCCTGCCAGGTGACCGAAGTTCGCAGGCAGATGGGTCCCTGGGACACATGCAGAGAGGCTCCTGCCTGGGCCACAGGCCACACACTGCCCCTTCCCCAGACCGGGGGCCGCCAAGCAGCCCTGTCGGAATCCCCTGCCTCTTGAGGGAGTATTGGACCAACACTTGTAGAAAACGGCGTTCTCGTGGGCAACTCATTGGTGGGACACAAATAAATCTTTGCCGACTTTCTGCTGAAGCTTACGAGCGTTCACACCTAAGCGTCTTACTAGTTCAGCTGTTTAGCTAAACATGAGCTCATGATCTAAATTTACACAATAATGAAGAAATCAGCTACAAGGGGAGACAACCAGCAAAAACTATCAATACCAGTATTAGATTCCCAAGGCCTTCCATCAATTGTTGGAATAATCAGGTGCAAGGCAGAAAATATACATAAAACTGGAACTGAAACAAGGAACAAGGATGTTTTCAAAGACTGGTAGGATCTCTAAAACATTTTTAAAGTACATGTCATTGATAAAGCTAAATACTCAAAGCTTGTGTAATACAACAGATTAAGCATTGAGAAGAGTGAAATTATGCTGTTTTGAAAACTATGGCAGGTGAGATTTTCTGCCTAATTATATAAGAAGATTTCTCTAAAAAATACACATTATTTCAATGACTTATTGGCTGTGAAATAGTTAAGGGTATTTCAAATGGCTTGTCTGCAAAGAAAGGTGAGATGTAGGGGATCACAGAAAGTCGAGGGGAAAATAGGTCAATATATACATTGCTATATGGTGAACTAAACCTTAGGCCAGCAACAATGGAGAGGACCTGACCCTTAGAAACTTACAAGTAAGCTGGAATCTTCAAAAGTTCAAATCTTTATAAGTAAAATATTTATTAAAATGAATAACCAAGTGTTTTAATTGACATCAGGAGATCAAAACAATAAACCCTGAGAACATAGAAAAAAGATAAATAAAGATATGAGCAGAACTTAATACAACAGAAAACGTATAAAATTGAGGTGATTTAGTAAGTCCAAAGAATCTTCTTTGAAAAGATTGAAAAGACACACTTTGATTAAGGAAAACAAAAACATAAGTAAAGAATATACAGAAAGAATCAGGACAATGTTATAGCAGAGAATATATGAAATGCCAGTAAATTTGAACATTTCTGTAAAGTGGACCATTTCGTAGCTCCTAAAGTTTACCAAACCTGACACAAGAGGAAATCATTTAAGGTCATCATGTCTGCCCTTGGCATTCTCAGAACACCCTGGCCTCAGAATGCAGCATCTGTAGTCCATGGTAACCTTCGGAGATGGGGCAGGGCTGAGGGAGTTTGGAACACTGCCCTCACTGAGGGAGTGGGTGTGGCCATCTCTGCTGTGACTGAACAAAGGGCAGGGGAGCAGGGGACCCAGTGCAGGGCCCTCAGAGCCCGGCAGGTCCAGTGGTGTGTCACAAGCATTTAGGCCCAGACCAAAGGGCGCCTTCTTTGTCTGCACAGCTGCCCAAACTCTCACCTTTCCTTTCAGGCCGACCTCTTACTTGAAGTGTGTGTGGAACCTGTCCACGCAGTACACCTCGCTGCACAGCTAACCATAGGTCTG
Source organism: Mesoplodon mirus (assembly GCF_964341445.2). NCBI lineage: Eukaryota > Metazoa > Chordata > Mammalia > Artiodactyla > Ziphiidae > Mesoplodon > Mesoplodon mirus. The sequence continues at coordinate 122,414,362 of NC_138976.1, read as the reverse complement.
GGCATCGTAGCTTCCTGCCAGGTGACCGAAGTTCGCAGGCAGATGTGTCCCTGGGACACATGCAGAGAGGCTCCTGCCTGGGCCACCAGCCGCCCACTGCCCCTGCCCCAGACCGGGGGCCGCCAAGCAGCCCTGTCGGAGTCCCCTGCCTCTTGAGGGAGTATTGGACCAACACTTGTAGAAAACGGCGTTCTCGCGGGCAACTCATTGGAGGGACACAAATAAATCTTTGCCGACTTTCTGCTGAAGCTTACGAGCGTTCACACCTAAGCGACTTACTAGTTCAGCTGTTTAGCTAAACATGAGCTCATGATCTAAATTTACACAATAATGAAGAAATCAGCTACAAGGGGAGACAACCAGCAAAAACTATCAATACCAGAATTAGATTCCCAAGGCCATCCATCAATTGTTGGAATAATCAGGTGCAAGGCAGAAAATATACATAAAACTGGAACTGAGACAAGGAACAAGGATGTTTTCCAAGACTGGTAGGGTCTCTAAAACATTTTTAAAGTACATGTCATTGATAAAGCTAAATACTCAAAGGTTTTGTAATACAACAGATTAAGCATTGAGAAGAGTGAAATTATGCTGTTTTGAAAACTATGGCAGGTGAGATTTTCTGCCTAATTCTATAAGAAGATTTCTCTAAAAAATACACATTATTTCAATGACTTATTGGCTGTGAAATAACTTAAGGGTATTTCAAATGGCTTGTCTGCAAAGAAAGGTGAGATGTAGGTTATCACAGGAAGTCGAGGGGAAAATAGGTCAATATATACATTGCTATATGGTGAACTAAACCTTAGGCCAGCAACAATGGAGAGGACCTGACCCTTAGAAACTTACAAGTAAGCTGGAATCTTCAAAAGTTCAAATCTTTATAAGTAAAATATTTATTAAAATGAATAACCAAGTGTTTTAATTGACATCAGAAGATCAAAACAATAAACCCTGAGAACCTTAAAAAAAGATAAATAAAGATATGAGCAGAACTTAATACAACAGAAAACATATAAAATTGAGGTGATTTAGTAAGTCCAAAGAATCTTCTTTGAAAAGATTGAAAAGACACACTTTGTTTAAGGAAAACAAAAACATAAGTAGAGAATATACAGAAAGAATCAGGACAATGTTATAGCAGAGAATATATGAAATGCCAGTAAATTTGAACATTTCTGTAAAGTGGACCATTTCCTAGCTCCTAAAGTTTACCAAACCTGACACAAGAGGAAATCATTTAAGGACATCATGTCTGCCCTTGGCATTCTCGGAACACCCTGGCCTCAGAATGCAGCATCTGTAGTCCATGGTAACCTGCAGAGAGGGGGCGGGGCTGAGCGAGGTTGGAACACTGCCCTCACTGAGGGAGTGGGTGTGGCCATCTCTGCTGTGACTGAACAAATTTCAGGGGAGCAGGGGGCCCAGGGCAGGGCCCTCAGAGCCCGGCAGGTCCAGTGGGGTGTCACAAGCATTTAGGCCCAGACCAAAGGGTGCCTTCTTTGTCTGCACAGCTGCCCAAACTCTCACCTTCCCATTCAGGCCGACCTCTTACTTGAAGTTTGTATGGAACCTCTCCGCGCAGTACACCTCGCTGCACGGCTAACCATAGGTCTGGGCATCGTAGCTTCCTCCCAGGTGACCGAAGTTCGCAAGCAGATGTTTCCCTGGGACACATGCAGAGAGGCTCCTGCCTGGGCCACCTGCCGCCCACTGCCCCTGCCCCAGACCGGGGGCCGCCAAGCAGCCCTGTCGGTGTCCCCTGCCTCTTGAGGGAGTATTGGACCAACACTTGTAGAAAACGGCGTTCTCACGGGTAACTCATTGGAGGGACACAAATAAATCTTTGCCGACTTTCTGCTGAAGCTTACGAGCGTTCACACCTAAGCATCTTACTAGTTCAGCTGTTTAGCTAAACATGAGCTCATGATCTAAATTTACACAATAATGAAGAAATCAGCTACAAGGGGAGACAACCAGCAAAAACTATCAATACCAGAATTAGATTCCCAAGGCCATCCATCAATTGTTGGAATAATCTGGTGCAAGGCAGAAAATATACATAAAACTGGAACTGAAACAAGGAACAAGGATGTTTTCAAAGACTGGTAGGATCTCGAAAACATTTTTAAAGTACATGTCATTGATAAAGCTAAATACTCAAAGGTTGTGTAATACAACAGATTAAGCATTGAGAAGAGTGAAATTATGCTGTTTTGAAAACTATGGCAGGTGAGATTTTCTGCCTAATTATATAAGAAGATTTCTCTAAAAAATACACATTATTTCAATGACTTATTGGCTGTGAAATAAGTTAAGGGTATTTCAAATGGCTTGTCTGCAAAGAAAGGTGAGATGTAGGGGATCACAGAAAGTCGAGGGGAAAATAGGTCAATATATACATTGCTATATGGTGAACTAAACCTTAGGCCAGCAACAATGGAGAGGACCTGACCCTTAGAAACTTACAAGTAAGCTGGAATCTTCAAAAGTTCAAATCTTTATAAGTAAAATATTTATTAAAATGAATAACCAAGTGTTTTAATTGACATCAGGAGATCAAAACAATAAACCCTGAGAACATAGAAAAAAGATAAATAAAGATATGAGCAGAACTTAATACAACAGAAAACGTATAAAATTGAGGTGATTTAGTAAGTCCAAAGAATCTTCTTTGAAAAGATTGAAAAGACACACTTTGATTAAGGAAAACAAAAACATAAGTAAAGAATATACAGAAAGAATCAGGACAATGTTATAGCAGAGAATATATGAAATTCTAGTAAATTTGAACATTTCTGTCAAGGGGACCATTTCCTAGCTCCTAAAGTTTACCAAACCTGACACAAGAGGAAATCATTTAAGGTCATCATGTCTGCCCTTGGCATTCTCGGAACGCCCTGGCCTCAGAATGCAGCATCTGTAGTCCATGGTAACCTGCGGAGAGGGGGCGGGGCTGAGGGAGGTTGGAACACTGCCCTCACTGAGGGAGTGGGTGTGGCCATCTCTGCTGTGACTGAACAAAGGGCAGCGGAGCTGGAGGCCCAGTGCAGGGCCCTCAGAGCCCGGCAGGTCCAGTGGGGTGTCACAAGCATTTAGGCACAGACCAAAGGGCGCCTTCTTTGTCTGCACAGCTGCCCAAACTCTCACCTTTCCTTTCAGGCCGACCTCTTACTTGAAGTGTGTGTGGAACCTGTCCACGCAGTACACCTCGCTGCACAGCTAACCATAGGTCTGGGCATGGTAGCTTCCTGCAAGGTGACCGAAGTTCGCAGGCAGATGGGTCCCTGGGACACATGCAGAGAGGCTCCTGCCTGGGCCACCAGCCGCCCACTGCCCCTGCCCCAGACCGGGGGCCGCCAAGCAGCCCTGTCGGAGTCCCCTGCCTCTTGAGGGAGTATTGGACCAACACTTGTAGAAAACGGCGTTCTCGCGGGCAACTCATTGGAGGGACACAAATAAATCTTTGCCGACTTTCTGCTGAAGCTTACGAGCGTTCACACCTAAGCGTCTTACTAGTTCAGCTGTTTAGCTAAACATGAGCTCATGATCTAAATTTACACAATAATGAAGAAATCAGCTACAAGGGGAGACAACCAGCAAAAACTATCAATACCAGAATTAGATTCCCAAGGCCATCCATCAATTGTTGGAATAATCAGGTGCAAGGCAGAAAATATACATAAAACTGGAACTGAAACAAGGAACAAGGATGTTTTCAAAGACTGGTAGGATCTCTAAAACATTTTTAAAGGACATGTCATTGATAAAGCTAAATACTCAAAGGTTGTGTAATACAACAGATTAAGCATTGAGAAGAGTGAAATTATGCTGTTTTGAAAACTATGGCAGGTGAGATTTTCTGCCTAATTATATAAGAAGATTTCTCTAAAAAATACACATTATTTCAATGACTTATTGGCTGTGAAATAGTTAAGGGTATTTCAAATGGCTTGTCTGCAAAGAAAGGTGAGATGTAGGGGATCACAGAAAGTCGAGGGGAAAATAGGTCAATATATACATTGCTATATGGTGAACTAAACCTTAGGCCAGCAACAATGGAGAGGACCTGACCCTTAGAAACTTACAAGTAAGCTGGAATCTTCAAAAGTTCAAATCTTTATAAGTAAAATATTTATTAAAATGAATAACCAAGTGTTTTAATTGACATCAGAAGATCAAAACAATAAACCCTGAGAACATAGAAAAAAGATAAATAAAGATATGAGCAGAACTTAATACAACAGAAAGCGTATAAAATTGAGGTGATTTAGTAAGTCCAAAGAATCTTCTTTGAAAAGATTGAAAAGACACACTTTGATTAAGGAAAACAAAAACATATGTAAAGAATATACAGAAAGAATCAGGACAAAGTTATAGCAGAAAATATATGAAATGCCAGTAAATTTGAACATTTCTGTCAACTGGACCATTTCCTAGCTCCTAAAGTTTACCAAACCTGACACAAGAGGAAATCATTTAAGGTCATCATGTCTGCCCTTGGCATTCTCGGAACGCCCTGGCCTCAGAATGCAGCATCTGTAGTCCATGGTAACCTGCGGAGAGGGGGCGGGGCTGAGGGAGGTTGGAACACTGCCCTCACTGAGGGAGTGGGTGTGGCCATCTCTGCTGTGACTGAACAAAGGTCAGGGGAGCAGGGGGCCCAGGGCAAAGACCTCAGAGCCCGGCAGGTCCAGTGTGGTGTCACAAGCATTTAGGCCCAGAACAAAGGGCGCCTTCTTTGTCTGCACAGCTGCCCAAACTCTCACCTTTCCTTTCAGGCCGACCTCTTACTTGAAGTGTGTGTGGAACCTGTCCACGAAGTACACCTCGCTGCACAGCTAACCATAGGTCTGGGCATCGTAGCTTCCTGCCAGGTGACCGAAGTTCGCAGGCAGATGTGTCCCTGGGACACCTGCAGAGAGGCTCCTGCCTAGGCCACCAGCCGCCCAGTGCCCCTGCCCCAGACCCGGGGCCGCCAAGCAGCCCTGTCGGAGTCCCCTGCCTCTTGAGGGAGTATTGGACCAACACTTGTAGAAAACTGCGTTCTCGCGGGCAACTCATTGGAGGGACACAAATAAATCTTTGCCGACTTTCTGCTGAAGCTTACGAGCGTTCACACCTAAGCATCTTACTAGTTCAGCTGTTTAGCTAAACATGATCTCATGATCTAAATTTACACAATAATGAAGAAATCAGCTACAAGGGGAGACAACCAGCAAAAACTATCAATACCAGAATTAGATTCCCAAGGACATACATCAATTGTTGGAATAATCAGGTGCAAGGCAGAAAATATACAAAAAACTGGAACTGAAACAAGGAACAAGGATGTTTTCAAAGACTGGTAGGATCTCTAAAACATTTTTAAAGGACATGTAATTGATAAAGCTAAATACTCAAAGGTTCTGTAATACAACAGATTAAGCATTGAGAAGAGTGAAATTATGCTGTTTTGAAAACTATGGCAGGTGAGATTTTCTGCCTAATTATATAAGAAGATTTCTCTAAAAAATACACATTATTTCAATGACTTATTGGCTGTGAAATAACTTAAGGGTATTTCAAATGGCTTGTCTGCAAAGAAAGGTGAGATGTAGGGAATCACAGAAAGTCGAGGGGAAAATAGGTCAATATATACATTGCTATATGGTGAACTAAACCTTAGGCCAGCAACAATGGAGAGGACCTGACCCTTAGAAACTTACAAGTAAGCTGGAATCTTCAAAAGTTCAAATCTTTATAAGTAAAATATTTATTAAAATGAATAACCAAGTGTTTTAATTGACATCAGAAGATCAAAACAATAAACCCTGAGAACATAGAAAAAAGATAAATAAAGATATGAGCAGAACTTAATACAACAGAAAAAGTATAAAATTGAGATGATTTAGTAAGTCCAAAGAATCTTCTTTGAAAAGATTGAAAAGACACACTTTGATTAAGGAAAACAAAAACATAAGTAAAGAATATACAGAAAGAATCAGGACAATGTTATAGCAGAGAATATATGAAATGCCAGTAAATTTGAAAATTTCTGTCAAGTGGACCATTTCGTAGCTCCAAAAGTTTACCAAACCTGACACAAGAGGAAATCATTTAAGGTCATCATGTCTGCCCTTGGCATTCTCGGAACGCCCTGGCCTCAGAATGCAGCATCTGTAGTCCATGGTAACCTGCGGAGAGGGGGCGGGGCTGAGGGAGGTTGGAACACTGCCCTCACTGAGGGAGTGGGTGTGGCCATCTCTGCTGTGAATGAACAAAGGGCAGGGGAGCAGGGGGCCCAGGGCAGGGCCCTCAGAGCCTGGCAGGTCCAGTGGGGTGTCACAAGCATTTAGGCACAGACCAAAGGGCGCCTTCTTTGTCTGCACAGCTGCCCAAACTCTCACCTTTCCTTTCAGGCCGACCTCTTACTTGAAGTGTGTGTGGAACCTGTCCACGCAGTACACCTCGCTGCACAGCTAACCATAGGTCTGGGCATGGTAGCTTCCTGCAAGGTGACCGAAGTTCGCAGGCAGATGGGTCCCTGGGACACATGCAGAGAGGCTCCTGCCTGGGCCACTGGCCGCCCACTGCCCCTGCCACAGACCAGGGGCCGCCAAGCAGCCCTGTCGGAGTCCCCTGCCTCTTGAGGGAGTATTGGACCAACACTTGTAGAAAACGGCGTTCTCGCGGGCAATTCATTGGAGGGACACAAATAAATCTTTGCCGACTTTCTGCTGAAGCTTACGAGCGTTCACACCTAAGCGTCTTACTAGTTCAGCTGTTTAGCTAAACATGAGCTCATGATCTAAATTTACACAATAATGAAGAAATCAGCTACAAGGGGAGACAACCAGCAAAAACTATCAATACCAGAATTAGATTCCCAAGGCCATCCATCAATTGTTGGAATAATCAGGTGCAAGGCAGAAAATATACATAAAACTGCAACTGAAATAAGGAACAAGGATGTTTTCCAAGACTGGTAGGATCTCTAAAACATTTTTAAAGTACATGTCATTGATAAAGCTAAATATTCAAAGGTTGTGTAATACAACAGATTAAGCATTGAGAAGAGTGACATTATGCTGTTTTGAAAACTATGGCAGGTGAGATTTTCTGCCTAATTATATAAGAAGATTTCTCTAAAAAATACACATTATTTCAATGACTTATTGGCTGTGAAATAAGTTAAGGTTATTTCAAATGGCTTGTCTGCAAAGAAAGGTGAGATGTAGGTTATCACAGAAAGTCGAGGGGAAAATAGGTCAATATATACATTGCTATATGGTGAACTACACCTTAGGCCAGCAAAAATGTAGAGGACCTGACCTTTAGAAACTTACAAGTAAGCTGGAATCTTCAAAAGTTCAAATCTTTATAAGTAAAATATTTATTAAAATGAATAACCAAGTGTTTTAATTGACATCAGAAGATCAAAACAATAAACCCTGAGAACATAGAAAAAAGATAAATAAAGATATGAGCAGAACTTAATACAACAGAAAACGTATAAAATTGAGGTGATTTAGTAAGTCCAAAGAATCTTCTTTGAAAAGATTGAAAAGACACACTTTGATTAAGGAAAACAAAAACATAAGTAAAGAATATACAGAAAGAATCAGGACAATGTTATAGCAGAGAATACATGAAATGCCAGTAAATTTGAACATTTCTGTAAAGTGGACCATTTCGTAGCTCCTAAAGTTTACCAAACCTGACACAAGAGGAAATCATTTAAGGTCATCATGTCTGCCCTTGGCATTCTCGGAACGCCCTGGCCTCAGAATGCAGCATCTGTAGTCCATGGTAACCTGCGGAGAGGGGGCGGGGCTGAGGGAGGTTGGAACACTGCCCTCACTGAGGGAGTGGGTGTGGCCATCTCTACTGTGACTGAACAAAGGGCAGGGGAGCAGGGGGCCCAGGGCAGGGCCCTCAGAGCCCGGCAGGTCCAGTGGGGTGTCACAAGCATTTAGGCACAGACCAAAGGGCGCCTTCTTTGTCTGCACAGCTGCCCAAACTCTCACCTTTCCTTTCAGGCCGACCTCTTACTTGAAGTGTGTGTGGAACCTGTCCACGCAGTACACCTCGCTGCACAGCTAACCATAGGTCTGGGCATCGTAGCTTCCTGCCATGTGACCGAAGTTCCCAGGCAGATGGGAACCTGGGACACATTCAAAGAGGCTCCAACCCGGGCCACAGGTTGCCCACAGACCCTGCCACAGATCAGGGGCCGCCAATCAGCCCTGTCGGAGTCCCCTGCCTCTAGAGGGAGTATTGGACCAACACTGGTAGAAAACGGTGTCCTCGTGGGCAACTCATTGGAGGGACACAAATAAATCTTTGCCGACTTTTTGCTGAAGCTTACGAGTGTTCACACATAACCGTCTTACAAGGTCAGCTGTTTAGCTAAACATGAGCACATGATCTACATTTACACAATAATGAAGAAATCAGCTACAAGGGGAGAGAATCAGTAAAGTATATCAATACCAGAATTAGATTCCCAAGGCCATCGATCAGTTGTTGGAATAATCAGGTGCAAGGCAGAATATATACATAAAACTGGAACTGAAACAAGCAACAAGGATGTTTTCAAAGACTGGTAGGATCTCTAAAACATTTTTAAAGTACATGTCATTGATAAAGCTAAATACTCAAAGGTTGTGTAATACAACAGATTAAGCATAGAGAAGAGTGAAATTATGCTGCTTTGAAAACTATGGCAGGTGAGATTTTCTGCCTAATTATATAAGAAGATTTCTCTAAAAAATACACATTATTTCAATGACTTATTGGCTGTGAAATAAGTTAAGGGTATTTCAAATGGCTTGTCTGCAAAGAAAGGTGAGATGTAGGGAATCACAGAAAGTCGAGGGGAAAATAGGTCAATATATACATTGCTATATGGTGAACTAAACCTTAGGCCAGCAACAATGGAGAGGACCTGACCCTTAGAAACTTACAAGTAAGCTGGAATCTTCAAAAGTTCAAATCTTTATAAGTAAAATATTTATTAAAATGAATAACCAAGTGTTTTAATTGACATCAGAAGATCAAAACAATAAACCCTGAGAACATAGAAAAAAGATAAATAAAGATATGAGCAGAACTTAATACAACAGAAAACGTATATAATTGAGGTGATTTAGTAAGTCCAAAGAATCTTCTTTGAAAAGATTGAAAAGACACACTTTGATTAAGGAAAACAAAAACATAAGTAGAGAATATACAGAAAGAATCAGGAAAATGTTATAGCAGAGAATATATGAAATGCCAGTAAATTTGAACATTTCTGTAAAGTGGACCATTTCCTAGCTCCTAAAGTTTACCAAACCTGACACAAGAGGAAATCATTTAAGGTCATCATGTCTGCCCTTGGCATTCTCGGAACGACTTGGCCTCAGAATGCAGCACCTGTAGTCATGGTAACCTGCGGAGAGGGGGCGGGGCTGAGGGAGGTTGGAACACTGCCCTCACTGAGGGAGTGGGTGTGGCCATCTCTGCTGTGACTGAACAAAGGGCAGGGGAGCAGGGGGCCCAGGGCAGGGCCCTCAGAGCCCGGCATGTCCAATGGGGTGTCACAAGCATTTAGGCCCAGACCAAAGGGCGCCTTCTTTGTCTGCACAGCTGCCCAAACTCTCACCTTTCCATTCAGGCCGACCTCTTACTTGAAGTGTGTGTGGAACCTGTCCGCGCAGTACACCTCGCTGCACAGCTAACCATAGGTCTGGGCATCGTAGCTTCCTGCCAGGTGACCGAAGTTCGCAGGCAGATGGGTCCCTGGGACACATGCAGAGAGGCTCCTGCCTGAGCCACAGGCCGCCCACTGCCCCTGCCACAGACCGGGGTCCACCAAGCAGCCCTGTCGGAGTCCCATGCCTCTTGAGGGAGTATTGGACCAACACTTGTAGAAAACGTGGTTCTCGCGGGCAACTCATTGGAGGGACACAAATAAATCTTTGCCGACTTTCTGCTGAAGCTTACGAGCGTTCACACCTAAGTGTCTTACTAGGTCAGCTGTTTAGCTAAACATGAGCTCATGATCTAAATTTACACAATAATGAAGAAATCAGCTACAAGGGGAGACAATCAGCAAAAACTATCAAAACCAGAATTAGATTCCCAAGGCCATCCACCAATTGTTGGAATAATCAGGTGCAAGGCAGAAAATATACATAAAACTGGAACTGAAACAAGGAACAAGGATATTTTCAAAGACTGGTAGGATCTCTAAAACATTATTAAAGTACATGTCGTTGATAAAGCTAAATACTCAAAGGTTGTGTAATACAACAGATTAAGCATTGAGAAGGGTGAAATTATGCTGTTTTGAAAACTATGGCAGGTGAGATTTTCTGCCTAATTATATAAGAAGATTTCTCTAAAAAATACACATTATTTCAATGACTTATTGGCTGTGAAATAAGTTAAGGGTATTTCAAATGGCTTGTCTGCAAAGAAAGGTGAGATGTAGGGGATCACAGAAAGTCGAGGGGAAAATAGGTCAATATATACATTGCTACATGGTGAACTAAACCTTAGGCCAGCAACAATGGAGAGGACCTGACCCTTAGAAACTTACAAGTAAGCTGGAATCTTCAAAAGTTCAAATCGTTATAAGTAAAATATTTAGTAAAATGAATAACCAAGTGTTTTCATTGACATCAGAAGATCAAAATAATAAACCCTGAGAACATAGAAAAAAGATAAATAAAGATATGAGCAGAACTTAATACAACAGAAAACGTATAAAATTTAGGTGATTTAGTAAGTCCAAAAAATCTTCTTTGAAAAGATTGAAAAGACACACTTTGATTAAGGAAAACAAAAACATAAGTAAAGAATATACAGAAAGAATCAGGACAATGTTATCGCAGAGAATATATGAAATGCCAGTAAATTTGAACATTTCTGTAAAGTGGGCCATTTCGTAGCTCCTAAAGTTTACCAAACCTGACACAAGAGGAAATCATTTAAGGTCATCAAGTCTGCCCTTGGCATTCTCGGAACGCCCTGGCCTCAGAATGCAGCATCTGTAGTCCATGGTAACCTGCGGAGAGGGGGCGGGGCTGAGGGAGGTTGGAACACTGCCCTCACTGAGGGAGTGGGTGTGGCCATCTCTGCTGTGACTGAATAGAGGGCAGGGGAGCAGGGGGCCCAGGGCAGGGCCCTCAGATCCCGGCAGGTCCAGTGGGGTGTCACAAGCATTTAGGCCCAGACCAAAGGGCGCCTTCTTTGTCTGCACAGCTGCTCAAACCCTCACCTTTCCATTCAGGCCGACCTCTTACTTGAAGTGTGTGTGGAACCTGTCCGCGCAGTACACCTCGCTGCACAGCTAACCATAGGTCTGGGCATCGTAGCGTCCTGCCAGGTGACCGAAGTTTGCAGGCAGATGGGTCCCTGGGACACATGCAGAGAGGCTCCTGCCTGAGCCACAGGCCGCCCACTGCCCCTGCCACAGACCGGGGTCTGCCAAGCAGCCCTGTCGGAGTCCCATGCCTCTTGAGGGAGTATTGGACCAACACTTGTAGAAAACGGGGTTCTCGCGGGCAACTCATTGGAGGGACACAAATAAATCTTTGCCGACTTTCTGCTGAAGCTTACGAGCGTTCACACCTAAGTGTCTTACTATGTCAGCTGTTTAGCTAAACATGAACTCATGATCTAAATTTACACAATAATGAAGAAATCAGCTACAAGGGGAGACAATCACCAAAAACTATCAATACCAGAAGTAGATTCCCAAGGCCATCCACCAATTTTTGGAATAATCAGTTGCAAGGCAGAAAATATACATAAAACTGGAACTGAAACAAGGAACAAGGATATTTTCAAAGACTGGTAGGATCTCTAAAACATTTTTAAAGTACATGTCATTGATAAAGCTAAATACTCAAAGGTTGTGTAATACAACAGATTAAGCATTGAGAAGAGTGAAATTATGCTGTTTTGAAAACTATGGCAGGTGAGATTTTCTGCCTAATTATATAATAGATTTCTCTAAAAAATACACATTATTTCAATGACTTATTGGCTGTGAAATAAGTTAAGGGTATTTCAAATGGCTTGTCTGCAAAGAAAGGTGAGATGTAGGGGATCACAGAAAGTCGAGGGGAAAATAGGTCAATATATACATTGCTATATGGTGAACTAAACCTTAGGCCAGCAACAATGGAGAGGACCTGACCCTTAGAAACTTACAAGTAAGCTGGAATCTTCAAAAGTTCAAATCGTTATAAGTAAAATATTTAGTAAAATGAATAACCAAGAGTTTTCATTGACATCAGAAGATCAAAATAATAAACCCTGAGAACATAGAAAAAAGATAAATAAAGATATGAGCAGAACTTAATACAACAGAAAACGTATAAAATTGAGGTGATTTAGTAAGTCCAAAAAATCTTCTTTGAAAAGATTGAAAAGACACACTTTGATTAAGGAAAACAAAAACATAAGTAAAGAATATACGGAAAGAATCAGGACAATGTTATCGCAGAGAATATATGAAATGCCAGTAAATTTGAACATTTCTGTAAAGTGGACCATTTCCTAGCTCCTAAAGTTTACCAAACCTGACACAATAGGAAATCATTTAAGGTCATCATGTCTGCCCTTGGCATTCTCGGAACGCCCTGGCCTCAGAATGCAGCATCTGTAGTCCATGGTAACCTGCGGAGAGGGTGCGGTGCTGAGGGAGGTTGGAACACTGCCCTCACTGAGGGAGTGGGTGTGGCCATCTCTGCTGTGACTGAACAAAGGGCAGGGGAGCAGGGGGCCCAGGGCAGGGCCCTCAGAGCCCGGCAGGTCCAGTGGGGTGTCACAAGCATTTAGGCCCAGACCAAAGGGCGCCTTCTTTTTCTGCACAGCTGCCCAAACCCTCACTTTCCATTCAGGCCGACCTCTTACTTGAAGTGTGTGTGGAACCTGTCCGCGCAGTACACCTCGCTGCACAGCTAACCATAGGTCTGGGCATCGTAGCTTCCTGCCAGGTGACCAAAGTTCGCAGCAGATGGGTCCGTGGGACACATGCAGAGAGGCTCCTGCCTGGGCCACAGGTCGCCCACTGCCCCTGCCCAAGACCGGGGGCCGCCAAGCAGCCCTGTCGGTGTCCCCTGCCTCCTGAGCCTGTATTGGACCAACACTTGTAGAAAACAGCGTTCTCGCGGGCAACTCATTGGAGGGACACAAATAAATCTTTGCCGACTTTCTGCTGAAGCTTACGAGCGTTCACACATAAGCGTCTTACTAGTTCAGCTGTTTAGCTAAACATGAGCTCATGATCTCAATTTACACAATAATGAAGAAATCAGCTACAAGGGGAGACAACCAGCAAAAACTATCAATACCAGAATAAGATTCCCAAGGCCATCCACCAATTTTTGGAATAATCCGTTGCAAGGCAGAAAATATACATAAAACTGGAACTGAAACAAGGAACAAGGATATCTTCAAAGACTGGTAGGATCTCTAAAACATTTTTAAAGTACATGTCATTGATAAAGCTAAATACTCAAAGTTGTGTAATACAACAGATTAAGCATTGAGAAGGGTGAAATTATGCTGTTTTGAAAACTATGGCAGGTGAGATTTTCTGCCTAATTATATAAGAAGATTTCTCTAAAAAATACACATTATTTCAATGACTTATTGGCTGTGAAATAAGTTAAGGGTATTTCAAATGGCTTGTCTGCAAAGAAAGGTGAGATGTAGGGGATCACAGAAAGTCGAGGGGAAAATAGGTCAATATATACATTGCTATATGGTGAACTAAACCTTAGGCCAGCAACAATGGAGAGGAACTGACCCTTAGAAACTTACAAGTAAGCTGGAATCTTCAAAAGTTCAAATAGTTATAAGTAAAATATTTATTAAAATGAATAACCAAGTGTTTTCATTGACATCAAAAGATCAAAATAATAAACCCTGAGAACATAGAAAAAAGATAAATAAAGATATGAGCAGAACTTAATACAACAGAAAACGTATAAAATTGAGGTGATTTAGTAAGTCCAAAAAATCTTCTTTGAAAAGATTGAAAAGACACACTTTGATTAAGGAAAAAAAAAACATAAGTAAAGAATATACGGAAAGGATCAGGACAATGTTATCGCAGAGAATATATGAAATGCCAGTAAATTTGAACATTTCTGTAAAGTGGACCATTTCCTAGCTCCTAAAGTTTACCAAACCTGACACAAGAGGAAATCATTTAAGGTCATCATGTCTGCCCTTGGCATACTCGGAACGCCCTGGCCTCAGAATGCAGCATCTGTAGTCCATGGTAACCTGCGGAGAGGGGGCGTGGCTGAGGGAGGTTGGAACACTGCCCTCACTGAGGGAGTGGGTGTGGCCATCTCTGCTGTGACTGAACAAAGGGCAGAGGAACAGGGGGCCCAGGGCAGGGCCCTCAGAGCCCGGCAGGCCCAGTGGGGTGTCACAAGCATTTAGGCCCAGACCAAAGGGCGCCTTCTTTGTCTGCACAGCTGCCCAAACTCTCACCTTTCCATTCAGGCCCACCTCTTACTTGAAGTGTGTGTGGAAGCTTTCCGTGCAGTACACCTCGCTGGACAGCTAACCATAGGCCTGGGCATCGTAGCTTCCTGCCAGTTGACCGAAGTTCGCAGGCAGATGGGTCCTTGGGACACATGCCGAGAGGCTCCTGCCTGGGCCACAGGCCGCCCACTGCCCCTGCCACAGACCGGGGGCCACCAAGCAGCCCTGTCGGAGTCCCCTGCCTCTTGAGGGAGTATTGGACCAACACTTGTAGAAAACGGGGTTCTCGCGGGCAACTCATTGGAGGGACAGAAATAAATCTTTGCCGACTTTCTGCTGAAGCTTACGAGCGTTCACACCTAAGCGTCTTTCAAGGTCAGCTGTTTAGCTAAACATGAGCTCATGATCTAAATTTACACAATAATGAAGAAATCAGCTACAAGGGGAGACAACCAGCAAAAACTATCAATACCAGAATTAGATTCCCAAGGCCATCCATCAATTGTTTGAATAATCAGGTGCAAGGCAGAAAATATACATAAAACTGGAACTGAAACAAGGAACAAGGATGTTTTCCAAGACTGGTAGGGTCTCTAAAACATTTTTAAAGTACATGTCATTGATAAAGCTAAATACTCAAAGGTTGTGTAATACAACAGATTAAGCATTGAGAAGAGTGAAATTATGCTGTTTTGAAAACTATGGCAGGTGAGATTTTCTGCCTAATTATATAAGAAGATTGCTCTAAAAAATACACATTATTTCAATGACTTATTGGCTGTGAAATAAGTTAAGGGTATTTCAAATGGCTTGTCTGCAAAGAAAGGTGAGATGTAGGGGATCACAGAAAGTCGAGGGGAAAATAGGTCAATATATACATTGCTATATGGTGAACTAAACCTTAGGCCAGCAACAATGGAGAGGACCTGACCCTTAGAAACTTACAAGTAAGCTGGAATCTTCAAAAGTTCAAATCTTTATAAGTAAAATATTTATTAAAATGAATAACCAAGTGTTTTAATTGACATCAGAAGATCAAAACAATAAACCCTGAGAACATAGAAAAAAGATAAATAAAGATATGAGCAGAACTTAATACAACAGAAAACGTATAAAATTGAGGTGATTTAGTAAGTCCAAAGAATCTTCTTTGAAAAGATTGAAAAGACACACTTTGATTAAGGAAAACAAAAACATAAGTAAAGAATATACAGAAAGAATCAGGACAATGTTATAGCAGAGAATACATGAAATGCCATTAAATTTGAACATTTCTGTAAAGTGGACCATTTCGTAGCTCCTAAAGTTTACCAAACCTGACACAAGAGGAAATCATTTAAGGTCATCATGTCTGCCCTTGGCATTCTCGGAACGCCCTGGCCTCAGAATGCAGCATCTGTAGTCCATGGTAACCTGCGGAGAGGGGGCGGGGCTGAGGGAGGTTGGAACACTGCCCTCACTGAGGGAGTGGGTGTGGCCATCTCTGCTGTGACTGAACAAAGGGCAGGGGAGCAGGGGGCCCAGGGCAGGGCCCTCAGAGCCCGGCAGGTCCAGTGGGGTGTCACAAGCATTTAGGCCCAGACCAAAGGGCGCCTTCTTTGTCTGCACAGCTGCCCAAACTCTCACCTTCCCATTCAGGCCGACCTCTTACTTGAAGTTTGTGTGGAACCTCTCCGCGCAGTACACCTCGCTGCACGGCTAAACATAGGTCTGGGCATCGTAGCTTCCTCCCAGGTGACCGAAGTTCGCAAGCAGATGTTTCCCTGGGACACATGCAGAGAGGCTCCTGCCTGGGCCACCAGCCGCCCACTGCCCCTGCCCCAGAAACGGGGCCGCCAAGCAGCCCTGTCGGAGTCCCCTGCCTCTTGAGGGAGTATTGGACCAACACTTGTAGAAAACGGCGTTCTGGCGGGCAACTCATTGGAGGGACACAAATAAATCTTTGCCGACTTTCTGCTGAAGCTTACGAGCGTTCACACCTAAGCGTCTTACTAGTTCAGCTGTTTAGCTAAACATGAACTCATGATCTAAATTTACACAATAATGAAGAAATCAGCTACAAGGGGAGACAACCAGCAAAAATTATCAATACCAGAATTAGATTTCCAAGGCCATCCATCAATTGTTGGAATAATCAGGTGCAAGGCAGAAAATATACATAAAACTGGAACTGAAACAAGGAACAAGGATGTTTTCAAAGACTGGTAGGATCTCTAAAACATTTTTAAAGTACATGTCATTGATAAAGCTAAATACTCAAAGGTTGTGTAATACAACAGATTAAGCATTGAGAAGAGTGAAATTATGCTGTTTTGAAAACTATGGCAGGTGAGATTTTCTGCCTAATTATATAAGAAGATTTCTCTAAAAAATACACATTATTTCAATGACTTATTGGCTGTGAAATAAGTTAAGGGTATTTCAAATGGCTTGTCTGCAAAGAAAGGTGAGATGTAGGTTATCACAGAAAGTCGAGGGGAAAATAGGTCAATATATACATTGCTATATGGTGAACTACACCTTAGGCCAGCAACAATGTAGAGGACCTGACCTTTAGAAACTTACAAGTAAGCTGGAATCTTCAAAAGTTCAAATTTTTATAAGTAAAATATTTATTAAAATGAATAACCAAGTGTTTTAATTGACATCAGAAGATCAAAACAATAAACCCTGAGAACATAGAAAAAAGATAAATAAAGATATGAGCAGAACTTAATACAACAGAAAACGTATAAAATTGAGGTGATTTAGTAAGTCCAAAGAATCTTCTTTGAAAAGATTGGAAAGACACACTTTGATTAAGGAAAACAAAAACATAAGTAAAGAATATACAGAAAGAATCAGGACAATGTTATAGCAGAGAATACATGAAATGCCAGTAAATTTGAACATTTCTGTAAAGTGGACCATTTCGTAGCTCCTAAAGTTTACCAAACCTGACACAAGAGGAAATCATTTAAGGTCATCATGTCTGCCCTTGGCATTCTCGGAACGCCCTGGCCTCAGAATGCAGCATCTGTAGTCCATGGTAACCTGCGGAGAGGGGGCGGGGCTGAGGGAGGTTGGAACACTGCCCTCACTGAGGGAGTGTGTGTGGCCATCTCTACTGTGACTGAACAAAGGGCAGGCGAGCAGGGGGCCCAGGGCAGGGCCCTCAGAGCCCGGCAGGTCCAGTGGGGTGTCACAAGCATTTAGGCACAGACCAAAGGGCGCCTTCTTTGTCTGCACAGCTGCCCAAACTCTCACCTTTCCTTTCAGGCCGACCTCTTACTTGAAGTGTGTGTGGAACCTGTCCACGCAGTACACCTCGCTGCACAGCTAACCATAGGTCTGGGCATCGTAGCTTCCTGCCATGTGACCGAAGTTCCCAGGCAGATGGGTCCCTGGGACACATTCAAAGAGGATCCAACCCGGGCCACAGGCTGCCCACTGCCCCTGCCACAGATCAGGGGCCGCCAATCAGCCCTGTCGGAGTCCCCTGCCTCTAGAGGGAGTATTGGACCAACACTTGTAGAAAACGGTGTCCTCGTGGGCAACTCATTGGAGGGACACAAATAAATCTTTGCCGACTTTCTGCTGAAGCTTACGAGCGTTCACACATAACCGTCTTACAAGGTCAGTTGTTTAGCTAAACATGAGCTCATGATCTAAATTTACACAATAATGAAGAAATCAGCTACAAGGGGAGACAACCAGCAAAAACTATCAATACCAGAATTAGATTCCCAAGGCCATCCACCAATTTTTGGAATAATCAGCTTCAAGGCAGAAAATATACATAAAACTGGAACTGAAACAAGGAACAAGGATGTTTTCAAAGACTGGTAGGATCTCTAAAACATTTTTAAAGTACATGTCATTGATAAAGCTAAATACTCAAAGGTTGTGTAATACAACAGATTAAGCATTGAGAAGAGTGAAATTATGCTGTTTTGAAAACTATGGCAGGTGAGATTTTCTGCCTAATTCTATAAGAAGATTTCTCTAAAAAATACACATTATTTCAATGACTTATTGGCTGTGAAATAAGTTAAGTGTATTTCAAATGGCTTGTCTGCAAAGAAAGGTGAGATGTAGGGGATCACAGAAAGTCGAGGGGAAAATAGGTCACTATATACATTGCTATATGGTGAACTAAACCTTATGCCAGCAACAATGGAGAGGACCTGACCCTTAGAAACTTACAAGTAAGCTGGAATCTTCAAAAGTTCAAATCTTTATAAGTAAAATATTTATTAAAATGAATAACCAAGTGTTTTAATTGACATCAGAAGATCAAAATAATAAACCCTGAGAACACAGAAAAAAGATAAATAAAGATATGAGCAGAACTTCATACAACAGAAAACGTATAAAATTGAGGTGATTTAGTAAGTCCAAAAAATCTTCTTTGAAAAGATTGAAAAGACACACTTTGATTAAGGAAAACAAAAACATAAGTAAAGAATATACAGAAAGAATCAGGACAATGTTATCGCAGAGAATATTTGAAATGCCAGTAAATTTGAACATTTCTGTAAAGTGGACCATTTCCTAGCTCCTAAAGTTTACCAAACGTGACACAAGAGGAAATCATTTAAGGTCATCATGTCTGCCCTTGGCATTCTCGGAACGCCCTGGCCTCAGAATGCAGCATCTGTAGTCCATGGTAACCTGCGGAGAGGGGGCGGGGCTGAGGAAGGTTGGAACACTGCCCTCACTGAGGGAGTGGGTGTGGCCATCTCTGCTGTGACTGAACAAAGGGCAGGGGAGCAGGGGGCCCAGGGCAGGGCCCTCAGAGCCCTGCATGCCCAGTGGGGTGTCACAAGCATTTAGGCCCAGACCAAAGGGCGCCTTCTTTGTCTGCACAGCTGCCCAAACTCTCACCTTTCCATTCAGGCCCACCTCTTACTTGAAGTGTGTGTGGAAGCTGTCCGTGCAGTACACCTCGCTGCACAGCTAACCATAGGTCTGGGCATCGTAGCTTCCTGCCAGGTGACCGAAGTTCGCAGGCAGATGGGTCCGTGGGACACATGCAGAGAGGCTCCTGCCTGGGCCACAGGTCGCCCACTGCCCCTGCCCCAGACCGTGGGCCGCCAAGCAGCCCTGTCGGAGTCCCCTGCCTCCTGAGCCTGTATTGGACCAACACTTGTAGAAAACGGGATTCTCGCGGGCCACTCATTGGAGGGACACAAATAAATCTTTGCCGACTTTCTGCTGAAGCTTACGAGCGTTCACACCTAAGCGTCTTACTAGTTCAGCTGTTTAGCTAAACATGAGCTCATGATCTAAATTTACACAATAATGAAGAAATCAGCTACAAGGGGAGACAACCAGCAAAAACTATCAATACCAGAATTAGATTCCCAAGGCCATCCATCAATTGTTGGAATAATCAGGTGCAAGGCAGAAAATATACAAAAAACTGGAACTGAAACAAGGAACAAGGATGTTTTCAAAGACTGGTAGGATCTCTAAAACATTTTTAAAGGACATGTCATTGATAAAGCTAAATACTCAAAGGTTCTGTAATACAACAGATTAAGCATTGAGAAGAGTGAAATTATGCTGTTTTGAAAACTATGGCAGGTGAGATTTTCTGCCTAATTATATAAGAAGATTTCTCTAATAAATACACATTATTTCAATGACTTATTGGCTGTGAAATAAGTTAAGGGTATTTCAAATGGCTTGTCTGCAAAGAAAGGTGAGATGTAGGGAATCACAGAAAGTCGAGGGGAAAATAGGTCAATATATACATTGCTATATGGTGAACTAAACCTTAGGCCAGCAACAATGGAGAGGACCTGACCCTTAGAAACTTACAAGTAAGCTGGAATCTTCAAAAGTTCAAATCTTTATAAGTAAAATATTTATTAAAATGAATAAACAAGTGTTTTAATTGACATCAGAAGATCAAAACAATAAACCGTGAGAACATAGAAAAAAGATAAATAAAGATATGAGCAGAACTTAATACAACAGAAAACGTATAAAATTGAGATGATTTAGTAAGTCCAAAGAATCTTCTTTGAAAAGATTGAAAAGACACACTTTGATTAAGGAAATCAAAAACATAAGTAAAGAATATACAGAAAGAATCAGGACAATGTTATAGCAGAGAATATATGAAATGCCAGTAAATTTGAACATTTCTGTAAAGTGCACCATTTCGTAGCTCCAAAAGTTTACCAAACCTGACACAAGAGGAAATCATTTAAGGTCATCATGTCTGCCCTTGGCATTCTCGGAACGCCCTGGCCTCAGAATGCAGCATCTGTAGTCCATGGTAACCTGCGGAGAGGGAGCGGGGCTGAGGCAGGTTGGAACACTGCCCTCACTGAGGGAGTGGGTTTGGCTATCTCTGCTGTGACTGAACAAAGGGCAGGGGAACAGGGGCCCAGGGCAGGGCACTCAGAGCCCGGCAGGCCCAGTGGGGTGTCACAAGCATTTAGGCACAGACCAAAGGGCGCCTTCTTTGTCTGCACAGCTGCCCAAACTCTCACCTTTCCTTTCAGGGCGACCTCTTACTTGAAGTGTGTGTGGAACCTGTCCACGCAGTTCACCTCGCTGCACAGCTAACCATAGGTCTGGGCATGGTAGTTTCCTGCAAGGTGACCGAAGTTCGCAGGCAGATGGGTCCCTGGGACACATGCAGAGAGGCTCCTGCCTGGGCCACAGGCCGCCCACTTCCCCTGCCACAGACCGGGGGCCGCCAAGCAGCCCTGTCGGAGTCCCCTGCCTCTTGAGGGAGTATTGGACCAACAATTGTAGAAAACGGCGTTCTCGCAGGCAACTCATTGGAGGGACACAAATAAATCTTTGCCGACTTTCTGCTGAAGCTTACGAGCGTTCACACCTAAGCGTCTTACTAGTTCAGCTGTTTAGCTAAACATGAGCTCATGATCTAAATTTACACAATAATGAAGAAATCAGCTACAAGGGGAGACAACCAGCAAAAACTATCAATACCAGAATTAGATTCCCAAGGCCATCCATCAATTGTTGGAATAATCAGGTGCAAGGCAGAAAATATACATAAAACTGGAACTGAAACAAGGAACAAGGATGTTTTCAAAGACTGGTAGGATCTCTAAAACATTTTTAAAGGACATGTCATTGATAAAGCTAAATACTCAAAGGTTGTGTAATACAACAGATTAAGCATTGAGAAGAGTGAAATTATGCTGTTTTGAAAACTATGGCAGGTGAGATTTTCTGCCTAATTATATAAGAAGATTTCTCTAAAAAATACACATTATTTCAATGACTTATTGGCTGTGAAATAAGTTAAGGGTATTTCAAATGGCTTGTCTGCAAAGAAAGGTGAGATGTAGGGGATCACAGAAAGTCGAGGGGAAAATAGGTCAATATATACATTGCTATATGGTGAACTAAACCTTAGGCCAGCAACAATGGAGAGGACCTGACCCTTAGAAACTTACAAGTAAGCTGGAATCTTCAAATGTTCAAATCTTTATAAGTAAAATATTTATTAAAATGAATAACCAAGTGTTTTAATTGACATCAGAAGATCAAAACAATAAACCCTGAGAACATAGAAAAAAGATAATAAAGATATGAGCAGAACTTAATACAACAGAAAGCGTATAAAATTGAGGTGATTTAGTAAGTCCAAAGAATCTTCTTTGAAAAGATTGAAAAGACACACTTTGATTAAGGAAAACAAAAACATAAGTAAAGAATATACAGAAAGAATCAGGACAATGTTATAGCAGAGAATATATGAAATGCCAGTAAATTTGAACATTTCTGTCAACTGGACCATTTCCTAGCTCCTAAAGTTTACCAAACCTGACACAAGAGGAAATCATTTAAGGTCATCATGTCTGCCCTTGGCATTCTCGGAACGCCCTGGCCTCAGAATGCAGCATCTGTAGTCCATGGTAACCTGCGGAGAGGGGGCGGGGCTGAGGGAGGTTGGAACACTGCCCTCACTGAGGGAGTGGGTGTGGCCATCTCTACTGTGACTGAACAAAGGTCAGGGGAGCAGGGGGCCCAGGGCAGGGCCCTCAGAGCCCGGCAGGTCCAGTGGGGTGTCACAAGCATTTAGGCCCAGAACAAAGGGCGCCTTCTTTGTCTGCACAGCTGCCCAAACTCTCACCTTTCCTTTCAGGCCGACCTCTTACTTGAAGTGTGTGTGGAACCTGTCCGCGCAGTACACCTCGCTGCACAGCTAACCATAGGTCTGGGCATCGTAGCTTCCTGCCAGATGACCGAAGTTCGCAGGCAGATGTGTCCCTGGGACACCTGCAGAGAGGCTCCTGCCTGGGCCACCAGCCGCCCACTGCCCCTGCCCCAGACCCGGGGCCGCCAAGCAGCCCTGTCGGAGTCCCCTGCCTCTTGAGGGAGTATTGGACCAACACTTGTAGAAAACGGCGTTCTCGCGGGCAACTCATTGGAGGGACACAAATAAATCTTTGCCGACTTTCTGCTGAAGCTTACGAGCGTTCACACCTAAGCGTCTTACTAGTTCAGCTGTTTAGCTAAACATGAGCTCATGATCTAAATTTACACAATAATGAAGAAATCAGCTACAAGGGGAGACAACCAGCAAAAACTATCAATACCAGAATTAGATTTCCAAGGCCATCCATCAATTGTTGGAATAATCAGGTGCAAGGCAGAAAATATACATAAAACTGCAACAGAAACAAGGAACAAGGATGTTTTCCAAGACTGGTAGGATCTCTAAAACATTTTTAAAGTACATGTCATTGATAAAGCTAAATACTCAAAGGTTGTGTAATACAACAGATTAAGCATTGAGAAGAGTGAAATTATGCTGATTTGAAAACTATGGCAGGTGAGATTTTCGGCCTAATTATATAAGAAGATTTCTCTAAAAAATACACATTATTTCAATGACTTATTGGCTGTGAAATAAGTTAAGGGTATTTCAAATGGCTTGTCTGCAAAGAAAGGTGAGATGTAGGGAATCACAGAAAGTCGAGGGGAAAATAGGTCAATATATACATTGCTATATGGTGAACTAAACCTTAGGCCAGCAACAATGGAGAGGACCTGACCCTTAGAAACTTACAAGTAAGCTGGAATCTTCAAAAGTTCAAATCTTTATAAGTAAAATATTTATTAAAATGAATAACCAAGTGTTTTAATTGACATCAGAAGATCAAAACAATAAACCCTGAGAACATAGAAAAAAGATAAATAAAGATATGAGCAGAACTTAATACAACAGAAAACGTATAAAATTGAGGTGATTTAGTAAGTCCAAAGAATCTTCTTTGAAAAGATTGAAAAGACACACTTTGATTAAGGAAAACAAAAACATAAGTAGAGAATATACAGAAAGAATCAGGAAAATGTTATAGCAGAGAATATATGAAATGCCAGTAAATTTGAACATTTCTGTAAAGTGGACCATTTCCTAGCTCCTAAAGTTTACCAAACCTGACACAAGAGGAAATCATTTAAGGTCATCATTTCTGCCCTTGGCATTCTCGGAACGACCTGGCCTCAGAATGCAGCACCTGTAGTCATGGTAACCTGCGGAGAGGGGGCGGGGCTGAGGGAGGTTGGAACACTGCCCTCACTGAGGGAGTGGGTGTGGCCATCTCTGCTGTGACTGAACAAAGGGCAGGGGAGCAGGGGGCCCAGGGCAGGGCCCTCAGAGCCCGGCATGTCCAGTGGGGTGTCACAAGCATTTAGGCCCAGACCAAAGGGCGCCTTCTTTGTCTGCACAGCTGCCCAAACCCTCACCATTCCATTCAGGCCGACCTCTTACTTGAAGTGTGTGTGGAACCTGTCCACGCAGTACACCTCGCTGCACAGCTAACCATAGGTCTGGGCATCGTAGCTTCCTGCCAGGTGACCGAAGTTCGCAGGCAGATGGGTCCCTGAGACACATGCAGAGAGGCTCCTGCCTGAGCCACAGGCCGCCCACTGCCCCTGCCACAGACCGGGGTCCACCAAGCAGCCCTGTCGGAGTCCCATGCCTCTTGAGGGAGTATTGGACCAACACTTGTAGAAAACGGGGTTCTCGCGGGCAACTCATTGGAGGGACACAAATAAATCTTTGCCGACTTTCTGCTGAAGCTTACGAGCGTTCACACCTAAGCGTCTTACTAGTTCAGCTGTTTAGCTAAACATGAGCTCATGATCTAAATTTACACAATAATGAAGAAATCAGCTACAAGGGGAGACAACCAGCAAAAACTATCAATACCAGAATTAGATTCCCATGGCCATCCATCAATTGTTGGAGTAATCAGGTGCAAGGCAGAAAATATACATAAAACTGGAACTGAAACAAGGAAGAAGGATGTTTTCAAAGACTGGTAGGATCTCTAAAACATTTTTAAAGTACATGTCATTGATAAAGCTAAATACTCAAAGCTTGTGTAATACAACAGATTAAGCATTGAGAAGAGTGATATGCTGTTTTGAAAACTATGGCAGGTGAGATTTTCTGCCTAATTCTATAAGAAGATTGCACTAAAAAATACACATTATTTCAATGACTTATTGGCTGTGAAATAAGTTAAGGGTATTTCAAATGGCTTGTCTGCAAAGAAAGGTGAGATGTAGGGGATCACAGAAAGTCGAGGGGAAAATAGGTCAATATATACATTGCTATATGGTGAACTAAACCTTAGGCCAGCAACAATGGAGAGGACCTGACCCTTAGAAACTTACAAGTAAGCTGGAATCTTCAAAAGTTCAAATCTTTATAAGTAAAATATTTATTAAAATGAATAACCAAGTGTTTTAATTGACATCAGAAGATCAAAACAATAAACCCTGAGAACATAGAAAAAAGATAAATAAAGATATGAGCAGAACTTAATACAACAGAAAACGTATAAAATTGAGGTGATTTAGTAAGTCCAAAGAATCTTCTTTGAAAAGATTGAAAAGACACACTTTGATTAAGGAAAACAAAAACATAAGTAGAGAATATACAGAAAGAATCAGGACAATGTTATAGCAGGGAATATATGAAATGCCATTAATTTGAACATTTCTGTAAAGTGGACCATTTCCTAGCTCCTAAAGTTTACCAAACCTGACACAAGAGGAAATCATTTAAGGTCATCATGTCTGCCCTTGGCATTCTCGGAACGCCCTGGCCTCAGAATGCATCATCTGTAGTCCATGGTAACCTGCGGAGAGGGGGCGGGGCTGAGGGAGGTTGGAACAATGCCCTCACTGAGGGAGTGTGTGTGGCCATCTCTGCTGTGACTGAACAAAGGGCAGGGGAGCAGGGGGCCCAGGGCAGGGCACTCAGAGCCCTGCAGGCCCAGTGGGGTGTCACAAGCATTTAGGCCCAGACCAAAGGGCGCCTTCTTTGTCTGCACAGCTGCCCAAACCATCACCTTTCAATTCAGGCCCACCCCTTACTTGAAGTGTGTGTGGAAGCTGTCCGTGCAGTACACCTCGCTGCACAGCTAACCATAGGCCTGGGCATCGTAGCTTCCTGCCACGTGACCGAAGTTCACAGGCAGATGGGTCCCTGGGACACATGCAGAGAGGCTCCTGCCTGGGCCACAGGCCGCCCACTGCCCCTGCCACAGACCAGGGGCAGCCAAGCAGCCCTGTCGGAGTCCCCTGCCTCTTGAGGGAGTATTGGACCAACACTTGTAGAAAACTGTGTTCTCGCGGGGAACTCATTGGAGGGAAACAAATAAATCTTTGCCGACTTTCTGCTGAAGCTTACGAGCGTTCACACCTAAGCGTCTTACTAGTTCAGCTGTTTAGCTAAACATGAGCTCATGATCTAAATTTACACAATAATGAAGAAATCAGCTACAAGGGGAGAATACCAGCAAAAACTATCAATACCAGAATTAGATTCCCAAGGCCATCCATCAATTGTTGGAATAATCAGGTGCAAGGCAGAAAATATACATAAAACTGGAACTGAAACAAGGAACAAGGATGTTTTCAAAGACTGGTAGGATCTCTAAAACATTTTTAAAGTACATGTCATTGATAAAGCTAAATAGTCAAAGGTTGTGTAATACAACAGATTAAGCATTGAGAAGAGTGAAATTATGCTGTTTTGAAAACTATGGCAGGTGAGATTTTCTGCCTAATTATATAAGAAGATTTCTCTAAAAAATACACATTATTTCAATGACTTATTGGCTGTGAAATAAGTTAAGGGTATTTCAAATGGCTTGTCTGCAAAGAAAGGTGAGATGTAGGGAATCACAGAAAGTCGAGGGGAAAATAGGTCAATATATACATTGCTATATGGTGAACTAAACCTTAGGCCAGCAACAATGGAGAGGACCTGACCCTTAGAAACTTACAAGTAAGCTGGAATCTTCAAAAGTTCAAATCTTTATAAGTAAAATATTTATTAAAATGAATAAGCAAGTGTTTTAATTGACATCAGAAGATCAAAACAATAAACCCTGAGAACATAGAAAAAAGAAAAATAAAGATATGAGCAGAACTTAATACAACAGAAAACGTATAAAATTGAGGTGGTTTAGTAAGTCCAAAGAATCTTCTTTGAAAAGATTGAAAAGACACACTTTGATTAAGGAAAACAAAAACATAAGTAGAGAATATACAGAAAGAATCAGGACAATGTTATAGCAGGGAATATATGAAATGCCAGTAAATTTGAACATTTCTGTAAAGTGGGCCATTTCCTAGCTCCTAAAGTTTACCAAACCTGACACAAGAGGAAATCATTTAAGGTCATTATGTCTGCCCTTGGCATTCTTGGAACACCCTGGCCTCAGAATGCAGCATCTGTAGTCCATGGTAACCTGCGGAGAGGGGGCGGGGCTGAGGGAGGTTGGAACACTGCCCTCACTGAGGGAGTGGGTGTGGCCATCTCTGCTGTGACTGAACAAAGGGCAGGGGATCAGGGGGCCCAGGGCAGGGCCCTCAGAGCCTGGCAGGCCCTGTGGGGTGTCACAAGCATTTAGGCCCAGACCAAAGGGCGCCTCCTTTGTCTGCACAGCTGCCCAAACTCTCACCTTTCCATTCAGGCCGACCTCTTACTTGAAGTGTGTGTGGAAGCTGTCCGTGCAGTACACCTCGCTGCACAGCTAACCATAGGTCTGGGCATCGTAGCTTCCTGCCAGGTGACCGAAGTTCGCAGGCAGATGGGTCCCTGGGACACATGCAGAGAGGCTCCTGCCTGGGCCACAGGCCGCCCAGAGCCCCTGCCACAGACCGGGGGCCGCCAAGCAGCCCTGTCGGAGTCCCCTGCCTCTTGAGGTAGTATTGGACCAACACTTGTAGAAAAAGGGGTTCTCGCGGGCAAATCATTGGAGGGACACAAATAAATCTTTGCCGACTTTCTGCTGAAGCTTACGAACGTTCACACCTAAGCGTCTTACTAGTTCAGCTGTTTAGCTAAACATGAGCTCATGATCTAACTTTACACAATAATGAAGAAATCAGCTACAAGGGGAGACAACCAGCAAAAACTATCAATACCAGAATTAGATATCCAAGGCCATCCATCAATTGTTGGAATAATCAGGTGCAAGGCAGAAAATATACATAAAACTGGAACTGAAACAAGGAACAAGGATGTTTTCAAAGACTGGTAGGATCTCTAAAACATTTTTAAAGTACATGTCATTGATAAAGCTAAATACTCAAAGGTTGTGTAATACAACAGATTAAGCATTGAGAAGAGTGAAATTATGCTCTTTTGAAAACTATGGCAGGTGAGATTTTCTGCCTAATTCTATAAGAAGATTTCACTAAAAAATACACATTATTTCAATGACTTATTGGCTGTGAAATAAGTTAAGGGTATTTAAAATGGCTTGTCTGCAAAAAAGGTGAGATGTAGGGGATCACAGAAAGTCGAGGGGAAAATAGGTCAATATATACATTGCTATATGGTGAACTAAACCTTAGGCCAGCAACAATGGAGAGGACCTGACCCTTAGAAACTTACAAGTAAGCTGGAATCTTCAAAAGTTCAAATCTTTATAAGTAAAATATTTATTAAAATGAATAACCAAGTGTTTTAATTGACATCAGAAGATCAAAACAATAAACCCTGAGAACACAGAAAAAAGATAAATAAAGATATGAGCAGAACTTCATACAACAGAAAACGTATAAAATTGAGGTGATTTAGTAAGTCCAAAAAATCTTCTTTGAAAAGATTGAAAAGACACACTTTGATTAAGGAAAACAAAAACATAAGTAAAGAATATACAGAAAGAATCAGGACAATGTTATCGCAGAGAATATATGAAATGCCAGTAAATTTGAACATTTCTGTAAAGTGGACCATTTCCTAGCTCCTAAAGTTTACCAAACCTGACACAAGAGGAAATCATTTAAGGTCATCATGTCTGCCCTTGGCATTCTCGGAACGCCCTGGCCTCAGAATGCAGCATCTGTAGTCCATGGTAACCTGCGGAGAGGGGGCGGGGCTGAGGGAGGTTGGAACACTGCCCTCACTGAGGGAGTGGGTGTGGCCATCTCTGCTGTGACTGAACAAAGGGCAGGGGAGCAGGGGGCCCAGGGCAGGGCCCTCAGAGCCCGGCAGGCCCAGTGGGTTGTCACAAGCATTTAGGCCCAGACCAGAGGGCGCCTTCTTTGTCTGCACAGCTGCCCAAACTCTCACCTTTCCATTCAGGCCGACCTCTTACTTGAAGTGTGTGTGGAAGCTGTCCGTGCAGTACACCTCTCTGCACAGCTAACCATAGGTCTGGGCATCGTAGCTTCCTGACAGGTGACCAAAGTTCGCAGGCAGATGGGTCCCTGGGACACATGCAGAGAGGCTCCTGCCTGGGCCACAGGCCGCCCACTGCCCCTGTCCCAGACCGGGGGCCGCCAAGCAGCCCTGTCGGAGTCCCCTGCCTCCTGAGGGAGTATTGGACCAACACTTGTAGAAAACAGCGTTCTCGCGGGCAACTCATTGGAGGGACACAAATAAATCTTTGCCGACTTTCTGCTGAAGCTTACGAGCGTTCACACCTAAGCGTCTTACTAGTTCAGCTGTTTAGCTAAACATGAGCTCATGATCTAAATTTACACAATAATGAAGAAATCAGCTACAAGTGGAGACAACCAGCAAAAACTATCAATACCAGAATAAGATTCCCAAGGCCATCCACCAATTTTTGGAATAATCCGTTGCAAGGCAGAAAATATACATAAAACTGGAACTGAAACAAGGAACAAGGATATCTTCAAAGACTGGTAGGATCTCTAAAACATTTTTAAAGTACATGTCATTGATAAAGCTAAATACTCAAAGGTTGTGTAATACAACAGATTAAGCATTTAGAAGGGTGAAATTATGCTGTTTTGAAAACTATGGCAGGTGAGATTTTCTGCCTAATTATATAAGAAGATTTCTCTAAAAAATACACATTATTTCAATGACTTATTGGCTGTGAAATAAGTTACAGGTATTTCAAATGGCTTGTCTGCAAAGAAAGGTGAGATGTAGGGGATCACAGAAAGTCGAGGGGAAAATAGGTCAATATATACATTGCTATATGGTGAACTAAACCTTAGGCCAGCAACAATGGGGAGGAACTGACCTTTAGAAACTTACAAGTAAGCTGGAATCTTCAAAAGTTCAAATCGTTATAAGCAAAATATTTATTTATATGAATAACCAAGTGTTTTCATTGACATCAGAAGATCAAAATAATAAACCCTGAGAACATAGAAAAAAGATAAATAAAGATATGAGCAGAACTTAATACAACAGAAAACGTATAAAATTGAGGTGATTTAGTAAGTCCAAAAAATCTTCTTTGAAAAGATTGAAAAGACACACTTTGATTAAGGAAAACAGAAACATAAGTAAAGAATATACGGAAAGAATCAGGACAATGTTATCGCAGAGAATATATGAAATGCCAGTAAATTTGAACATTTCTGTAAAGTGGACCATTTCCTAGCTCCTAAAGTTTACCAAACCTGACACAAGAGGAAATCATTTAAGGTCATCATGTCTGCCCTTGGCATTCTCGGAACGCCCTGGCCTCAGAATGCAGCATCTGTAGTCCATGGTAACCTGCGGAGAGGGGGCGGGGCTGAGGGAGATTGGAACACTGCCCTCACTGAGGGAGTGGGTGTGGCCATCTCTGCTGTGACTGAACAAAGGGCAGGGGAGCAGGGGGCCCAGGGCAGGGCCCTCAGAGCCCGGCAGGTCCAGTGGTGTGTCACAAGCATTTAGGCCCAGACCAAAGGGCGCCTTCTTTGTCTGCACAGCTGCCCAAACCCTCACCTTTCCATTCAGGCCGACCTATTACTTGAAGTGTGTGTGGAACCTGTCCGCGCAGTACACCTCGCTGCACAGCTAACCATAGGTCTGGGCATCGTAGCTTCCTGACAGGTGACCGAAGTTCGCAGGCAGATGGGTCCCTGGGACACATGCAGAGAGGCTCCTGCCTGAGCCACAGGCCGCCCACTGCCCCTGCCACAGACCGGGGTCCGCCAAGCAGCCCTGTCGGAGTCCCATGCCTCTTGAGGGAGTATTGGACCAACACTTGTAGAAAACGGGGTTCTCGCGGGCAACTCATTGGGGGGACACAAATAAATCTTTGCCGACTTTCTGCTGAAGCTTACGAGCGTTCACACCTAAGTGTCTTACTAGGTCAGCTGTTTAGCTAAACATGAGCTCATGATCTAAATTTACACAATAATGAAGAAATCAGCTACAAGGGGAGACAACCAGCAAAAACTATCAATACCAGAATTAGATTTCCAAGGCCATCCACCAATTTTTGGAATAATCAGTTGCAAGGCAGAAAATATACATAAAACTGGAACTGAAACAAGGAACAAGGATGTTTTCAAAGACTGGTAGGATCTCTAAAACATTTTTAAAGTACATGTCATTGATAAAGCTAAATACTCAAAGGTTGTGTAATACAACAGATTAAGCATTGAGAAGAGTGAAATTATGCTGTTTTGAAAACTATGGCAGGTGAGATTTTATGCCTAATTCTATAAGAAGATTTCTCTAAAAAATACACATTATTTCAATGACTTATTGGCTGTGAAATAAGTTAAGGGTATTTCAAATGGCTTGTCTGCAAAGAAAGGTGAGATGTAGGGGATCACAGAAAGTCGAGGGGAAAATAGGTCAATATATACATTGCTATATGGTGAACTAAACCTTAGGCCAGCAACAATGGAGAGGACCTGACCCTTAGAAACTTACAAGTAAGCTGGAATCTTCAAAAGTTCAAATCTTTATAAGTAAAATATTTATTAAAATGAATAACCAAGTGTTTTAATTGACATCAGAAGATCAAAACAATAAACCCTGAGAACACAGAAAAAAGATAAATAAAGATATGAGCAGAACTTCATACAACAGAAAACGTATAAAATTGAGGTGATTTAGTAAGTCCAAAAAATCTTCTTTGAAAAGATTGAAAAGACACACTTTGATTAAGGAAAACAAAAACATAAGTAAAGAATATACAGAAAGAATCAGGACAATGTTATCGCAGAGAATATATGAAATGCCAGTAAATTTGAACATTTCTGTAAAGTGGACCATTTCCTAGCTCCTAAAGTTTACCAAACCTGACACAAGAGGAAATCATTTAAGGTCATCATGTCTGCCCTTGGCATTCTCGGAACGCCCTGGCCTCAGAATGCAGCATCTGTAGTCCATGGTAACCTGCGGAGAGGGGGCGGGGCTGAGGGAGGTTGGAACACTGCCCTCACTGAGGGAGTGGGTGTGGCCATCTCTGCTGGGACTGAACAAAGGGCAGGTGAGCAGGGGGCCCAGGGCAGGGCCCTCAGAGCCCGGCAGGCCCAGTGGGGTGTCACAAGCATTTAGGCCCAGACCAAAGGGCGCCTTCTTTGTCTGCACAGCTGCCCAAACTCTCACCTTTCCATTCAGGCCGACCTCTTACTTGAAGTGTGTGTGGAAGCTGTCCGTGCAGTACACCTCGCTGCACAGCTAACCATAGGTCTGGGCATCGTAGCTTCCTGCCAGGTGACCGAATTTCGCAGGCAGATGGGTCCAAGGAACACATGCAGAGAGGCTCCTGCCTGGGCCACAGGCCGCCCACGGCCCCTGCCCCAGACCGGGGGCCGCCAAGCAGCCCTGTCGGAGTCCCCTGCCTCCTGAGGGAGTATTGGACCAACACTTGTAGAAAACAGCTTTCTCGCGGGAAACTCATTGGAGGGACACAAATAAATCTTTGCCGACTTTCTGCTGAAGCTTACGAGCGTTCACACCTAAGCGTCTTACTAGTTCAGCTGTTTAGCTAAACATGAGCTCATGATCTAAATTTACACAATAATGAAGAAATCAGCTACAAGGGGAGACAACCAGCAAAAACTATCAATACCATAATAAGATTCCCAAGGCCATCCACCAATTTTTGGAATAATCCGTTGCAAGGCAGAAAATATACATAAAACTGGAACTGAAACAAGGAACAAGGATATCTTCAAAGACTCTAGGATCTCTAAAACATTTTTAAAGTACATGTCATTGATAAAGCTAAATACTCAAAGGTTGGGTAATACAACAGATTAAGCATTTAGAAGGGTGAAATTATGCTGTTTTGAAAACTATGGCAGGTGAGATTTTCTGCCTAATTATATAAGAAGATTTCTCTAAAAAATACACATTATTTCAATGACTTATTGGCTGTGAAATAAGTTAAGGGTATTTCAAATGGCTTGTCTGCAAAGAAAGGTGAGATGTAGGGGATCACAGAAAGTCGAGGGGAAAATAGGTCAATATATACATTGCTATATGGTGAACTAAACCTTAGGCCAGCAACAATCGGGAGGAACTGACCCTTAGAAACTTACAAGTAAGCTGGAATCTTCAAAAGTTCAAATCGTTATAAGCAAAATATTTATTTAAATGAATAACCAAGTGTTTTCATTGACATCAGAAGATCAAAATAATAAACCCTGAGAACATAGAAAAAAGATAAATAAAGATATGAGCAGAACTTAATACAACAGAAAACGTATAAAATTGAGGTGATTTAGTAAGTCCAAAAAATCTTCTTTGAAAAGATTGAAAAGACACACTTTGATTAAGGAAAACAGAAACATAAGTAAAGAATATACGGAAAGAATCAGGACAATGTTATCGCAGAGAATATATGAAATGCCAGTAAATTTGAACATTTCTGTAAAGTGGACCATTTCCTAGCTCCTAAAGTTTACCAAACCTGACACAAGAGGAAATCATTTAAGGTCATCATGTCTGCCCTTGCTATTCTCGGAACGCCCTGGCCACAGAATGCAGCATCTGTAGTCCATGGTAACCTGCGGAGAGGGGGCGGGGCTGAGGGAGATTGGAACACTGCCCTCAATGAGGGAGTGGGTGTGGCCATCTCTGCTGTGACTGAACAAAGGGCAGGGGAGCAGGGGGCCCAGGGCAGGGCCCTCAGAGCCCGGCAGGTCCAGTGGGGTGTCACAAGCATTTAGGCCCAGACCAAAGGGCGCCTTCTTTTTCTGCACAGCTGCCCAAACCCTCACCTTTCCATTCAGGCCGACCTATTACTTGAAGTGTGTGTGGAACCTGTCCGCGCAGTACACCTCGCTGCACAGCTAACCATAGGTCTGGGCATCGTAGCTTCCTGACAGGTGACCAAAGTTCGCAGGCAGATGGGTCCCTGGGACACATGCAGAGAGGCTCCTGCCTGAGCCACAGGTCGCCCACTGCCCCTGCCACAGAACGGGGTCCGCCAAGCAGCCCTGTCGGAGTCCCATGCCTCTTAAGGGAGTAGTGGACCAACACTTGTAGAAAACAGGGTTCTCGCGGGCAACTCATTGGAGGGACACAAATAAATCTTTGCCGACTTTCTGCTGAAGCTTATGAGCTTTCACACCTAAGCGTCTTACAAGGTCAGCTGTTTAGCTAAACATGAGCTCATGATCTAAATTTACACAATAATGAAGAAATCAGCTACAAGGGGAGACAATCAGCAAAAACTATCAATACCAGAATTAGATTCCCAAGGCCATCCATCAATTGTTGGAATAATCAGGTGCAAGGCAGAAAATATACATAAAACTGGAACTGAAACAAGGAACAAGGATGTTTTCAAAGACTGGTAGGATCTCTAAAACATTTTTAAAGTACATGTCATTGATAAAGCTAAATACTCAAAGGTTGTGTAATACAACAGATTAAGCATTGAGAAGAGTGAAATTATGCTGTTTTGAAAACTATGGCAGGTGAGATTTTCTGCCTAATTCTATAAGAAGATTTATCTAAAAAATACACATTATTTCAATGACTTATTGCCTGTGAAATAACTTAAGGGTATTTCAAATGGCTTGTCTGCAAAGAAAGGTGAGATGTAGGGAATCACAGAAAGTCGAGGGGAAAATAGGTCAATATATACATTGCTATATGGTGAAGTAAACCTTAGGCCAGCAACAATGGAGAGGACCTGACCCTTAGAAACTTACAAGTAAGCTGGAATCTTCAAAAGTTCAAATCTTTACAAGGAAAATATTTATTAAAATGAATAACCAAGTGTTTTAATTGACATCAGAAGATCAAAACAATAAACCCTGAGAACATAGAAAAAAGATAAATAAAGATATGAGCAGAACTTAATACAACAGAAAAGGTATAAAATTGAGGTGATTTAGTAAGTCCAAAGAATCTTCTTTGAAAAGATTGAAAAGACACACTTTGATTAAGGAAAACAAAAACATAAGTAAAGAATATACAGAAAGAATCAGGACAATGTTATCGCAGAGAATATATGAAATGCCAGTAAATTTGAACATTTCTGTAAAGTGGACCATTTCCTAGCTCCTAAAGTTTACCAAACCTGACACAAGAGGAAATCATTTCAGGTCATCATGTCTGCCCTTGGCATTCTCGGAACGCCCTGGCCTCAGAATGCAGCATCTGTAGTCCATGGTAACCTGCGGAGAGGGGGCGGGGCTGAGGGAGGTTGGAACACTGCCCTCACTGAGGGAGTGGGTGTGGCCATCTCTGCTGTGACTGAACAAAGGGGAGGGGAGCAGGGGGCCCAGGGCAGGGCCCTCAGAGCCCGGCAGGTCCAGTGGGGTGTCACAAGCATTTAGGCCCAGAACAAAGGGCGCCTTCTTTGTCTGCAGAGCGGCCCAAACTCTCACCTTTCCATTCAGGCCGACCTCTTACTTGAAGTGTGTGTGGAAGCTGTCCGCGCAGTACACCTCGCTGCACAGCTAACTATAGGTCTGGGCATCGTAGCTTCCTGCCAGGTGACCGAAGTTTGCAGGCAGATGGGTCCCTGGGACACATGCAGAGAGGCTCCTGCCTGGGCCACAGGCCGCCCACTGCCCCTGCCACAGACCGGGGCCGCCAAGCTGCCCTGTCAGAGTCCCCTGTCTCTTGAGGGAGTATTGGACCAACACTTGTAGAAAACAGGGTTCTCGCGGGCAACTCATTGGAGGGACACAAATAAATCTTTGCCGACTTTCTGCTGAAGCTTACGAGCGTTCACAACTAAGCGTCTTACAAGGTCAGCTGTTTACCTAAACATGAGCTCATGATCTAACTTT
The DNA here is from genome assembly GCF_964341445.2 of Mesoplodon mirus. Classification (NCBI taxonomy): domain Eukaryota; kingdom Metazoa; phylum Chordata; class Mammalia; order Artiodactyla; family Ziphiidae; genus Mesoplodon; species Mesoplodon mirus. The sequence continues at coordinate 122,378,416 of NC_138976.1, read as the reverse complement.
ACACAATAATGAAGAAATCAGCTACAAGGGGAGACAATCAGCAAAAACTATCAATACCAGAATTAGATTCCCAAGGCCATCCATCAATTGTTGGAATAATCAGGTGCAAGGCAGAAAATATACATAAAACTGGAACTGAAACAAGGAACAAGGATGTTTTCAAAGACTGGTAGGATCTCTAAAACATTTTTAAAGTACATGTCATTGATAAAGCTAAATACTCAAAGGTTGTGTAATACAACAGATTAAGCATTGAGAAGAGTGAAATTATGCTGTTTTGAAAACTATGGCAGGTGAGATTTTCTGCCTAATTCTATAAGAAGATTTCTCTAAAAAATACACATTATTTCAATGACTTATTGGCTGTGAAATAACTTAAGGGTATTTCAAATGGCTTGTCTGCAAAGAAAGGTGAGATGTAGGGAATCACAGAAAGTCGAGGGGAAAATAGGTCAATATATACATTGCTATAAGGTGAAGTAAACCTTAGGCCAGCAACAATGGAGAGGACCTGACCCTTAGAAACTTACAAGTAAGCTGGAATCTTCAAAAGTTCAAATCTTTATAAGTAAAATATTTATTAAAATGAATAACCAAGTGTTTTAATTGACATCAGAAGATCAAAACAATAAACCGTGAGAACATAGAAAAAAGATAAATAAAGATATGAGCAGAACTTAATACAACAGAAAACGTATAAAATTGAGGTGATTTAGTAAGTCCAAAGAATCTTCTTTGAAAAGATTGAAAAGACACACTTTGATTAAGGAAAACAAAAACATAAGTAAAGAATATACAGAAAGAATCAGGACAATGTTATCGCAGAGAATATATGAAATGCCAGTAAATTTGAACATTTCTGTAAAGTGGACCATTTCCTAGCTCCTAAAGTTTACCAAACCTGACACAAGAGGAAATCATTTAAGGTCATCATGTCTGCCCTTGGCATTCTCGGAACGCCCTGGCCTCAGAATGCAGCATCTGTAGTCCATGGTAACCTGCGGAGAGGGGGCGGGGCTGAGGGAGGTTGGAACACTGCCCTCACTGAGGGAGTGGGTGTGGCCATCTCTGCTGTGACTGAACAAAGGGCAGGGGAGCAGGGGGCCCAGGGCAGGGCCCTCAGAGCCCGGCAGGTCCAGTGGGGTGTCACAAGCATTTAGGCCCAGAACAAAGGGCGCCTTCTTTGTCGGCACAGCTGCCCAAACTCTCACCTTTCCATTCAGGCCGACCTCTTACTTGAAGTGTGTGTGGAAGCTGTCCGCGCAGTACACCTCGCTGCACAGCTAACCATAGTTCTGGGCATCGTAGCTTCCTGCCAGGTGACCGAAGTTCGCAGGCAGATGGGTCCCTGGGACACATTTAGATAGACTCCTGCCTGGGCCACAGGCCGCCCACTGCCCCTGCCACAGACCGGGGGCCGCCAAGCAGCCCTGTCAGAGTCCCCTGCCTCTTGAGGGAGTATTGGACCAACACTTGTAGAAAACGGGGTTCTCGCGGGCAACTCATTGGAGGGACACAAATAAATCTTTGCCGACTTTCTGCTGAAGCTTACGAGCGTTCACAACTAAGCGTCTTACAAGGTCAGCTGTTTAGCTAAACATGAGCTCATGATCTAACTTTACACAATAATGAAGAAATCAGCTACAAGGGGAGACAATCAGCAAAAACTATCAATACCAGAATTAGATTCCCAAGGCCATCCATCAATTGTTGGAATAATCAGGTGCAAGGCAGAAAATATACATAAAACTGGAACTGAAACAAGGAACAAGGATGTTTTCAAAGACTGGTAGGATCTCTAAAACATTTTTAAAGTACATGTCATTGATAAAGCTAAATACTCAAAGGTTGTGTAATACAACAGATTAAGCATTGAGAAGAGTGAAATTATGCTGTTTTGAAAACTATGGCAGGTGAGATTTTCTGCCTAATTCTATAAGAAGATTTCTCTAAAAAATACACATTATTTCAATGACTTATTGGCTGTGAAATAAGTTAAGGGTATTTCAAATGGCTTGTCTGCAAAGAAAGGTGAGATGTAGGGAATCACAGAAAGTCGAGGGGACAATAGGTCAATATATACATTGCTATATGGTGAACTAAACCTTTGGCCAGCAACAATGGAGAGGACCTGACCCTTAGAAACTTACAAGTAAGCTGGAATCTTCAAAAGTTCAAATCTTTATAAGTAAAATATTTATTAAAATGAATAACCAAGTGTTTTAATTGACATCAGAAGATCAAAACAATAAACCCTGAGAACATAGAAAAAAGAAAAATAAAGATATGAGCAGAACTTAATACAACAGAAAACGTATAAAATTCAGGTGATTTAGTAAGTCCAAAGAATCTTCTTTGAAAAGATTGAAAAGACACACTTTGATTAAGGAAAACAAAAACATATGTAAAGAATATACAGAAAGAATCAGGACAATGTTATCGCAGAGAATATATGAAATGCCAGTAAATTTGAACATTTCTGTAAAGTGGACCATTTCCTAGCTCCTAAAGTTTACCAAACCTGACACAAGAGGAAATCATTTAAGGTCATCATGTCTGCCCTTGGCATTCTCGGAACGCCCTGGCCTCAGAATGCAGCATCTGTAGTCCATGGTAACCTGCGGAGAGGGGGCGGGGCTGAGGGAGGTTGGAACACTGCCCTCACTGAGGGAGTGGATGTGGCCATCTCTGCTGTGACTGAACAAAGGGCAGGGGAGCAGGGGGCCCAGGGCAGGGCCCTCAGAGCCCGGCAGGTCCAGTGGGGTGTCACAAGCATTTAGGCCCAGAACAAAGGGCGCCTTCTTTGTCTGCACAGCGGCCCAAACTCTCACCTTTCCATTCAGGCCGACCTCTTACTTGAAGTGTGTGTGGAAGCTGTCTGCGCAGTACACCTCGCTGCACAGCTAACCATAGGTCTGGGCATCGTAGCTTCCTGCAAGGTGACCGAAGTTCGCAGGCAGATGGGTCCCTGGGACACATGCAGATAGACTCCTGCCTGGGCCACAGGCCGCCCACTGCCCCTGCCACAGACCGGGGCCGCCAAGCTGCCCTGTCAGAGTCCCCTGCCTCTTGAGGGAGTATTGGACCAACACTTGTAGAAAACAGGGTTTTCGCGGGCAAGTCATTGGAGGGACACAAATAAATCTTTGCCGACTTTCTGCTGAAGCTTATAAGCGTTCACACCTAAGCGTCTTACAAGGTCAGCTGTTTAGCTAAACATGAGCTCATGATCTAACTTTACACAATAATGAAGAAATCAGCTACAAGGGGAGACAATCAGCAAAAACTATCAATACCAGAATTAGATTCCCAAGGCCATCCATCAATTGTTGGAATAATCAGGTGCAAGGCAGAAAATATACATAAAACTGGAACTGAAACAAGGAACAAGGATGTTTTCAAAGACTGGTAGGATCTCTAAAACATTTTTAAAGTACATGTCATTGATAAAGCTAAATACTCAAAGGTTGTGTAATACAACAGATTAAGCATTGAGAAGAGTGAAATTATGCTGTTTTGAAAACTATGGCAGGTGAGATTTTCTGCCTAATTCTATAAGAAGATTTCTCTAAAAAATACACATTATTTCAATGACTTATTGGCTGTGAAATAACTTAAGGGTATTTCAAATGGCTTGTCTGCAAAGAAAGGTGAGATGTAGGGAATCACAGAAAGTCGAGGGGACAATAGGTCAATATATACATTGCTATATGGTGAACTAAACCTTTGGCCAGCAACAATGGAGAGGACCTGACCCTTAGAAACTTACAAGTAAGCTGGAATCTTCAAAAGTTCAAATCTTTATAAGTAAAATATTTATTAAAATGAATAACCAAGTGTTTTAATTGACATCAGAAGATCAAAACAATAAACCCTGAGAACATAGAAAAAAGAAAAATAAAGATATGAGCAGAACTTAATACAACAGAAAACGTATAAAATTCAGGTGATTTAGTAAGTCCAAAGAATCTTCTTTGAAAAGATTGAAAAGACACACTTTGATTAAGGAAAACAAAAACATATGTAAAGAATATACAGAAAGAATCAGGACAATGTTATCGCAGAGAATATATGAAATGCCAGTAAATTTGAACATTTCTGTAAAGTGGACCATTTCCTAGCTCCTAAAGTTTACCAAACCTGACACAAGAGGAAATAATTTAAGGTCATCATGTCTGCCCTTGGCATTCTCGGAACGCCCTGGCCTCAGAATGCAGCATCTGTAGTCCATGGTAACCTGCGGAGAGGGGGCGGGGCTGAGGGAGGTTGGAACACTGCCCTCACTGAGGGAGTGGATGTGGCCATCTCTGCTGTGACTGAACAAAGGGCAGGGGAGCAGGGGGCCCAGGGCAGGGCCCTCAGAGCCCGGCAGGTCCAGTGGGGTGTCACAAGCATTTAGGCCCAGAACAAAGGGCGCCTTCTTTGTCTGCACAGCGGCCCAAACTCTCACCTTTCCATTCAGGCCGACCTCTTACTTGAAGTGTGTGTGGAAGCTGTCTGCGCAGTACACCTCGCTGCACAGCTAACCATAGGTCTGGGCATCGTAGCTTCCTGCAAGGTGACCGAAGTTTGCAGGCAGATGGGTCCCTGGGACACATGCAGATAGACTCCTGCCTGGGCCACAGGCCGCCCACTGCCCCTGCCACAGACCGGGGCCGCCAAGCTGCCCTGTCAGAGTCCCCTGCCTCTTGAGGGAGTATTGGACCAACACTTGTAGAAAACAGGGTTCTCGCGGGCAAGTCATTGGAGGGACACAAATAAATCTTTGCCGACTTTCTGCTGAAGCTTATAAGCGTTCACACCTAAGCGTCTTACAAGGTCAGCTGTTTAGCTAAACATGAGCTCATGATCTAACTTTACACAATAATGAAGAAATCAGCTACAAGGGGAGACAATCAGCAAAAACTATCAATACCAGAATTAGATTCCCAAGGCCATCCATCAATTGTTGGAATAATCAGGTGCAAGGCAGAAAATATACATAAAACTGGAACTGAAACAAGGAACAAGGATGTTTTCAAAGACTGGTAGGATCTCTAAAACATTTTTAAAGTACATGTCATTGATAAAGCTAAATACTCAAAGGTTGTGTAATACAACAGATTAAGCATTGAGAAGAGTGAAATTATGCTGTTTTGAAAACTATGGCAGGTGAGATTTTCTGCCTAATTCTATAAGAAGATTTCTCTAAAAAATACACATTATTTCAATGACTTATTGGCTGTGAAATAACTTAAGGGTATTTCAAATGGCTTGTCTGCAAAGAAAGGTGAGATGTAGGGAATCACAGAAAGTCGAGGGGACAATAGGTCAATATATACATTGCTATATGGTGAACTAAACCTTTGGCCAGCAACAATGGAGAGGACCTGACCCTTAGAAACTTACAAGTAAGCTGGAATCTTCAAAAGTTCAAATCTTTATAAGTAAAATATTTATTAAAATGAATAACCAAGTGTTTTAATTGACATCAGAAGATCAAAACAATAAACCCTGAGAACATAGAAAAAAGAAAAATAAAGATATGAGCAGAACTTAATACAACAGAAAACGTATAAAATTCAGGTGATTTAGTAAGTCCAAAGAATCTTCTTTGAAAAGATTGAAAAGACACACTTTGATTAAGGAAAACAAAAACATATGTAAAGAATATACAGAAAGAATCAGGACAATGTTATCGCAGAGAATATATGAAATGCCAGTAAATTTGAACATTTCTGTAAAGTGGACCATTTCCTAGCTCCTAAAGTTTACCAAACCTGACACAAGAGGAAATAATTTAAGGTCATCATGTCTGCCCTTGGCATTCTCGGAACGCCCTGGCCTCAGAATGCAGCATCTGTAGTCCATGGTAACCTGCGGAGAGGGGGCGGGGCTGAGGGAGGTTGGAACACTGCCCTCACTGAGGGAGTGGATGTGGCCATCTCTGCTGTGACTGAACAAAGGGCAGGGGAGCAGGGGGCCCAGGGCAGGGCCCTCAGAGCCCGGCAGGTCCAGTGGGGTGTCACAAGCATTTAGGCCCAGAACAAAGGGCGCCTTCTTTGTCTGCACAGCGGCCCAAACTCTCACCTTTCCATTCAGGCCGACCTCTTACTTGAAGTGTGTGTGGAAGCTGTCTGCGCAGTACACCTCGCTGCACAGCTAACCATAGGTCTGGGCATCGTAGCTTCCTGCAAGGTGACCGAAGTTTGCAGGCAGATGGGTCCCTGGGACACATGCAGATAGACTCCTGCCTGGGCCACAGGCCGCCCACTGCCCCTGCCACAGACCGGGGCCGCCAAGCTGCCCTGTCAGAGTCCCCTGCCTCTTGAGGGAGTATTGGACCAACACTTGTAGAAAACAGGGTTCTCGCGGGCAAGTCATTGGAGGGACACAAATAAATCTTTGCCGACTTTCTGCTGAAGCTTATAAGCGTTCACACCTAAGCGTCTTACAAGGTCAGCTGTTTAGCTAAACATGAGCTCATGATCTAACTTTACACAATAATGAAGAAATCAGCTACAAGGGGAGACAATCAGCAAAAACTATCAATACCAGAATTAGATTCCCAAGGCCATCCATCAATTGTTGGAATAATCAGGTGCAAGGCAGAAAATATACATAAAACTGGAACTGAAACAAGGAACAAGGATGTTTTCAAAGACTGGTAGGATCTCTAAAACATTTTTAAAGTACATGTCATTGATAAAGCTAAATACTCAAAGGTTGTGTAATACAACAGATTAAGCATTGAGAAGAGTGAAATTATGCTGTTTTGAAAACTATGGCAGGTGAGATTTTCTGCCTAATTCTATAAGAAGATTTCTCTAAAAAATACACATTATTTCAATGACTTATTGGCTGTGAAATAACTTAAGGGTATTTCAAATGGCTTGTCTGCAAAGAAAGGTGAGATGTAGGGAATCACAGAAAGTCGAGGGGAAAATAGGTCAATATATACATTGCTATATGGTGAAGTAAACCTTAGGCCAGCAACAATGGAGAGGACCTGACCCTTAGAAACTTACAAGTAAGCTGGAATCTTCAAAAGTTCAAATCTTTATAAGTAAAATATTTATTAAAATGAATAACCAAGTGTTTTAATTGACATCAGAAGATCAAAACAATAAACCCTGAGAACATAGAAAAAAGAAAAATAAAGATATGAGCAGAACTTAGTACAACAGAAAACGTATAAAATTGAGGTGATTTAGTAAGTCCAAAGAATCTTCTTTGAAAAGATTGAAAAGACACACTTTGATTAAGGAAAACAAAAACATATGTAAAGAATATACAGAAAGAATCAGGACAATGTTATCGCAGAGAATATATGAAATGCCAGTAAATTTGAACATTTCTGTAAAGTGGACCATTTCCTAGCTCCTAAAGTTTACCAAACCTGACACAAGAGGAAATCATTTCAGGTCATCATGTCTGCCCTTGGCATTCTCGGAACGCCCTGGCCTCAGAATTCAGCATCTGTAGTCCATGGTAACCTGCGGAGAGGGGGCGGGGCTGAGGGAGGTTGGAACACTGCCCTCACTGAGGGAGTGGGTGTGGCCATCTCTGCTGTGACTGAACAAAGGGCAGGGGAGCAGGGGGCCCAGGGCAGGGCCCTCAGAGCCCGGCAGGTCCAGTGGGGTGTCACAAGCATTAAGGCCCAGAACAAAGGGGGCCTTCTTTGTCGGCAGAGCTGCCCAAACTCTCACCTTTCCATTCAGGCCGACCTCTTACTTGAAGTGTGTGTGGAAGCTGTCCGCGCAGTACACCTCGCTGCACAGCTAACCATAGTTCTGGGCATCGTAGCTTCCTGCCAGGTGACCGAAGTTCGCAGGCAGATGGGTCCCTGGGACACATTTAGATAGACTCCTGCCTGGGCCACAGGCCGCCCACTGCCCCTGCCACAGACCGGGGGCCGCCAAGCAGCCCTGTCAGAGTCCCCTGCCTCTTGAGGGAGTATTGGACCAACACTTGTAGAAAACGGGGTTCTCGCGGGCAACTCATTGGAGGGACACAAATAAATCTTTGCCGACTTTCTGCTGAAGCTTATGAGCGTTCACACCTAAGCGTCTTACAAGGTCAGCTGTTTAGCTAAACATGAGCTCATGATCTAAATTTACACAATAATGAAGAAATCAGCTACAAGGGGATACAATCAGCAAAAACTATCAATACCAGAATTAGATTCCCAAGGCCATCCATCAATTGTTGGAATAATCAGGTGCAAGGCAGAAAATATACATAAAACTGGAACTGAAACAAGGAACAAGGATGTTTTCAAAGACTGGTAGGGTCTCTAAAACATTTTTAAAGTATATGTCATTGATAAAGCTAAATACTCAAAGGTTGTGTAATACAACAGATTAAGCATTGAGAAGAGTGAAATTATGCTGTTTTGAAAACTATGGCAGGTCAGATTTTCTGCCTAATTCTATAAGAAGATTTCTCTAAAAAATACACATTATTTCAATGACTTATTGGCTGTGAAATAAGTTAAGGGTATTTCAAATGGCTTGTCTGCAAAGAAAGGTGAGATGTAGGGAATCACAGAAAGTCGAGGGGAAAATAGGTCAATATATACATTGCTATATGGTGAAGTAAACCTTAGGCCAGCAACAATGGAGAGGACCTGACCCTTAGAAACTTACAAGTAAGCTGGAATCTTCAAAAGTTCAAATCTTTATAAGTAAAATATTTATTAAAATGAATAACCAAGTGTTTTAATTGACATCAGAAGATCAAAACAATAAACCCTGAGAACATAGAAAAAAGATAAATAAAGATATGAGCAGAACTTAATACAACAGAAAACGTATAAAATTCAGGTGATTTAGTAAGTCCAAAGAATCTTCTTTGAAAAGATTTAAAAGACACACTTTGATTAAGGAAAAAAAAACATATGTAAAGAATATACAGAAAGAGTCAGGAAAATGTTAGAGCAGAGAATATATGAAATGCCAGTAAATTTGAATATTTCTGTAAAGTGGACCATTTCCTAGCTCCTAAAGTTTACCAAACCTGACACGAGAGGAAATCATTTAAGGTCATCATGTCTGCCCTTGGCATTCTCGGAATGCCCTGGCCTCAGAATGCAGCATCTGTAGTCCATGGTAACCTGCGGAGAGGGGGCGGGGCTGAGGGAGGTTGGAACACTGCCCTCACTGAGGGAGTGGGTGTGGCCATCTCTGCTGTGACTGAACAAAGTGCAGGGGAGCAGGGGGCCCAGGGCAGGGCCCTCAGAGCCCGGCAGGCCCAGTGGGGTGTCACAAGCATTTAGGCCCAGAACAAAGGGCGCCTTCTTTGTCTGCACAGCTGCCCAAACTCTCACCTTTCCATTCAGGCCGACCTCTTACTTGAAGTGTGTGTGGAAGCTGTCCGTGCAGTACACCTCGCTGCACAGCTAACCATAGGTCTGGGCATCGTAGCTTCCTGCCAGGTGACTGAAGTTCGCAGGCAGATGGGTCCCTGGGACACATGCAGAGAGGCTCCTGCCTGGGCCACAGGCCGCCCACTGCCCCTGCCACAGACCGGGGCCGCCAAGCAGCCCTGTTGGAGTCCCCTGCCTCTTGAGGGAGAATTGGACCATCTCTTGTAGAAAACGGCGTTCTCGCGGGCAACTCATTGGAGGGACACAAATAAATCTTTGCCGACTTTCTGCTGAAGCTTACGAGCGTTCACACCTAAGCGTCTTACTAGTTCAGCTGTGTAGCTAAACATGAGCTCATGATCTAAATTTACACAATAATGAAGAAATCAGCTACAAGGGGAGACAACCAGCAAAAACTATCAATACCAGAATTAGATTCCCAAGGCCATCCATCAATTGTTGGAATAATCAGGTGCAAGGCAGAAAATATACATAAAACTTGGACTGAAACAAGGAACAAGGATGTTTTCAAAGACTGGTAGGATCTCTAAAACATTTTTAAAGTACATGTCATTGATAAAGCTAAATACTCAAAGGTTGTGTAATACAACAGATTAAGCATTGAGAAGAGTGAAATTATGCTGTTTTGAAAACTATGGCAGGTGAGATTTTCTGCCTAATTCTATAAGAAGATTTCTCTAAAAAATACACATTATTTCAATGACTTATTGGCTGTGAAATAAGTTAAGGGTATTTCAAATGGCTTGTCTGCAAAGAAAGGTGAGATGTAGGGAATCACAGAAAGTCGAGGGGAAAATAGGTCAATATATACATTGCTATATGGTGAAGTAAACCTTAGGCCAGCAACAATGGAGAGGACCTGACCCTTAGAAACTTACAAGTAAGCTGGAATCTTCAAAAGTTCAAATCTTTATAAGTAAAATATTTATTAAAATGAATAACCAAGTGTTTTAATTGACATCAGAAGATCAAAACAATAAACCCTGAGAACATAGAAAAAAGAAAAATAAAGATATGAGCAGAACTTAATACAACAGAAAACGTATAAAATTGAGGTGATTTAGTAAGTCCAAAGAATCTTCTTTGAAAAGATTGAAAAGACACACTTTGATTAAGGAAAACAAAAACATAAGTAAAGAATATACAGAAAGAGTCAGGAAAATGTTAGAGCAGAGAATATATGAAATGCCAGTAAATTTGAATATTTCTGTAAAGTGGACCATTTCCTAGCTCCTAAAGTTTACCAAACCTGACAGGAGAGGAAATCATTTAAGGTCATCATGTCTGCCCTTGGCATTCTCGGAATGCCCTGGCCTCAGAATGCAGCATCTGTAGTCCATGGTAACCTGCGGAGAGGGGGCGGGGCTGAGGGAGGTTGGAACACTGCCCTCACTGAGGGAGTGGGTGTGGCCATCTCTGCTGTGACTGAACAAATGGCAGGGGAGCAGGGGGCCCAGAGCAGAGCCCTCAGAGCCCGGCAGGCCCAGTGGGGTGTCACAAGCATTTAGGCCCAGAACAAAGGGCGCCTCCTTTGTCTGCACAGCTGCCCAAACTCTCACCTTTCCATTCAGGCCGACCTCTTACTTGAAGTGTGTGTGGAAGCTGTCCGTGCAGTACACCTCGCTGCACAGCTAACCATAGGTCTGGGCATCGTAGCTTCCTGCCAGGTGACCGAAGTTCGCAGGCAGATGGGTCCCTGGGACACATGCAGAGAGGCTCCTGCCTGGGCCACAGGCCGCCCACTGCCCCTGCCACAGACCGGGGGCCGCCAAGCAGCCCTGTTGGAGTCCCCTGCCTCTTGAGGGAGTATTGGACCATCTCTTGTAGAAAACGGCGTTCTCGCGGGCAACTCATTGGAGGGACACAAATAAATCTTTGCCGACTTTCTGCTGAAGCTTACAAGCGTTCACACCTAAGCTTCTTACTAGTTCAGCTGTTTAGCTAAACATGAGCTCATGATCTAAATTTACACAATAACGAAGAAATCAGCTACAAGGGGAGAAAACCAGCAAAAACTATCAATACCAGAATTAGATTCCCAAGGCAATCCATCAATTGTTGGAATAATCAGGTGCAAGACTGAAAATATACATAAAACTGGAACTGAAACAAGGAACAAGGATGTTTTCAAAGACTGGTAGGATCTCTAAAACATTTTTAAAGTACATGTCATTGATAAAGCTAAATACTCAAAGGTTGTGTAATACAACAGATTAAGCATTGAGAAGAGTGAAATTATGCTGTTTTGAAAACTATGGCAGGTGAGATTTTCTGCCTAATTCTATAAGAAGATTTCTCTAAAAAATACACATTATTTCAATGACTTATTGGCTGTGAAATAAGTTAAGGGTATTTCAAATGGCTTGTCTGCAAAGAAAGGTGAGATGTAGGGAATCACAGAAATTCGAGGGGAAAATAGGTCAATATATACATTGCTATATGGTGAAGTAAACCTTAGGCCAGCAACAATGGAGAGGAACTGACCCTTAGAAACTTACAAGTAAGCTGGAATCTTCAAAAGTTCAAATCTTTATAAGTAAAATATTTATTAAAATGAATAACCAAGTGTTTTAATTGACATCAGAAGATCAAAACAATAAACCCTGAGAACATAGAAAAAAGAAAAATAAAGATATGAGCAGAACTTAATACAACAGAAAACGTATAAAATTCAGGTGATTTAGTAAGTCCAAAGAATCTTCTTTGAAAAGATTGAAAAGACACACTTTGATTAAGGAAAACAAAAACATATGTAAAGAATATACAGAAAGAATCAGGACAATGTTATCGCAGAGAATATATGAAATGCCAGTAAATTTGAACATTTCTGTAAAGTGGACCATTTCCTAGCTCCTAAAGTTTACCAAACCTGACACAAGAGGAAGTCATTTAAGGTCATCATGTCTGCCCTTGGCATTCTCGGAACGCCCTGGCCTCAGAATGCAGCATCTGTAGTCCATGGTAACCTGCGGAGAGGGGGCGGGGCTGAGGGAGGTTGGAACACTGCCCTCACTGAGGGAGTGGGTGTGGCCATCTCTGCTGTGACTGAACAAATGGCAGGGGAGCAGGGGGCCCAGGGCAGAGCCCTCAGAGCCCGGCAGGCCCAGTGGGGTGTCACAAGCATTTAGGCCCAGAACAAAGGGCGCCTCCTTTGTCTGCACAGCTGCCCAAACTCTCACCTTTCCATTCAGGCCGACCTCTTACTTGAAGTGTGTGTGGAAGCTGTCCGTGCAGTACACCTCGCTGCACAGCTAACCATAGGTCTGGGCATCGTAGCTTCCTGCCAGGTGACCGAAGTTCGCAGGCAGATGGGTCCCTGGGACACATGCAGAGAGGCTCCTGCCTGGGCCACAGGCCGCCCACTGCCCCTGCCACAGACCGGGGGCCGCCAAGCAGCCCTGTTGGAGTCCCCTGCCTCTTGAGGGAGTATTGGACCATCTCTTGTAGAAAACGGCGTTCTCGCGGGCAACTCATTGGAGGGACACAAATAAATCTTTGCCGACTTTCTGCTGAAGCTTACAAGCGTTCACACCTAAGCTTCTTACTAGTTCAGCTGTTTAGCTAAACATGAGCTCATGATCTAAATTTACACAATAACGAAGAAATCAGCTACAAGGGGAGAAAACCAGCAAAAACTATCAATACCAGAATTAGATTCCCAAGGCCATCCATCAATTGTTGGAATAATCAGGTGCAAGACTGAAAATATACATAAAACTGGAACTGAAACAAGGAACAAGGATGTTTTCAAAGACTGGTAGGATCTCTAAAACATTTTTAAAGTACATGTCATTGATAAAGCTAAATACTCAAAGGTTGTGTAATACAACAGATTAAGCATTGAGAAGAGTGAAATTATGCTGTTTTGAAAACTATGGCAGGTGAGATTTTCTGCCTAATTCTATAAGAAGATTTCTCTAAAAAATACACATTATTTCAATGACTTATTGGCTGTGAAATAAGTTAAGGGTATTTCAAATGGCTTGTCTGCAAAGAAAGGTGAGATGTAGGGAATCACAGAAAGTCGAGGGGAAAATAGGTCAATATATACATTGCTATATGGTGAAGTAAACCTTAGGCCAGCAACAATGGAGAGGAACTGACCCTTAGAAACTTACAAGTAAGCTGGAATCTTCAAAAGTTCAAATCTTTATAAGTAAAATATTTATTAAAATGAATAACCAAGTGTTTTAATTGACATCAGAAGATCAAAACAATAAACCCTGAGAACATAGAAAAAAGAAAAATAAAGATATGAGCAGAACTTAATACAACAGAAAACGTATAAAATTCAGGTGATTTAGTAAGTCCAAAGAATCTTCTTTGAAAAGATTGAAAAGACACACTTTGATTAAGGAAAACAAAAACATATGTAAAGAATATACAGAAAGAATCAGGACAATGTTATCGCAGAGAATATATGAAATGCCAGTAAATTTGAACATTTCTGTAAAGTGGACCATTTCCTAGCTCCTAAAGTTTACCAAACCTGACACAAGAGGAAGTCATTTAAGGTCATCATGTCTGCCCTTGGCATACTCGGAACGCCCTGGCCTCAGAATGCAGCATCTGTAGTCCATGGTAACCTGCGGAGAGAGGGCGGGGCTGAGGGAGTTTGGAACACTGCCCTCACTGAGGGAGTGGGTGTGGCCATCTCTGCTGTGACTGAACAAAGGGCAGGGGAGCAGGGGGCCCAGGGCAGGGCCCTCAGAGCCCGGCAGGTCCAGTGGGGTGTCACAAGCATTTAGGCCCAGAACAAAGGGGGCCTTCTTTGTCGGCACAGCTGCCCAAACTCTCACCTTTCCATTCAGGCCGACCTCTTACTTGAAGTGTGTGTGGAAGCTGTCCGCGCAGTACACCTCGCTGCACAGCTAACCATAGTTCTGGGCATCGTAGCTTCCTGCCAGGTGACCGAAGTTCGCAGGCAGATGGGTCCCTGGGACACATTTAGATAGACTCCTGCCTGGGCCACAGGCCGCCCACTGCCCCTGCCACAGACCGGGGGCCGCTAAGCAGCCCTGTCAGAGTCCCCTGCCTCTTGAGGGAGTATTGGACCAACACTTGTAGAAAACGGGGTTCTCGCGGGCAACTCATTGGAGGGACACAAATAAATCTTTGCCGACTTTCTGCTGAAGCTTACGAGCGTTCACACCTAAGCGTCTTACAAGGTCAGCTGTTTAGCTAAACATGAGCTCATGATCTAAATTTACACAATAATGAAGAAATCAGATACAAGGGGAGACAATCAGCAAAAACTATCAATACCAGAATTAGATTCCCAAGGCCATCCATCAATTGTTGGAATAATCAGGTGCAAGGCAGAAAATATACATAAAACTTGGACTGAAACAAGGAACAAGGATGTTTTCAAAGACTGGTAGGATCTCTAAAACATTTTTAAAGTACATGTCATTGATAAAGCTAAATACTCAAAGGTTGTGTAATACAACAGATTAAGCATTGAGAAGAGTGAAATTATGCTGTTTTGAAAACTATGGCAGGTGAGATTTTCTGCCTAATTCTATAAGAAGATTTCTCTAAAAAATACACATTATTTCAATGACTTATTGGCTGTGAAATAAGTTAAGGGTATTTCAAATGGCTTGTCTGCAAAGAAAGGTGAGATGTAGGGAATCACAGAAAGTCGAGGGGAAAATAGGTCAATATATACATTGCTATATGGTGAAGTAAACCTTAGGCCAGCAACAATGGAGAGGACCTGACCCTTAGAAACTTACAAGTAAGCTGGAATCTTCAAAAGTTCAAATATTTATAAGTAAAATATTTATTAAAATGAATAACCAAGTGTTTTAATTGACATCAGAAGATCAAAACAATAAACCCTGAGAACATAGAAAAAAGAAAAATAAAGATATGAGCAGAACTTAATACAACAGAAAACGTATAAAATTGAGGTGATTTAGTAAGTCCAAAGAATCTTCTTTGAAAAGATTGAAAAGACACACTTTGATTAAGGAAAACAAAAACATAAGTAAAGAATATACAGAAAGAGTCAGGAAAATGTTAGAGCAGAGAATATATGAAATGCCAGTAAATTTGAATATTTCTGTAAAGTGGACCATTTCCTAGCTCCTAAAGTTTACCAAACCTGACAGGAGAGGAAATCATTTAAGGTCATCATGTCTGCCCTTGGCATTCTCGGAATGCCCTGGCCTCAGAATGCAGCATCTGTAGTCCATGGTAACCTGCGGAGAGGGGGCGGGGCTGAGGGAGGTTGGAACACTGCCCTCACTGAGGGAGTGGGTGTGGCCATCTCTGCTGTGACTGAACAAATGGCAGGGGAGCAGGGGGCCCAGGGCAGAGCCCTCAGAGCCCGGCAGGCCCAGTGGGGTGTCACAAGCATTTAGGCCCAGAACAAAGGGCGCCTCCTTTGTCTGCACAGCTGCCCAAACTCTCACCTTTCCATTCAGGCAGACCTCTTACTTGAAGTGTGTGTGGAAGCTGTCCGTGCAGTACACCTCGCTGCACAGCTAACCATAGGTCTGGGCATCGTAGCTTCCTGCCAGGTGACCGAAGTTCGCAGGCAGATGGGTCCCTGGGACACATGCAGAGAGGCTCCTGCCTGGGCCACAGGCCGCCCACTGCCCCTGCCACAGACCGGGGGCCGCCAAGCAGCCCTGTTGGAGTCCCCTGCCTCTTGAGGGAGTATTGGACCATCTCTTTTAGAAAACGGCGTTCTCGCGGGCAACTCATTGGAGGGACACAAATAAATCTTTGCCGACTTTCTGCTGAAGCTTACAAGCGTTCACACCTAAGCTTCTTACTAGTTCAGCTGTTTAGCTAAACATGAACTCATGATCTAAATTTACACAATAACGAAGAAATCAGCTACAAGGGGAGAAAACCAGCAAAAACTATCAATACCAGAATTAGATTCCCAAGGCCATCCATCAATTGTTGGAATAATCAGGTGCAAGACTGAAAATATACATAAAACTGGAACTGAAACAAGGAACAAGGATGTTTTCAAAGACTGGTAGGATCTCTAAAACATTTTTAAAGTACATGTCATTGATAAAGCTAAATACTCAAAGGTAGTGTAATACAACAGATTAAGCATTGAGAAGAGTGAAATTATGCTGTTTTGAAAACTATGGCAGGTGAGATTTTCTGCCTAATTCTATAAGAAGATTTCTCTAAAAAATACACATTATTTCAATGACTTATTGGCTGTGAAATAAGTTAAGGGTATTTCAAATGGCTTGTCTGCAAAGAAAGGTGAGATGTAGGGAATCACAGAAAGTCGAGGGGAAAATAGGTCAATATATACATTGCTATATGGTGAAGTAAACCTTAGGCCAGCAACAATGGAGAGGAACTGACCCTTAGAAACTTACAAGTAAGCTGGAATCTTCAAAAGTTCAAATCTTTATAAGTAAAATATTTATTAAAATGAATAACCAAGTGTTTTAATTAACATCAGAAGATCAAAACAATAAACCCTGAGAACATAGAAAAAAGAAAAATAAAGATATGAGCAGAACTTAATACAACAGAAAACGTATAAAATTCAGGTGATTTAGTAAGTCCAAAGAATCTTCTTTGAAAAGATTGAAAAGACACACTTTGATTAAGGAAAACAAAAACATATGTAAAGAATATACAGAAAGAATCAGGACAATGTTATCGCAGAGAATATATGAAATGCCAGTAAATTTGAACATTTCTGTAAAGTGGACCATTTCCTAGCTCCTAAAGTTTACCAAACCTGACACAAGAGGAAGTCATTTAAGGTCATCATGTCTGCCCTTGGCATTCTCGGAACGCCCTGGCCTCAGAATGCAGCATCTGTAGTCCATGGTAACCTGCGGAGAGGGGGCGGGGCTGAGGGAGGTTGGAACACTGCCCTCACTGAGGGAGTGGGTGTGGCCATCTCTGCTGTGACTGAACAAATGGCAGGGGAGCAGGGGGCCCAGGGCAGAGCCCTCAGAGCCCGGCAGGCCCAGTGGGGTGTCACAAGCATTTAGGCCCAGAACAAAGGGCGCCTCCTTTGTCTGCACAGCTGCCCAAACTCTCACCTTTCCATTCAGGCCGACCTCTTACTTGAAGTGTGTGTGGAAGCTGTCCGTGCAGTACACCTCGCTGCACAGCTAACCATAGGTCTGGGCATCGTAGCTTCCTGCCAGGTGACCGAAGTTCGCAGGCAGATGGGTCCCTGGGACACATGCAGAGAGGCTCCTGCCTGGGCCACAGGCCGCCCACTGCCCCTGCCACAGACCGGGGGCCGCCAAGCAGCCCTGTTGGAGTCCCCTGCCTCTTGAGGGAGTATTGGACCATCTCTTGTAGAAAACGGGGTTCTCGCGGGCAACTCATTGGAGGGACACAAATAAATCTTTGCCGACTTTCTGCTGAAGCTTACAAGCGTTCACACCTAAGCTTCTTACTAGTTCAGCTGTTTAGCTAAACATGAGCTCATGATCTAAATTTACACAATAATGAAGAAATCAGCTACAAGGGGAGACAATCAGCAAAAACTATCAATACCAGAATTAGATTCCCAAGGCCATCCATCAATTGTTGGAATAATCAGGTGCAAGGCAGAAAATATACATAAAACTGGAACTGAAACAAGGAACAAGGATGTTTTCAAAGACTGGTAGGATCTCTAAAACATTTTTAAAGTACATGTCATTGATAAAGCTAAATACTCAAAGGTTGTGTAATACAACAGATTAAGCATTGAGAAGAGTGAAATTATGCTGTTTTGAAAACTATGGCAGGTGAGATTTTCTGCCTAATTCTATAAGAAGATTTCTCTAAAAAATACACATTATTTCAATGACTTATTGGCTGTGAAATAAGTTAAGGGTATTTCAAATGGCTTGTCTGCAAAGAAAGGTGAGATGTAGGGAATCACAGAAAGTCGAGGGGAAAATAGGTCAATATATACATTGCTATATGGTGAACTAAACCTTAGGCCAGCAACAATGGAGAGGACCTGACCCTTAGAAACTTACAAGTAAGCTGGAATCTTCAAAAGTTCAAATCTTTATAAGTAAAATATTTATTAAAATGAATAACCAAGTGTTTTAATTGACATCAGAAGATCAAAACAATAAACCCTGAGAACATAGAAAAAAGAAAAATAAAGATATGAGCAGAACTTAATACAACAGAAAACGTATAAAATTGAGGTGATTTAGTAAGTCCAAAGAATCTTCTTTGAAAAGATTGAAAAGACACACTTTGATTAAGGAAAACAAAAACATATGTAAAGAATATACAGAAAGAATCAGGACAATGTTATCGCAGAGAATATATGAAATGCCAGTAAATTTGAACATTTCTGTAAAGTGGACCATTTCCTAGCTCCTAAAGTTTAACAAACCTGACACAAGAGGAAATCATTTAAGGTCATCATGTCTGCCCTTGGCATTCTCGGAACGCCCTGGCCTCAGAATGCAGCATCTGTAGTCCATGGTAACCTGCGGAGAGGGGGCGGGGCTGAGGGAGGTTGGAACACTGCCCTCACAGAGGGAGTGGATGTGGCCATCTCTGCTGTGACTGAACAAATGGCAGGGGAGCAGGGGGCCAAGGGCAGGGCCCTCAGAGCACGGCAGGTCCAGTGGGGTGTCACAAGCATTTAGGCCCAGAACAAAGGGCGCCTTCTTTGTCTGCACAGCGGCCCAAACTCTCACCTTTCCATTCAGGCCGACCTCTTACTTGAAGTGTGTGTGGAAGCTGTCTGCGCAGTACACCTCGCTGCACAGCTAACCATAGGTCTGGGCATCGTAGCTTCCTGCCAGGTGACCGAAGTTCGCAGGCAGATGGGTCCCTGGGACACATGTAGATAGACTCCTGCCTGGGCCACAGGCCGCCCACTGCCCCTGCCACACACTGGGGGCCGCCAAGCAGCCCTGTCGGAGTCCCCTGCCTCTTGAGGGAGTATTGGACCAACACTTGTAGGAAACGGCGTTCTCGCGGGCAACTCATTGGAGGGACACAAATAAATCTTTGCCGACTTTCTGCTGAAGCTTACGAGCGTTCACACCTAAGCGTCTTACTAGTTCAGCTGTGTAGCTAAACATGAGCTCATGATCTAAATTTACACAATAATGAATAAATCAGCTACAAGGGGAGACAACCAGCAAAAACTATCAATACCAGAATTAGATTCCCAAGGCCATCCATCAATTGTTGGAATAATCAGGTGCAAGGCAGAAAATATACATAAAACTGGAACTGAAACAAGGAACAAGGATGTTTTCAAAGACTGGTAGGATCTCTAAAACATTTTTAAAGTACATGTCATTGATAAAGCTAAATACTCAAAGGTTGTGTAATACAACAGATTAAGCATTGAGAAGAGTGAAATTATGCTGTTTTGAAAACTATGGCAGGTGAGATTTTCTGCCTAATTCTATAAGAAGATTTCTCTAAAAAATACACATTATTTCAATGACTTATTGGCTGTGAAATAACTTAAGGGTATTTCAAATGGCTTGTCTGCAAAGAAAGGTGAGATGTAGGGAATCACAGAAAGTCGAGGGGAAAATAGGTCAATATATACATTGCTATATGGTGAAGTAAACCTTAGGCCAGCAACAATGGAGAGGACCTGACCCTTAGAAACTTACAAGTAAGCTGGAATCTTCAAAAGTTCAAATCTTTATAAGTAAAATATTTATTAAAATGAATAACCAAGTGTTTTAATTGACATCAGAAGATCAAAACAATAAACCCTGAGAACATAGAAAAAAGAAAAATAAAGATATGAGCAGAACTTAATACAACAGAAAACGTATAAAATTGAGGTGATTTAGTAAGTCCAAAGAATCTTCTTTGAAAAGATTGAAAAGACACACTTTGATTAAGGAAAACAAAAACATATGTAAAGAATATACAGAAAGAATCAGGACAATGTTATCGCAGAGAATATATGAAATGCCAGTAAATTTGAACATTTCTGTAAAGTGGACCATTTCCTAGCTCCTAAAGTTTACCAAACCTGACACAAGAGGAAATCATTTAAGGTCATCATGTCTGCCCTTGGCATTCTCGGAACGCCCTGGCCTCAGAATGCAGCATCTGTAGTCCATGGTAACCTGCGGAGAGGGGGCGGGGCTGAGGGAGGTTGGAACACTGCCCTCACTGAGGGAGTGGGTGTGGCCATCTCTGCTGTGACTGAACAAAGGGCAGAGGAGCAGGGGGCCCAGGGCAGGGCCCTCAGAGCCCGGCAGGTCCAGTGGGGTGTCACAAGCATTTAGGCCCAGAACAAAGGGCGCCTTCTTTGTCTGCACAGCTGCCCAAACTCTCACCTTTCCATTCAGGCCGACCTCTTACTTGAAGTGTGTGTGGAAGCTGTCTGCGCAGTACACCTCGCTGCACAGCTAACCATATGTCTGGGCATCGTAGCTTCCTGCCAGGTGACCGAATCTCGAAGGCAGATGGGTCCCTGGGACACATGTAGATAGACTCCTGCCTGGGCCACAGGCCGCCCACTGCCCCTGCCACAGACCGGGGGCCGCCAAGCAGCCCTGTCGGAGTCCCCTGCCTCTTGAGGGAGTATTGGACCAACACTTGTAGGAAACGGCGTTCTCGCGGGCAACTCATTGGAGGGACACAAATAAATCTTTGCCGACTTTCTGCTGAAGCTTACGAGCGTTCACACCTAAGCGTCTTACTAGTTCAGCTGTGTAGCTAAACATGAGCTCATGATCTAAATTTACACAAAAATGAATAAATAAGCTACAAGGGGAGACAACCAGCAAAAACTATCAATACCAGAATTAGATTCCCAAGGCCATCCATCAATTGTTGGAATAATCAGGTGCAAGGCAGAAAATATACATAAAACTGGAACTGAAACAAGGAACAAGGATGTTTTCAAGGACTGGTAGGATCTCTAAAACATTTTTAAAGTACATGTCATTGATAAAGCTAAATACTCAAAGGTTGTGTAATACAACAGATTAAGCATTGAGAAGAGTGAAATTATGCTGTTTTGAAAACTATGGCAGGTGAGATTTTCTGCCTAATTCTATAAGAAGATTTCTCTAAAAAATACACATTATTTCAATGACTTATTGGCTGTGAAATAACTTAAGGGTATTTCAAATGGCTTGTCTGCAAAGAAAGGTGAGATGTAGGGAATCACAGAAAGTCGAGGGGAAAATAGGTCAATATATACATTGCTATATGGTGAAGTAAACCTTAGGCCAGCAACAATGGAGAGGACCTGACCCTTAGAAACTTACAAGTAAGCTGGAATCTTCAAAAGTTCAAATCTTTATAAGTAAAATATTTATTAAAATGAATAACCAAGTGTTTTAATTGACATCAGAAGATCAAAACAATAAACCCTGAGAACATAGAAAAAGGAAAAATAAAGATATGAGCAGAACTTAATACAACAGAAAACGTATAAAATTGAGGTGATTTAGTAAGTCCAAAGAATCTTCTTTGAAAAGATTGAAAAGACACACTTTGATTAAGGAAAACAAAAACATATGTAAAGAATATACAGAAAGAATCAGGACAATGTTATCGCAGAGAATATATGAAATGCCAGTAAATTTGAACATTTCTGTAAAGTGGACCATTTCCTAGCTCCTAAAGTTTACCAAACCTGACACAAGAGGAAATCATTTAAGGTCATCATGTCTGCCCTTGGCATTCTCGGAACGCCCTGGCCTCAGAATGCAGCATCTGTAGTCCATGGTAACCTGCGGAGAGGGGGCGGGGCTGAGGGAGCTTGGAACACTGCCCTCACTGAGGGAGTGGGTGTGGCCATCTCTGCTGTGACTGAACAAAGGTCAGGGGAGCAGGGGGCCCAGGGCAGGGCCCTCAGAGCCCGGCAGGTCCAGTGGGGTGTCACAAGCATTTAGGCCCAGAACAAAGGGGGCCTTCTTTGTCGGCACATCTGCCCAAACTCTCACCTTTCTATTCAGGCCGACCTCTTACTTGAAGTGTGTGTGGAAGCTGTCCGCGCAGTACACCTCGCTGCACAGCTAACCATACTTCTGGGCATCGTAGCTTCCTGCCAGGTGACCAAAGTTCGCAGGCAGATGGGTCCCTGGGACACATTTAGATAGACTCCTGCCTGGGCCACAGGCTGCCCACTGCCCCTGCCACAGACCGGGGGCAGCCAAGCAGCCCTGTCAGAGTCCCCTGCCTCTTGAGGGAGTATTGGACCAACACTTGTAGAAAACGGGGTTCTCGCGGGCAACTCATTGGAGGGACACAAATAAATCTTTGCCGACTTTCTGCTGAAGCTTATGAGCGTTCACACCTAAGCGTCTTACAAGGTCAGCTGTTTAGCTAAACATGAGCTCATGATCTAACTTTACACAATAATGAAGAAATCAGCTACAAGGGGAGACAATCAGCAAAAACTATCAATACCAGAATTAGATTCCCAAGGCCATCCATCAATTGTTGGAATAATCAGGTGCAAGGCAGAAAATATACATAAAACTGGAACTGAAACAAGGAACAAGGATGTTTTCAAAGACTGGTAGGATCTCTAAAACATTTTTAAAGTACATGTCATTGATAAAGCTAAATACTCAAAGGTTGTGTAATACAACAGATTAAGCATTGAGAAGAGTGAAATTATGCTGTTTTGAAAACTATGGCAGGTGAGATTTTCTGCCTAATTCTATAAGAAGATTTCGCTAAAAAATACACATTATTTCAATGACTTATTGGCTGTGAAATAAGTTAAGGGTATTTCAAATGGCTTGTCTGCAAAGAAAGGTGAGATGTAGGGAATCACAGAAAGTCGAGGGGAAAATAGGTCAATATATACATTGCTATAGGGTGAACTAAATCTTAGGCCAGCAACAATGGAGAGGACCTGACCCTTAGAAACTTACAAGTAAGCTGGAATCTTTAAAAGTTCAAATCTTTATAAGTAAAATATTTATTAAAATGAATAACCAAGTGTTTTAATTGACATCAGAAGATCAAAACAATAAACCCTGAGAACATAGAAAAAAGATAAAGAAAGATATGAGCAGAACTTAATACAACAGAAAACGTATAAAATTCAGGTGATTTAGTAAGTCCAAAGAATCTTCTTTGAAAAGATTGAAAAGACACACTTTGATTAAGGAAAACAAAAACATATGTAAAGAATATACAGAAAGAGTCAGGAAAATGTTAGAGCAGAGAATATATGAAATGCCAGTAAATTTGAATATTTCTGTAAAGTGGACCATTTCCTAGCTCCTAAAGTTTACCAAACCTGACACGAGAGGAAATCATTTAAGGTCATCATGTCTGCCCTTGGCATTCTCGGAATGCCCTGGCCTCAGAATGCAGCATCTGTAGTCCATGGTAACCTGCGGAGAGGGGGCGGGGCTGAGGGAGGTTGGAACACTGCCCTCACTGAGGGAGTGGGTGTGGCCATCTCTGCTGTGACTGCACAAAGTGCAGGGGAGCAGGGGGCCCAGGGCAGGGCCCTCAGAGCCCGGCAGGCCCAGTGGGGTGTCACAAGCATTTAGGCCCAGACCAAAGGGCGCCTTCTTTGTCTGCACAGCTGCCCAAACTCTCACCTTTCCATTCAGGCCGACCTCTTACTTGAAGTGTGTGTGGAAGCTGTCCGTGCAGTACACCTCGCTGCACAGCTAACCATAGGTCTGGGCATCGTAGCTTCCTGCCAGGTGACTGAAGTTCGCAGGCAGATGGGTCCCTGGGACACATGCAGAGAGGCTCCTGCCTGGGCCACAGGCCGCCCACTGCCCCTGCCACAGACCGGGGCCGCCAAGCAGCCCTGTTGGTGTCCCCTGCCTCTTGAGGGAGAATTGGACCATCTCTTGTAGGAAACGGCGTTCTCGCGGGCAACTCATTGGAGGGACACAAATAAATCTTTGCCGACTTTCTGCTGAAGCTTACGAGCGTTCACACCTAAGCGTCTTACAAGGTCAGCTGTTTAGCTAAACATGAGCTCATGATCTAAATTTACACAATAATGAAGAAATCAGCTACAAGGGGAGACAATCAGCAAAAACTATCAATACCAGAATTAGATTCCCAAGGCCATCCATCAATTGTTGGAATAATCAGGTGCAAGGCAGAAAATATACATAAAACTGGAACTGAAACAAGGAACAAGGATGTTTTCAAAGACTGGTAGGATCTCTAAAACATTTTTAAAGTACATGTCATTGATAAAGCTAAATACTCAAAGGTTGTGTAATACAACAGATTAAGCATTGAGAAGAGTGAAATTATGCTGTTTTGAAAACTATGGCAGGTGAGATTTTCTGCCTAATTCTATAAGAAGATTTCTCTAAAAAATACACATTATTTCAATGACTTATTGGCTGTGAAATAAGTTAAGGGTATTTCAAATGGCTTGTCTGCAAAGAAAGGTGAGATGTAGGGAATCACAGAAAGTCGAGGGGAAAATAGGTCAATATATACATTGCTATAGGGTGAACTAAACCTTAGGCCAGCAACAATGGAGAGGACCTGACCCTTAGAAACTTACAAGTAAGCTGGAATCTTCAAAAGTTCAAATCTTTATAAGTAAAATATTTATTAAAATGAATAACCAAGTGTTTTAATTGACATCAGAAGATCAAAACAATAAACCCTGAGAACATAGAAAAAAGATAAATAAAGATATGAGCAGAACTTAATACAACAGAAAACGTATAAAATTCAGGTGATTTAGTAAGTCCAAAGAATCTTCTTTGAAAAGATTTAAAAGACACACTTTGATTAAGGAAAACAAAAACATATGTAAAGAATATACAGAAAGAGTCAGGAAAATGTTAGAGCAGAGAATATATGAAATGCCAGTAAATTTGAATATTTCTGTAAAGTGGACCATTTCCTAGCTCCTAAAGTTTACCAAACCTGACACGAGAGGAAATCATTTAAGGTCATCATGTCTGCCCTTGGCATTCTCGGAATGCCCTGGCCTCAGAATGCAGCATCTGTAGTCCATGGTAACCTGCGGAGAGGGGGCGGGGCTGAGGGAGGTTGGAACACTGCCCTCACTGAGGGAGTGGGTGTGGCCATCTCTGCTGTGACTGAACAAAGTGCAGGGGAGCAGGGGGCCCAGGGCAGGGCCCTCAGAGCCCGGCAGGCCCAGTGGGGTGTCACAAGCATTTAGGCCCAGACCAAAGGGCGCCTTCTTTGTCTCCACAGCTGCCCAAACTCTCACCTTTCCATTCAGGCCGACCTCTTACTTGAAGTGTGTGTGGAAGCTGTCCGTGCAGTACACCTCGCTGCACAGCTAACCATAGGTCTGGGCATCGTAGCTTCCTGCCAGGTGACTGAAGTTCGCAGGCAGATGGGTCCCTGGGACACATGCAGAGAGGCTCCTGCCTGGGCCACAGGCCGCCCACTGCCCCTGCCACAGACCGGGGCCGCCAAGCAGCCCTGTTGGAGTCCCCTGCCTCTTGAGGGAGAATTGGACCATCTCTTGTAGAAAACGGCGTTCTCGCGGGCAACTCATTGGAGGGACACAAATAAATCTTTGCCGACTTTCTGCTGAAGCTTATGAGCGTTCACACCTAAGCGTCTTACAAGGTCAGCTGTTTAGCTAAACATGAGCTCATGATCTAAATTTACACAATAATGAAGAAATCAGCTACAAGGGGAGACAATCAGCAAAAACTATCAATACCAGAATTAGATTCCCAAGGCCATCCATCAATTGTTGGAATAATCAGGTGCAAGGCAGAAAATATACATAAAACTGGAACTGAAACAAGGAACAAGGATGTTTTCAAAGACTGGTAGGATCTCTAAAACATTTTTAAAGTACATGTCATTGATAAAGCTAAATACTCAAAGGTTGTGTAATACAACAGATTAAGCATTGAGAAGAGTGAAATTATGCTGTTTTGAAAACTATGGCAGGTGAGATTTTCTGCCTAATTCTATAAGAAGATTTCTCTAAAAAATACACATTATTTCAATGACTTATTGGCTGTGAAATAACTTAAGGGTATTTCAAATGGCTTGTCTGCAAAGAAAGGTGAGATGTAGGGAATCACAGAAAGTCGAGGGGAAAATAGGTCAATATATACATTGCTATATGGTGAAGTAAACCTTAGGCCAGCAACAATGGAGAGGACCTGACCCTTAGAAACTTACAAGTAAGCTGGAATCTTCAAAAGTTCAAATCTTTATAAGTAAAATATTTATTAAAATGAATAACCAAGTGTTTTAATTGACATCAGAAGATCAAAACAATAAACCCTGAGAACATAGAAAAAAGAAAAATAAAGATATGAGCAGAACTTAATACAACAGAAAACGTATAAAATTGAAGTGATTTAGTAAGTCCAAAGAATCTTCTTTGAAAAGATTGAAAAGACACACTTTGATTAAGGAAAACAAAAACATATGTAAAGAATATACAGAAAGAATCAGGACAATGTTATCGCAGAGAATATATGAAATGCCAGTAAATTTGAACATTTCTGTAAAGTGGACCATTTCCTAGCTCCTAAAGTTTACCAAACCTGACACAAGAGGAAATCATTTAAGGTCATCATGTCTGCCCTTGGCATTCTCGGAACGCCCTGGCCTCAGAATGCAGCATCTGTAGTCCATGGTAACCTGCGGAGAGTGGGCGGGGCTGAGGGAGGTTGGAACACTGCCCTCACTGAGGGAGTGGGTGTGGCCATCTCTGCTGTGACTGAACAAAGGGCAGAGGAGCAGGGGGCCCAGGGCAGGGCCCTCAGAGCCCGGCAGGTCCAGTGGGGTGTCACAAGCATTTAGGCCCAGAACAAAGGGCGCCTTCTTTGTCTGCACAGCTGCCCAAACTCTCACCTTTCCATTCAGGCCGACCTCTTACTTGAAGTGTGTGTGGAAGCTGTCTGCGCAGTACACCTCGCTGCACAGCTAACCATATGTCTGGGCATCGTAGCTTCCTGCCAGGTGACCGAATCTCGAAGGCAGATGGGTCCCTGGGACACATGTAGATAGACTCCTGCCTGGGCCACAGGCCGCCCACTGCCCCTGCCACAGACCGGGGGCCGCCAAGCAGCCCTGTCGGAGTCCCCTGCCTCTTGAGGGAGTATTGGACCAACACTTGTAGGAAACGGCGTTCTCCCGGGCAACTCATTGGAGGGACACAAATAAATCTTTGCCGACTTTCTGCTGAAGCTTACGAGCGTTCACACCTAAGCGTATTACTAGTTCAGCTGTGTAGCTAAACATGAGCTCATGATCTAAATTTACACAAAAATGAATAAATCAGCTACAAGGGGAGACAACCAGCAAAAACTATCAATACCAGAATTAGATTCCCAAGGCCATCCATCAATTGTTGGAATAATCAGGTGCAAGGCAGAAAATATACATAAAACTGGAACTGAAACAAGGAACAAGGATGTTTTCAAGGACTGGTAGGATCTCTAAAACATTTTTAAAGTACATGTCATTGATAAAGCTAAATACTCAAAGGTTGTGTAATACAACAGATTAAGCATTGAGAAGAGTGAAATTATGCTGTTTTGAAAACTATGGCAGGTGAGATTTTCTGCCTAATTCTATAAGAAGATTTCTCTAAAAAATACACATTATTTCAATGACTTATTGGCTGTGAAATAACTTAAGGGTATTTCAAATGGCTTGTCTGCAAAGAAAGGTGAGATGTAGGGAATCACAGAAAGTCGAGGGGAAAATAGGTCAATATATACATTGCTATATGGTGAAGTAAACCTTAGGCCAGCAACAATGGAGAGGACCTGACCCTTAGAAACTTACAAGTAAGCTGGAATCTTCAAAAGTTCAAATCTTTATAAGTAAAATATTTATTAAAATGAATAACCAAGTGTTTTAATTGACATCAGAAGATCAAAACAATAAACCCTGAAAACATAGAAAAAGGAAAAATAAAGATATGAGCAGAACTTAATACAACAGAAAACGTATAAAATTGAGGTGATTTAGTAAGTCCAAAGAATCTTCTTTGAAAAGATTGAAAAGACACACTTTGATTAAGGAAAACAAAAACATATGTAAAGAATATACAGAAAGAATCAGGACAATGTTATCGCAGAGAATATATGAAATGCCAGTAAATTTGAACATTTCTGTAAAGTGGACCATTTCCTAGCTCCTAAAGTTTACCAAACCTGACACAAGAGGAAATCATTTAAGGTCATCATGTCTGCCCTTGGCATTCTCCGAACGCCCTGGCCTCAGAATGCAGCATCTGTAGTCCATGGTAACCTGCGGAGAGGGGGCGGGGCTGAGGGAGCTTGGAACACTGCCCTCACTGAGGGAGTGGGTGTGGCCATCTCTGCTGTGACTGAACAAAGGTCAGGGGAGCAGGGGGCCCAGGGCAGGGCCCTCAGAGCCCGGCAGGTCCAGTGGGGTGTCACAAGCATTTAGGCCCAGAACAAAGGGGGCCTTCTTTGTCGGCACATCTGCCCAAACTCTCACCTTTCTATTCAGGCCGACCTCTTACTTGAAGTGTGTGTGGAAGCTGTCCGCGCAGTACACCTCGCTGCACAGCTAACCATACTTCTGGGCATCGTAGCTTCCTGCCAGGTGACCAAAGTTCGCAGGCAGATGGGTCCCTGGGACACATTTAGATAGACTCCTGCCTGGGCCACAGGCTGCCCACTGCCCCTGCCACAGACCGGGGGCCGCCAAGCAGCCCAGTCAGAGTCCCCTGCCTCTTGAGGGAGTATTGGACCAACACTTGTAGAAAACGGGGTTCTCGCGGGCAACTCATTGGAGGGACACAAATAAATCTTTGCCGACTTTCTGCTGAAGCTTACGAGCGTTCACACCTAAGCGTCTTACAAGGTCAGCTGTTTAGCTAAACATGAGCTCATGATCTAACTTTACACAATAATGAAGAAATCAGCTACAAGGGGAGACAATCAGCAAAAACTATCAATACCAGAATTAGATTCCCAAGGCCATCCATCAATTGTTGGAATAATCAGGTGCAAGGCAGAAAATATACATAAAACTGGAACTGAAACAAGGAACAAGGATGTTTTCAAAGACTGGTAGGATCTCTAAAACATTTTTAAAGTACATGTCATTGATAAAGCTAAATACTCAAAGGTTGTGTAATACAACAGATTAAGCATTGAGAAGAGTGAAATTATGCTGTTTTGAAAACTATGGCAGGTGAGATTTTCTGCCTAATTCTATAAGAAGATTTCGCTAAAAAATACACATTATTTCAATGACTTATTGGCTGTGAAATAAGTTAAGGGTATTTCAAATGGCTTGTCTGCAAAGAAAGGTGAGATGTAGGGAATCACAGAAAGTCGAGGGGAAAATAGGTCAATATATACATTGCTATAGGGTGAACTAAATCTTAGGCCAGCAACAATGGAGAGGACCTGACCCTTAGAAACTTACAAGTAAGCTGGAATCTTTAAAAGTTCAAATCTTTATAAGTAAAATATTTATTAAAATGAATAACCAAGTGTTTTAATTGACATCAGAAGATCAAAACAATAAACCCTGAGAACATAGAAAAAAGATAAAGAAAGATATGAGCAGAACTTAATACAACAGAAAACGTATAAAATTCAGGTGATTTAGTAAGTCCAAAGAATCTTCTTTGAAAAGATTGAAAAGACACACTTTGATTAAGGAAAACAAAAACATATGTAAAGAATATACAGAAAGAGTCAGGAAAATGTTAGAGCAGAGAATATATGAAATGCCAGTAAATTTGAATATTTCTGTAAAGTGGACCATTTCCTAGCTCCTAAAGTTTACCAAACCTGACACGAGAGGAAATCATTTAAGGTCATCATGTCTGCCCTTGGCATTCTCGGAATGCCCTGGCCTCAGAATGCAGCATCTGTAGTCCATGGTAACCTGCGGAGAGGGGGCGGGGCTGAGGGAGGTTGGAACACTGCCCTCACTGAGGGAGTGGGTGTGGCCATCTCTGCTGTGACTGCACAAAGTGCAGGGGAGCAGGGGGCCCAGGGCAGGGCCCTCAGAGCCCGGCAGGCCCAGTGGGGTGTCACAAGCATTTAGGCCCAGACCAAAGGGCGCCTTCTTTGTCTGCACAGCTGCCCAAACTCTCACCTTTCCATTCAGGCCGACCTCTTACTTGAAGTGTGTGTGGAAGCTGTCCGTGCAGTACACCTCGCTGCACAGCTAACCATAGGTCTGGGCATCGTAGCTTCCTGCCAGGTGACTGAAGTTCGCAGGCAGATGGGTCCCTGGGACACATGCAGAGAGGCTCCTGCCTGGGCCACAGGCCGCCCACTGCCCCTGCCACAGACCGGGGCCGCCAAGCAGCCCTGTTGGTGTCCCCTGCCTCTTGAGGGAGAATTGGACCATCTCTTGTAGAAAACGGCGTTCTCGCGGGCAACTCATTGGAGGGACACAAATAAATCTTTGCCGACTTTCTGCTGAAGCTTACGAGCGTTCACACCTAAGCGTCTTACAAGGTCAGCTGTTTAGCTAAACATGAGCTCATGATCTAAATTTACACAATAATGAAGAAATCAGCTACAAGGGGAGACAATCAGCAAAAACTATCAATACCAGAATTAGATTCCCAAGGCCATCCATCAATTGTTGGAATAATCAGGTGCAAGGCAGAAAATATACATAAAACTGGAACTGAAACAAGGAACAAGGATGTTTTCAAAGACTGGTAGGATCTCTAAAACATTTTTAAAGTACATGTCATTGATAAAGCTAAATACTCAAAGGTTGTGTAATACAACAGATTAAGCATTGAGAAGAGTGAAATTATGCTGTTTTGAAAACTATGGCAGGTGAGATTTTCTGCCTAATTCTATAAGAAGATTTCTCTAAAAAATACACATTATTTCAATGACTTATTGGCTGTGAAATAAGTTAAGGGTATTTCAAATGGCTTGTCTGCAAAGAAAGGTGAGATGTAGGGAATCACAGAAAGTCGAGGGGAAAATAGGTCAATATATACATTGCTATAGGGTGAACTAAACCTTAGGCCAGCAACAATGGAGAGGACCTGACCCTTAGAAACTTACAAGTAAGCTGGAATCTTCAAAAGTTCAAATCTTTATAAGTAAAATATTTATTAAAATGAATAACCAAGTGTTTTAATTGACATCAGAAGATCAAAACAATAAACCCTGAGAACATAGAAAAAAGATAAATAAAGATATGAGCAGAACTTAATACAACAGAAAACGTATAAAATTCAGGTGATTTAGTAAGTCCAAAGAATCTTCTTTGAAAAGATTTAAAAGACACACTTTGATTAAGGAAAACAAAAACATATGTAAAGAATATACAGAAAGAGTCAGGAAAATGTTAGAGCAGAGAATATATGAAATGCCAGTAAATTTGAATATTTCTGTAAAGTGGACCATTTCCTAGCTCCTAAAGTTTACCAAACCTGACACGAGAGGAAATCATTTAAGGTCATCATGTCTGCCCTTGGCATTCTCGGAATGCCCTGGCCTCAGAATGCAGCATCTGTAGTCCATGGTAACCTGCGGAGAGGGGGCGGGGCTGAGGGAGGTTGGAACACTGCCCTCACTGAGGGAGTGGGTGTGGCCATCTCTGCTGTGACTGAACAAAGTGCAGGGGAGCAGGGGGCCCAGGGCAGGGCCCTCAGAGCCCGGCAGGCCCAGTGGGGTGTCACAAGCATTTAGGCCCAGACCAAAGGGCGCCTTCTTTGTCTCCACAGCTGCCCAAACTCTCACCTTTCCATTCAGGCCGACCTCTTACTTGAAGTGTGTGTGGAAGCTGTCCGTGCAGTACACCTCGCTGCACAGCTAACCATAGGTCTGGGCATCGTAGCTTCCTGCCAGGTGACTGAAGTTCGCAGGCAGATGGGTCCCTGGGACACATGCAGAGAGGCTCCTGCCTGGGCCACAGGCCGCCCACTGCCCCTGCCACAGACCGGGGCCGCCAAGCAGCCCTGTTGGAGTCCCCTGCCTCTTGAGGGAGAATTGGACCATCTCTTGTAGAAAACGGCGTTCTCGCGGGCAACTCATTGGAGGGACACAAATAAATCTTTGCCGACTTTCTGCTGAAGCTTATGAGCGTTCACACCTAAGCGTCTTACAAGGTCAGCTGTTTAGCTAAACATGAGCTCATGATCTAAATTTACACAATAATGAAGAAATCAGCTACAAGGGGAGACAATCAGCAAAAACTATCAATACCAGAATTAGATTCCCAAGGCCATCCATCAATTGTTGGAATAATCAGGTGCAAGGCAGAAAATATACATAAAACTGGAACTGAAACAAGGAACAAGGATGTTTTCAAAGACTGGTAGGATCTCTAAAACATTTTTAAAGTACATGTCATTGATAAAGCTAAATACTCAAAGGTTGTGTAATACAACAGATTAAGCATTGAGAAGAGTGAAATTATGCTGTTTTGAAAACTATGGCAGGTGAGATTTTCTGCCTAATTCTATAAGAAGATTTCTCTAAAAAATACACATTATTTCAATGACTTATTGGCTGTGAAATAACTTAAGGGTATTTCAAATGGCTTGTCTGCAAAGAAAGGTGAGATGTAGGGAATCACAGAAAGTCGAGGGGAAAATAGGTCAATATATACATTGCTATATGGTGAAGTAAACCTTAGGCCAGCAACAATGGAGAGGACCTGACCCTTAGAAACTTACAAGTAAGCTGGAATCTTCAAAAGTTCAAATCTTTATAAGTAAAATATTTATTAAAATGAATAACCAAGTGTTTTAATTGACATCAGAAGATCAAAACAATAAACCCTGAGAACATAGAAAAAAGAAAAATAAAGATATGAGCAGAACTTAATACAACAGAAAACGTATAAAATTGAAGTGATTTAGTAAGTCCAAAGAATCTTCTTTGAAAAGATTGAAAAGACACACTTTGATTAAGGAAAACAAAAACATATGTAAAGAATATACAGAAAGAATCAGGACAATGTTATCGCAGAGAATATATGAAATGCCAGTAAATTTGAACATTTCTGTAAAGTGGACCATTTCCTAGCTCCTAAAGTTTACCAAACCTGACACAAGAGGAAATCATTTAAGGTCATCATGTCTGCCCTTGGCATTCTCGGAACGCCCTGGCCTCAGAATGCAGCATCTGTAGTCCATGGTAACCTGCGGAGAGTGGGCGGGGCTGAGGGAGGTTGGAACACTGCCCTCACTGAGGGAGTGGGTGTGGCCATCTCTGCTGTGACTGAACAAAGGGCAGAGGAGCAGGGGGCCCAGGGCAGGGCCCTCAGAGCCCGGCAGGTCCAGTGGGGTGTCACAAGCATTTAGGCCCAGAACAAAGGGCGCCTTCTTTGTCTGCACAGCTGCCCAAACTCTCACCTTTCCATTCAGGCCGACCTCTTACTTGAAGTGTGTGTGGAAGCTGTCTGCGCAGTACACCTCGCTGCACAGCTAACCATATGTCTGGGCATCGTAGCTTCCTGCCAGGTGACCGAATCTCGAAGGCAGATGGGTCCCTGGGACACATGTAGATAGACTCCTGCCTGGGCCACAGGCCGCCCACTGCCCCTGCCACAGACCGGGGGCCGCCAAGCAGCCCTGTCGGAGTCCCCTGCCTCTTGAGGGAGTATTGGACCAACACTTGTAGGAAACGGCGTTCTCCCGGGCAACTCATTGGAGGGACACAAATAAATCTTTGCCGACTTTCTGCTGAAGCTTACGAGCGTTCACACCTAAGCGTATTACTAGTTCAGCTGTGTAGCTAAACATGAGCTCATGATCTAAATTTACACAAAAATGAATAAATCAGCTACAAGGGGAGACAACCAGCAAAAACTATCAATACCAGAATTAGATTCCCAAGGCCATCCATCAATTGTTGGAATAATCAGGTGCAAGGCAGAAAATATACATAAAACTGGAACTGAAACAAGGAACAAGGATGTTTTCAAGGACTGGTAGGATCTCTAAAACATTTTTAAAGTACATGTCATTGATAAAGCTAAATACTCAAAGGTTGTGTAATACAACAGATTAAGCATTGAGAAGAGTGAAATTATGCTGTTTTGAAAACTATGGCAGGTGAGATTTTCTGCCTAATTCTATAAGAAGATTTCTCTAAAAAATACACATTATTTCAATGACTTATTGGCTGTGAAATAACTTAAGGGTATTTCAAATGGCTTGTCTGCAAAGAAAGGTGAGATGTAGGGAATCACAGAAAGTCGAGGGGAAAATAGGTCAATATATACATTGCTATATGGTGAAGTAAACCTTAGGCCAGCAACAATGGAGAGGACCTGACCCTTAGAAACTTACAAGTAAGCTGGAATCTTCAAAAGTTCAAATCTTTATAAGTAAAATATTTATTAAAATGAATAACCAAGTGTTTTAATTGACATCAGAAGATCAAAACAATAAACCCTGAAAACATAGAAAAAGGAAAAATAAAGATATGAGCAGAACTTAATACAACAGAAAACGTATAAAATTGAGGTGATTTAGTAAGTCCAAAGAATCTTCTTTGAAAAGATTGAAAAGACACACTTTGATTAAGGAAAACAAAAACATATGTAAAGAATATACAGAAAGAATCAGGACAATGTTATCGCAGAGAATATATGAAATGCCAGTAAATTTGAACATTTCTGTAAAGTGGACCATTTCCTAGCTCCTAAAGTTTACCAAACCTGACACAAGAGGAAATCATTTAAGGTCATCATGTCTGCCCTTGGCATTCTCCGAACGCCCTGGCCTCAGAATGCAGCATCTGTAGTCCATGGTAACCTGCGGAGAGGGGGCGGGGCTGAGGGAGCTTGGAACACTGCCCTCACTGAGGGAGTGGGTGTGGCCATCTCTGCTGTGACTGAACAAAGGTCAGGGGAGCAGGGGGCCCAGGGCAGGGCCCTCAGAGCCCGGCAGGTCCAGTGGGGTGTCACAAGCATTTAGGCCCAGAACAAAGGGGGCCTTCTTTGTCGGCACATCTGCCCAAACTCTCACCTTTCTATTCAGGCCGACCTCTTACTTGAAGTGTGTGTGGAAGCTGTCCGCGCAGTACACCTCGCTGCACAGCTAACCATACTTCTGGGCATCGTAGCTTCCTGCCAGGTGACCAAAGTTCGCAGGCAGATGGGTCCCTGGGACACATTTAGATAGACTCCTGCCTGGGCCACAGGCTGCCCACTGCCCCTGCCACAGACCGGGGGCCGCCAAGCAGCCCAGTCAGAGTCCCCTGCCTCTTGAGGGAGTATTGGACCAACACTTGTAGAAAACGGGGTTCTCGCGGGCAACTCATTGGAGGGACACAAATAAATCTTTGCCGACTTTCTGCTGAAGCTTACGAGCGTTCACACCTAAGCGTCTTACAAGGTCAGCTGTTTAGCTAAACATGAGCTCATGATCTAACTTTACACAATAATGAAGAAATCAGCTACAAGGGGAGACAATCAGCAAAAACTATCAATACCAGAATTAGATTCCCAAGGCCATCCATCAATTGTTGGAATAATCAGGTGCAAGGCAGAAAATATACATAAAACTGGAACTGAAACAAGGAACAAGGATGTTTTCAAAGACTGGTAGGATCTCTAAAACATTTTTAAAGTACATGTCATTGATAAAGCTAAATACTCAAAGGTTGTGTAATACAACAGATTAAGCATTGAGAAGAGTGAAATTATGCTGTTTTGAAAACTATGGCAGGTGAGATTTTCTGCCTAATTCTATAAGAAGATTTCGCTAAAAAATACACATTATTTCAATGACTTATTGGCTGTGAAATAAGTTAAGGGTATTTCAAATGGCTTGTCTGCAAAGAAAGGTGAGATGTAGGGAATCACAGAAAGTCGAGGGGAAAATAGGTCAATATATACATTGCTATAGGGTGAACTAAATCTTAGGCCAGCAACAATGGAGAGGACCTGACCCTTAGAAACTTACAAGTAAGCTGGAATCTTTAAAAGTTCAAATCTTTATAAGTAAAATATTTATTAAAATGAATAACCAAGTGTTTTAATTGACATCAGAAGATCAAAACAATAAACCCTGAGAACATAGAAAAAAGATAAATAAAGATATGAGCAGAACTTAATACAACAGAAAACGTATAAAATTCAGATGATTTAGTAAGTCCAAAGAATCTTCTTTGAAAAGATTTAAAAGACACACTTTGATTAAGGAAAACAAAAACATATGTAAAGAATATACAGAAAGAGTCAGGAAAATGTTATCGCAGAGAATATATGAAATGCCAGTAAATTTGAATATTTCTGTAAAGTGGACCATTTCCTAGCTCCTAAAGTTTACCAAACCTGACACGAGAGGAAATCATTTAAGGTCATCATGTCTGCCCTTGGCATTCTCGGAATGCCCTGGCCTCAGAATGCAGCATCTGTAGTCCATGGTAACCTGCGGAGAGGGGGCGGGGCTGAGGGAGGTTGGAACACTGCCCTCACTGAGGGAGTGGGTGTGGCCATCTCTGCTGTGACTGCACAAAGTGCAGGGGAGCAGGGGGCCCAGGGCAGGGCCCTCAGAGCCCGGCAGGCCCAGTGGGGTGTCACAAGCATTTAGGCCCAGACCAAAGGGCGCCTTCTTTGTCTGCACAGCTGCCCAAACTCTCACCTTTCCATTCAGGCCGACCTCTTACTTGAAGTGTGTGTGGAAGCTGTCCGTGCAGTACACCTCGCTGCACAGCTAACCATAGGTCTGGGCATCGTAGCTTCCTGCCAGGTGACTGAAGTTCGCAGGCAGATGGGTCCCTGGGACACATGCAGAGAGGCTCCTGCCTGGGCCACAGGCCGCCCACTGCCCCTGCCACAGACCGGGGCCGCCAAGCAGCCCTGTTGGTGTCCCCTGCCTCTTGAGGGAGAATTGGACCATCTCTTGTAGAAAACGGCGTTCTCGCGGGCAACTCATTGGAGGGACACAAATAAATCTTTGCCGACTTTCTGCTGAAGCTTACGAGCGTTCACACCTAAGCGTCTTACAAGGTCAGCTGTTTAGCTAAACATGAGCTCATGATCTAAATTTACACAATAATGAAGAAATCAGCTACAAGGGGAGACAATCAGCAAAAACTATCAATACCAGAATTAGATTCCCAAGGCCATCCATCAATTGTTGGAATAATCAGGTGCAAGGCAGAAAATATACATAAAACTGGAACTGAAACAAGGAACAAGGATGTTTTCAAAGACTGGTAGGATCTCTAAAACATTTTTAAAGTACATGTCATTGATAAAGCTAAATACTCAAAGGTTGTGTAATACAACAGATTAAGCATTGAGAAGAGTGAAATTATGCTGTTTTGAAAACTATGGCAGGTGAGATTTTCTGCCTAATTCTATAAGAAGATTTCTCTAAAAAATACACATTATTTCAATGACTTATTGGCTGTGAAATAAGTTAAGGGTATTTCAAATGGCTTGTCTGCAAAGAAAGGTGAGATGTAGGGAATCACAGAAAGTCGAGGGGAAAATAGGTCAATATATACATTGCTATAGGGTGAACTAAACCTTAGGCCAGCAACAATGGAGAGGACCTGACCCTTAGAAACTTACAAGTAAGCTGGAATCTTCAAAAGTTCAAATCTTTATAAGTAAAATATTTATTAAAATGAATAACCAAGTGTTTTAATTGACATCAGAAGATCAAAACAATAAACCCTGAGAACATAGAAAAAAGATAAATAAAGATATGAGCAGAACTTAATACAACAGAAAACGTATAAAATTCAGGTGATTTAGTAAGTCCAAAGAATCTTCTTTGAAAAGATTTAAAAGACACACTTTGATTAAGGAAAACAAAAACATATGTAAAGAATATACAGAAAGAGTCAGGAAAATGTTAGAGCAGAGAATATATGAAATGCCAGTAAATTTGAATATTTCTGTAAAGTGGACCATTTCCTAGCTCCTAAAGTTTACCAAACCTGACACGAGAGGAAATCATTTAAGGTCATCATGTCTGCCCTTGGCATTCTCGGAATGCCCTGGCCTCAGAATGCAGCATCTGTAGTCCATGGTAACCTGCGGAGAGGGGGCGGGGCTGAGGGAGGTTGGAACACTGCCCTCACTGAGGGAGTGGGTGTGGCCATCTCTGCTGTGACTGAACAAAGTGCAGGGGAGCAGGGGGCCCAGGGCAGGGCCCTCAGAGCCCGGCAGGCCCACTGGGGTGTCACAAGCATTTAGGCCCAGACCAAAGGGCGCCTTCTTTGTCTCCACAGCTGCCCAAACTCTCACCTTTCCATTCAGGCCGACCTCTTACTTGAAGTGTGTGTGGAAGCTGTCCGTGCAGTACACCTCGCTGCACAGCTAACCATAGGTCTGGGCATCGTAGCTTCCTGCCAGGTGACTGAAGTTCGCAGGCAGATGGGTCCCTGGGACACATGCAGAGAGGCTCCTGCCTGGGCCACAGGCCGCCCACTGCCCCTGCCACAGACCGGGGCCGCCAAGCAGCCCTGTTGGAGTCCCCTGCCTCTTGAGGGAGAATTGGACCATCTCTTGTAGAAAACGGCGTTCTCGCGGGCAACTCATTGGAGGGACACAAATAAATCTTTGCCGACTTTCTGCTGAAGCTTATGAGCGTTCACACCTAAGCGTCTTACAAGGTCAGCTGTTTAGCTAAACATGAGCTCATGATCTAAATTTACACAATAATGAAGAAATCAGCTACAAGGGGAGACAATCAGCAAAAACTATCAATACCAGAATTAGATTCCCAAGGCCATCCATCAATTGTTGGAATAATCAGGTGCAAGGCAGAAAATATACATAAAACTGGAACTGAAACAAGGAACAAGGATGTTTTCAAAGACTGGTAGGATATCTAAAACATTTTTAAAGTACATGTCATTGATAAAGCTAAATACTCAAAGGTTGTGTAATACAACAGATTAAGCATTGAGAAGAGTGAAATTATGCTGTTTTGAAAACTATGGCAGGTGAGATTTTCTGCCTAATTCTATAAGAAGATTTCTCTAAAAAATACACATTATTTCAATGACTTATTGGCTGTGAAATAAGTTAAGGGTATTTCAAATGGCTTGTCTGCAAAGAAAGGTGAGATGTAGGGAATCACAGAAAGTCGAGGGGAAAATAGGTCAATATATACATTGCTATAGGGTGAACTAAACCTTAGGCCAGCAACAATGGAGAGGACCTGACCCTTAGAAACTTACAAGTAAGCTGGAATCTTCAAAAGTTCAAATCTTTATAAGTAAAATATTTATTAAAATGAATAACCAAGTGTTTTAATTGACATCAGAAGATCAAAACAATAAACCCTGAGAACATAGAAAAAAGATAAATAAAGATATGAGCAGAACTTAATACAACAGAAAACGTATAAAATTCAGGTGATTTAGTAAGTCCAAAGAATCTTCTTTGAAAAGATTTAAAAGACACACTTTGATTAAGGAAAACAAAAACATATGTAAAGAATATACAGAAAGAGTCAGGAAAATGTTAGAGCAGAGAATATATGAAATGCCAGTAAATTTGAATATTTCTGTAAAGTGGACCATTTCCTAGCTCCTAAAGTTTACCAAACCTGACACGAGAGGAAATCATTTAAGGTCATCATGTCTGCCCTTGGCATTCTCGGAATGCCCTGGCCTCAGAATGCAGCATCTGTAGTCCATGGTAACCTGCGGAGAGGGGGCGGGGCTGAGGGAGGTTGGAACACTGCCCTCACTGAGGGAGTGGGTGTGGCCATCTCTGCTGTGACTGAACAAAGTGCAGGGGAGCAGGGGGCCCAGGGCAGGGCCCTCAGAGCCCGGCAGGCCCAGTGGGGTGTCACAAGCATTTAGGCCCAGACCAAAGGGCGCCTTCTTTGTCTGCACAGCTGCCCAAACTCTCACCTTTCCATTCAGGCCGACCTCTTACTTGAAGTGTGTGTGGAAGCTGTCCGTGCAGTACACCTCGCTGCACAGCTAACCATAGGTCTGGGCATCGTAGCTTCCTGCCAGGTGACTGAAGTTCGCAGGCAGATGGGTCCCTGGGACACATGCAGAGAGGCTCCTGCCTGGGCCACAGGCCGCCCACTGCCCCTGCCACAGACCGGGGCCGCCAAGCAGCCCTGTTGGAGTCCCCTGCCTCTTGAGGGAGAATTGGACCATCTCTTGTAGAAAACGGCGTTCTCGCGGGCAACTCATTGGAGGGACACAAATAAATCTTTGCCGACTTTCTGCTGAAGCTTACGAGCGTTCACACCTATGCGTCTTACTAGTTCAGCTGTGTAGCTAAACATGAGCTCATGATCTAAATTTACACAATAATGAATAAATCAGCTACAAGGGGAGACAATCAGCAAAAACTATCAATACCAGAATTAGATTCCCAAGGCCATACATCAATTGTTGGAATAATCAGGTGCAAGGCAGAAAATATACATAAAACTGGAACAGAAACAAGGAACAAGGATGTTTTCAAAGACTGGTAGGATCTCTAAAACATTTTTAAAGTACATGTCATTGATAAAGCTAAATACTCAAAGGTTGTGTAATACAACAGATTAAGCATTGAGAAGAGTGAAATTATGCTGTTTTGAAAACTATGGCAGGTGAGATTTTCTGCCTAATTCTATAAGAAGATTTCTCTAAAAAATACAAATTATTTCAATGACTTACTGGCTGTGAAATAAGTTAAGGGTATTTCAAATGGCTTGTCTGCAAAGAAAGGTGAGATGTAGGGAATCACAGAAAGTCGAGGGGAAAATAGGTCAATATATACATTGCTATATGGTGAACTAAACCTTAGGCCAGCAACAATGGAGAGGACCTGACCCTTAGAAACTTACAAGTAAGCTGGAATCTTCAAAAGTTCAAATCTTTATAAGTAAAATATTTATTAAAATGAATAACCAAGTGTTTTAATTGACATCAGAAGATCAAAACAATAAACCCTGAGAACATAGAAAAAAGAAAATAAGAGATATGAGCAGAACTTAATACAACAGAAAACGTATAAAATTGAGGTGATTTAGTAAGTCCAAAGAATCTTCTTTGAAAAGATTGAAAAGACACACTTTGATTAAGGAAAACAAAAACATAAGTAAAGAATATACAGAAAGAATCAGGACAATGTTATCGCAGAGAATATATGAAATGCCAGTAAATTTGAACATTTCTGTAAAGTGGACCATTTCCTAGCTCCTAAAGTTTACCAAACCTGACACAAGAGGAAATCATTTAAGGTCATCATGTCTGCCCTTGGCATTCTCGGAACGCCCTGGCCTCAGAATGCAGCATCTGTAGTCCATGGTAACCTGCGGAGAGGGGGCGGGGCTGAGGGAGGTTGGAACACTGCCCTCACTGAGGGAGTCGGTGTGCCCATCTCTGCTGTGACTGAACAAAGGGCAGGGGAGCAGGGGGCCCAGGGCAGGGCCCTCAGAGCCCGGCAGGCCCAGTGGGGTGTCACAAGCATTTAGGCCCAGACCAAAGGGCGCCTTCTTTGTCTGCACAGCTGCCCAAACTCTCACCTTTCCATTCAGGCAGACCTCTTACTTGAAGTGTGTGTGGAAGCTGTCCGTGCAGTACACCTCGCTGCACAGCTAACCATAGGTCTGGGCATCGTAGCTTCCTGCCATGTGACGGAAGTTCGCAGGCAGATGGGTCCCTGGGACACATGCAGAGA
The DNA here is from genome assembly GCF_964341445.2 of Mesoplodon mirus. Classification (NCBI taxonomy): domain Eukaryota; kingdom Metazoa; phylum Chordata; class Mammalia; order Artiodactyla; family Ziphiidae; genus Mesoplodon; species Mesoplodon mirus. The sequence continues at coordinate 122,336,562 of NC_138976.1, read as the reverse complement.
GGCTCCTGCCTGGGCCACAGGCCGCCCACTGCCCCTGCCACAGACCGGGGGCCGCCAAGCAGCCCTGTTGGAGTCCCCTGCCTCTTGAGGGAGTATTGGACCATCTCTTGTAGAAAACGGCGTTCTCGCGGGCAACTCATTGGAGGGACACAAATAAATCTTTGCCGACTTTCTACTGAAGCTTACGAGCGTTCACACCTAAGCTTCTTACTAGTTCAGCTGTTTAGCTAAACATGAGCTCATGATATAAATTTACACAATAACGAAGAAATCAGCTACAAGGGGAGAAAACCAGCAAAAACTATCAATACCAGAATTAGATTCCCAAGGCCATCCATCAATTGTTGGAATAATCAGGTGCAAGGCAGAAAATATACATAAAACTGGAACTGAAACAAGGAACAAGGATGTTTTCAAAGACTGGTAGGATCTCTAAAACATTTTTAAAGTATATGTCATTGATAAAGCTAAATACTCAAAGGTTGTGTAATACAACAGATTAAGCATTGAGAAGAGTGAAATTATGCTGTTTTGAAAACTATGGCAGGTGAGATTTTCTGCCTAATTCTATAAGAAGATTTCTGTAAAAAATACACATTATTTCAATGACTTACTGGCTGTGAAATAAGTTAAGGGTATTTCAAATGGCTTGTCTGCAAAGAAAGGTGAGATGTAGGGGATCACAGAAAGTCGAGGGGAAAATAGGTCAATATATACATTGCTATATGGTGAACTAAACCTTAGGCCAGCAACAATGGAGAGGACCTGACCCTTAGAAACTTACAAGTAAGCTGGAATCTTCAAAAGTTCAAATCTTTATAAGTAAAATATTTATTAAAATGAATAACCAAGTGTTTTAATTGACATCAGAAGATCAAAACAATAAACCCTGAGAACATAGAAAAAAGAAAAATAAAGATATGAGCAGAACTTAATACAACAGAAAACGTATAAAATTGAGGTGATTTAGTAAGTCCAAAGAATCTTCTTTGAAAAGATTGAAAAGACACACTTTGATTAAGGAAAACAAAAACATATGTAAAGAATATACAGAAAGAATCAGGACAATGTTATCGCAGAGAATATATGAAATGCCAGTAAATTTGAACATTTCTGTAAAGTGGACCATTTCCTAGCTCCTAAAGTTTACCAAACCTGACACAAGAGGAAATCATTTAAGGTCATCATGTCTGCCCTTGGCATTCTCGGAACACCCTGGCCTCAGAATGCAGCATCTGTAGTCCATGGTAACCTGCGGAGAGGGGGCGGGGCTGAGGGAGGTTGGAACACTGCCCTCACTGAGGGAGTGGGTGTGGCCATCTCTGCTGTGACTGAACAAAGGGCAGGGGAGCAGGGGTCCCAGGGCAGGGCCCTCAGAGCCCGGCAGGTCCAGTGGGGTGTCACAAGCATTTAGGCCCAGAACAAAGGGGGCCTTCTTTGTCGGCACAGCTGCCCAAAGTCTCACATTTCCATTCAGGCCGACCTCTTACTTGAAGTGTGTGTGGAAGCTGTCCGCGCAGTACACCTCGCTGCACAGCTAACCATAGTTCTGGGCATCGTAGCTTCCTGCCAGGTGACCGAAGTTCGCAGGCAGATGGGTCCCTGGGACACATTTAGATAGACTCCTGCCTGGGCCACAGGCCGCCCACAGCCCCTGCCACAGACCGGGGGCCGCCAAGCAGCCCTGTCGGAGTCCCCTGCCTCTTGAGGGAGTATTGGACCAACACTTGTAGGAAACGGCGTTCTCGCGGGCAACTCATTGGAGGGACACAAATAAATCTTTGCCGACTTTCTGCTGAAGCTTACGAGCGTTCACAACTAAGCGTCTTACAAGGTCAGCTGTTTAGCTAAACATGAGCTCATGATCTAAATTTACACAATAATGAAGAAATCAGCTACAAGGGGAGACAATCAGCAAAAACTATCAATACCAGAATTAGATTCCCAAGGCCATCCATCAATTGTTGGAATAATCAGGTGCAAGGCAGAAAATATACATAAAACTGGAACTGAAACAAGGAACAAGGATGTTTTCAAAGACTGGTAGGATCTCTAAAACATTTTTAAAGTACATGTCATTGATAAAGCTAAATACTCAAAGGTTGTGTAATACAACAGATTAAGCATTGAGAAGAGTGAAATTATGCTGTTTTGAAAACTATGGCAGGTGAGATTTTCTGCCTAATTCTATAAGAAGATTTCTCTAAAAAATACACATTATTTCAATGACTTTTTGGCTGTGAAATAAGTTAAGGGTATTTCAAATGGCTTGACTGCAAAGAAAGGTGAGATGTAGGGAATCACAGAAAGTCGAGGGGAAAATAGGTCAATATATACATTGCTATATGGTGAACTAAACCTTAGGCCAGCAACAATGGAGAGGACCTGACCCTTAGAAACTTACAAGTAAGCTGGAATCTTCAAAAGTTCAAATCTTTATAAGTAAAATATTTATTAAAATGAATAACCAAGTGTTTTAATTGACATCAGAAGATCAAAACAATAAACCCTGAGAACATAGAAAAAAGATAAATAAAAATATGAGCAGAACTTAATACAACAGAAAACGTATAAAATTCAGGTGATTTAGTAAGTCCAAAGAATCTTCTTTGAAAAGATTTAAAAGACACACTTTGATTAAGGAAAACAAAAACATATGTAAAGAATATACAGAAAGAGTCAGGACAATGTTAGAGCAGAGAATATATGAAATGCCAGTAAATTTGAATATTTCTGTAAAGTGGACCATTTCCTAGCTCCTAAAGTTTACCAAAACTGACACGAGAGGAAATCATTTAAGGTCATCATGTCTGCCCTTGGCATTCTCGGAATGCCCTGGCCTCAGAATGCAGCATCTGTAGTCCATGGTAACCTAAGGAGAGGGGGCGGGGCTGAGGGAGGTTGGAACACTGCCCTCACTGAGGGAGTGGGTGTGGCCATCTCTGCTGTGACTGAACAAAGGGCAGGGGAGCAGGGGGCCCAGGGCAGGGCCCTCAGAGCCCGGCAGGCCCAGTGGTGTGTCACAAGCATTTAGGCCCAGACCAAAGGGCGCCTTCTTTGTCTGCACAGCTGCCCAAACTCTCACCTTTCCATTCAGGCCGACCTCTTACTTGAAGTGTGTGTGGAAGCTGTCTGTGCAGTACACCTCGCTGCACAGCTAACCATAGGTCTGGGCATCGTAGCTTCCTGCCAGGTGACTGAAGTTCGCAGGCAGATGGGTCCCTGGGACACATGCAGAGAGGCTCCTGCCTGGGCCACAGGCCTCCCACTGCCCCTGCCACAGACCGGGGGCCGCCAAGCAACCCTGTTGGAGTCCCCTGCCTCTTGAGGGAGAATTGGACCATCTCTTGTAGAAAACGGCATTCTCGCGGGCAACTCATTGGAGGGACACAAATAAATCTTTGCCGACTTTCTGCTGAAGCTTACAAGCGTTCACACCTAAGCGTCTTACTAGTTCAGCTGTTTAGCTAAACATGAGCTCATGATCTAAATTTACAGAATAACGAAGAAATCAGCTACAAGGGGAGACAACCAGCAAAAACTATCAATACCAGAATTAGATTCCCAAGGCAATCCATCAATTGTTGGAATAATCAGGTGCAAGACTGAAAATATACATAAAACTGGAACTGAAACAAGGAACAAGGATGTTTTCAAAGACTGGTAGGATCTCTAAAACATTTTTAAAGTACATGTCATTGATAAAGCTAAATACTCAAAGGTTGTGTAATACAACAGATTAAGCATTGAGAAGAGTGAAATTATGCTGTTTTGAAAACTATGGCAGGTGAGATTTTCTGCCTAATTCTATAAGAAGATTTCTCTAAAAAATACACATTATTTCAATGACTTATTGGCTGTGAAATAACTTAAGGGTATTTCAAATGGCTTGTCTGCAAAGAAAGGTGAGATGTAGGGAATCACAGAAAGTCGAGGGGAAAATAGGTCAATATATACATTGCTATATGGTGAACTAAGCCTCAGGCCAGCAACAATGGAGAGGACCTGACCCTTAGAAACTTACAAGTAAGCTGGAATCTTCAAAAGTTCAAATTTTATAAGTAAAATATTTATTAAAATGAATAACCAAGTGTTTTAATTGACATCAGAAGATCAAAACAATAAACCGTGAGAACATAGAAAAAAGAAAAATAAAGATATGAGCCGAACTTAATACAACAGAAAACGTATAAAATTGAGGTGATTTAGTAAGTCCAAAGAATCTTCTTTGAAAAGATTGAAAAGACACACTTTGATTAAGGAAAACAAAAACATAAGTAAAGAATATACAGAAAGAATCAGGACAATGTTATCGCAGAGAATATATGAAATGCCAGTAAATTTGAACATTTCTGTAAAGTGGACCATTTCCTAGCTCCTAAAGTTTACCAAACCTGACACAAGAGGAAATCATTTAAGGTCATCATGTCTGCCCTTGGCATTCTCGGAACACCCTGGCCTCAGAATGCAGCATCTGTAGTCCATGGTAAACTGCGGAGAGGGGGCGGGGCTGAGGGAGGTTGGAACACTGCCCTCACTGAGGGAGTGGGTGTGGCCATCTCTGCTGTGACTGAACAAAGGGCAGGGGAGCAGGGGGCCCAGGGCAGGGCCCTCAGAGCCCGGCAGATCCAGTGGGGTGTCACAAGCATTTAGTCCCAGAACAAAGGGCGCTTTCTTTGTCTGCACAGCTGCCCAAACTCTCACCTTTCCATTCAGGCCGACCTCTTACTTGAAGTGTGTGTGGAAGCTGTCCGCGCAGTACACCTCGCTGCACAGCTAACCATAGGTCTGGGCATCGTAGCTTCCTGCCAGGTGACCGAAGTTCGCAGGCAGATGGGTCCCTGGGACACATGCAGATAGACTCCTGCCTGGGCCACAGGCCGCCCACTGCCCCTGCCACAGACAGGGGCCGCCAAGCAGCCCTGTCAGAGTCCCCTGCCTCTTGAGGGAGTATTGGACCAACACTTGTAGAAAACGGGGTTCTCGCGGGCAACTCATTGGAGGGACACAAATAAATCTTTGCCGACTTTCTGCTGAAGCTTATGAGCGTTCACACCTAAGCGTCTTACAAGGTCAGCTGTTTAGCTAAACATGAGCTCATGATCTAAATTTACACAATAATGAAGAAATCAGCTACAAGGGGAGACAATCAGCAAAAACTATCAATACCAGAATTAGATTCCCAAGGCCATCCATCAATTGTTGGAATAATCAGGTGCAAGGCAGAAAATATACATAAAACTGGAACTGAAACAAGGAACAAGGATGTTTTCAAAGACTGGTAGGATCTCTAAAACATTTTTAAAGTACATGTCATTGATAAAGCTAAATACTCAAAGGTTGTGTAATACAACAGATTAAGCATTGAGAAGAGTGAAATTATGCTGTTTTGAAAACTATGGCAGGTGAGATTTTCTGCCTAATTCTATAAGAAGATTTCCCTAAAAAATACACATTATTTCAATGACTTATTGGCTGTGAAATAACTTAAGGGTATTTCAAATGGCTTGTCTGCAAAGAAAGGTGAGATGTAGGGAATCACAGAAAGTCGAGGGGAAAATAGGTCAATATATACATTGCTATATGGTGAAGTAAACCTTAGGCCAGCAACAATGGAGAGGACCTGACCCTTAGAAACTTACAAGTAAGCTGGAATCTTCAAAAGTTCAAATCTTTATAAGTAAAATATTTATTAAAATGAATAACCAAGTGTTTTAATTGACATCAGAAGATCAAAACAATAAACCCTGAGAACATAGAAAAAAGAAAAATAAAGATATGAGCAGAACTTAATACAACAGAAAACGTATAAAATTGAGGTGATTTAGTAAGTCCAAAGAATCTTCTTTGAAAAGATTGAAAAGACACACTTTGATTAAGGAAAACAAAAACATATGTAAAGAATATACAGAAAGAATCAGGACAATGTTATCGCAGAGAATATATGAAATGCCAGTAAATTTGAACATTTCTGTAAAGTGGACCATTTCCTAGCTCCTAAAGTTTACCAAACCTGACACAAGAGGAAATCATTTCAGGTCATCATGTCTGCCCTTGGCATTCTCGGAACGCCCTGGCCTCAGAATGCAGCATCTGTAGTCCATGGTAACCTGCGGAGAGGGGGCGGGGCTGAGGGAGGTTGGAACACTGCCCTCACTGAGGGAGTGGGTGTGGCCATCTCTGCTGTGACTGAACAAAGGGCAGGGGAGCAGGGGGCCCAGGGCAGGGCCCTCAGAGCCCGGCAGGTCCAGTGGGGTGTCACAAGCATTTAGGCCCAGAACAAAGGGCGCCTTCTTTGTCTGCACAGCTGCCCAAACTCTCACCTTTCCATTCAGGCCGACCTCTTACTTGAAGTGTGTGTGGAAGCTGTCTGCACAGTACACCTCGCTGCACAGCTAACCATAGGTCTGGGCATCGTAGCTTCCTGCCAGGTGACCGAAGTTCGCAGGCAGATGGGTCCCTGGGACACATGTAGATAGCCTCCTGCCTGGGCCACAGGCCGCCCACTGCCCCTGCCACAGACCGGGGGCCGCCAAGCAGCCCTGTCGGAGTCCCCTGCCTCTTGAGGGAGTATTGGACCAACACTTGTAGGAAACGGCGTTCTCGCGGGCAACTCATTGGAGGGACACAAATAAATCTTTGCCGACTTTCTGCTGAAGCTTACGAGCGTTCACACCTAAGCGTCTTACTGGTTCAGCTGTGTAGCTAAACATGAGCTCATGATCTAAATTTACACAATAATGAATAAATCATCTACAAGGGGAGACAACCAGCAAAAACTATCAATACCAGAATTAGATTTCCAAGGCCATCCATCAATTGTTGGAATAATCAGGTGCAAGGCAGAAAATATACATAAAACTGGAACTGAAACAAGGAACAAGGATGTTTTCAAAGACTGGTAGGATCTCTAAAACATTTTTAAAGTACATGTCATTGATAAAGCTAAATACTCAAAGGTTGTGTAATACAACAGATTAAGCATTGAGAAGAGTGAAATTATGCTGTTTTGAAAACTATGGCAGGTGAGATTTTCTGCCTAATTCTATAAGAAGATTTCTCTAAAAAATACACATTATTTCAATGACTTATTGGCTGTGAAATAAGTTAAGGGTATTTCAATTGGCTTGTCTGCAAAGAAAGGTGAGATGTAGGGGATCACAGAAAGTCGAGGGGAAAATAGGTCAATATATACATTGCTATATGGTGAACTAAACCTTAGGCCAGAAACAATGGAGAGGACCTGACCCTTAGAAACTTACAAGTAAGCTGGAATCTTCAAAAGTTCAAATCTTTATAAGTAAAATATTTATTAAAATGAATAACCAAGTGTTTTAATTGACATCAGAAGATCAAAACAATAAACCCTGAGAACATAGAAAAAAGATAAATAAAAATATGAGCAGAACTTAATACAACAGAAAACGTATAAAATTCAGGTGATTTAGTAAGTCCAAAGAATCTTCTTTGAAAAGATTTAAAAGACACACTTTGATTAAGGAAAACAAAAACATATGTAAAGAATATACAGAAAGAGTCAGGACAATGTTAGAGCAGAGAATATATGAAATGCCAGTAAATTTGAATATTTCTGTAAAGTGGACCATTTCCTAGCTCCTAAAGTTTACCAAAACTGACACGAGAGGAAATCATTTAAGGTCATCATGTCTGCCCTTGGCATTCTCGGAATGCCCTGGCCTCAGAATGCAGCATCTGTAGTCCATGGTAACCTACGGAGAGGGGGCGGGGCTGAGGGAGGTTGGAACACTGCCCTCACTGAGGGAGTGGGTGTGGCCATCTCTGCTGTGACTGAACAAAGGGCAGGGGAGCAGGGGGCCCAGGGCAGGGCCCTCAGAGCCCGGCAGGCCCAGTGGTGTGTCACAAGCATTTAGGCCCAGACCAAAGGGCGCCTTCTTTGTCTGCACAGCTGCCCAAACTCTCACCTTTCCATTCAGGCCGACCTCTTACTTGAAGTGTGTGTGGAAGCTGTCCGTGCAGTACACCTCGCTGCACAGCTAACCATAGGTCTGGGCATCGTAGCTTCCTGCCAGGTGACTGAAGTTCGCAGGCAGATGGGTCCCTGGGACACATGCAGAGAGGCTCCTGCCTGGGCCACAGGCCGCCCACTGCCCCTGCCACAGACCGGGGGCTGCCAAGCAGCCCTGTTTGAGTCCCCTGCCTCTTGAGGGAGAATTGGACCATCTCTTGTAGAAAACGGCATTCTCGCGGGCAACTCATTGGAGGGACACAAATAAATCTTTGCCGACTTTCTGCTGAAGCTTACAAGCGTTCACACCTAAGCGTCTTACTAGTTCAGCTGTTTAGCTAAACATGAGCTCATGATCTAAATTTACAGAATAACGAAGAAATCAGCTACAAGGGGAGACAACCAGCAAAAACTATCAATACCAGAATTAGATTCCCAAGGCCATCCATCAATTGTTGGAATAATCAGGTGCAAGACTGAAAATATACATAAAACTGGAACTGAAACAAGGAACAAGGATGTTTTCAAAGACTGGTAGGATCTCTAAAACATTTTTAAAGTACATGTCATTGATAAAGCTAAATACTCAAAGGTTGTGTAATACAACAGATTAAGCATTGAGAAGAGTGAAATTATGCTGTTTTGAAAACTATGGCAGGTGAGATTTTCTGCCTAATTCTATAAGAAGATTTCTCTAAAAAATACACATTATTTCAATGACTTATTGGCTGTGAAATAACTTAAGGGTATTTCAAATGGCTTGTCTGCAAAGAAAGGTGAGATGTAGGGAATCACAGAAAGTCGAGGGGAAAATAGGTCAATATATACATTGCTATATGGTGAACTAAGCCTCAGGCCAGCAACAATGGAGAGGACCTGACCCTTAGAAACTTACAAGTAAGCTGGAATCTTCAAAAGTTCAAATCTTTATAAGTAAAATATTTATTAAAATGAATAACCAAGTGTTTTAATTGACATCAGAAGATCAAAACAATAAACCCTGAGAACATAGAAAAAAGAAAAATAAAGATATGAGCAGAACTTAATACAACAGAAAACGTATAAAATTGAGGTGATTTAGTAAGTCCAAAGAATCTTCTTTGAAAAGATTGAAAAGACACACTTTGATTAAGGAAAACAAAAACATATGTAAAGAATATACAGAAAGAATCAGGACAATGTTATCGCAGAGAATATATGAAATGCCAGTAAATTTGAACATTTCTGTAAAGTGGACCATTTCCTAGCTCCTAAAGTTTACCAAACCTGACACAAGAGGAAATCATTTAAGGTCATCATGTCTGCCCTTGGCATTCTCGGAACACCCTGGCCTCAGAATGCAGCATCTGTAGTCCATGGTAACCTGCGGAGAGGGGGCGTGGCTGAGGGAGGTTGGAACACTGCCCTCACTGAGGGAGTGGGTGTGGCCATCTCTGCTGTGACTGAACAAAGGGCAGGGGAGCAGGGGGCCCAGGGCAGGGCCCTCAGAGCCCGGCAGGTCCAGTGGGGTGTCACAAGCATTTAGGCCCAGAACAAAGGGGGCCATCTTTGTCGGCACAGCTGCCCAAACTCTCACGTTTCCATTCAGGCCGACCTCTTACTTGAAGTGTGTGTGGAAGCTGTCCGCGCAGTACACCTCGCTGCACAGCTAACCATAGTTCTGGGCATCGTAGCTTCCTGCCAGGTGACCGAAGTTCGCAGGCAGATGGGTCCCTGGGACACATTTAGATAGACTCCTGCCTGGGCCACAGGCCGCCCACTGCCCCTGCCACAGACCGGGGGCCGCCAAGCAGCCCTGTCGGAGTCCCCTGCCTCTTGAGGGAGTATTGGACCAACACTTGTAGGAAACGGCGTTCTCGCGGGCAACTCATTGGAGGGACACAAATAAATCTTTGCCGACTTTCTGCTGAAGCTTACGAGCGTTCACAACTAAGCGTCTTACAAGGTCAGCTGTTTAGCTAAACATGAGCTCATGATCTAAATTTACACAATAATGAAGAAATCAGCTACAAGGGGAGACAATCAGCAAAAACTATCAATACCAGAATTAGATTCCCAAGGCCATCCATCAATTGTTGGAATAATCAGGTGCAAGGCAGAAAATATACATAAAACTGGAACTGAAACAAGGAAAAAGGATGTTTTCAAAGACTGGTAGGATCTCTAAAACATTTTTAAAGTACATGTCATTGATAAAGCTAAATACTCAAAGGTTGTGTAATACAACAGATTAAGCATTGAGAAGAGTGAAATTATGCTGTTTTGAAAACTATGGCAGGTGAGATTTTCTGCCTAATTCTATAAGAAGATTTCTCTAAAAAATACACATTATTTCAATGACTTATTGGCTGTGAAATAACTTAAGGGTATTTCAAATGGCTTGTCTGCAAAGAAAGGTGAGATGTAGGGAATCACAGAAAGTCGAGGGGAATATAGGTCAATATATACATTGCTATATGGTGAACTAAATCTTAGGCCAGCAACAATGGAGAGGACCTGACCCTTAGAAACTTACAAGTAAGCTGGAATCTTCAAAAGTTCAAATCTTTATAAGTAAAATATTTATTAAAATGAATAACCAAGTGTTTTAATTGACATCAGAAGATCAAAACAATAAACCCTGAGAACATAGAAAAAAGATAAATAAAAATATGAGCAGAACTTAATACAACAGAAAACGTATAAAATTCAGGTGATTTAGTAAGTCCAAAGAATCTTCTTTGAAAAGATTTAAAAGACACACTTTGATTAAGGAAAACAAAAACATATGTAAAGAATATACAGAAAGAGTCAGGACAATGTTAGAGCAGAGAATATATGAAATGCCAGTAAATTTGAATATTTCTGTAAAGTGGACCATTTCCTAGCTCCTAAAGTTTACCAAACCTGACATGAGAGGAAATCATTTAAGGTCATCATGTCTGCCCTTGGCATTCTCGGAATGCCCTGGCCTCAGAATGCAGCATCTGTAGTCCATGGTAACCTGCGGAGAGGGGGCGTGGCTGAGGGAGGTTGGAACACTGCCCTCACTGAGGGAGTGGGTGTGGCCATCTCTGCTGTGACTGAACAAAGGGCAGGGGAGCAGGGGGCCCAGGGCAGGGCCCTCAGAGCCCGGCAGGCCCAGTGGTGTGTCACAAGCATTTAGGCCCAGACCAAAGGGCGCCTTCTTTGTCTGCACAGCTGCCCAAACTCTCACCTTTCCATTCAGGCCGACCTCTTACTTGAAGTGTGTGTGGAAGCTGTCCGTGCAGTACACCTCGCTGCACAGCTAACCATAGGTCTGGGCATCGTAGCTTCCTGCCAGGTGACTGAAGTACGCAGGCAGATGGGTCCCTGGGACACATGCAGAGAGGCTCCTGCCTGGGCCACAGGCCTCCCACTGCCCCTGCCACAGACCGGGGGCCGCCAAGCAGCCCTGTTGGAGTCCCCTGCCTCTTGAGGGAGAATTGGACCATCTCTTGTAGAAAACGGCATTCTCGCGGGCAACTCATTGGAGGGACACAAATAAATCTTTGCCGACTTTCTGCTGAAGCTTACAAGCGTTCACACCTAAGCGTCTTACTAGTTCAGCTGTTTAGCTAAACATGAGCTCATGATCTAAATTTACAGAATAACGAAGAAATCAGCTACAAGGGGAGACAACCAGCAAAAACTATCAATACCAGAATTAGATTCCCAAGGCAATACATCAATTGTTGGAATAATCAGGTGCAAGACTGAAAATATACATAAAACTGGAACTGAAACAAGGAACAAGGATGTTTTCAAAGACTGGTAGGATCTCTAAAACATTTTTAAAGTACATGTCATTGATAAAGCTAAATACTCAAAGGTTGTGTAATACAACAGATTAAGCATTGAGAAGAGTGAAATTATGCTGTTTTGAAAACTATGGCAGGTGAGATTTTCTGCCTAATTCTATAAGAAGATTTCTCTAAAAAATACACATTATTTCAATGACTTATTGGCTGTGAAATAACTTAAGGGTATTTCAAATGGCTTGTCTGCAAAGAAAGGTGAGATGTAGGGAATCACAGAAAGTCGAGGGGAAAATAGGTCAATATATACATTGCTATATGGTGAACTAAGCCTCAGGCCAGCAACAATGGAGAGGACCTGACCCTTAGAAACTTACAAGTAAGCTGGAATCTTCAAAAGTTCAAATCTTTATAAGTAAAATATTTATTAAAATGAATAACCAAGTGTTTTAATTGACATCAGAAGATCAAAACAATAAACCCTGAGAACATAGAAAAAAGAAAAATAAAGATATGAGCAGAACTTAATACAACAGAAAACGTATAAAATTGAGGTGATTTAGTAAGTCCAAAGAATCTTCTTTGAAAAGATTGAAAAGACACACTTTGATTAAGGAAAACAAAAACATAAGTAAAGAATATACAGAAAGAATCAGGACAATGTTATCGCAGAGAATATATGAAATGCCAGTAAATTTGAACATTTCTGTAAAGTGGACCATTTCCTAGCTCCTAAAGTTTACCAAACCTGACACAAGAGGAAATCATTTAAGGTCATCATGTCTGCCCTTGGCATTCTCGGAACGCCCTGGCCTCAGAATGCAGCATCTGTAGTCCATGGCAAACTGCGGAGAGGGGGCGGGGCTGAGGGAGGTTGGAACACTGCCCTCACTGAGGGAGTGGGTGTGGCCATCTCTGCTGTGACTGAACAAAGGGCAGGGGAGCAGGGGGCCCAGGGCAGGGCCCTCAGAGCCCGGCAGGTCCAGTGGGGTGTCACAAGCATTTAGGCCCAGAACAAAGGGCGCTTTCTTTGTCTGCACAGCTGCCCAAACTCTCACGTTTCCATTCAGGCCGACCTCTTACTTGAAGTGTGTGTGGAAGCTGTCCGCGCAGTACACCTCGCTGCACAGCTAACCATAGGTCTGGGCATCGTAGCTTCCTGCCAGGTGACCGAAGTTCGCAGGCAGATGGGTCCCTGGGACACATGCAGATAGACTCCTGCCTGGGCCACAGGCCGCCCACTGCCCCTGCCACAGACAGGGGCCGCCAAGCAGCCCTGTCAGAGTCCCCTGCCTCTTGAGGGAGTATTGGACCAACACTTGTAGAAAACGGGGTTCTCGCGGGCAACTCATTGGAGGGACACAAATAAATCTTTGCCGACTTTCTGCTGAAGCTTATGAGCGTTCACACCTAAGCGTCTTACAAGGTCAGCTGTTTAGCTAAACATGAGCTCATGATCTAAATTTACACAATAATGAAGAAATCAGCTACAAGGGGAGACAATCAGCAAAAACTATCAATACCAGAATTAGATTCCCAAGGCCATCCATCAATTGTTGGAATAATCAGGTGCAAGGCAGAAAATATACATAAAACTGGAACTGAAACAAGGAACAAGGATGTTTTCAAAGACTGGTAGGATCTCTAAAACATTTTTAAAGTACATGTCATTGATAAAGCTAAATACTCAAAGGTTGTGTAATACAACAGATTAAGCATTGAGAAGAGTGAAATTATGCTGTTTTGAAAACTATGGCAGGTGAGATTTTCTGCCTAATTCTATAAGAAGATTTCTCTAAAAAATACACATTATTTCAATGACTTATTGGCTGTGAAATAACTTAAGGGTATTTCAAATGGCTTGTCTGCAAAGAAAGGTGAGATGTAGGGAATCACAGAAAGTCGAGGGGAAAATAGGTCAATATATACATTGCTATATGGTGAAGTAAACCTTAGGCCAGCAACAATGGAGAGGACCTGACCCTTAGAAACTTACAAGTAAGCTGGAATCTTCAAAAGTTCAAATCTTTATAAGTAAAATATGTATTAAAATGAATAACCAAGTGTTTTAATTGACATCAGAAGATCAAAACAATAAACCCTGAGAACATAGAAAAAAGAAAAATAAAGATATGAGCAGAACTTAATACAACAGAAAACGTATAAAATTGAGGTGATTTAGTAAGTCCAAAGAATCTTCTTTGAAAAGATTGAAAAGACACACTTTGATTAAGGAAAACAAAAACATATGTAAAGAATATACAGAAAGAATCAGGACAATGTTATCGCAGAGAATATATGAAATGCCAGTAAATTTGAACATTTCTGTAAAGTGGACCATTTCCTAGCTCCTAAAGTTTACCAAACCTGACACAAGAGGAAATCATTTGAGGTCATCATGTCTGCCCTTGGCATTCTCGGAACGCCCTGGCCTCAGAATGCAGCATCTGTAGTCCATGGTAACCTGCGGAGAGGGGGCGGGGCTGAGGGAGGTTGGAACACTGCCCTCACTGAGGGAGTGGGTGTGGCCATCTCTGCTGTGAGTGAACAAAGGGCAGGGGAGCAGGGGGCCCAGGGCAGGGCCCTCAGAGCCCGGCAGGTCCAGTGGGGTGTCACAAGCATTTAGGCCCAGAACAAAGGGCGCCTTCTTTGTCTGCACAGCTGCCCAAACTCTCACCTTTCCATTCAGGCCGACCTCTTACTTGAAGTGTGTGTGGAAGCTGTCTGCACAGTACACCTCGCTGCACAGCTAACCATAGGTCTGGGCATCGTAGCTTCCTGCCAGGTGACCGAAGTTCGCAGGCAGATGGGTCCCTGGGACACATGTAGATAGACTCCTGCCTGGGCCACAGGCCGCCCACTGCCCCTGCCACAGACCGGGGGCCGCCAAGCAGCCCTGTCGGAGTCCCCTGCCTCTTGAGGGAGTATTGGACCAACACTTGTAGGAAACGGCGTTCTCGCGGGCAACTCATTGGAGGGACACAAATAAATCTTTGCCGACTTTCTGCTGAAGCTTACGAGCGTTCACACCTAAGCGTCTTACTGGTTCAGCTGTGTAGCTAAACATGAGCTCATGATCTAAATTTACACAATAATGAATAAATCATCTACAAGGGGAGACAACCAGCAAAAACTATCAATACCAGAATTAGATTTCCAAGGCCATCCATCAATTGTTGGAATAATCAGGTGCAAGGCAGAAAATATACATAAAACTGGAACTGAAACAAGGAACAAGGATGTTTTCAAAGACTGGTAGGATCTCTAAAACATTTTTAAAGTACATGTCATTGATAAAGCTAAATACTCAAAGGTTGTGTAATACAACAGATTAAGCATTGAGAAGAGTGAAATTATGCTGTTTTGAAAACTATGGCAGGTGAGATTTTCTGCCTAATTCTATAAGAAGATTTCTCTAAAAAATACACATTATTTCAATGACTTATTGGCTGTGAAATAAGTTAAGGGTATTTCAAATGGCTTGTCTGCAAAGAAAGGTGAGATGTAGGGGATCACAGAAAGTCGAGGGGAAAATAGGTCAATATATACATTGCTATATGGTGAACTAAACCTTAGGCCAGCAACAATGGAGAGGAACTGACCCTTAGAAACTTACAAGTAAGCTGGAATCTTCAAAAGTTCAAAACTTTATAAGTAAAATATTTATTAAAATGAATAACCAAGTGTTTTAATTGACATCAGAAGATCAAAACAATAAACCCTGAGAACATAGAAAAAAGATAAATAAAGATATGAGCAGAACTTAATAAAACAGAAAACGTATAAAATTGAGGTGATTTAGTAAGTCCAAAGAATCTTCTTTGAAAAGATTGAAAAGACACACTTTGATTAAGGAAAACAAAAACATAAGTAGAGAATATACAGAAAGAATCAGGACAATGTTATCGCAGGGAATATATGAAATGCCAGTAAATTTGAACATTTCTGTAAAGTGGACCATTTCCTAGCTCCTAAAGTTTACCAAACCTGACACAAGAAGAAATCATTTAAGGCCATCATGTCTGCCCTTGGCATTCTCGGAACGCCCTGGCCTCAGAATGCAGCCTCTGTAGTCCATGGTAACCTGCGGAGAGGGGGCGGGGCTGAGGGAGGTTGGAACACTGCCCTCACTGAGGGAGTGGGTGTCGCCATCTCTGCTGTGACTGAACAAAGGGCAAGGGAGCAGGGGGCCCAGGGCAGGGCCCTCAGAGCCCTGCAGGCCCAGTGGTGTGTCACAAGCATTTAGGCCCAGACCAAAGGGCGCCTTCTTTGTCTGCACAGCTGCCCAAACTCTCACCTTTCCATTCAGGCCCACCTCTTACTTGAAGTGTGTGTGGAACCTGTCCGTGCAGTACACCTCGCTGCACAGCTAACCATAGGCCTGGGCATCGTAGCTTCCTGCCAGGTGACCGAAGTTCGCAGGCAGATGGGTCCCTGGGACACATGCAGAGAGGCTCCTGCCTGGGCCACAGGCCGCCCACTGCCCCTGCCACAGACCGGGGGCCGCCAAGCAGCCCTATCGGAGTCCCCTGCCTCTTGAGGGAGTATTGGACCAACACTTGTAGAAAACGGCGTTCTCGCGGGCAACTCATTGGAGGGACACAAATAAATCTTTGCCGACTTTCTGCTGAAGCTTACGAGCGTTCACACCTAAGCGTCTTACTAGTTCAGGTGTTTAGCTAAACATGAGCTCATGATCTAAATTTACACAATAATGAAGAAATCAGCTACAAGTGGAGACAACCAGCAAAAACTCTCAATACCAGAATTAGATTTCCAAGGCCATCCATCAATTGTTGGAATAATCAGGTGCAAGGCAGAAAATATACATAAAACTGGAACTGAAACAAGGAACAAGGATGTTTTCAAAGACTGGTAGGATCTCTAAAACATTTTTAAAGTACATGTCATTGATAAAGCTAAATACTCAAAGGTTGTGTAATACAACAGATTAAGCATTGAGAAGAGTGAAATTATGCTGTTTTGAAAACTATGGCAGGTGAGATTTTCTGCCTAATTCTATAAGAAGATTTCTCTAAAAAATACACATTATTTCAATGACTTATTGGCTGTGAAATAACTTAAGGGTATTTCAAATGGCTTGTCTGCAAAGAAAGGTGAGATGTAGGGAATCACAGAAAGTCGAGGGGAAAATAGGTCAATATATACATTGCTATATGGTGAACTAAGCCTCAGGCCAGCAACAATGGAGAGGACCTGACCCTTAGAAACTTACAAGTAAGCTGGAATCTTCAAAAGTTCAAATCTTTATAAGTAAAATATTTATTAAAATGAATAACCAAGTGTTTTAATTGACATCAGAAGATCAAAACAATAAACCCTGAGAACATAGAAAAAAGAAAAATAAAGATATGAGCAGAACTTAATACAACAGAAAACGTATAAAATTGAGGTGATTTAGTAAGTCCAAAGAATCTTCTTTGAAAAGATTGAAAAGACACACTTTGATTAAGGAAAACAAAAACATAAGTAAAGAATATACAGAAAGAATCAGGACAATGTTATCGCAGAGAATATATGAAATGCCAGTAAATTTGAACATTTCTGTAAAGTGGACCATTTCCTAGCTCCTAAAGTTTACCAAACCTGACACAAGAGGAAATCATTTAAGGTCATCATGTCTGCCCTTGGCATTCTCGGAACGCCCTGGCCTCAGAATGCAGCATCTGTAGTCCATGGTAACCTGCGGAGAGGGGGCGGGGCTGAGGGAGGTTGGAACACTGCCCTCACTGAGGGAGTGGGTGTGGCCATCTCTGCTGTGACTGAACAAAGGGCAGGGGAGCAGGAGGCCCAGTGCAGGGCCCTCAGAGCCCGGCAGGTCCAGTGGGGTGTCACAAATATTTAGGCCCAGAACAAAGGGCGCCTTCTTTGTCTGCACAGCTGCCCAAACTCTCACCTTTCCATTCAGGCCGACCTCTTACTTGAAGTGTGTGTGGAAGCTGTCCACGCAGTACACCTCGCTGCACAGCTAACCATAGGTCTGGGCATCGTAGCTTCCTGTCAGGTGACCGAAGTTCGCAGGCAGATGGGTCCCTGGGACACATGCAGATAGACTCCTGCCTGGGCCACAGGCCGCCCACTGCCCCTGCCACAGACCGGGGCCGCCAAGCTGCCCTGTCAGAGTCCCCTGTCTCTTGAGGGAGTATTGGACCAACACTTGTAGAAAACAGGGTTCTCGCGGGCAACTCATTGGAGGGACACAAATAAATCTTTGCCGACTTTCTGCTGAAGCTTATGAGCGTTCACACCTAAGCGTCTTACAAGGTCAGCTGTTTAGCTAAACATGAGCTCATGATCTAAATTTACACAATAATGAAGAAATCAGCTACAAGGGGAGACAATCAGCAAAAACTATCAATACCAGAATTAGATTCCCAAGGCCATCCATCAATTGTTGGAATAATCAGGTGCAAGGCAGAAAATATACATAAAACTGGAACTGAAACAAGGAACAAGGATGTTTTCAAAGACTGGTAGGATCTCTAAAACATTTTTAAAGTACATGTCATTGATAAAGCTAAATACTCAAAGGTTGTGTAATACAACAGATTAAGCATTGAGAAGAGTGAAATTATGCTGTTTTGAAAACTATGGCAGGTGAGATTTTCTGCCTAATTCTATAAGAAGATTTCTCTAAAAAATACACATTATTTCAATGACTTATTGGCTGTGAAATAACTTAAGGGTATTTCAAATGGCTTGTCTGCAAAGAAAGGTGAGATGTAGGGAATCACAGAAAGTCGAGGGGAAAATAGGTCAATATATACATTGCTATATGGTGAACTAAACCTTAGGCCAGCAACAATGGAGAGGACCTGACCCTTAGAAACTTACAAGTAAGCTGGAATCTTCAAAAGTTCAAATCTTTATAAGTAAAATATTTATTAAAATGAATAACCAAGTGTTTTCATTGACATCAGAAGATCAAAACAATAAACCCTGAGAACATAGAAAAAAGATAAATAAAAATATGAGCAGAACTTAATACAACAGAAAACGTATAAAATTCAGGTGATTTAGTAAGTCCAAAGAATCTTCTTTGAAAAGATTTAAAAGACACACTTTGATTAAGGAAAACAAAAACATATGTAAAGAATATACAGAAAGAGTCAGGACAATGTTAGAGCAGAGAATATATGAAATGCCAGTAAATTTGAATATTTCTGTAAAGTGGACCATTTCCTAGCTCCTAAAGTTTACCAAAACTGACACGAGAGGAAATCATTTAAGGTCATCATGTCTGCCCTTGGCATTCTCGGAATGCCCTGGCCTCAGAATGCAGCATCTGTAGTCCATGGTAACCTAAGGAGAGGGGGCGGGGCTGAGGGAGGTTGGAACACTGCCCTCACTGAGGGAGTGGGTGTGGCCATCTCTGCTGTGACTGAACAAAGGGCAGGGGAGCAGGGGGCCCAGGGCAGGGCCCTCAGAGCCCGGCAGGCCCAGTGGTGTGTCACAAGCATTTAGGCCCAGACCAAAGGGCGCCTTCTTTGTCTGCACAGCTGCCCAAACTCTCACCTTTCCATTCAGGCCGACCTCTTACTTGAAGTGTGTGTGGAAGCTGTCTGTGCAGTACACCTCGCTGCACAGCTAACCATAGGTCTGGGCATCGTAGCTTCCTGCCAGGTGACTGAAGTTCGCAGGCAGATGGGTCCCTGGGACACATGCAGAGAGGCTCCTGCCTGGGCCACAGGCCTCCCACTGCCCCTGCCACAGACCGGGGGCCGCCAAGCAGCCCTGTTGGAGTCCCCTGCCTCTTGAGGGAGAATTGGACCATCTCTTGTAGAAAACGGCATTCTCGCGGGCAACTCATTGGAGGGACACAAATAAATCTTTGCCGACTTTCTGCTGAAG
The DNA here is from genome assembly GCF_964341445.2 of Mesoplodon mirus. Classification (NCBI taxonomy): domain Eukaryota; kingdom Metazoa; phylum Chordata; class Mammalia; order Artiodactyla; family Ziphiidae; genus Mesoplodon; species Mesoplodon mirus. The sequence goes on along the minus strand of NC_138976.1, from coordinate 122,316,945 downwards.
CTTACAAGCGTTCACACCTAAGCGTCTTACTAGTTCAGCTGTTTAGCTAAACATGAGCTCATGATCTAAATTTACAGAATAACGAAGAAATCAGCTACAAGGGGAGACAACCAGCAAAAACTATCAATACCAGAATTAGATTCCCAAGGCAATCCATCAATTGTTGGAATAATCAGGTGCAAGACTGAAAATATACATAAAACTGGAACTGAAACAAGGAACAAGGATGTTTTCAAAGACTGGTAGGATCTCTAAAACATTTTTAAAGTACATGTCATTGATAAAGCTAAATACTCAAAGGTTGTGTAATACAACAGATTAAGCATTGAGAAGAGTGAAATTATGCTGTTTTGAAAACTATGGCAGGTGAGATTTTCTGCCTAATTCTATAAGAAGATTTCTCTAAAAAATACACATTATTTCAATGACTTATTGGCTGTGAAATAACTTAAGGGTATTTCAAATGGCTTGTCTGCAAAGAAAGGTGAGATGTAGGGAATCACAGAAAGTCGAGGGGAAAATAGGTCAATATATACATTGCTATATGGTGAACTAAGCCTCAGGCCAGCAACAATGGAGAGGACCTGACCCTTAGAAACTTACAAGTAAGCTGGAATCTTCAAAAGTTCAAATCTTTATAAGTAAAATATTTATTAAAATGAATAACCAAGTGTTTTAATTGACATCAGAAGATCAAAACAATAAACCGTGAGAACATAGAAAAAAGAAAAATAAAGATATGAGCAGAACTTAATACAACAGAAAACGTATAAAATTGAGGTGATTTAGTAAGTCCAAAGAATCTTCTTTGAAAAGATTGAAAAGACACACTTTGATTAAGGAAAACAAAAACATAAGTAAAGAATATACAGAAAGAATCAGGACAATGTTATCGCAGAGAATATATGAAATGCCAGTAAATTTGAACATTTCTGTAAAGTGGACCATTTCCTAGCTCCTAAAGTTTACCAAACCTGACACAAGAGGAAATCATTTAAGGTCATCATGTCTGCCCTTGGCATTCTCGGAACACCCTGGCCTCAGAATGCAGCATCTGTAGTCCATGGTAAACTGCGGAGAGGGGGCGGGGCTGAGGGAGGTTGGAACACTGCCCTCACTGAGGGAGTGGGTGTGGCCATCTCTGCTGTGACTGAACAAAGGGCAGGGGAGCAGGGGGCCCAGGGCAGGGCCCTCAGAGCCCGGCAGGTCCAGTGGGGTGTCACAAGCATTTAGGCCCAGAACAAAGGGCGCTTTCTTTGTCTGCACAGCTGCCCAAACTCTCACCTTTCCATTCAGGCCGACCTCTTACTTGAAGTGTGTGTGGAAGCTGTCCGCGCAGTACACCTCGCTGCACAGCTAACCATAGGTCTGGGCATCGTAGCTTCCTGCCAGGTGACCGAAGTTCGCAGGCAGATGGGTCCCTGGGACACATGCAGATAGACTCCTGCCTGGGCCACAGGCCGCCCACTGCCCCTGCCACAGACAGGGGCCGCCAAGCAGCCCTGTCAGAGTCCCCTGCCTCTTGAGGGAGTATTGGACCAACACTTGTAGAAAACGGGGTTCTCGCGGGCAACTCATTGGAGGGACACAAATAAATCTTTGCCGACTTTCTGCTGAAGCTTATGAGCGTTCACACCTAAGCGTCTTACAAGGTCAGCTGTTTAGCTAAACATGAGCTCATGATCTAAATTTACACAATAATGAAGAAATCAGCTACAAGGGGAGACAATCAGCAAAAACTATCAATACCAGAATTAGATTCCCAAGGCCATCCATCAATTGTTGGAATAATCAGGTGCAAGGCAGAAAATATACATAAAACTGGAACTGAAACAAGGAACAAGGATGTTTTCAAAGACTGGTAGGATCTCTAAAACATTTTTAAAGTACATGTCATTGATAAAGCTAAATACTCAAAGGTTGTGTAATACAACAGATTAAGCATTGAGAAGAGTGAAATTATGCTGTTTTGAAAACTATGGCAGGTGAGATTTTCTGCCTAATTCTATAAGAAGATTTCCCTAAAAAATACACATTATTTCAATGACTTATTGGCTGTGAAATAACTTAAGGGTATTTCAAATGGCTTGTCTGCAAAGAAAGGTGAGATGTAGGGAATCACAGAAAGTCGAGGGGAAAATAGGTCAATATATACATTGCTATATGGTGAACTAAGCCTCAGGCCAGCAACAATGGAGAGGACCTGACCCTTAGAAACTTACAAGTAAGCTGGAATCTTCAAAAGTTCAAATCTTTATAAGTAAAATATTTATTAAAATGAATAACCAAGTGTTTTAATTGACATCAGAAGATCAAAACAATAAACCCTGAGAACATAGAAAAAAGAAAAATAAAGATATGAGCAGAACTTAATACAACAGAAAACGTATAAAATTGAGGTGATTTAGTAAGTCCAAAGAATCTTCTTTGAAAAGATTGAAAAGACACACTTTGATTAAGGAAAACAAAAACATATGTAAAGAATATACAGAAAGAATCAGGACAATGTTATCGCAGAGAATATATGAAATGCCAGTAAATTTGAACATTTCTGTAAAGTGGACCATTTCCTAGCTCCTAAAGTTTACCAAACCTGACACAAGAGGAAATCATTTCAGGTCATCATGTCTGCCCTTGGCATTCTCGGAACGCCCTGGCCTCAGAATGCAGCATCTGTAGTCCATGGTAACCTGCGGAGAGGGGGCGGGGCTGAGGGAGGTTGGAACACTGCCCTCACTGAGGGAGTGGGTGTGGCCATCTCTGCTGTGACTGAACAAAGGGCAGGGGAGCAGGGGGCCCAGGGCAGGGCCCTCAGAGCCCGGCAGGTCCAGTGGGGTGTCACAAGCATTTAGGCCCAGAACAAAGGGCGCCTTCTTTGTCTGCACAGCTGCCCAAACTCTCACCTTTCCATTCAGGCTGACCTCTTACTTGAAGTGTGTGTGGAAGCTGTCTGCACAGTACACCTCGCTGCACAGCTAACCATAGGTCTGGGCATCGTAGCTTCCTGCCAGGTGACCGAAGTTCGCAGGCAGATGGGTCCCTGGGACACATGTAGATAGACTCCTGCCTGGGCCACAGGCCGCCCACTGCCCCTGCCACAGACCGGGGGCCGCCAAGCAGCCCTGTCGGAGTCCCCTGCCTCTTGAGGGAGTATTGGACCAACACTTGTAGGAAACGGCGTTCTCGCGGGCAACTCATTGGAGGGACACAAATAAATCTTTGCCGACTTTCTGCTGAAGCTTACGAGCGTTCACACCTAAGCGTCTTACTGGTTCAGCTGTGTAGCTAAACATGAGCTCATGATCTAAATTTACACAATAATGAATAAATCATCTACAAGGGGAGACAACCAGCAAAAACTATCAATACCAGAATTAGATTTCCAAGGCCATCCATCAATTGTTGGAATAATCAGGTGCAAGGCAGAAAATATACATAAAACTGGAACTGAAACAAGGAACAAGGATGTTTTCAAAGACTGGTAGGATCTCTAAAACATTTTTAAAGTACATGTCATTGATAAAGCTAAATACTCAAAGGTTGTGTAATACAACAGATTAAGCATTGAGAAGAGTGAAATTATGCTGTTTTGAAAACTATGGCAGGTGAGATTTTCTGCCTAATTCTATAAGAAGATTTCTCTAAAAAATACACATTATTTCAATGACTTATTGGCTGTGAAATAAGTTAAGGGTATTTCAATTGGCTTGTCTGCAAAGAAAGGTGAGATGTAGGGGATCACAGAAAGTCGAGGGGAAAATAGGTCAATATATACATTGCTATATGGTGAACTAAACCTTAGGCCAGCAACAATGGAGAGGACCTGACCCTTAGAAACTTACAAGTAAGCTGGAATCTTCAAAAGTTCAAATCTTTATAAGTAAAATATTTATTAAAATGAATAACCAAGTGTTTTAATTGACATCAGAAGATCAAAACAATAAACCCTGAGAACATAGAAAAAAGATAAATAAAAATATGAGCAGAACTTAATACAACAGAAAACGTATAAAATTCAGGTGATTTAGTAAGTCCAAAGAATCTTCTTTGAAAAGATTTAAAAGACACACTTTGATTAAGGAAAACAAAAACATATGTAAAGAATATACAGAAAGAGTCAGGACAATGTTAGAGCAGAGAATATATGAAATGCCAGTAAATTTGAATATTTCTGTAAAGTGGACCATTTCCTAGCTCCTAAAGTTTACCAAAACTGACACGAGAGGAAATCATTTAAGGTCATCATGTCTGCCCTTGGCATTCTCGGAATGCCCTGGCCTCAGAATGCAGCATCTGTAGTCCATGGTAACCTACGGAGAGGGGGCGGGGCTGAGGGAGGTTGGAACACTGCCCTCACTGAGGGAGTGGGTGTGGCCATCTCTGCTGTGACTGAACAAAGGGCAGGGGAGCAGGGGGCCCAGGGCAGGGCCCTCAGAGCCCGGCAGGCCCAGTGGTGTGTCACAAGCATTTAGGCCCAGACCAAAGGGCGCCTTCTTTGTCTGCACAGCTGCCCAAACTCTCACCTTTCCATTCAGGCCGACCTCTTACTTGAAGTGTGTGTGGAAGCTGTCCGTGCAGTACACCTCGCTGCACAGCTAACCATAGGTCTGGGCATCGTAGCTTCCTGCCAGGTGACTGAAGTTCGCAGGCAGATGGGTCCCTGGGACACATGCAGAGAGGCTCCTGCCTGGGCCACAGGCCGCCCACTGCCCCTGCCACAGACCGGGGGCTGCCAAGCAGCCCTGTTTGAGTCCCCTGCCTCTTGAGGGAGAATTGGACCATCTCTTGTAGAAAACGGCATTCTCGCGGGCAACTCATTGGAGGGACACAAATAAATCTTTGCCGACTTTCTGCTGAAGCTTACAAGCGTTCACACCTAAGCGTCTTACTAGTTCAGCTGTTTAGCTAAACATGAGCTCATGATCTAAATTTACAGAATAACGAAGAAATCAGCTACAAGGGGAGACAACCAGCAAAAACTATCAATACCAGAATTAGATTCCCAAGGCCATCCATCAATTGTTGGAATAATCAGGTGCAAGACTGAAAATATACATAAAACTGGAACTGAAACAAGGAACAAGGATGTTTTCAAAGACTGGTAGGATCTCTAAAACATTTTTAAAGTACATGTCATTGATAAAGCTAAATACTCAAAGGTTGTGTAATACAACAGATTAAGCATTGAGAAGAGTGAAATTATGCTGTTTTGAAAACTATGGCAGGTGAGATTTTCTGCCTAATTCTATAAGAAGATTTCTCTAAAAAATACACATTATTTCAATGACTTATTGGCTGTGAAATAACTTAAGGGTATTTCAAATGGCTTGTCTGCAAAGAAAGGTGAGATGTAGGGAATCACAGAAAGTCGAGGGGAAAATAGGTCAATATATACATTGCTATATGGTGAACTAAGCCTCAGGCCAGCAACAATGGAGAGGACCTGACCCTTAGAAACTTACAAGTAAGCTGGAATCTTCAAAAGTTCAAATCTTTATAAGTAAAATATTTATTAAAATGAATAACCAAGTGTTTTAATTGACATCAGAAGATCAAAACAATAAACCCTGAGAACATAGAAAAAAGAAAAATAAAGATATGAGCAGAACTTAATACAACAGAAAACGTATAAAATTGAGGTGATTTAGTAAGTCCAAAGAATCTTCTTTGAAAAGATTGAAAAGACACACTTTGATTAAGGAAAACAAAAACATATGTAAAGAATATACAGAAAGAATCAGGACAATGTTATCGCAGAGAATATATGAAATGCCAGTAAATTTGAACATTTCTGTAAAGTGGACCATTTCCTAGCTCCTAAAGTTTACCAAACCTGACACAAGAGGAAATCATTTAAGGTCATCATGTCTGCCCTTGGCATTCTCGGAACACCCTGGCCTCAGAATGCAGCATCTGTAGTCCATGGTAACCTGCGGAGAGGGGGCGGGGCTGAGGGAGGTTGGAACACTGCCCTCACTGAGGGAGTGGGTGTGGCCATCTCTGCTGTGACTGAACAAAGGGCAGGGGAGCAGGGGGCCCAGGGCAGGGCCCTCAGAGCCCGGCAGGTCCAGTGGGGTGTCACAAGCATTTAGGCCCAGAACAAAGGGGGCCATCTTTGTCGGCACAGCTGCCCAAACTCTCACCTTTCCATTCAGGCCGACCTCTTACTTGAAGTGTGTGTGGAAGCTGTCCGCGCAGTACACCTCGCTGCACAGCTAACCATAGTTCTGGGCATCGTAGCTTCCTGCCAGGTGACCGAAGTTCGCAGGCAGATGGGTCCCTGGGACACATTTAGATAGACTCCTGCCTGGGCCACAGGCCGCCCACTGCCCCTGCCACAGACCGGGGGCCGCCAAGCAGCCCTGTCGGAGTCCCCTGCCTCTTGAGGGAGTATTGGACCAACACTTGTAGGAAACGGCGTTCTCGCGGGCAACTCATTGGAGGGACACAAATAAATCTTTGCCGACTTTCTGCTGAAGCTTACGAGCGTTCACACCTAAGCGTCTTACTGGTTCAGCTGTGTAGCTAAACATGAGCTCATGATCTAAATTTACACAATAATGAAGAAATCACCTACAAGGGGAGACAATCAGCAAAAACTATCAATACCAGAATTAGATTCCCAAGGCCATCCATCAATTGTTGGAATAATCAGGTGCAAGGCAGAAAATATACATAAAACTGGAACTGAAACAAGGAACAAGGATGTTTTCAAAGACTGGTAGGATCTCTAAAACATTTTTAAAGTACATGTCATTGATAAAGCTAAATACTCAAAGGTTGTGTAATACAACAGATTAAGCATTGAGAAGAGTGAAATTATGCTGTTTTGAAAACTATGGCAGGTGAGATTTTCTGCCTAATTCTATAAGAAGATTTCTCTAAAAAATACACATTATTTCAATGACTTATTGGCTGTGAAATAACTTAAGGGTATTTCAAATGGCTTGTCTGCAAAGAAAGGTGAGATGTAGGGAATCACAGAAAGTCGAGGGGAATATAGGTCAATATATACATTGCTATATGGTGAACTAAATCTTAGGCCAGCAACAATGGAGAGGACCTGACCCTTAGAAACTTACAAGTAAGCTGGAATCTTCAAAAGTTCAAATCTTTATAAGTAAAATATTTATTAAAATGAATAACCAAGTGTTTTAATTGACATCAGAAGATCAAAACAATAAACCCTGAGAACATAGAAAAAAGATAAATAAAAATATGAGCAGAACTTAATACAACAGAAAACGTATAAAATTCAGGTGATTTAGTAAGTCCAAAGAATCTTCTTTGAAAAGATTTAAAAGACACACTTTGATTAAGGAAAACAAAAACATATGTAAAGAATATACAGAAAGAGTCAGGACAATGTTAGAGCAGAGAATATATGAAATGCCAGTAAATTTGAATATTTCTGTAAAGTGGACCATTTCCTAGCTCCTAAAGTTTACCAAACCTGACATGAGAGGAAATCATTTAAGGTCATCATGTCTGCCCTTGGCATTCTCGGAATGCCCTGGCCTCAGAATGCAGCATCTGTAGTCCATGGTAACCTGCGGAGAGGGGGCGTGGCTGAGGGAGGTTGGAACACTGCCCTCACTGAGGGAGTGGGTGTGGCCATCTCTGCTGTGACTGAACAAAGGGCAGGGGAGCAGGGGGCCCAGGGCAGGGCCCTCAGAGCCCGGCAGGCCCAGTGGTGTGTCACAAGCATTTAGGCCCAGACCAAAGGGCGCCTTCTTTGTCTGCACAGCTGCCCAAACTCTCACCTTTCCATTCAGGCCGACCTCTTACTTGAAGTGTGTGTGGAAGCTGTCCGTGCAGTACACCTCGCTGCACAGCTAACCATAGGTCTGGGCATCGTAGCTTCCTGCCAGGTGACTGAAGTTCGCAGGCAGATGGGTCCCTGGGACACATGCAGAGAGGCTCCTGCCTGGGCCACAGGCCTCCCACTGCCCCTGCCACAGACCGGGGGCCGCCAAGCAGCCCTGTTGGAGTCCCCTGCCTCTTGAGGGAGAATTGGACCATCTCTTGTAGAAAACGGCATTCTCGCGGGCAACTCATTGGAGGGACACAAATAAATCTTTGCCGACTTTCTGCTGAAGCTTACAAGCGTTCACACCTAAGCGTCTTACTAGTTCAGCTGTTTAGCTAAACATGAGCTCATGATCTAAATTTACAGAATAACGAAGAAATCAGCTACAAGGGGAGACAACCAGCAAAAACTATCAATACCAGAATTAGATTCCCAAGGCAATACATCAATTGTTGGAATAATCAGGTGCAAGACTGAAAATATACATAAAACTGGAACTGAAACAAGGAACAAGGATGTTTTCAAAGACTGGTAGGATCTCTAAAACATTTTTAAAGTACATGTCATTGATAAAGCTAAATACTCAAAGGTTGTGTAATACAACAGATTAAGCATTGAGAAGAGTGAAATTATGCTGTTTTGAAAACTATGGCAGGTGAGATTTTCTGCCTAATTCTATAAGAAGATTTCTCTAAAAAATACACATTATTTCAATGACTTATTGGCTGTGAAATAACTTAAGGGTATTTCAAATGGCTTGTCTGCAAAGAAAGGTGAGATGTAGGGAATCACAGAAAGTCGAGGGGAAAATAGGTCAATATATACATTGCTATATGGTGAACTAAGCCTCAGGCCAGCAACAATGGAGAGGACCTGACCCTTAGAAACTTACAAGTAAGCTGGAATCTTCAAAAGTTCAAATCTTTATAAGTAAAATATTTATTAAAATGAATAACCAAGTGTTTTAATTGACATCAGAAGATCAAAACAATAAACCCTGAGAACATAGAAAAAAGAAAAATAAAGATATGAGCAGAACTTAATACAACAGAAAACGTATAAAATTGAGGTGATTTAGTAAGTCCAAAGAATCTTCTTTGAAAAGATTGAAAAGACACACTTTGATTAAGGAAAACAAAAACATAAGTAAAGAATATACAGAAAGAATCAGGACAATGTTATCGCAGAGAATATATGAAATGCCAGTAAATTTGAACATTTCTGTAAAGTGGACCATTTCCTAGCTCCTAAAGTTTACCAAACCTGACACAAGAGGAAATCATTTAAGGTCATCATGTCTGCCCTTGGCATTCTCGGAACGCCCTGGCCTCAGAATGCAGCATCTGTAGTCCATGGTAAACTGCGGAGAGGGGGCGGGGCTGAGGGAGGTTGGAACACTGCCCTCACTGAGGGAGTGGGTGTGGCCATCTCTGCTGTGACTGAACAAAGGGCAGGGGAGCAGGGGGCCCAGGGCAGGGCCCTCAGAGCCCGGCAGGTCCAGTGGGGTGTCACAAGCATTTAGGCCCAGAACAAAGGGCGCTTTCTTTGTCTGCACAGCTGCCCAAACTCTCACGTTTCCATTCAGGCCGACCTCTTACTTGAAGTGTGTGTGGAAGCTTTCCGCGCAGTACACCTCGCTGCACAGCTAACCATAGGTCTGGGCATCGTAGCTTCCTGCCAGGTGACCGAAGTTCGCAGGCAGATGGGTCCCTGGGACACATGCAGATAGACTCCTGCCTGGGCCACAGGCCGCCCACTGCCCCTGCCACAGACAGGGGCCGCCAAGCAGCCCTGTCAGAGTCCCCTGCCTCTTGAGGGAGTATTGGACCAACACTTGTAGAAAACGGGGTTCTCGCGGGCAACTCATTGGAGGGACACAAATAAATCTTTGCCGACTTTCTGCTGAAGCTTATGAGCGTTCACACCTAAGCGTCTTACAAGGTCAGCTGTTTAGCTAAACATGAGCTCATGATCTAAATTTACACAATAATGAAGAAATCAGCTACAAGGGGAGACAATCAGCAAAAACTATCAATACCAGAATTAGATTCCCAAGGCCATCCATCAATTGTTGGAATAATCAGGTGCAAGGCAGAAAATATACATAAAACTGGAACTGAAACAAGGAACAAGGATGTTTTCAAAGACTGGTAGGATCTCTAAAACATTTTTAAAGTACATGTCATTGATAAAGCTAAATACTCAAAGGTTGTGTAATACAACAGATTAAGCATTGAGAAGAGTGAAATTATGCTGTTTTGAAAACTATGGCAGGTGAGATTTTCTGCCTAATTCTATAAGAAGATTTCTCTAAAAAATACACATTATTTCAATGACTTATTGGCTGTGAAATAACTTAAGGGTATTTCAAATGGCTTGTCTGCAAAGAAAGGTGAGATGTAGGGAATCACAGAAAGTCGAGGGGAAAATAGGTCAATATATACATTGCTATATGGTGAAGTAAACCTTAGGCCAGCAACAATGGAGAGGACCTGACCCTTAGAAACTTACAAGTAAGCTGGAATCTTCAAAAGTTCAAATCTTTATAAGTAAAATATGTATTAAAATGAATAACCAAGTGTTTTAATTGACATCAGAAGATCAAAACAATAAACCCTGAGAACATAGAAAAAAGAAAAATAAAGATATGAGCAGAACTTAATACAACAGAAAACGTATAAAATTGAGGTGATTTAGTAAGTCCAAAGAATCTTCTTTGAAAAGATTGAAAAGACACACTTTGATTAAGGAAAACAAAAACATATGTAAAGAATATACAGAAAGAATCAGGACAATGTTATCGCAGAGAATATATGAAATGCCAGTAAATTTGAACATTTCTGTAAAGTGGACCATTTCCTAGCTCCTAAAGTTTACCAAACCTGACACAAGAGGAAATCATTTGAGGTCATCATGTCTGCCCTTGGCATTCTCGGAACGCCCTGGCCTCAGAATGCAGCATCTGTAGTCCATGGTAACCTGCGGAGAGGGGGCGGGGCTGAGGGAGGTTGGAACACTGCCCTCACTGAGGGAGTGGGTGTGGCCATCTCTGCTGTGAGTGAACAAAGGGCAGGGGAGCAGGGGGCCCAGGGCAGGGCCCTCAGAGCCCGGCAGGTCCAGTGGGGTGTCACAAGCATTTAGGCCCAGAACAAAGGGCGCCTTCTTTGTCTGCACAGCTGCCCAAACTCTCACCTTTCCATTCAGGCCGACCTCTTACTTGAAGTGTGTGTGGAAGCTGTCTGCACAGTACACCTCGCTGCACAGCTAACCATAGGTCTGGGCATCGTAGCTTCCTGCCAGGTGACCGAAGTTCGCAGGCAGATGGGTCCCTGGGACACATGTAGATAGACTCCTGCCTGGGCCACAGGCCGCCCACTGCCCCTGCCACAGACCGGGGGCCGCCAAGCAGCCCTGTCGGAGTCCCCTGCCTCTTGAGGGAGTATTGGACCAACACTTGTAGGAAACGGCGTTCTCGCGGGCAACTCATTGGAGGGACACAAATAAATCTTTGCCGACTTTCTGCTGAAGCTTACGAGCGTTCACACCTAAGCGTCTTACTGGTTCAGCTGTGTAGCTAAACATGAGCTCATGATCTAAATTTACACAATAATGAATAAATCATCTACAAGGGGAGACAACCAGCAAAAACTATCAATACCAGAATTAGATTTCCAAGGCCATCCATCAATTGTTGGAATAATCAGGTGCAAGGCAGAAAATATACATAAAACTGGAACTGAAACAAGGAACAAGGATGTTTTCAAAGACTGGTAGGATCTCTAAAACATTTTTAAAGTACATGTCATTGATAAAGCTAAATACTCAAAGGTTGTGTAATACAACAGATTAAGCATTGAGAAGAGTGAAATTATGCTGTTTTGAAAACTATGGCAGGTGAGATTTTCTGCCTAATTCTATAAGAAGATTTCTCTAAAAAATACACATTATTTCAATGACTTACTGGCTGTGAAATAAGTTAAGGGTATTTCAAATGGCTTGTCTGCAAAGAAAGGTGAGATGTAGGGGATCACAGAAAGTCGAGGGGAAAATAGGTCAATATATACATTGCTATATGGTGAACTAAACCTTAGGCCAGCAACAATGGAGAGGACCTGACCCTTAGAAACTTACAAGTAAGCTGGAATCTTCAAAAGTTCAAATCTTTATAAGTAAAATATTTATTAAAATGAATAACCAAGTGTTTTAATTGACATCAGAAGATCAAAACAATAAACCCTGAGAACATAGAAAAAAGATAAATAAAGATATGAGCAGAACTTAATAAAACAGAAAACGTATAAAATTGAGGTGATTTAGTAAGTCCAAAGAATCTTCTTTGAAAAGATTGAAAAGACACACTTTGATTAAGGAAAACAAAAACATAAGTAGAGAATATACAGAAAGAATCAGGACAATGTTATCGCAGGGAATATATGAAATGCCAGTAAATTTGAACATTTCTGTAAAGTGGACCATTTCCTAGCTCCTAAAGTTTACCAAACCTGACACAAGAAGAAATCATTTAAGGCCATCATGTCTGCCCTTGGCATTCTCGGAACGCCCTGGCCTCAGAATGCAGCCTCTGTAGTCCATGGTAACCTGCGGAGAGGGGGCGGGGCTGAGGGAGGTTGGAACACTGCCCTCACTGAGGGAGTGGGTGTCGCCATCTCTGCTGTGACTGAACAAAGGGCAAGGGAGCAGGGGGCCCAGGGCAGGGCCCTCAGAGCCCTGCAGGCCCAGTGGTGTGTCACAAGCATTTAGGCCCAGACCAAAGGGCGCCTTCTTTGTCTGCACAGCTGCCCAAACTCTCACCTTTCCATTCAGGCCCACCTCTTACTTGAAGTGTGTGTGGAACCTGTCCGTGCAGTACACCTCGCTGCACAGCTAACCATAGGCCTGGGCATCGTAGCTTCCTGCCAGGTGACCGAAGTTCGCAGGCAGATGGGTCCCTGGGACACATGCAGAGAGGCTCCTGCCTGGGCCACAGGCCGCCCACTGCCCCTGCCACAGACCGGGGGCCGCCAAGCAGCCCTATCGGAGTCCCCTGCCTCTTGAGGGAGTATTGGACCAACACTTGTAGAAAACGGCGTTCTCGCGGGCAACTCATTGGAGGGACACAAATAAATCTTTGCCGACTTTCTGCTGAAGCTTACGAGCGTTCACACCTAAGCGTCTTACTAGTTCAGGTGTTTAGCTAAACATGAGCTCATGATCTAAATTTACACAATAATGAAGAAATCAGCTACAAGTGGAGACAACCAGCAAAAACTCTCAATACCAGAATTAGATTTCCAAGGCCATCCATCAATTGTTGGAATAATCAGGTGCAAGGCAGAAAATATACATAAAACTTGAACTGAAACAAGGAACAAGGATGTTTTCAAAGACTGGTAGGATCTCTAAAACATTTTTAAAGTACATGTCATTGATAAAGCTAAATACTCAAAGGTTGTGTAATACAACAGATTAAGCATTGAGAAGAGTGAAATTATGCTGTTTTGAAAACTATGGCAGGTGAGATTTTCTGCCTAATTCTATAAGAAGATTTCTCTAAAAAATACACATTATTTCAATGACTTATTGGCTGTGAAATAACTTAAGGGTATTTCAAATGGCTTGTCTGCAAAGAAAGGTGAGATGTAGGGAATCACAGAAAGTCGAGGGGAAAATAGGTCAATATATACATTGCTATATGGTGAAGTAAACCTTAGGCCAGCAACAATGGAGAGGACCTGACCCTTAGAAACTTACAAGTAAGCTGGAATCTTCAAAAGTTCAAATCTTTATAAGTAAAATATTTATTAAAATGAATAACCAAGTGTTTTAATTGACATCAGATCAAAACAATAAACCCTGAGAACATAGAAAAAAGATAAATAAAGATATGAGCAGAACTTAATACAACAGAAAACGTATAAAATTGAGGTGATTTAGTAAGTCCAAAGAATCTTCTTTGAAAAGATTGAAAAGACACACTTTGATTAAGGAAAACAAAAACATAAGTAAAGAATATACAGAAAGAATCAGGACAATGTTATCGCAGAGAATATATGAAATGCCAGTAAATTTGAACATTTCTGTAAAGTGGACCATTTCCTAGCTCCTAAAGTTTACCAAACCTGACACAAGAGGAAATCATTTAAGGTCATCATGTCTGCCCTTGGCATTCTCGGAACGCCCTGGCCTCAGAATGCAGCATCTGTAGTCCATGGTAACCTGCGGAGAGGGGGCGGGGCTGAGGGAGGTTGGAACACTGCCCTCACTGAGGGAGTGGGTGTGGCCATCTCTGCTGTGACTGAACAAAGGGCAGGGGAGCAGGAGGCCCAGTGCAGGGCCCTCAGAGCCCGGCAGGTCCAGTGGGGTGTCACAAATATTTAGGCCCAGAACAAAGGGCGCCTTCTTTGTCTGCACAGCTGCCCAAACTCTCACCTTTCCATTCAGGCCGACCTCTTACTTGAAGTGTGTGTGGAAGCTGTCCACGCAGTACACCTCGCTGCACAGCTAACCATAGGTCTGGGCATCGTAGCTTCCTGTCAGGTGACCGAAGTTCGCAGGCAGATGGGTCCCTGGGACACATGCAGATAGACTCCTGCCTGGGCCACAGGCCGCCCACTGCCCCTGCCACAGACCGGGGCCGCCAAGCTGCCCTGTCAGAGTCCCCTGTCTCTTGAGGGAGTATTGGACCAACACTTGTAGAAAACAGGGTTCTCGCGGGCAACTCATTGGAGGGACACAAATAAATCTTTGCCGACTTTCTGCTGAAGCTTATGAGCGTTCACACCTAAGCGTCTTACAAGGTCAGCTGTTTAGCTAAACATGAGCTCATGATCTAAATTTACACAATAATGAAGAAATCAGCTACAAGGGGAGACAATCAGCAAAAACTATCAATACCAGAATTAGATTCCCAAGGCCATCCATCAATTGTTGGAATAATCAGGTGCAAGGCAGAAAATATACATAAAACTGGAACTGAAACAAGGAACAAGGATGTTTTCAAAGACTGGTAGGATCTCTAAAACATTTTTAAAGTACATGTCATTGATAAAGCTAAATACTCAAAGGTTGTGTAATACAACAGATTAAGCATTGAGAAGAGTGAAATTATGCTGTTTTGAAAACTATGGCAGGTGAGATTTTCTGCCTAATTCTATAAGAAGATTTCTCTAAAAAATACACATTATTTCAATGACTTATTGGCTGTGAAATAACTTAAGGGTATTTCAAATGGCTTGTCTGCAAAGAAAGGTGAGATGTAGGGAATCACAGAAAGTCGAGGGGAAAATAGGTCAATATATACATTGCTATATGGTGAACTAAACCTTAGGCCAGCAACAATGGAGAGGACCTGACCCTTAGAAACTTACAAGTAAGCTGGAATCTTCAAAAGTTCAAATCTTTATAAGTAAAATATTTATTAAAATGAATAACCAAGTGTTTTAATTGACATCAGAAGATCAAAACAATAAACCCTGAGAACATAGAAAAAAGAAAAATAAAGATATGAGCAGAACTTAATACAACAGAAAACGTATAAAATTGAGGTGATTTAGTAAGTCCAAAGAATCTTCTTTGAAAAGATTGAAAAGACACACTTTGATTAAGGAAAACAAAAACATATGTAAAGAATATACAGAAAGAATCAGGACAATGTTATCACAGAGAATATATGAAATGCCAGTAAATTTGAACATTTCTGTAAAGTGGACCATTTCCTAGCTCCTAAAGTTTACCAAACCTGAAACAAGAGGAAATCATTTAAGGTCATCATGTCTGCCCTTGGCATTCTCGGAACACCCTGGCCTCAGAATGCAGCATCTGTAGTCCATGGTAACCTGCGGAGAGGGGGCGGGGCTGAGGGAGGTTGGAACACTGCCCTCACTGAGGGAGTGGGTGTGGCCATCTCTGCTGTGACTGAACAAAGGGCAGGGGAGCAGGGGGCCCAGGGCAGGGCCCTCAGAGCCCGGCAGGTCCAGTGGGGTGTCACAAGCATTTAGGCCCAGAACAAAGGGGGCCTTCTTTGTCGGCACAGCTGCCCAAACTCTCACCTTTCCATTCAGGCCGACCTCTTACTTGAAGTGTGTGTGGAAGCTGTCCGCGCAGTACACCTCGCTGCACAGCTAACCATAGTTCTGGGCATCGTAGCTTCCTGCCAGGTGACCGAAGTTCGCAGGCAGATGGGTCCCTGGGACACATTTAGATAGAATCCTGCCTGGGCCACAGGCCGCCCACTGCCCCTGCCACAGACCGGGGGCCGCCAAGCAGCCCTGTCGGAGTCCCCTGCCTCTTGAGGGAGTATTGGACCAACACTTGTAGGAAACGGCGTTCTCGCGGGCAACTCATTGGAGGGACACAAATAAATCTTTGCCGACTTTCTGCTGAAGCTTACGAGCGTTCACAACTAAGCGTCTTACAAGGTCAGCTGTTTAGCTAAACATGAGCTCATGATCTAAATTTACACAATAATGAAGAAATCAGCTACAAGGGGAGACAATCAGCAAAAACTATCAATACCAGAATTAGATTCCCAAGGCCATCCATCAATTGTTGGAATAATCAGGTGCAAGGCAGAAAATATACATAAAACTGGAACTGAAAGAAGGAACAAGGATGTTTTCAAAGACTGGTAGGATCTCTAAAACATTTTTAAAGTACATGTCATTGATAAAGCTAAATACTCAAAGGTTGTGTAATACAACAGATTAAGCATTGAGAAGAGTGAAATTATGCTGTTTTGAAAACTATGGCAGGTGAGATTTTCTGCCTAATTCTATAAGAAGATTTCTCTAAAAAATACACATTATTTCAATGACTTATTGGCTGTGAAATAACTTAAGGGTATTTCAAATGGCTTGTCTGCATAGAAAGGTGAGATGTAGGGAATCACAGAAAGTCGAGGGGAATATAGGTCAATATATACATTGCTATATGGTGAACTAAACCTTAGGCCAGCAACAATGGAGAGGACCTGACCCTTAGAAACTTACAAGTAAGCTGGAATCTTCAAAAGTTCAAATCTTTATAAGTAAAATATTTATTAAAATGAATAACCAAGTGTTTTAATTGACATCAGAAGATCAAAACAATAAACCCTGAGAACATAGAAAAAAGATAAATAAAAATATGAGCAGAACTTAATACAACAGAAAACGTATAAAATTCAGGTGATTTAGTAAGTCCAAAGAATCTTCTTTGAAAAGATTTAAAAGACACACTTTGATTAAGGAAAACAAAAACATATGTAAAGAATATACAGAAAGAGTCAGGACAATGTTAGAGCAGAGAATATATGAAATGCCAGTAAATTTGAATATTTCTGTAAAGTGGACCATTTCCTAGCTCCTAAAGTTTACCAAACCTGACACGAGAGGAAATCATTTAAGGTCATCATGTCTGCCCTTGGCATTCTCGGAATGCCCTGGCCTCAGAATGCAGCATCTGTAGTCCATGGTAACCTGCGGAGAGGGGGCGTGGCTGAGGGAGGTTGGAACACTGCCCTCACTGAGGGAGTGGGTGTGGCCATCTCTGCTGTGACTGAACAAAGTGCAGGGGAGCAGGGGGCCCAGGGCAGGGCCCTCAGAGCCCGGCAGGCCCAGTGGTGTGTCACAAGCATTTAGGCCCAGACCAAAGGGCGCCTTCTTTGTCTGCACAGCTGCCCAAACTCTCACCTTTCCATTCAGGCCGACCTCTTACTTGAAGTGTGTGTGGAAGCTGTCCGTGCAGTACACCTCGCTGCACAGGTAACCATAGGTCTGGGCATCGTAGCTTCCTGCCAGGTGACTGAAGTTCGCAGGCAGATGGGTCCCTGGGACACATGCAGAGAGGCTCCTGCCTGGGCCACAGGCCTCCCACTGCCCCTGCCACAGACCGGGGGCCGCCAAGCAGCCCTGTTGGAGTCCCCTGCCTCTTGAGGGAGAATTGGACCATCTCTTGTAGAAAACGGCATTCTCGCGGGCAACTCATTGGAGGGACACAAATAAATCTTTGCCGACTTTCTGCTGAAGCTTACAAGCGTTCACACCTAAGCGTCTTACTAGTTCAGCTGTTTAGCTAAACATGAGCTCATGATCTAAATTTACAGAATAACGAAGAAATCAGCTACAAGGGGAGACAACCAGCAAAAACTATCAATACCAGAATTAGATTCCCAAGGCCATCCATCAATTGTTGGAATAATCAGGTGCAAGGCAGAAAATATACATAAAACTGGAACTGAAACAAGGCACAAGGATGTTTTCAAAGACTGGTAGGATCTCTAAAACATTTTTAAAGTACATGTCATTGATAAAGCAAATACTCAAAGGTTGTGTAATACAACAGATTAAGCATTGAGAAGAGTGAAATTATGCTGTTTTGAAAACTATGGCAGGTGAGATTTTCTGCCTAATTCTATAAGAAGATTTCTCTAAAAAATACACATTATTTCAATGACTTATTGGCTGTGAAATAACTTAAGGGTATTTCAAATGGCTTGTCTGCAAAGAAAGGTGAGATGTAGGGAATCACAGAAAGTCGAGGGGAAAATAGGTCAATATATACATTGCTATATGGTGAACTAAGCCTCAGGCCAGCAACAATGGAGAGGACCTGACCCTTAGAAACTTACAAGTAAGCTGGAATCTTCAAAAGTTCAAATCTTTATAAGTAAAATATTTATTAAAATGAATAACCAAGTGTTTTAATTGACATCAGAAGATCAAAACAATAAACCGTGAGAACATAGAAAAAAGAAAAATAAAGATATGAGCAGAACTTAATACAACAGAAAACGTATAAAATTGAGGTGATTTAGTAAGTCCAAAGAATCTTCTTTGAAAAGATTGAAAAGACACCCTTTGATTAAGGAAAACAAAAACATATGTAAAGAATATACAGAAAGAATCAGGACAATGTTATCGCAGAGAATATATGAAATGCCAGTAAATTTGAACATTTCTGTAAAGTGGACCATTTCCTAGCTCCTAAAGTTTACCAAACCTGACACAAGAGGAAATCATTTAAGGTCATCATGTCTGCCCTTGGCATTCTCGGAACGCCCTGGCCTCAGAATGCAGCATCTGTAGTCCATGGTAACCTGCGGAGAGGGGGCGGGGCTGAGGGAGGTTGGAACACTGCCCTCACTGAGGGAGTGGGTGTGGCCATCTCTGCTGTGACTGAACAAAGGGCAGGGGAGCAGGGGGCCCAGGGCAGGGCCCTCAGAGCCCGGCAGGTCCAGTGGGGTGTCACAAGCATTTAGGCCCAGAACAAAGGGCGCCTTCTTTGTCTGCACAGCTGCCCAAACTCTCACCTTTCCATTCAGGCCGACCTCTTACTTGAAGTGTGTGTGGAAGCTGTCTGCACAGTACACCTCGCTGCACAGCTAACCATAGGTCTGGGCATCGTAGCTTCCTGCCAGGTGACCGAACTTCGCAGGCAGATGGGTCCCTGGGACACATGTAGATAGACTCCTGCCTGGGCCACAGGCCGCCCACTGCCCCTGCCACTGACCGGGGGCCGCCAAGCAGCCCTGTCGGAGTCCCCTGCCTCTTGAGGGAGTATTGGACCAACACTTGTAGGAAACGGCGTTCTCGCGGGCAACTCATTGGAGGGACACAAATAAATCTTTGCCGACTTTCTGCTGAAGCTTACGAGCGTTCACACCTAAGCGTCTTACTGGTTCAGCTGTGTAGCTAAACATGAGCTCATGATCTAAATTTACACAATAATGAATAAATCATCTACAAGGGGAGACAACCAGCAAAAACTATCAATACCAGAATTAGATTTCCAAGGCCATCCATCAATTGTTGGAATAATCAGGTGCAAGGCAGAAAATATACATAAAACTGGAACTGAAACAAGGAACAAGGATGTTTTCAAAGACTGGTAGGATCTCTAAAACATTTTTAAAGTACATGTCATTGATAAAGCTAAATACTCAAAGGTTGTGTAATACAACAGATTAAGCATTGAGAAGAGTGAAATTATGCTGTTTTGAAAACTATGGCAGGTGAGATTTTCTGCCTAATTCTATAAGAAGATTTCTCTAAAAAATACACATTATTTCAATGACTTATTGGCTGTGAAATAAGTTAAGGGTATTTCAAATGGCTTGTCTGCAAAGAAAGGTGAGATGTAGGGGATCTCAGAAAGTCGAGGGGAAAATAGGTCAATATATACATTGCTATATGGTGAACTAAACCTTAGGCCAGCAACAATGGAGAGGAACTGACCCTTAGAAACTTACAAGTAAGCTGGAATCTTCAAAAGTTCAAATCTTTATAAGTAAAATATTTATTAAAATGAATAACCAAGTGTTTTAATTGACATCAGAAGATCAAAACAATAAACCCTGAGAACATAGAAAAAAGATAAATAAAGATATGAGCAGAACTTAATACAACAGAAAACGTATAAAATTGAGGTGATTTAGTAAGTCCAAAGAATCTTCTTTGAAAAGATTGAAAAGACACACTTTGATTAAGGAAAACAAAAACATAAGTAGAGAATATACAGAAAGAATCAGGACAATGTTATCGCAGGGAATATATGAAATGCCAGTAAATTTGAACATTTCTGTAAAGTGGACCATTTCCTAGCTCCTAAAGTTTACCAAACCTGACACAAGAGGAAATCATTTAAGGCCATCATGTCTGCCCTTGGCATTCTCGGAACGCCCTGGCCTCAGAATGCAGCCTCTGTAGTCCATGGTAACCTGCGGAGAGGGGGCGGGGCTGAGGGAGGTTGGAACACTGCCCTCACTGAGGGAGTGGGTGTCGCCATCTCTGCTGTGACTGAACAAAGGGCAAGGGAGCAGGGGGCCCAGGGCAGGGCCCTCAGAGCCCTGCAGGCCCAGTGGTGTGTCACAAGCATTTAGGCCCAGACCAAAGGGCGCCTTCTTTGTCTGCACAGCTGCCCAAACTCTCACCTTTCCATTCAGGCCCACCTCTTACTTGAAGTGTGTGTGGAACCTGTCCGTGCAGTACACCTCGCTGCACAGCTAACCATAGGCCTGGGCATCGTAGCTTCCTGCCAGCTGACCGAAGTTCGCAGGCAGATGGGTCCCTGGGACACATGCAGAGAGGCTCCTGCCTGGGCCACAGGCCGCCCACTGCCCCTGCCACAGACCGGGGGCCGCCAAGCAGCCCTGTTGGAGTCCCCTGCCTCTTGAGCGAGTATTGGACCATCTCTTGTAGAAAACGGCGTTCTCGCGGGCAACTCATTGGAGGGACACAAATAAATCTTTGCCGACTTTCTGCTGAAGCTTACAAGCGTTCACACCTAAGCTTCTTACTAGTTCAGCTGTTTAGCTAAACATGAGCTCATGATCTAAATTTACACAATAACGAAGAAATCAGCTACAAGGGGAGAAAACCAGCAAAAACTATCAATACCAGAATTAGATTCCCAAGGCCATCCATCAATTGTTGGAATAATCAGGTGCAAGACTGAAAATATACATAAAACTGGAACTGAAACAAGGAACAAGGATGTTTTCAAAGACTGGTAGGATCTCTAAAACATTTTTAAAGTACATGTCATTGATAAAGCTAAATACTCAAAGGTTGTGTAATACAACAGATTAAGCATTGAGAAGAGTGAAATTATGCTGTTTTGAAAACTATGGCAGGTGAGATTTTCTGCCTAATTATATAAGAAGATTTCTCTAAAAAATACACATTATTTCAATGACTTATTGGCTGTGAAATAACTTAAGGGTATTTCAAATGGCTTGTCTGCAAAGAAAGGTGAGATGTAGGGAATCACAGAAAGTCGAGGGGAAAATAGGTCAATATATACATTGCTATATGGTGAAATAAACCTTAGGCCAGCAACAATGGAGAGGACCTGACACTTAGAAACTTACAAGTAAGCTGGAATCTTCAAAAGTTCAAATCTTTATAAGTAAAATATTTATTAAAATGAATAACCAAGTGTTTTAATTGACATCAGAAGATCAAAACAATAAACCCTGAAAACATAGAAAAAGGAAAAATAAAGATATGAGCAGAACATAATACAACAGAAAACGTATAAAATTGAGGTGATTTAGTAAGTCCAAAGAATCTTCTTTGAAAAGATTGAAAAGACACACTTTGATTAAGGAAAACAAAAACATAAGTAGAGAATATACAGAAAGAATCAGGACAATGTTATAGCAGGGAATATATGAAATGCCAGTAAATTTGAACATTTCTGTAAAGTGGACCATTTCCTAGCTCCTAAAGTTTACCAAACCTGACACAAGAGGAAATCATTTAAGGCCATCATGTCTGCCCTTGGCATTCTCGGAACGCCCTGGCCTCAGAATGCAGCCTCTGTAGTCCATGGTAACCTGCGGAGAGGGGGCGGGGCTGAGGGAGGTTGGAACACTGCCCTCACTGAGGGAGTGGGTGTCGCCATCTCTGCTGTGACTGAACAAAGGGCAAGGGAGCAGGGGGCCCAGGGCAGGGCCCTCAGAGCCCTGCAGGCCCAGTGGTGTGTCACAAGCATTTAGGCCCAGACCAAAGGGCGCCTTCTTTGTCTGCACAGCTGCCCAAACTCTCACCTTTCCATTCAGGCCCACCTCTTACTTGAAGTGTGTGTGGAACCTGTCCGTGCAGTACACCTCGCTGCACAGCTAACCATAGGCCTGGGCATCGTAGCTTCCTGCCAGCTGACCGAAGTTCGCAGGCAGATGGGTCCCTGGGACACATGCAGAGAGGCTCCTGCCTGGGCCACAGGCCGCCCACTGCCCCTGCCACAGACCGGGGGCCGCCAAGCAGCCCTATCGGAGTCCCCTGCCTCTTGAGGGAGTATTGGACCAACACTTGTAGAAAACGGCGTTCTCGCGGGCAACTCATTGGAGGGACACAAATAAATCTTTGCCGACTTTCTGCTGAAGCTTACGAGCGTTCACACCTAAGCGTCTTACTAGTTCAGCTGTTTAGCTAAACATGAGCTCATGATCTAAATTTACACAATAATGAATAAATCAGCTACAAGGGGAGACAACCAGCAAAAACTCTCAATACCAGAATTAGATTTCCAAGGACATCCATCAATTGTTGGAATAATCAGGTGCAAGGCAGAAAATATACATAAAACTGGAACTGAAACAAGGAACAAGGATGTTTTCAAAGACTGGTAGGATCTCTAAAACATTTTTAAAGTACATGTCATTGATAAAGCTAAATACTCAAAGGTTGTGTAATACAACAGATTAAGCATTGAGAAGAGTGAAATTATGCTGTTTTGAAAACTATGGCAGGTGAGATTTTCTGCCTAATTCTATAAGAAGATTTCTCTAAAAAATACACATTATTTCAATGACTTATTGGCTGTGAAATAACTTAAGGGTATTTCAAATGGCTTGTCTGCAAAGAAAGGTGAGATGTAGGGAATCACAGAAAGTCGAGGGGAAAATAGGTCAATATATACATTGCTATATGGTGAACTAAACCTTAGGCCAGCAACAATGGAGAGGGCCTGACCCTTAGAAACTTACAAGTAAGCTGGAATCTTCAAAAGTTCAAATCTTTATAAGTAAAATATTTATTAAAATGAATAACCAAGTGTTTTAATTGACATCAGAAGATCAAAACAATAAACCCTGAGAACATAGAAAAAAGAAAAATAAAGATATGAGCAGAACTTAATACAACAGAAAACGTATAAAATTGAGGTGATTTAGTAAGTCCAAAGAATCTTCTTTGAAAAGATTGAAAAGACACCCTTTGATTAAGGAAAACAAAAACATATGTAAAGAATATACAGAAAGAATCAGGACAATGTTATCGCAGAGAATATATGAAATGCCAGTAAATTTGAACATTTCTGTAAAGTGGACCATTTCCTAGCTCCTAAAGTTTACCAAACCTGACACAAGAGGAAATCATTTAAGGTCATCATGTCTGCCCTTGGCATTCTCGGAACGCCCTGGCCTCAGAATGCAGCATCTGTAGTCCATGGTAACCTGCGGAGAGGGGGCGGGGCTGAGGGAGGTTGGAACACTGCCCTCACTGAGGGAGTGGGTGTGGCCATCTCTGCTGTGACTGAACAAAGGGCAGGGGAGCAGGGGGCCCAGGGCAGGGCCCTCAGAGCCCGGCAGGTCCAGTGGGGTGTCACAAGCATTTAGGCCCAGAACAAAGGGCGCCTTCTTTGTCTGCACAGCTGCCCAAACTATCACCTTTCCATTCAGGCCGACCTCTTACTTGAAGTGTGTGTGGAAGCTGTCTGCACAGTACACCTCGCTGCACAGCTAACCATAGGTCTGGGCATCGTAGCTTCCTGCCAGGTGACCGAACTTCGCAGGCAGATGGGTCCCTGGGACACATGTAGATAGACTCCTGCCTGGGCCACAGGCCGCCCACTGCCCCTGCCACTGACCGGGGGCTGCCAAGCAGCCCTGTCGGAGTCCCCTGCCTCTTGAGGGAGTATTGGACCAACACTTGTAGGAAACGGCGTTCTCGCGGGCAACTCATTGGAGGGACACAAATAAATCTTTGCCGACTTTCTGCTGAAGCTTACGAGCGTTCACACCTAAGCGTCTTACTGGTTCAGCTGTGTAGCTAAACATGAGCTCATGATCTAAATTTACACAATAATGAATAAATCATCTACAAGGGGAGACAACCAGCAAAAACTATCAATACCAGAATTAGATTTCCAAGGCCATCCATCAATTGTTGGAATAATCAGGTGCAAGGCAGAAAATATACATAAAACTGGAACTGAAACAAGGAACAAGGATGTTTTCAAAGACTGGTAGGATCTCTAAAACATTTTTAAAGTACATGTCATTGATAAAGCTAAATACTCAAAGGTTGTGTAATACAACAGATTAAGCATTGAGAAGAGTGAAATTATGCTGTTTTGAAAACTATGGCAGGTGAGATTTTCTGCCTAATTCTATAAGAAGATTTCTCTAAAAAATACACATTATTTCAATGACTTATTGGCTGTGAAATAAGTTAAGGGTATTTCAAATGGCTTGTCTGCAAAGAAAGGTGAGATGTAGGGGATCTCAGAAAGTCGAGGGGAAAATAGGTCAATATATACATTGCTATATGGTGAACTAAACCTTAGGCCAGCAACAATGGAGAGGAACTGACCCTTAGAAACTTACAAGTAAGCTGGAATCTTCAAAAGTTCAAATCTTTATAAGTAAAATATTTATTAAAATGAATAACCAAGTGTTTTAATTGACATCAGAAGATCAAAACAATAAACCCTGAGAACATAGAAAAAAGATAAATAAAGATATGAGCAGAACTTAATACAACAGAAAACGTATAAAATTGAGGTGATTTAGTAAGTCCAAAGAATCTTCTTTGAAAAGATTGAAAAGACACACTTTGATTAAGGAAAAC
Organism: Mesoplodon mirus; assembly: GCF_964341445.2. Taxonomy (NCBI): domain Eukaryota; kingdom Metazoa; phylum Chordata; class Mammalia; order Artiodactyla; family Ziphiidae; genus Mesoplodon; species Mesoplodon mirus. The sequence goes on along the minus strand of NC_138976.1, from coordinate 122,291,805 downwards.
AAAAACATAAGTAGAGAATATACAGAAAGAATCAGGACAATGTTATCGCAGGGAATATATGAAATGCCAGTAAATTTGAACATTTCTGTAAAGTGGACCATTTCCTAGCTCCTAAAGTTTACCAAACCTGACACAAGAGGAAATCATTTAAGGCCATCATGTCTGCCCTTGGCATTCTCGGAACGCCCTGGCCTCAGAATGCAGCCTCTGTAGTCCATGGTAACCTGCGGAGAGGGGGCGGGGCTGAGGGAGGTTGGAACACTGCCCTCACTGAGGGAGTGGGTGTCGCCATCTCTGCTGTGACTGAACAAAGGGCAAGGGAGCAGGGGGCCCAGGGCAGGGCCCTCAGAGCCCTGCAGGCCCAGTGGTGTGTCACAAGCATTTAGGCCCAGACCAAAGGGCGCCTTCTTTGTCTGCACAGCTGCCCAAACTCTCACCTTTCCATTCAGGCCCACCTCTTACTTGAAGTGTGTGTGGAACCTGTCCGTGCAGTACACCTCGCTGCACAGCTAACCATAGGCCTGGGCATCGTAGCTTCCTGCCAGCTGACCGAAGTTCGCAGGCAGATGGGTCCCTGGGACACATGCAGAGAGGCTCCTGCCTGGGCCACAGGCCGCCCACTGCCCCTGCCACAGACCGGGGGCCGCCAAGCAGCCCTGTTGGAGTCCCCTGCCTCTTGAGCGAGTATTGGACCATCTCTTGTAGAAAACGGCGTTCTCGCGGGCAACTCATTGGAGGGACACAAATAAATCTTTGCCGACTTTCTGCTGAAGCTTACAAGCGTTCACACCTAAGCTTCTTACTAGTTCAGCTGTTTAGCTAAACATGAGCTCATGATCTAAATTTACACAATAACGAAGAAATCAGCTACAAGGGGAGAAAACCAGCAAAAACTATCAATACCAGAATTAGATTCCCAAGGCCATCCATCAATTGTTGGAATAATCAGGTGCAAGACTGAAAATATACATAAAACTGGAACTGAAACAAGGAACAAGGATGTTTTCAAAGACTGGTAGGATCTCTAAAACATTTTTAAAGTACATGTCATTGATAAAGCTAAATACTCAAAGGTTGTGTAATACAACAGATTAAGCATTGAGAAGAGTGAAATTATGCTGTTTTGAAAACTATGGCAGGTGAGATTTTCTGCCTAATTATATAAGAAGATTTCTCTAAAAAATACACATTATTTCAATGACTTATTGGCTGTGAAATAACTTAAGGGTATTTCAAATGGCTTGTCTGCAAAGAAAGGTGAGATGTAGGGAATCACAGAAAGTCGAGGGGAAAATAGGTCAATATATACATTGCTATATGGTGAAATAAACCTTAGGCCAGCAACAATGGAGAGGACCTGACACTTAGAAACTTACAAGTAAGCTGGAATCTTCAAAAGTTCAAATCTTTATAAGTAAAATATTTATTAAAATGAATAACCAAGTGTTTTAATTGACATCAGAAGATCAAAACAATAAACCCTGAAAACATAGAAAAAGGAAAAATAAAGATATGAGCAGAACATAATACAACAGAAAACGTATAAAATTGAGGTGATTTAGTAAGTCCAAAGAATCTTCTTTGAAAAGATTGAAAAGACACACTTTGATTAAGGAAAACAAAAACATAAGTAGAGAATATACAGAAAGAATCAGGACAATGTTATAGCAGGGAATATATGAAATGCCAGTAAATTTGAACATTTCTGTAAAGTGGACCATTTCCTAGCTCCTAAAGTTTACCAAACCTGACACAAGAGGAAATCATTTAAGGTCATCATGTCTGCCCTTGGCATTCTCGGAACGCCCTGGCCTCAGAATGCAGCATCTGTAGTCCATGGTAACCTGCGGAGAGGGGGCGGGGCTGAGGGAGGTTGGAACACTGCCCTCACTGAGGGAGTGGGTGTGGCCATCTCTGCTGTGACTGAACAAAGGGCAGGGGAGCAGGGGCCCCAGGGCAGGGCCCTCAGAGCCCGGCAGGTCCAGTGGGGTGTCACAAACATTTAGGCCCAGAACAAAGGGCGCCTTCTTTGTCTGCACAGCTGCCCAAATTCTCACCTTTCCATTCAGGCCGACCTCTTACTTGAAGTGTGTGTGGAAGCTGTCCACGCAGTACACCTCGCTGCACAGCTAACCATAGGTCTGGGCATCGTAGCTTCCTGTCAGGTGACCGAAGTTCGCAGGCAGATGGGTCCCTGGGACACATGCAGATAGACTCCTGCCGGGGCCACAGGCCGCCCACTGCCCCTGCCACAGACCGGGGCCGCCAAGCTGCCCTGTCAGAGTCCCCTGTCTCTTGAGGGAGTATTGGACCAACAGTTGTAGAAAACAGGGTTCTCGCGGGTAACTCATTGGAGGGACACAAATAAATCTTTGCCGACTTTCTGCTGAAGCTTATGAGCGTTCACACCTAAGCGTCTTACAAGGTCAGCTGTTTAGCTAAACATGAGCTCATGATCTAAATTTACACAATAATGAAGAAATCAGCTACAAGGGGAGACAATCAGCAAAAACTATCAATACCAGAATTAGATTCCCAAGGCCATCCATCAATTGTTGGAATAATCAGGTGCAAGGCAGAAAATATACATAAAACTGGAACTGAAACAAGGAACAAGGATGTTTTCAAAGACTGGTAGGATCTCTAAAACATTTTTAAAGTACATGTCATTGATAAAGCTAAATACTCAAAGGTTGTGTAATACAACAGATTAAGCATTGAGAAGAGTGAAATTATGCTGTTTTGAAAACTATGGCAGGTGAGATTTTCTGCCTAATTCTATAAGAAGATTTCTCTAAAAAATACACATTATTTCAATGACTTATTGGCTGTGAAATAAGTTAAGGGTATTTCAAATGGCTTGTCTGCAAAGAAAGGTGAGATGTAGGGAATCACAGAAAGTCGAGGGGAAAATAGGTCAATATATACATTGCTATATGGTGAACTAAACCTTAGGCCAGCAACAATGGAGAGGACCTGACCCTTAGAAACTTACAAGTAAGCTGGAATCTTCAAAAGTTCAAATCTTTATAAGTAAAATATTTATTAAAATGAATAACCAAGTGTTTTAATTGACATCAGAAGATCAAAACAATAAACCCTGAGAACATAGAAAAAAGAAAAAAAGAGATATGAGCAGAACTTAATACAACAGAAAACGTATAAAATTGAGGTGATTTAGTAAGTCCAAAGAATCTTCTTTGAAAAGATTTAAAAGACACACTTTGATTAAGGAAAACAAAAACATATGTAAAGAATATACAGAAAGAATCAGGAAAATGTTATCGCAGAGAATATATGAAATGCCAGTAAATTTGAACATTTCTGTAAAGTGGACCATTTCCTAGCTCCTAAAGTTTACCAAACCTGACACAAGAGGAAATCATTTAAGGTCATCATGTCTGCCCTTGGCATTCTCGGAACGCCCTGGCCTCAGAATGCAGCATCTGTAGTCCATGGTAACCTGCGGAGAGGGGGCGGGGCTGAGGGAGGTTGGAACACTGCCCTCACTGAGGGAGTGGGTGTGGCCATCTCTGCTGTGACTGAACAAAGGGCAGGGGAGCAGGGGCCCCAGGGCAGGGCCCTCAGAGCCCGGCAGGTCCAGTGGGGTGTCACAAACATTTAGGCCCAGAACAAAGGGCGCCTTCTTTGTCTGCACAGCTGCCCAAATTCTCACCTTTCCATTCAGGCCGACCTCTTACTTGAAGTGTGTGTGGAAGCTGTCCACGCAGTACACCTCGCTGCACAGCTAACCATAGGTCTGGGCATCGTAGCTTCCTGTCAGGTGACCGAAGTTCGCAGGCAGATGGGTCCCTGGGACACATGCAGATAGACTCCTGCCGGGGCCACAGGCCGCCCACTGCCCCTGCCACAGACCGGGGCCGCCAAGCTGCCCTGTCAGAGTCCCCTGTCTCTTGAGGGAGTATTGGACCAACAGTTGTAGAAAACAGGGTTCTCGCGGGTAACTCATTGGAGGGACACAAATAAATCTTTGCCGACTTTCTGCTGAAGCTTATGAGCGTTCACACCTAAGCGTCTTACAAGGTCAGCTGTTTAGCTAAACATGAGCTCATGATCTAAATTTACACAATAATGAAGAAATCAGCTACAAGGGGAGACAATCAGCAAAAACTATCAATACCAGAATTAGATTCCCAAGGCCATCCATCAATTGTTGGAATAATCAGGTGCAAGGCAGAAAATATACATAAAACTGGAACTGAAACAAGGAACAAGGATGTTTTCAAAGACTGGTAGGATCTCTAAAACATTTTTAAAGTACATGTCATTGATAAAGCTAAATACTCAAAGGTTGTGTAATACAACAGATTAAGCATTGAGAAGAGTGAAATTATGCTGTTTTGAAAACTATGGCAGGTGAGATTTTCTGCCTAATTCTATAAGAAGATTTCTCTAAAAAATACACATTATTTCAATGACTTATTGGCTGTGAAATAAGTTAAGGGTATTTCAAATGGCTTGTCTGCAAAGAAAGGTGAGATGTAGGGAATCACAGAAAGTCGAGGGGAAAATAGGTCAATATATACATTGCTATATGGTGAACTAAACCTTAGGCCAGCAACAATGGAGAGGACCTGACCCTTAGAAACTTACAAGTAAGCTGGAATCTTCAAAAGTTCAAATCTTTATAAGTAAAATATTTATTAAAATGAATAACCAAGTGTTTTAATTGACATCAGAAGATCAAAACAATAAACCCTGAGAACATAGAAAAAAGAAAAAAAGAGATATGAGCAGAACTTAATACAACAGAAAACGTATAAAATTGAGGTGATTTAGTAAGTCCAAAGAATCTTCTTTGAAAAGATTTAAAAGACACACTTTGATTAAGGAAAACAAAAACATATGTAAAGAATATACAGAAAGAATCAGGAAAATGTTATCGCAGAGAATATATGAAATGCCAGTAAATTTGAACATTTCTGTAAAGTGGACCATTTCCTAGCTCCTAAAGTTTACCAAACCTGACACAAGAGGAAATCATTTAAGGTCATCATGTCTGCCCTTGGCATTCTCGGAACGCCCTGGCCTCAGAATGCAGCATCTGTAGTCAATGGTAACCTGCGGAGAGGGGGCGGGGCTGAGGGAGGTTGGAACACTGCCCTCACTGAGGGAGTGGGTGTGGCCATCTCTGCTGTGACTGAACAAAGGGCAGGGGAGCAGGGGGCCCAGGGCAGGGCCCTCAGAGCCCGGCAGGTCCAGTGGGGTGTCACAAACATTTAGGCCCAGAACAAAGGGCGCCTTCTTTGTCTGCACAGCTGCCCAAATTCTCACCTTTCCATTCAGGCCGACCTCTTACTTGAACTGTGTGTGGAAGCTGTCCGTGCAGTACACCTCGCTGCACAGCTAACCATAGGTCTGGGCATCGTAGCTTCCTGCCAGGTGACCGAATTTCGCAGGCAGATGGGTCCCTGGGACACATGCAGAGAGGCTCCTGCCTGGGCCACAGGCCGCCCACTGCCCCTGCCACAGACCGGGGGCCGCCAAGCAGCAATGTCGGAGTCCCCTGCCTCTTGAGGGAGTATTGGACCAACACTTGTAGAAAACGGCGTTCTCGCGGGCAACTCATTGGAGGGACACAAATAAATCTTTGCCAACTTTCTGCTGAAGCTTACGAGCGTTCACACCTAAGCGTCTTACTAGTTCAGCTGTTTTGCTAAACAAGAGCTCATGATCTAAATTTACACAATAATGAAGAAATCAGCTACAAGGGGAGACAATCAGCAAAAACTATCAATACCAGAATTAGATTCCCAAGGCCATCTATCAATTGTTGGAATAATCAGGTGCAAGGCAGAAAATATACATAAAACTGGAACTGAAACAAGGAACAAGGATGTTTTCAAAGACTGGTAGGATCTCTAAAACATTTTTAAAGTACATGTCATTGATAAAGCTAAATACTCAAAGGTTGTGTAATACAACAGATTAAGCATTGAGAAGAGTGAAATTATGCTGTTTTGAAAACTATGGCAGGTGAGATTTTCTGCCTAATTCTATAAGAAGATTTCTCTAAAAAATACACATTATTTCAATGACTTTTTGGCTGTGAAATAACTTAAGGGTATTTCAAATGGCTTGTCTGCAAAGAAAGGTGAGATGTAGGGAATCACAGAAACTCGAGGGGAAAATAGGTCAATATATACATTGCTATATGGTGAACTAAACCTTAGGCCAGCAACAATGGAGAGGACCTGACCCTTAGAAACTTACAAGTAAGCTGGAATCTTCAAAAGTTCAAATCTTTATAAGTAAAATATTTATTAAAATGAATAACCAAGTGTTTTAATTGACATCAGAAGATCAAAACAATAAACCCTGAAAACATAGAAAAAAGAAAAATAAAGATATGAGCAGAACTTAATACAACAGAAAACGTATAAAATTGAGGTGATTTAGTAAGTCCAAAGAATCTTCTTTGAAAAGATTGAAAAGACACACTTTGATTAAGGAAAACAAAAACATATGTAAAGAATATACAGAAAGAATCAGGACAATGTTATCGCAGAGAATATATGAAATGCCAGTAAATTTGAACATTTCTGTAAAGTGGACCATTTCCTAGCTCCTAAAGTTTACCAAACCTGACACAAGAGGAAATCATTTAAGGTCATCATGTCTGCCCTTGGCATTCTCGGAACGCCCTGGCCTCAGAATTCAGCCTCTGTAGTCCACGGTAACCTGCGGAGAGGGGGCGGGGCTGAGGGAGGTTGGAACACTGCCCTCACTGAGGGAGTGGGTGTGGCCATCTCTGCTGTGACTGAACAAAGGGCAGGGGAGCAGGGGGCCCAGGGCAGGGCCCTCAGAGCCCGGCAGGTCCAGTGGGGTGTCACAAGCATTTAGGCCCAGAACAAAGGGCGCTTTCTTTGTCTGCACAGCTGCCCAAACTCTCACCTTTCCATTCAGGCCGACCTCTTACTTGAAGTGTGTGTGGAAGCTGTCCGCGCAGTACACCTCGCTGCACAGCTAACCATAGGTCTGGGCATCGTAGCTTCCTGCCAGGTGACCGAAGTTCGCAGGCAGATGGGTCCCTGGGACACATGCAGATAGACTCCTGCCTGGGCCACAGGCCGCCCACTGCCCCTGCCACAGACCGGGCCCGCCAAGCAGCCCTGTCAGAGTCCCCTGCCTCTTGAGGGAGTATTGGACCAACACTTGTAGAAAACGGGGTTCTCGCGGGCAACTCATTGGAGGGACACAAATAAATCTTTGCCGACTTTCTGCTGAAGCTTATGAGCGTTCACACCTAAGCGTCTTACAAGGTCAGCTGTTTAGCTAAACATGAGCTCATGATCTAAATTTACACAATAATGAAGAAATCAGCTACAAGGGGAGACAATCAGCAAAAACTATCAATACCAGAATTAGATTCCCAAGGCCATCCATCAATTGTTGGAATAATCAGGTGCAAGGCAGAAAATATACATAAAACTGGAACTGAAACAAGGAACAAGGATGTTTTCAAAGACTGGTAGGATCTCTAAAACATTTTTAAAGTACATGTCATTGATAAAGCTAAATACTCAAAGGTTGTGTAATACAACAGATTAAGCATTGAGAAGAGTGAAATTATGCTGTTTTGAAAACTATGGCAGGTGAGATTTTCTGCCTAATTCTATAAGAAGATTTCTCTAAAAAATACACATTATTTCCATGACTTATTGGCTCTGAAATAAGTTAAGGGTATTTCAAATGGCTTGTCTGCAAAGAAAGGTGAGATGTAGGGAATCACAGAAAGTTGAGGGGAAAATAGGTCAATATATACATTGCTATATGGTGAAGTAAACCTTAGGCCAGCAACAATGGAGAGGACCTGACCCTTAGAAACTTACAAGTAAGCTGGAATCTTCAAAAGTTCAAATCTTTATAAGTAAAATATTTATTAAAATGAATAACCAAGTGTTTTAATTGACATCAGAAGATCAAAACAATAAACCCTGAGAACATAGAAAAAAGAAAAATAAAGATATGAGCAGAACTTAATACAACAGAAAACGTATAAAATTGAGGTGATTTAGTAAGTCCAAAGAATCTTCTTTGAAAAGATTGAAAAGACACACTTTGATTAAGGAAAACAAAAACATATGTAAAGAATATACAGAGAAGAATCAGGACAATGTTATCGCAGAGAATATATGAAATGCCAGTAAATTTGAACATTTCTGTAAAGTGGACCATTTCCTAGCTCCTAAAGTTTACCAAACATGACACAAGAGGAAATCATTTAAGGTCATCATGTCTGCCCTTGGCATTCTCGGAACGCCCTGGCCTCAGAATGCAGCATCTGTAGTCCATGGTAACCTGCGGAGAGGGGGCGGGGCTGAGGGAGGTTGGAACACTGCCCTCAATGAGGGAGTGGGTGTGGCCATCTCTGCTGTGACTGAACAAAGGGCATGGGAGCAGTGGGCCCAGTGCAGGTCCGTCAGAGCCCGGCAGGTCCAGTGGGGTGTCACAAGCATTTAGGCCCAGACCAAAGGGCGCCTTCTTTGTCTGCACAGCTGCCCAAACTCTCACCTTTCCATTCAGGCCGACCTCTTACTTGAAGTGTGTGTGGAAGCTGTCCGTGCAGTACACCTCGCTGCACAGCTAACCATAGGTCTGGGCATCGTAGCTTCCTGCCATGTGACCGAAGTTCGCAGGCAGATGGGTCCCTGGGAAACATGCAGAGAGGTTCCTGCCTGGGCCACAGGCCGCCCACTGCCCCTGCCACAGACCGGGGGCCGCCAAGCAGCCCTGTTGGAGTCCCCTGCCTCTTGAGGGAGTATTGGACCATCTCTTGTAGAAAACGGCGTTCTCGCGGGCAACTCATTGGAGGGACACAAATAAATCTTTGCCGACTTTCTGCTGAAGCTTACAAGCGTTCACACCTAAGCTTCTTACTAGTTCAGCTGTTTAGCTAAACATGAGCTCATGATCTAAATTTACACAATAACGAAGAAATCAGCTACAAGGGGAGAAAACGAGCAAAAACTATCAATACCAGAATTAGATTCCCAAGGCCATCCATCAATTGTTGGAATAATCAGGTGCAAGACTGAAAATATACATAAAACTGGAACTGAAACAAGGAACAAGGATGTTTTCAAAGACTGGTAGGATCTCTAAAACATTTTTAAAGTACATGTCATTGATAAAGCTAAATACTCAAAGGTTGTGTAATACAACAGATTAAGCATTGAGAAGAGTGAAATTATGCTGTTTTGAAAACTATGGCAGGTGAGATTTTCTGCCTAATTATATAAGAAGATTTCTCTAAAAAATACACATTATTTCAATGACTTATTGGCTGTGAAATAACTTAAGGGTATTTCAAATGGCTTGTCTGCAAAGAAAGGTGAGATGTAGGGAATCACAGAAAGTCGAGGGGAAAATAGGTCAATATATACATTGCTATATGGTGAAATAAACCTTAGGCCAGCAACAATGGAGAGGACCTGACACTTAGAAACTTACAAGTAAGCTGGAATCTTCAAAAGTTCAAATCTTTATAAGTAAAATATTTATTAAAATGAATAACCAAGTGTTTTAATTGACATCAGAAGATCAAAACAATAAACCCTGAAAACATAGAAAAAGGAAAAATAAAGATATGAGCAGAACATAATACAACAGAAAACGTATAAAATTGAGGTGATTTAGTAAGTCCAAAGAATCTTCTTTGAAAAGATTGAAAAGACACACTTTGATTAAGGAAAACAAAAACATAAGTAGAGAAAATACAGAAAGAATCAGGACAATGTTATAGCAGGGAATATATGAAATGCCAGTAAATTTGAACATTTCTGTAAAGTGGACCATTTCCTAGCTCCTAAAGTTTACCAAACCTGACACAAGAGGAAATCATTTAAGGCCATCATGTCTGCCCTTGGCATTCTCGGAACGCCCTGGCCTCAGAATGCAGCCTCTGTAGTCCATGGTAACCTGCGGAGAGGGGGCGGGGCTGAGGGAGGTTGGAACACTTCCCTCACTGAGGGAGTGGGTGTCGCCATCTCTGCTGTGACTGAACAAAGGGCAAGGGAGCAGGGGGCCCAGGGCAGGGCCCTCAGAGCCCTGCAGGCCCAGTGGTGTGTCACAAGCATTTAGGCCCAGACCAAAGGGCGCCTTCTTTGTCTGCACAGCTGCCCAAACTCTCACCTTTCCATTCAGGCCCACCTCTTACTTGAAGTGTGTGTGGAACCTGTCCGTGCAGTACACCTCGCTGCACAGCTAACCATAGGCCTGGGCATCGTAGCTTCCTGCCAGCTGACCGAAGTTCGCAGGCAGATGGGTCCCTGGGACACATGCAGAGAGGCTCCTGCCTGGGCCACAGGCCGCCCACTGCCCCTGCCACAGACCGGGGGCCGCCAAGCAGCCCTATCGGAGTCCCCTGCCTCTTGAGGGAGTATTGGACCAACACTTGTAGAAAACGGCGTTCTCGCGGGCAACTCATTGGAGGGACACAAATAAATCTTTGCCGACTTTCTGCTGAAGCTTACGAGCGTTCACACCTAAGCGTCTTACTAGTTCAGCTGTTTAGCTAAACATGAGCTCATGATCTAAATTTACACAATAATGAAGAAATCAGCTACAAGGGGAGACAACCAGCAAAAACTCTCAATACCAGAATTAGATTTCCAAGGCCATCCATCAATTGTTGGAATAATCAGGTGCAAGGCAGAAAATATACATAAAACTGGAACTGAAACAAGGAACAAGGATGTTTTCAAAGACTGGTAGGATCTCTAAAACATTTTTAAAGTACATGTCATTGATAAAGCTAAATACTCAAAGGTTGTGTAATACAACAGATTAAGCATTGAGAAGAGTGAAATTATGCTGTTTTGAAAACTATGGCAGGTGAGATTTTCTGCCTAATTCTATAAGAAGATTTCTCTAAAAAATACACATTATTTCAATGACTTATTGGCTGTGAAATAAGTTAAGGGTATTTCAAATGGCTTGTCTGCAAAGAAAGGTGAGATGTAGGGGATCTCAGAAAGTCGAGGGGAAAATAGGTCAATATATACATTGCTATATGGTGAACTAAACCTTAGGCCAGCAACAATGGAGAGGGCCTGACCCTTAGAAACTTACAAGTAAGCTGGAATCTTCAAAAGTTCAAATCTTTATAAGTAAAATATTTATTAAAATGAATAACCAAGTGTTTTAATTGACATCAGAAGATCAAAACAATAAACCCTGAGAACATAGAAAAAAGATAAATAAAGATATGAGCAGAACTTAATACAACAGAAAACGTATAAAATTGAGGTGATTTAGTAAGTCCAAAGAATCTTCTTTGAAAAGATTTAAAAGACACACTTTGATTAAGGAAAACAAAAACATATGTAAAGAATATACAGAAAGAATCAGGAAAATGTTATCGCAGAGAATATATGAAATGCCAGTAAATTTGAACATTTCTGTAAAGTGGACCATTTCCTAGCTCCTAAAGTTTACCAAACCTGACACAAGAGGAAATCATTTAAGGTCATCATGTCTGCCCTTGGCATTCTCGGAACGCCCTGGCCTCAGAATGCAGCATCTGTAGTCCATGGTAACCTGCGGAGAGGGGGCGGGGCTGAGGGAGGTTGGAACACTGCCCTCACTGAGGGAGTGGGTGTGGCCATCTCTGCTGTGACTGAACAAAGGGCAGGGGAGCAGGGGGCCCAGGGCAGGGCCCTCAGAGCCCGGCAGGTCCAGTGGGGTGTCACAAACATTTAGGCCCAGAACAAAGGGCGCCTTCTTTGTCTGCACAGCTGCCCAAATTCTCACCTTTCCATTCAGGCCGACCTCTTACTTGAAGTGTGTGTGGAAGCTGTCCACGCAGTACACCTCGCTGCACAGCTAACCATAGGTCTGGGCATCGTAGCTTCCTGCCAGGTGACCGAAGTTCGCAGGCAGATGGGTCCCTGGGACACATGCAGATAGACTCCTGCCTGGGCCACAGGCCGCCCACTGCCCCTGCCACAGACCGGGGCCGCCAAGCTGCCCTGTCAGAGTCCCCTGTCTCTTGAGGGAGTATTGGACCAACAGTTGTAGAAAACAGGGTTCTCGCGGGTAACTCATTGGAGGGACACAAATAAATCTTTGCCGACTTTCTGCTGAAGCTTATGAGCGTTCACACCTAAGCGTCTTACAAGGTCAGCTGTTTAGCTAAACATGAGCTCATGATCTAAATTTACACAATAATGAAGAAATCAGCTACAAGGGGAGACAATCAGCAAAAACTATCAATACCAGAATTAGATTCCCAAGGCCATCCATCAATTGTTGGAATAATCAGGTGCAAGGCAGAAAATATACATAAAACTGGAACTGAAACAAGGAACAAGGATGTTTTCAAAGACTGGTAGGATCTCTAAAACATTTTTAAAGTACATGTCATTGATAAAGCTAAATACTCAAAGGTTGTGTAATACAACAGATTAAGCATTGAGAAGAGTGAAATTATGCTGTTTTGAAAACTATGGCAGGTGAGATTTTCTGCCTAATTCTATAAGAAGATTTCTCTAAAAAATACACATTATTTCAATGACTTATTGGCTGTGAAATAAGTTAAGGGTATTTCAAATGGCTTGTCTGCAAAGAAAGGTGAGATGTAGGGAATCACAGAAAGTCGAGGGGAAAATAGGTCAATATATACATTGCTATATGGTGAACTAAACCTTAGGCCAGCAACAATGGAGAGGACCTGACCCTTAGAAACTTACAAGTAAGCTGGAATCTTCAAAAGTTCAAATCTTTATAAGTAAAATATTTATTAAAATGAATAACCAAGTGTTTTAATTGACATCAGAAGATCAAAACAATAAACCCTGAGAACATAGAAAAAAGAAAAAAAGAGATATGAGCAGAACTTAATACAACAGAAAACGTATAAAATTGAGGTGATTTAGTAAGTCCAAAGAATCTTCTTTGAAAAGATTGAAAAGACACACTTTGATTAAGGAAAACAAAAACATAAGTAAAGAATATACAGAAAGAATCAGGACAATGTTATCGCAGAGAATATATGAAATGCCAGTAAATTTGAACATTTCTGTAAAGTGGACCATTTCCTAGCTCCTAAAGTTTACCAAACCTGACACAAGAGGAAATCATTTAAGGTCATCATGTCTGCCCTTGGCATTCTCGGAACGCCCTGGCCTCAGAATGCAGCATCTGTAGTCCATGGTAACCTGCGGAGAGGGGGCGGGGCTGAGGGAGGTTGGAACACTGCCCTCACTGAGGGAGTGGGTGTGGCCATCTCTGCTGTGACTGAACAAAGGGCAGGGGAGCAGGGGGCCCACGGCAGGGCCCTCAGAGCCCGGCAGGCCCAGTGGTGTGTCACAAGCATTTAGGCCCAGACCAAAGGGCGCCTTCTTTGTCTGCACAGCTGCCCAAACTCTCACCTTTCCATTCAGGCCGACCTCTTACTTGAAGTGTGTGTGGAAGCTGTCAGTGCAGTACACCTCGCTGCACAGCTAACCATCGGTCTGGGCATCGTAGCTTCCTGCCATGTGACCGAAGTTCGCAGGCAGATGGGTCCCTGGGAAACATGCAGAGAGGCTCCTGCCTGGGCCACAGGCCGCCCACTGCCCCTGCCACAGACCGGGGGCCGCCAAGCAGCCCTGTTGGAGTCCCCTGCCTCTTGAGGGAGTATTGGACCATCTCTTGTAGAAAACGGCGTTCTCGCGGGCAACTCATTGGAGGGACACAAATAAATCTTTGCCGACTTTCTGCTGAAGCTTAGAAGCGTTCACACCTAAGCTTCTTACTAGTTCAGCTGTTTAGCTAAACATGAGCTCATGATCTAAATTTACACAATAACGAAGAAATCAGCTACAAGGGGAGAAAACCAGCAAAAACTATCAATACCAGAATTAGATTCCCAAGGCCATCCATCAATTGTTGGAATAATCAGGTGCAAGGCAGAAAATATACATAAAACTGGAACTGAAACAAGGAACAAGGATGTTTTCAAAGACTGGTAGGATCTCTAAAACATTTTTAAAGTACATGACATTGATAAAGCTAAATACTCAAAGGTTGTGTAATACAACAGATTAAGCATTGAGAAGAGTGAAATTATGCTGTTTTGAAAACTATGGCAGGTGAGATTTTCTGCCTAATTATATAAGAAGATTTCTCTAAAAAATACACATTATTTCAATGACTTATTGGCTGTGAAATAACTTAAGGGTATTTCAAATGGCTTGTCTGCAAAGAAAGGTGAGATGTAGGAAATCACAGAAAGTCGAGGGGAAAATAGGTCAATATATACATTGCTATATGGTGAACTAAACCTTAGGCCAGCAACAATGGAGAGGACCTGACACTTAGAAACTTACAAGTAAGCTGGAATCTTCAAAAGTTCAAATCTTTATAAGTAAAATATTTATTAAAATGAATAACCAAGTGTTTTAATTGACATCAGAAGATCAAAACAATAAACCCTGAAAACATAGAAAAAGGAAAAATAAAGATATGAGCTGAACTTAATACAACAGAAAACGTATAAAATTGAGGTGATTTAGTAAGTCCAAAGAATCTTCTTTGAAAAGATTGAAAAGACACACTTTGATTAAGGAAAACAAAAACATATGTAAAGAATATACAGAAAGAATCAGGAAAATGTTATCGCAGAGAATATATGAAATGCCAGTAAATTTGAACATTTCTGTAAAGTGGACCATTTCCTAGCTCCTAAAGTTTACCAAACCTGACACAAGAGGAAATCATTTAAGGTCATCATGTCTGCCCTTGGCATTCTCGGAACGCCCTGGCCTCAGAATTCAGCCTCTGTAGTCCATGGTAACCTGCGGAGAGGGGGCGGGGCTGAGGGAGGTTGGAACACTGCCCTCACTGAGGGAGTGGGTGTGGCCATCTCTGCTGTGACTGAACAAAGGGCAGGGGAGCAGGGGGCCCAGGGCAGGGCCCTCAGAGCCCGGCAGGTCCAGTGGGGTGTCACAAGCATTTAGGCCCAGAACAAAGGGCGCTTTCTTTGTCTGCACAGCTGCCCAAACTCTCACCTTTCCATTCAGGCCGACCTCTTACTTGAACTGTGTGTGGAAGCTGTCCGCGCAGTACACCTCGCTGCACAGCTAACCATAGGTCTGGGCATCGTAGCTTCCTGCCAGGTGACCGAATTTCGCAGGCAGATGGGTCCCTGGGACACATGCAGATAGACTCCTGCCTGGGCCACAGGCTGCCCACTGCCCCTGCCACAGACCGGGCCCGCCAAGCAGCCCTGTCAGAGTCCCCTGCCCCTTGAGGGAGTATTGGACCAACACTTGTAGAAAACGGGGTTCTCGCGGGCAACTCATTGGAGGGACACAAATAAATCTTTGCCGACTTTCTGCTGAAGCTTATGAGCGTTCACACCTAATCGTCTTACAAGGTCAGCTGTTTAGCTAAACATGAGCTCATGATCTAAATTTACACAATAATGAAGAAATCAGCTAAAAGGGGAGACAATCAGCAAAAACTATCAATACCAGAATTAGATTCCCAAGGCCATCCATCAATTGTTGGAATAATCAGGTGCAAGGCAGAAAATATACATAAAACTGGAACTGAAACAAGGAACAAGGATGTTTTCAAAGACTGGTAGGATCTCTAAAACATTTTTAAAGTACATGTCATTGATAAAGCTAAATACTCAAAGGTTGTGTAATACAACAGATTAAGCATTTTGAAGAGTGAAATTATGCTGTTTTGAAAACTATGGCAGGTGAGATTTTCTGCCTAATTCTATAAGAAGATTTCTCTAAAAAATACACATTATTTCAATGACTTATTGGCTGTGAAATAACTTAAGGGTATTTCAAATGGCTTGTCTGCAAAGAAAGGTGAGATGTAGGGAATCACAGAAAGTTGAGGGGAAAATAGGTCAATATATACATTGCTATATGGTGAAGTAAACCTTAGGCCAGCAACAATGGAGAGGACCTGACCCTTAGAAACTTACAAGTAAGCTGGAATCTTCAAAAGTTCAAATTTTTATAAGTAAAATATTTATTAAAATGAATAACCAAGTGTTTTAATTGACATCAGAAGATCAAAACAATAAACCCTGAGAACATAGAAAAAAGGTAAAGAAAGATATGAGCAGAACTTAATACAACAGAAAAAGTATAAAATTGAGGTGATTTAGTAAGTCCAAAGAATCTTCTTTGAAAAGATTGAAAAGACACACTTTGATTAAGGAAAACAAAAACATATGTAAAGAATATACAGAGAAGAATCAGGACAATGTTATCGCAGAGAATATATGAAATGCCAGTAAATTTGAACATTTCTGTAAAGTGGACCATTTCCTAGCTCCTAAAGTTTACCAAACCTGACACAAGAGGAAATCATTTAAGGTCATCATGTCTGCCCTTGGCATTCTCGGAACGCCCTGGCCTCAGAATGCAGCATCTGTAGTCCATGGTAACCTGCGGAGAGGGGGCGTGGCTGAGGGAGGTTGAAACACTGCCCTCACTGAGGGAGTGGGTGTGGCCATCTCTGCTGTGACTGAACAAAGGGCAGGGGAGCAGGGGGCCCAGGGCAGGGCCCTCAGAGCCCTGCAGGTCCAGTGGGGTGTCACAAGCATTTAGGCCCAGAACAAAGGGCGCCTTCTTTGTCTGCAGAGCTGCCCAAACTCTCACCTTTCCACTCAGGCCGACCTCTTACTTGAAGTGTGTGTGGAAGCTGTCTGCGCAGTACACCTCGCTGCACAGCTAACCATAGGTCTGGGCATCGTAGCTTCCTGCCAGGTGACCGAAGTTCGCAGGCAGATGGGTCCCTGGGACACATGTAGATAGACTCCTGCCTGGGCCACAGGCTGCCCACTGCCCCTGCCACTGACCGGGGTCCGCCAAGCAGCCCTGTCGGAGTCCCCTGCCTCTTGAGGGAGTATTGGACCAACACTTGTAGAAAACGGCGTTCTCGCGGGCAACTCATTGGAGGGACACAAATAAATCTTTGCCGACTTTCTGCTGAAGCTTACGAGCGTTCACACCTAACCGTCTTACTAGTTCAGCTGTTTAGCTAAACATGAGCTCATGATCTAAATTTACACAATAATGAAGAAATCAGCTACAAGTGGAGACAACCAGCAAAAACTATCAATACCAGAATTAGATTCCCAATGCCATCCATCAATTGTTGGAATAATCAGGTGCAACGCAGAAAATATACATAAAACTGGAACTGAAACAAGGAACAAGGATGTTTTCAAAGACTGGTAGGATCTCTAAAACATTTTTAAAGTACATGTCATTGATAAAGCTAAATACTCAAAGGTTGTGTAATACAACAGATTAAGCATTGAGAAGAGTGAAATTATGCTGTTTTGAAAACTATGGCAGGTGAGATTTTCTGCCTAATTCTATAAGAAGATTTCTCTAAAAAATACACATTATTTCAATGACTTATTGGCTGTGAAATAACTTAAGGGTATTTCAAATGGCTTGTCTGCAAAGAAAGGTGAGATGTAGGGAATCACAGAAACTCGAGGGGAAAATAGGTCAATATATACATTGCTATATGGTGAACTAAACCTTAGGCCAGCAACAATGGAGAGGACCTGACCCTTAGAAACTTACAAGTAAGCTGGAATCTTCAAAAGTTCAAATCTTTATAAGTAAAATATTTATTAAAATGAATAACCAAGTGTTTTAATTGACATCAGAAGATCAAAACAATAAACCCTGAGAACATAGAAAAAAGATAAATAAAGATATGAGCAGAACTTAATACAACAGAAAACGTATAAAATTGATGTGATTTAGTAAGTCCAAAGAATCTTCTTTGAAAAGATTGAAAAGACACACTTTGATTAAGGAAAACAAAAACATAAGTAAAGAATATACAGAAAGAATCAGGACAATGTTATCACAGAGAATATAAGAAATGCCAGTAAATTTGAACATTTCTGTAAAGTGGACCATTTCCTAGCTCCTAAAATTTACCAAACCTGACACAAGAGGAAATCATTTAAGGTCATCATGTCTGCCCTTGGCATTCTCGGAACGCCCTGGCCTCAGAAGGCATCATCTGTAGTCCATGGTAATCTGCGGAGTGGGGGCGGGGCTGAGGGAGGTTGGAACACTGCCCTCACTGAGGGAGTGGGTGTGGCCATCTCTGCTGTGACTGAACAAAGGGCAGGGGAGCAGGGGGCCCAGGGCAGGGCCCTCAGAGCCCGGCAGGTCCAGTGGGGTGTCACAAGCATATAGGCCCAGACCAAAGGGCGCCTTCTTTGTCTGCACAGCTGCCCAAACTCTCACCTTTCCATTCAGGCCGACCTCTTACTTAAACTGTGTGTGGAAGCTGTCCGTGCAGTACACCTCGCTGCACAGCTAACCATAGGTCTGGGCATCGTAGCTTCCTGCCAGGTGACCGAATTTCGCAGGCAGATGGGTCCCTGGGACACATGCAGAGAGGCTCCTGCCTGGGCCACAGGCCGCCCACTGCCCCTGCCACAGACCGGGGGCCGCCAAGCAGCAATGTCGGAGTCCCCTGCCTCTTGAGGGAGTATTGGACCAACACTTGTAGAAAACGGCGTTCTCGCGGGCAACTCATTGGAGGGACACAAATAAATCTTTGCCGACTTTCTGCTGAAGCTTACGAGCGTTCACACCTAAGCGTCTTACTAGTTCAGCTGTTTTGCTAAACAAGAGCTCATGATCTAAATTTACACAATAATGAAGAAATCAGCTACAAGGGGAGACAATCAGCAAAAACTATCAATACCAGAATTAGATTCCCAAGGCCATCTATCAATTGTTGGAATAATCAGGTGCAAGGCAGAAAATATACATAAAACTGGAACTGAAACAAGGAACAAGGATGTTTTCAAAGACTGGTAGGATCTCTAAAACATTTTTAAAGTACATGTCATTGATAAAGCTAAATACTCAAAGCTTGTGTAATACAACAGATTAAGCATTGAGAAGAGTGAAATTATGCTGTTTTGAAAACTATGGCAGGTGAGATTTTCTGCCTAATTCTATAAGAAGATTTCTCTAAAAAATACACATTATTTCAATGACTTACTGGCTGTGAAATAAGTTAAGGGTATTTCAAATGGCTTGTCTGCAAAGAAAGGTGAGATGTAGGGGATCACAGAAAGTCGAGGGGAAAATAGGTCAATATATACATTGCTATATGGTGAACTAAACCTTAGGCCAGCAACAATGGAGAGGACCTGACCCTTAGAAACTTACAAGTAAGCTGGAATCTTCAAAAGTTCAAATCTTTATAAGTAAAATATTTATTAAAATGAATAACCAAGTGTTTTAATTGACATCAGAAGATCAAAACAATAAACCCTGAGAACATAGAAAAAAGATAAATAAAGATATGAGCAGAACTTAATACAACAGAAAACGTATAAAATTGAGGTGATTTAGTAAGTCCAAAGAATCTTCTTTGAAAAGATTTAAAAGACACACTTTGATTAAGGAAAACAAAAACATATGTAAAGAATATACAGAAAGAATCAGGACAAAGTTATCGCAGAGAATATATGAAATGCCAGTAAATTTGAACATTTCTGTAAAGTGGACCATTTCCTAGCTCCTAAAGTTTACCAAACCTGACACAAGAGGAAATCATTTAAGGTCATCATGTCTGCCCTTGGCATTCTCGGAACGCCCTGGCCTCAGAATGCAGCATCTGTAGTCCATGGTAACCTGCGGAGAGGGGGCGGGGCTGAGGGAGGTTGGAACACTGCCTTCACTGAGGGAGTGGGTGTGGCCATCTCTGCTGTGACTGAACAAAGGGCAGGGGAGCAGGGGGCCCAGGGCAGGGCCCTCAGAGCCCGGCAGGTCCAGTGGGGTGTCACAAATATTTAGGCCCAGAACAAAGGGCGCCTTCTTTGTCTGCACAGCTGCCCAAACTCTCAACTTTCCATTCAGGCCGACCTCTTACTTGAAGTGTGTGTGGAAGCTTTCCACGCAGTACACCTCGCTGCACAGCTAACCATAGGTCTGGGCATCGTAGCTTCCTGTCAGGTGACCGAAGTTCGCAGGCAGATGGGTCCCTGGGACACATGCAGATAGACTCCTGCCTGGGCCACAGGCCGCCCACTGCCCCTGCCACAGACCGGGGCCGCCAAGCTGCCCTGTCAGAGTCCCCTGTCTCTTGAGGGAGTATTGGACCAACACTTGTAGAAAACAGGGTTCTCGCGGGCAACTCATTGGAGGGACACAAATAAATCTTTGCCGACTTTCTGCTGAAGCTTATGAGCGTTCACACCTAAGCGTCTTACAAGGTCAGCTGTTTAGCTAAACATGAGCTCATGATCTAAATTTACACAATAATGAAGAAATCAGCTACAAGGGGAGACAATCAGCAAAAACTATCAATACCAGAATTAGATTCCCAAGGCCATCCATCAATTGTTGGAATAATCAGGTGCAAGGCAGAAAATATACATAAAACTGGAACTGAAACAAGGAACAAGGATGTTTTCAAAGACTGGTAGGATCTCTAAAACATTTTTAAAGTACATGTCATTGATAAAGCTAAATACTCAAAGGTTGTGTAATACAACAGATTAAGCATTGAGAAGAGTGAAATTATGCTGTTTTGAAAACTATGGCAGGTGAGATTTTCTGCCTAATTCTATAAGAAGATTTCTCTAAAAAATACACATTATTTCAATGACTTATTGGCTGTGAAATAACTTAAGGGTATTTCAAATGGCTTGTCTGCAAAGAAAGGTGAGATGTAGGGAATCACAGAAAGTCGAGGGGAAAATAGGTCAATATATACATTGCTATATGGTGAACTAAACCTTAGGCCAGCAACAATGGAGAGGAACTGACCCTTAGAAACTTACAAGTAAGCTGGAATCTTCAAAAGTTCAAATCTTTATAAGTAAAATATTTATTAAAATGAATAACCAAGTGTTTTAATTGACATCAGAAGATCAAAACAATAAACCCTGAGAACATAGAAAAAAGAAAAATAAAGATATGAGCAGAACTTAATACAACAGAAAACGTATAAAATTGAGGTGATTTAGTAAGTCCAAAGAATCTTCTTTGAAAAGATTGAAAAGACACACTTTGATTAAGGAAAACAAAAACATATGTAAAGAATATACAGAAAGAATCAGGACAATGTTATCACAGAGAATATATGAAATGCCAGTAAATTTGAACATTTCTGTAAAGTGGACCATTTCCTAGCTCCTAAAGTTTACCAAACATGACACAAGAGGAAATCATTTAAGGTCATCATGTCTGCCCTTGGCATTCTCGGAACGACCTGGCCTCAGAATGCAGCATCTGTAGTCCATGGTAACCTGCGGAGAGGGGGCGGGGCTGAGGGAGGTTGGAACACTGCCCTCACTGAGGGAGTGGGTGTGGCCATCTCTGCTGTGACTGAACAAAGGGCAGGGGAGCAGGGGGCCCAGGGCAGGGCCCTCAGAGCCCGGCAGGCCCAGTGGTGTGTCACAAGCATTTAGGCCCAGACCAAAGGGCGCCTTCTTTGTCTGCACAGCTGCCCAAACTCTCACCTTTCCATTCAGGCCGACCTCTTACTTGAAGTGTGTGTGGAAGCTGTCCGTGCAGTACACCTCGCTGCACAGCTAACCATAGGTCTGGGCATCGTAGCTTCCTGCCATGTGACCGAAGTTCGCAGGCAGATGGGTCCCTGGGAAACATGCAGAGAGGCTCCTGCCTGGGCCACAGGCCGCCCACTGCCCCTGCCACAGACCGGGGGCCGCCAAGCAGCCCTGTTGGAGTCCCCTGCCTCTTGAGGGAGTATTGGACCATCTCTTGTAGAAAACGGCGTTCTCGCGGGCAACTCATTGGAGGGACACAAATAAATCTTTGCCGACTTTCTGCTGAAGCTTACAAGCGTTCACACCTAAGCTTCTTACTAGTTCAGCTGTTTAGCTAAACATGAGCTCATGATCTAAATTTACACAATAACGAAGAAATCAGCTACAAGGGGAGAAAACCAGCAAAAACTATCAATACCAGAATTAGATTCCCAAGGCCATCCATCAATTGTTGGAATAATCAGGTGCAAGACTGAAAATATACATAAAACTGGAACTGAAACAAGGAACAAGGATGTTTTCAAAGACTGGTAGGATCTCTAAAACATTTTTAAAGTACATGTCATTGATAAAGCTAAATACTCAAAGGTTGTGTAATACAACAGATTAAGCATTGAGAAGAGTGAAATTATGCTGTTTTGAAAACTATGGCAGGTGAGATTTTCTGCCTAATTCTATAAGAAGATTTCTCTAAAAAATACACATTATTTCAATGACTTATTGGCTGTGAAATAACTTAAGGGTATTTCAAATGGCTTGACTGCAAAGAAAGGTGAGATGTAGGGAATCACAGAAAGTCGAGGGGAAAATAGGTCAATATATACATTGCTATATTTTGAACTAAACCTTAGGCCAGCAACAATGGAGAGGACCTGACCCTTAGAAACTTACAAGTAAGCTGGAATCTTCAAAAGTTCAAATCTTTATAAGTAAAATATTTATTAAAATGAATAACCAAGTGTTTTAATTGACATCAGAAGATCAAAACAATAAACCCTGAAAACATAGAAAAAGGAAAAATAAAGATATGAGCAGAACTTAATACAACAGAAAACGTATAAAATTGAGGTGATTTAGTAAGTCCAAAGAATCTTCTTTGAAAAGATTGAAAAGACACACTTTGATTAAGGAAAACAAAAACATATGTAAAGAATATACAGAAAGAATCAGGACAATGTTATCGCAGAGAATATATGAAATGCCAGTAAATTTGAACATTTCTGTCAAGTGGACCATTTCCTAGCTCCTAAAGTTTACCAAACCTGACACAAGAGGAAATCATTTAAGGTCATCATGTCTGCCCTTGGCATTCTCGGAACGCCCTGGCCTCAGAATGCAGCATCTGTAGTCCATGGTAACCTGCGGAGAGGGGGCGGGGCTGAGGGAGGTTGGAACACTGCCCTCACTGAGGGAGTGGGTGTGGCCATCTCTGCTGTGACTGAACAAAGGGCAGGGGAGCAGGGGGCCCAGGGCAGGGCCCTCAGAGCCCGGCAGGTCCAGTGGGGTGTCACAAGCATTTAGGCCCAGAACAAAGGGCGCTTTCTTTGTCTGCACAGCTGCCCAAACTCTCACCTTTCCATTCAGGCCGACCTCTTACTTGAAGTGTGTGTGGAAGCTGTCCGCGCAGTACACCTCGCTGCACAGCTAACCATAGGTCTGGGCATCGTAGCTTCCTGCCAGGTGACCGAAGTTCGCAGGCAGATGGGTCCCTGGGACACATGCAGATAGACTCCTGCCTGGGCCACAGGCCGCCCACTGCCCCTGCCACAGACCGGGCCCGCCAAGCAGCCCTGTCAGAGTCCCCTGCCTCTTGAGGGAGTATTGGACCAACACTTGTAGAAAACGGGGTTCTCGCGGGCAACTCATTGGAGGGACACAAATAAATCTTTGCCGACTTTCTGCTGAAGCTTATGAGCGTTCACACCTAAGCGTCTTACAAGGTCAGCTGTTTAGCTAAACATGAGCTCATGATCTAAATTTACACAATAATGAAGAAATCAGCTACAAGGGGAGACAATCAGCAAAAACTATCAATACCAGAATTAGATTCCCAAGGCCATCCATCAATTGTTGGAATAATCAGGTGCAAGGCAGAAAATATACATAAAACTGGAACTGAAACAAGGAACAAGGATGTTTTCAAAGACTGGTAGGATCTCTAAAACATTTTTAAAGTACATGTCATTGATAAAGCTAAATACTCAAAGGTTGTGTAATACAACAGATTAAGCATTGAGAAGAGTGAAATTATGCTGTTTTGAAAACTATGGCAGGTGAGATTTTCTGCCTAATTCTATAAGAAGATTTCTCTAAAAAATACACATTATTTCCATGACTTATTGGCTGTGAAATAAGTTAAGGGTATTTCAAATGGCTTGTCTGCAAAGAAAGGTGAGATGTAGGGAATCACAGAAAGTTGAGGGGAAAATAGGTCAATATATACATTGCTATATGGTGAAGTAAACCTTAGGCCAGCAACAATGGAGAGGACCTGACCCTTAGAAACTTACAAGTAAGCTGGAATCTTCAAAAGTTCAAATCTTTATAAGTAAAATATTTATTAAAATGAATAACCAAGTGTTTTAATTGACATCAGAAGATCAAAACAATAAACCCTGAGAACATAGAAAAAAGAAAAATAAAGATATGAGCAGAACTTAATACAACAGAAAACGTATAAAATTGAGGTGATTTAGTAAGTCCAAAGAATCTTCTTTGAAAAGATTGAAAAGACACACTTTGATTAAGGAAAACAAAAACATATGTAAAGAATATACAGAGAAGAATCAGGACAATGTTATCGCAGAGAATATATGAAATGCCAGTAAATTTGAACATTTCTGTAAAGTGGACCATTTCCTAGCTCCTAAAGTTTACCAAACATGACACAAGAGGAAATCATTTAAGGTCATCATGTCTGCCCTTGGAATTCTCGGAACGCCATGGCCTCAGAATGCAGCATCTGTAGTCCATGGTAACCTGCGGAGAGGGGGCGGGGCTGAGGGAGGTTGGAACACTGCCCTCAATGAGGGAGTGGGTGTGGCCATCTCTGCTGTGACTGAACAAAGGTCAGGGGAGCAGTGGGCCCAGTGCAGGTCCGTCAGAGCCCGGCAGGTCCAGTGGGGTGTCACAAGCATTTAGGCCCAGACCAAAGGGCGCCTTCTTTGTCTGCACAGCTGCCCAAACTCTCACCTTTCCATTCAGGCCGACCTCTTACTTGAAGTGTGTGTGGAAGCTGTCCGTGCAGTACACCTCGCTGCACAGCTAACCATAGATCTGGGCATCGTAGCTTCCTGCCATGTGACCGAAGTTCGCAGGCAGATGGGTCCCTGGGAAACATGCAGAGAGGCTCCTGCCTGGGCCACAGGCCGCCCACTGCCCCTGCCACAGACCGGGGGCCGCCAAGCAGCCCTGTTGGAGTCCCCTGCCTCTTGAGGGAGTATTGGACCATCTCTTGTAGAAAACGGCGTTCTCGCGGGCAACTCATTGGAGGGACACAAATAAATCTTTGCCGACTTTCTGCTGAAGCTTACAAGCGTTCACACCTAAGCTTCTTACTAGTTCAGCTGTTTAGCTAAACATGAGCTCATGATCTAAATTTACACAATAACGAAGAAATCAGCTACAAGGGGAGAAAACCAGCAAAAACTATCAATACCAGAATTAGATTCCCAAGGCCATCCATCAATTGTTGGAATAATCAGGTGCAAGACTGAAAATATACATAAAACTGGAACTGAAACAAGGAACAAGGATGTTTTCAAAGACTGGTAGGATCTCTAAAACATTTTTAAAGTACATGTCATTGATAAAGCTAAATACTCAAAGGTTGTGTAATACAACAGATTAAGCATTGAGAAGAGTGAAATTATGCTGTTTTGAAAACTATGGCAGGTGAGATTTTCTGCCTAATTATATAAGAAGATTTCTCTAAAAAATACACATTATTTCAATGACTTATTGGCTGTGAAATAACTTAAGGGTATTTCAAATGGCTTGTCTGCAAAGAAAGGTGAGATGTAGGGAATCACAGAAAGTCGAGGGGAAAATAGGTCAATATATACATTGCTATATGGTGAAATAAACCTTAGGCCAGCAACAATGGAGAGGACCTGACACTTAGAAACTTACAAGTAAGCTGGAATCTTCAAAAGTTCAAATCTTTATAAGTAAAATATTTATTAAAATGAATAACCAAGTGTTTTAATTGACATCAGAAGATCAAAACAATAAACCCTGAAAACATAGAAAAAGGAAAAATAAAGATATGAGCAGAACATAATACAACAGAAAACGTATAAAATTGAGGTGATTTAGTAAGTCCAAAGAATCTTCTTTGAAAAGATTGAAAAGACACACTTTGATTAAGGAAAACAAAAACATAAGTAGAGAATATACAGAAAGAATCAGGACAATGTTATAGCAGGGAATATATGAAATGCCAGTAAATTTGAACATTTCTGTAAAGTGGACCATTTCCTAGCTCCTAAAGTTTACCAAACCTGACACAAGAGGAAATCATTTAAGGCCATCATGTCTGCCCTTGGCATTCTCGGAACGCCCTGGCCTCAGAATGCAGCCTCTGTAGTCCATGGTAACCTGCGGAGAGGGGGCGGGGCTGAGGGAGGTTGGAACACTTCCCTCACTGAGGGAGTGGGTGTCGCCATCTCTGCTGTGACTGAACAAAGGGCAAGGGAGCAGGGGGCCCAGGGCAGGGCCCTCAGAGCCCTGCAGGCCCAGTGGTGTGTCACAAGCATTTAGGCCCAGACCAAAGGGCGCCTTCTTTGTCTGCACAGCTGCCCAAACTCTCACCTTTCCATTCAGGCCCACCACTTACTTGAAGTGTGTGTGGAACCTGTCCGTGCAGTACACCTCGCTGCACAGCTAACCATAGGCCTGGGCATCGTAGCTTCCTGCCAGCTGACCGAAGTTCGCAGGCAGATGGGTCCCTGGGACACATGCAGAGAGGCTCCTGCCTGGGCCACAGGCCGCCCACTGCCCCTGCCACAGACCGGGGGCCGCCAAGCAGCCCTATCGGAGTCCCCTGCCTCTTGAGGGAGTATTGGACCAACACTTGTAGAAAACGGCGTTCTCGCGGGCAACTCATTGGAGGGACACAAATAAATCTTTGCCGACTTTCTGCTGAAGCTTACGAGCGTTCACACCTAAGCGTCTTACTAGTTCAGCTGTTTAGCTAAACATGAGCTCATGATCTAAATTTACACAATAATGAAGAAATCAGCTACAAGGGGAGACAACCAGCAAAAACTCTCAATACCAGAATTAGATTTCCAAGGCCATCCATCAATTGTTGGAATAATCAGGTGCAAGGCAGAAAATATACATAAAACTGGAACTGAAACAAGGAACAAGGATGTTTTCAAAGACTGGTAGGATCTCTAAAACATTTTTAAAGTACATGTCATTGATAAAGCTAAATACTCAAAGGTTGTGTAATACAACAGATTAAGCATTGAGAAGAGTGAAATTATGCTGTTTTGAAAACTATGGCAGGTGAGATTTTCTGCCTAATTCTATAAGAAGATTTCTCTAAAAAATACACATTATTTCAATGACTTATTGGCTGTGAAATAACTTAAGGGTATTTCAAATGGCTTGTCTGCAAAGAAAGGTGAGATGTAGGGAATCACAGAAAGTCGAGGGGAAAATAGGTCAATATATACATTGCTATATGGTGAACTAAACCTTAGGCCAGCAACAATGGAGAGGGCCTGACCCTTAGAAACTTACAAGTAAGCTGGAATCTTCAAAAGTTCAAATCTTTATAAGTAAAATATTTATTAAAATGAATAACCAAGTGTTTTAATTGACATCAGAAGATCAAAACAATAAACCCTGAGAACATAGAAAAAAGATAAATAAAGATATGAGCAGAACTTAATACAACAGAAAACGTATAAAATTGAGGTGATTTAGTAAGTCCAAAGAATCTTCTTTGAAAAGATTTAAAAGACACACTTTGATTAAGGAAAACAAAAACATATGTAAAGAATATACAGAAAGAATCAGGAAAATGTTATCGCAGAGAATATATGAACTGCCAGTAAATTTGAACATTTCTGTAAAGTGGACCATTTCCTAGCTCCTAAAGTTTACCAAACCTGACACAAGAGGAAATCATTTAAGGTCATCATGTCTGCCCTTGGCATTCTCGGAACGCCC
The DNA here is from genome assembly GCF_964341445.2 of Mesoplodon mirus. Classification (NCBI taxonomy): domain Eukaryota; kingdom Metazoa; phylum Chordata; class Mammalia; order Artiodactyla; family Ziphiidae; genus Mesoplodon; species Mesoplodon mirus. The sequence goes on along the minus strand of NC_138976.1, from coordinate 122,264,081 downwards.
TGGCCTCAGAATGCAGCATCTGTAGTCCATGGTAACCTGCGGAGAGGGGGCGGGGCTGAGGGAGGTTGGAACACTGCCCTCACTGAGGGAGTGGGTGTGGCCATCTCTGCTGTGACTGAACAAAGGGCAGGGGAGCAGGGGGCCCAGGGCAGGGCCCTCAGAGCCCGGCAGGTCCAGTGGGGTGTCACAAACATTTAGGCCCACAACAAAGGGCGCCTTCTTTGTCTGCACAGCTGCCCAAATTCTCACCTTTCCATTCAGGCCGACCTCTTACTTGAAGTGTGTGTGGAAGCTGTCCACGCAGTACACCTCACTGCACAGCTAACCATAGGTCTGGGCATCGTAGCTTCCTGTCAGGTGACCGAAGTTCGCAGGCAGATGGGTCCCTGGGACACATGCAGATAGACTCCTGCCTGGGCCACAGGCCGCCCACTGCCCCTGCCACAGACCGGGGCCGCCAAGCTGCCCTGTCAGAGTCCCCTGTCTCTTGAGGGAGTATTGGACCAACAGTTGTAGAAAACAGGGTTCTCGCGGGCAACTCATTGGAGGGACACAATTAAATCTTTGCCGACTTTCTGCTGAAGCTTATGAGCGTTCACACCTAAGCGTCTTACAAGGTCAGCTGTTTAGCTAAACATGAGCTCATGATCTAAATTTACACAATAATGAAGAAATCAGCTACAAGGGGAGACAATCAGCAAAAACTATCAATACCAGAATTAGATTCCCAAGGCCATCCATCAATTGTTGGAATAATCAGGTGCAAGGCAGAAAATATACATAAAACTGGAACTGAAACAAGGAACAAGGATGTTTTCAAAGACTGGTAGGATCTCTAAAACATTTTTAAAGTACATGTCATTGATAAAGCTAAATACTCAAAGGTTGTGTAATACAACAGATTAAGCATTGAGAAGAGTGAAATTATGCTGTTTTGAAAACTATGGCAGGTGAGATTTTCTGCCTAATTCTATAAGAAGATTTCTCTAAAAAATACACATTATTTCAATGACTTATTGGCTGTGAAATAAGTTAAGGGTATTTCAAATGGCTTGTCTGCAAAGAAAGGTGAGATGTAGGGAATCACAGAAAGTCGAGGGGAAAATAGGTCAATATATACATTGCTATATGGTGAACTAAACCTTAGGCCAGCAACAATGGAGAGGACCTGACCCTTAGAAACTTACAAGTAAGCTGGAATCTTCAAAAGTTCAAATCTTTATAAGTAAAATATTTATTAAAATGAATAACCAAGTGTTTTAATTGACATCAGAAGATCAAAACAAAAAACCCTGAGAACATAGAAAAAAGAAAAAAAGAGATATGAGCAGAACTTAATACAACAGAAAACGTATAAAATTGAGGTGATTTAGTAAGTCCAAAGAATCTTCTTTGAAAAGATTGAAAAGACACACTTTGATTAAGGAAAACAAAAACATAAGTAAAGAATATACAGAAAGAATCAGGACAATGTTATCGCAGAGAATATATGAAATGCCAGTAAATTTGAACATTTCTGTAAAGTGGACCATTTCCTAGCTCCTAAAGTTTACCAAACCTGACACAAGAGGAAATCATTTAAGGTCATCATGTCTGCCCTTGGCATTCTCGGAACGCCCTGGCCTCAGAATGCAGCATCTGTAGTCCATGGTAACCTGCGGAGAGGGGGCGGGGCTGAGGGAGGTTGGAACACTGCCCTCACTGAGGGAGTGGGTGTGGCCATCTCTGCTGTGACTGAACAAAGGGCAGGGGAGCAGGGGGCCCACGGCAGGGCCCTCAGAGCCCGGCAGGCCCAGTGGGGTGTCACAAGCATTTAGGCCCAGACCAAAGGGGCCTTCTTTGTCTGCACAGCTGCCCAAACTCTCACCTTTCCATTCAGGCCGACCTCTTACTTGAAGTGTGTGTGGAAGCTGTCAGTGCAGTACACCTCGCTGCACAGCTAACCATCGGTCTGGGCATCGTAGCTTCCTGCCATGTGACCGAAGTTCGCAGGCAGATGGGTCCCTGGGAAACATGCAGAGAGGCTCCTGCCTGGGCCACAGGCCGCCCACTGCCCCTGCCACAGTCCGGGGGCCGCCAAGCAGCCCTGTTGGAGTCCCCTGCCTCTTGAGGGAGTATTGGACCATCTCTTGTAGAAAACGGCGTTCTCGCGGGCAACTCATTGGAGGGACACAAATAAATCTTTGCCGACTTTCTGCTGAAGCTTAGAAGCGTTCACACCTAAGCTTCTTACTAGTTCAGCTGTTTAGCTAAACATGAGCTCATGATCTAAATTTACACAATAACGAAGAAATCAGCTACAAGGGGAGAAAACCAGCAAAAACTATCAATACCAGAATTAGATTCCCAAGGCCATCCATCAATTGTTGGAATAATCAGGTGCAAGACTGAAAATATACATAAAACTGGAACTGAAACAAGGAACAAGGATGTTTTCAAAGACTGGTAGGATCTCTAAAACATTTTTAAAGTACATGTCATTGATAAAGCTAAATACTCAAAGGTTGTGTAATACAACAGATTAAGCATTGAGAAGAGTGAAATTATGCTGTTTTGAAAACTATGGCAGGTGAGATTTTCTGCCTAATTATATAAGAAGATTTCTCTAAAAAATACACATTATTTCAATGACTTATTGGCTGTGAAATAACTTAAGGGTATTTCAAATGGCTTGTCTGCAAAGAAAGGTGAGATATAGGGGACCACAGAAAGTCGAGGGGAAAATAGGTCAATATATACATTGCTCTATGGTGAACTAAACCTTAGGCCAGCAACAATGGAGAGGACCTGACACTTAGAAACTTACAAGTAAGCTGGAATCTTCAAAAGTTCAAATCTTTATAAGTAAAATATTTATTAAAATGAATAACCAAGTGTTTTAATTGACATCAGAAGATCAAAACAATAAACCCTGAAAACATAGAAAAAGGAAAAATAAAGATATGAGCAGAACTTAATACAACAGAAAACGTATAAAATTGAGGTGATTTAGTAAGTCCAAAGAATCTTCTTTGAAAAGATTGAAAAGACACACTTTGATTAAGGAAAACAAAAACATATGTAAAGAATATACAGAAAGAATCAAGAAAATGTTATCGCAGAGAATATATGAAATGCCAGTAAATTTGAACATTTCTGTAAAGTGGACCATTTCCTAGCTCCTAAAGTTTACCAAACCTGACACAAGAGGAAATCATTTAAGGTCATCATGTCTGCCCTTGGCATTCTCGGAACGCCCTGGCCTCAGAATGCAGCATCTGTAGTCCATGGTAACCTGCGGAGAGGGGGCGGGGCTGAGGGAGGTTGGAACACTGCCCTCACTGAGGGAGTGGGTGTGGCCATCTCTGCTGTGACTGAACAAAGGGCAGGGGAGCAGGGGGCCCAGGGCAGGGCCCTCAGAGCCCGGCAGGTCCAGTGGGGTGTCACAAGCATTTAGGCCCAGAACAAAGGGCGCTTTCTTTGTCTGCACAGCTGCCCAAACTCTCACCTTTCCATTCAGGCCGACCTCTTACTTGAAGTGTGTGTGGAAGCTGTCCGCGCAGTACACCTCGCTGCACAGCTAACCATAGGTCTGGGCATCGTAGCTTCCTGCCAGGTGACCGAAGTTCGCAGGCAGATGGGTCCCTGGGACACATGCAGATAGACTCCTGCCTGGGCCACAGGCAGCCCACTGCCCCTGCCACAGACCGGGCCCGCCAAGCAGCCCTGTCAGAGTCCCCTGCTTCTTGAGGGAGTATTGGACCAACACTTGTAGAAAACGGGGTTCTCGCGGGCAACTCATTGGAGGGACACAAATAAATCTTTGCCGACTTTCTGCTGAAGCTTATGAGCGTTCACACCTAATCGTCTTACAAGGTCAGCTGTTTAGCTAAACATGAGCTCATGATCTAAATTTACACAATAATGAAGAAATCAGCTACAAGGGGAGACAATCAGCAAAAACTATCAATACCAGAATTAGATTCCCAAGGCCATCCATCAATTGTTGGAATAATCAGGTGCAAGGCAGAAAATATACATAAAACTGGAACTGAAACAAGGAACAAGGATGTTTTCAAAGACTGGTAGGATCTCTAAAACATTTTTAAAGTACATGTCATTGATAAAGCTAAATACTCAAAGGTTGTGTAATACAACAGATTAAGCATTGAGAAGAGTGAAATTATGCTGTTTTGAAAACTATGGCAGGTGAGATTTTCTGCCTAATTCTATAAGAAGATTTCTCTAAAAAATACACATTATTTCAATGACTTATTGGCTGTGAAATAAGTTAAGGGTATTTCAAATGGCTTGTCTGCAAAGAAAGGTGAGATGTAGGGAATCACAGAAAGTTGAGGGGAAAATAGGTCAATATATACATTGCTATATGGTGAAGTAAACCTTAGGCCAGCAACAATGGAGAGGACCTGACCCTTAGAAACTTACAAGTAAGCTGGAATCTTCAAAAGTTCAAATCTTTATAAGTAAAATATTTATTAAAATGAATAACCAAGTGTTTTAATTGACATCAGAAGATCAAAACAATAAACCCTGAGAACATAGAAAAAAGGTAAATAAAGATATGAGCAGAACTTAATACAACAGAAAAAGTATAAAATTGAGGTGATTTAGTAAGTCCAAAGAATCTTCTTTGAAAAGATTGAAAAGACACACTTTGATTAAGGAAAACAAAAACATATGTAAAGAATATACAGAGAAGAATCAGGACAATGTTATCGCAGAGAATATATGAAATGCCAGTAAATTTGAACATTTCTGTAAAGTGGACCATTTCCTAGCTCCTAAAGTTTACCAAACCTGACACAAGAGGAAATCATTTAAGGTCATCATGTCTGCCCTTGGCATTCTCGGAACGCCCTGGCCTCAGAATGCAGCATCTGTAGTCCATGGTAACCTGCGGAGAGGGGGCGTGGCTGAGGGAGGTTGAAACACTGCCCTCACTGAGGGAGTGGGTGTGGCCATCTCTGCTGTGACTGAACAAAGGGCAGGGGAGAAGGGGGCCCAGGGCAGGGCCCTCAGAGCCCGGCAGGTCCAGTGGGGTGTCACAAGCATTTAGGCCCAGAACAAAGGGCGCCTTCTTTGTCTGCAGAGCTGCCCAAACTCTCACCTTTCCACTCAGGCCGACCTCTTACTTGAAGTGTGTGTGGAAGCTGTCTGCGCAGTACACCTCGCTGCACAGCTAACCATAGGTCTGGGCATCGTAGCTTCCTGCCAGGTGACCGAAGTTCGCAGGCAGATGGGTCCCTGGGACACATGTAGATAGACTCCTGCCTGGGCCACAGGCTGCCCACTGCCCCTGCCACAGACCGGGGTCCGCCAAGCAGCCCTGTCGGAGTCCCCTGCCTCTTGAGGGAGTATTGGACCAACACTTGTAGAAAACGGCGTTCTCGCGGGCAACTCATTGGAGGGACACAAATAAATCTTTGCCGACTTTCTGCTGAAGCTTACGAGCGTTCACACCTAACCGTCTTACTAGTTCAGCTGTTTAGCTAAACATGAGCTCATGATCTAAATTTACACAATAATGAAGAAATCAGCTACAAGTGGAGACAACCAGCAAAAACTATCAATACCAGAATTAGATTCCCAAGGCCATCCATCAATTGTTGGAATAATCAGGTGCAACGCAGAAAATATACATAAAACTGGAACTGAAACAAGGAACAAGGATGTTTTCAAAGACTGGTAGGATCTCTAAAACATTTTTAAAGTACATGTCATTGATAAAGCTAAATACTCAAAGGTTGTGTAATACAACAGATTAAGCATTGAGAAGAGTGAAATTATGCTGTTTTGAAAACTATGGCAGGTGAGATTTTCTGCCTAATTCTATAAGAAGATTTCTCTAAAAAATACACATTATTTCAATGACTTATTGGCTGTGAAATAACTTAAGGGTATTTCAAATGGCTTGTCTGCAAAGAAAGGTGAGATGTAGGGAATCACAGAAACTCGAGGGGAAAATAGGTCAATATATACATTGCTATATGGTGAACTAAACCTTAGGCCAGCAACAATGGAGAGGACCTGACCCTTAGAAACTTACAAGTAAGCTGGAATCTTCAAAAGTTCAAATCTTTATAAGTAAAATATTTATTAAAATGAATAACCAAGTGTTTTAATTGACATCAGAAGATCAAAACAATAAACCCTGAGAACATAGAAAAAAGATAAATAAAGATATGAGCAGAACTTAATACAACAGAAAACGTATAAAATTGAGGTGATTTAGTAAGTCCAAAGAATCTTCTTTGAAAAGATTGAAAAGACACACTTTGATTAAGGAAAACAAAAACATAAGTAAAGAATATACAGAAAGAATCAGGACAATGTTATCACAGAGAATATAAGAAATGCCAGTAAATTTGAACATTTCTGTAAAGTGGACCATTTCCTAGCTCCTAAAATTTACCAAACCTGACACAAGAGGAAATCATTTAAGGTCATCATGTCTGCCCTTGGCATTCTCGGAACGCCCTGGCCTCAGAAGGCATCATCTGTAGTCCATGGTAACCTGCGGAGTGGGGGCGGGGCTGAGGGAGGTTGGAACACTGCCCTCACTGAGGGAGTGGGTGTGGCCATCTCTGCTGTGACTGAACAAAGGGCAGGGGAGCAGGGGGCCCAGGGCAGGGCCCTCAGAGCCCGGCAGGTCCAGTGGGGTGTCACAAGCATATAGGCCCAGACCAAAGGGCGCCTTCTTTGTCTGCACAGCTGCCCAAACTCTCACCTTTCCATTCAGGCCGACCTCTTACTTGAACTGTGTGTGGAAGCTGTCCGTGCAGTACACCTCGCTGCACAGCTAACCATAGGTCTGGGCATCGTAGCTTCCTGCCAGGTGACCGAATTTCGCAGGCAGATGGGTCCCTGGGACACATGCAGAGAGGCTCCTGCCTGGGCCACAGGCCGCCCACTGCCCCTGCCACAGACCGGGGGCTGCCAAGCAGCAATGTCGGAGTCCCCTGCCTCTTGAGGGAGTATTGGACCAACACTTGTAGAAAACGGCGTTCTCGCGGGCAACTCATTGGAGGGACACAAATAAATCTTTGCCGACTTTCTGCTGAAGCTTACGAGCGTTCACACCTAAGCGTCTTACTAGTTCAGCTGTTTTGCTAAACAAGAGCTCATGATCTAAATTTACACAATAATGAAGAAATCAGCTACAAGGGGAGACAATCAGCAAAAACTATCAATACCAGAATTAGATTCCCAAGGCCATCTATCAATTGTTGGAATAATCAGGTGCAAGGCAGAAAATATACATAAAACTGGAACTGAAACAAGGAACAAGGATGTTTTCAAAGACTGGTAGGATCTCTAAAACATTTTTAAAGTACATGTCATTGATAAAGCTAAATACTCAAAGGTTGTGTAATACAACAGATTAAGCATTGAGAAGAGTGAAATTATGCTGTTTTGAAAACTATGGCAGGTGAGATTTTCTGCCTAATTCTATAAGAAGATTTCTCTAAAAAATACACATTATTTCAATGACTTATTGGCTGTGAAATAACTTAAGGGTATTTCAAATGGCTTGTCTGCAAAGAAAGGTGAGATGTAGGGAATCACAGAAACTCGAGGGGAAAATAGGTCAATATATACATTGCTATATGGTGAACTAAACCTTAGGCCAGCAACAATGGAGAGGACCTGACCCTTAGAAACTTACAAGTAAGCTGGAATCTTCAAAAGTTCAAATCTTTATAAGTAAAATATTTATTAAAATGAATAACCAAGTGTTTTAATTGACATCAGAAGATCAAAACAATAAACCCTGAAAACATAGAAAAAAGAAAAATAAAGATATGAGCAGAACTTAATACCACAGAAAACGTATAAAATTCAGGTGATTTAGTAAGTCCAAAGAATCTTCTTTGAAAAGATTGAAAAGACACACTTTGATTAAGGAAAACAAAAACATATGTAAAGAATATACAGAAAGAATCAGGACAATGTTATCGCAGAGAATATATGAAATGCCAGTAAATTTGAACATTTCTGTAAAGTGGACCATTTCCTAGCTCCTAAAGTTTACCAAACCTGACACAAGAGGAAATCATTTAAGGTCATCATGTCTGCCCTTGGCATTCTCGGAACGCCCTGGCCTCAGAATTCAGCCTCTGTAGTCCATGGTAACCTGCGGAGAGGGGGCGGGGCTGAGGGAGGTTGGAACACTGCCCTCACTGAGGGAGTGGGTGTGGCCATCTCTGCTGTGACTGAACAAAGGGCAGGGGAGCAGGGGGCCCAGGGCAGGGCCCGCAGAGCCCGGCAGGTCCAGTGGGATGTCACAAGCATTTAGGCCCAGACCAAAGGGCGCCTTCTTTGTCTGCACAGCTGCCCAAACTCTCACCTTTCCATTCAGGCCGACCTCTTACTTGAAGTGTGTGTGGAAGCTGTCCGCGCAGTACACCTCGCTGCACAGCTAACCATAAGTCTGGGCATCGTAGCTTCCTGTCAGGTGACCGAAGTTCGCAGGCAGATGGGTCCCTGGGACACATGCAGATAGACTCCTGCCTGGGCCACAGGCCGCCCACTGCCCCTGCCACAGACCGGGGCCGCCAAGCTGCCCTGTCAGAGTCCCCTGTCTCTTGAGGGAGTATTGGACCAACACTTGTAGAAAACAGGGTTCTCGCGGGCAACTCATTGGAGGGACACAAATAAATCTTTGCCGACTTTCTGCTGAAGCTTATGAGCGTTCACACCTAAGCGTCTTACAAGGTCAGCTGTTTAGCTAAACATGAGCTCATGATCTAAATTTACACAATAATGAAGAAATCAGCTACAAGGGGAGACAATCAGCAAAAACTATCAATACCAGAATTAGATTCCCAAGGCCATCCATCAATTGTTGGAATAATCAGGTGCAAGGCAGAAAATATACATAAAACTGGAACTGAAACAAGGAACAAGGATGTTTTCAAAGACTGGTAGGATCTCTAAAACATTTTTAAAGTACATGTCATTGATAAAGCTAAATACTCAAAGGTTGTGTAATACAACAGATTAAGCATTGAGAAGAGTGAAATTATGCTGTTTTGAAAACTATGGCAGGTGAGATTTTCTGCCTAATTCTATAAGAAGATTTCTCTAAAAAATACACATTATTTCAATGACTTATTGGCTGTGAAATAACTTAAGGGTATTTCAAATGGCTTGTCTGCAAAGAAAGGTGAGATGTAGGGAATCACAGAAAGTCGAGGGGAAAATAGGTCAATATATACATTGCTATACGGTGAACTAAACCTTAGGCCAGCAACAATGGAGAGGACCTGACCCTTAGAAACTTACAAGTAAGCTGGAATCTTCAAAAGTTCAAATCTTTATAAGTAAAATATTTATTAAAATGAATAACCAAGTGTTTTAATTGACATCAGAAGATCAAAACAATAAACCCTGAGAACAGAGAAAAAAGAAAAATAAAGATATGAGCAGAACTTAATACAACAGAAAACGTATAAAATTGAGGTGATTTAGTAAGTCCAAAGAATCTTCTTTGAAAAGATTGAAAAGACACACTTTGATTAAGGAAAACAAAAACATAAGTAAAGAATATACAGAAAGAATCAGGACAATGTTATCGCAGAGAATATATGAAATGCCAGTAAATTTGAACATTTCTGTAAAGTGGACCATTTCCTAGCTCCTAAAGTTTACCAAACATGACACAAGAGGAAATCATTTAAGGTCATCATGTCTGCCCTTGGCATTCTCGGAACGACCTGGCCTCAGAATGCAGCATCTGTACTCCATGGTAACCTGCGGAGAGGGGGCGGGGCTGAGGGAGGTTGGAACACTGCCCTCACTGAGGGAGTGGGTGTGGCCATCTCTGCTGTGACTGAACAAAGGGCAGGGGAGCAGGGGGCCCAGTGCAGGGCCCTCAGAGCCCGGCAGGCCCAGTGGTGTGTCACAAGCATTTAGGCCCAGACCAAAGGGCGCCTTCTTTGTCTGCACAGCTGCCCAAACTCTCACCTTTCCATTCAGGCCGACCTCTTACTTGAAGTGTGTGTGGAAGCTGTCCGTGCAGTACACCTCGCTGCACAGCTAACCATAGGTCTGGGCATCGTAGCTTCCTGCCATGTGACCGAAGTTCGCAGGCAGATGGGTCCCTGGGAAACATGCAGAGAGGCTCCTGCCTGGGCCACAGGCCGCCCACTGCCCCTGCCACAGACCGGGGGCCGCCAAGCAGCCCTGTTGGAGTCCCCTGCCTCTTGAGGGAGTATTGGACCAACACTTGTAGAAAACGGCGTTCTCACGGGCAACTCATTGGAGGGACACAAATAAATCTTTGCCGACTTTCTGCTGAAGCTTACGAGCGTTCACACCTAAGCGTCTTACTAGTTCAGCTGTTTAGCTAAACATGAGCTCATGATCTAAATTTACACAATAATGAAGAAATCAGCTACAAGGGGAGACAACCAGCAAAAACTCTCAATACCAGAATTAGATTTCCAAGGACATCCATCAATTGTTGGAATAATCAGGTGCAAGGCAGAAAATATACATAAAACTGGAACTGAAACAAGGAACAAGGATGTTTTCAAAGACTGGTAGGATCTCTAAAACATTTTTAAAGTACATGTCATTGATAAAGCTAAATACTCAAAGGTTGTGTAATACAACAGATTAAGCATTGAGAAGAGTGAAATTATGCTGTTTTGAAAACTATGGCAGGTGAGATTTTCTGCCTAATTCTATAAGAAGATTTCTCTAAAAAATACACATTATTTCAATGACTTATTGGCTGTGAAATAACTTAAGGGTATTTCAAATGGCTTGTCTGCAAAGAAAGGTGAGATGTAGGGAATCACAGAAAGTCGAGGGGAAAATAGGTCAATATATACATTGCTATATGGTGAACTAAACCTTAGGCCAGCAACAATGGAGAGGGCCTGACCCTTAGAAACTTACAAGTAAGCTGGAATCTTCAAAAGTTCAAATCTTTATAAGTAAAATATTTATTAAAATGAATAACCAAGTGTTTTAATTGACATCAGAAGATCAAAACAATAAACCCTGAGAACATAGAAAAAAGAAAAATAAAGATATGAGCAGAACTTAATACAACAGAAAACGTATAAAATTGAGGTGATTTAGTAAGTCCAAAGAATCTTCTTTGAAAAGATTGAAAAGACACCCTTTGATTAAGGAAAACAAAAACATATGTAAAGAATATACAGAAAGAATCAGGACAATGTTATCGCAGAGAATATATGAAATGCCAGTAAATTTGAACATTTCTGTAAAGTGGACCATTTCCTAGCTCCTAAAGTTTACCAAACCTGACACAAGAGGAAATCATTTAAGGTCATCATGTCTGCCCTTGGCATTCTCGGAACGCCCTGGCCTCAGAATGCAGCATCTGTAGTCCATGGTAACCTGCGGAGAGGGGGCGGGGCTGAGGGAGGTTGGAACACTGCCCTCACTGAGGGAGTGGGTGTGGCCATCTCTGCTGTGACTGAACAAAGGGCAGGGGAGCAGGGGGCCCAGGGCAGGGCCCTCAGAGCCCGGCAGGTCCAGTGGGGTGTCACAAGCATTTAGGCCCAGAACAAAGGGCACCTTCTTTGTCTGCACAGCTGCCCAAACTCTCACCTTTCCATTCAGGCCGACCTCTTACTTGAAGTGTGTGTGGAAGCTGTCTGCACAGTACACCTCGCTGCACAGCTAACCATAGGTCTGGGCATCGTAGCTTCCTGCCAGGTGACCGAACTTCGCAGGCAGATGGGTCCCTGGGACACATGTAGATAGACTCCTGCCTGGGCCACAGGCCGCCCACTGCCCCTGCCACTGACCGGGGGCCGCCAAGCAGCCCTGTCGGAGTCCCCTGCCTCTTGAGGGAGTATTGGACCAACACTTGTAGGAAACGGCGTTCTCGCGGGCAACTCATTGGAGGGACACAAATAAATCTTTGCCGACTTTCTGCTGAAGCTTACGAGCGTTCACACCTAAGCGTCTTACTGGTTCAGCTGTGTAGCTAAACATGAGCTCATGATCTAAATTTACACAATAATGAATAAATCATCTACAAGGGGAGACAACCAGCAAAAACTATCAATACCAGAATTAGATTTCCAAGGCCATCCATCAATTGTTGGAATAATCAGGTGCAAGGCAGAAAATATACATAAAACTGGAACTGAAACAAGGAACAAGGATGTTTTCAAAGACTGGTAGGATCTCTAAAACATTTTTAAAGTACATGTCATTGATAAAGCTAAATACTCAAAGGTTGTGTAATACAACAGATTAAGCATTGAGAAGAGTGAAATTATGCTGTTTTGAAAACTATGGCAGGTGAGATTTTCTGCCTAATTCTATAAGAAGATTTCTCTAAAAAATACACATTATTTCAATGACTTATTGGCTGTGAAATAAGTTAAGGGTATTTCAAATGGCTTGTCTGCAAAGAAAGGTGAGATGTAGGGGATCTCAGAAAGTCGAGGGGAAAATAGGTCAATATATACATTGCTATATGGTGAACTAAACCTTAGGCCAGCAACAATGGAGAGGAACTGACCCTTAGAAACTTACAAGTAAGCTGGAATCTTCAAAAGTTCAAATCTTTATAAGTAAAATATTTATTAAAATGAATAACCAAGTGTTTTAATTGACATCAGAAGATCAAAACAATAAACCCTGAGAACATAGAAAAAAGATAAATAAAGATATGAGCAGAACTTAATACAACAGAAAACGTATAAAATTGAGGTGATTTAGTAAGTCGAAAGAATCTTCTTTGAAAAGATTGAAAAGACACACTTTGATTAAGGAAAACAAAAACATAAGTAGAGAATATACAGAAAGAATCAGGACAATGTTATCGCAGGGAATATATGAAATGCCAGTAAATTTGAACATTTCTGTAAAGTGGACCATTTCCTAGCTCCTAAAGTTTACCAAACCTGACACAAGAGGAAATCATTTAAGGCCATCATGTCTGCCCTTGGCATTCTCGGAACGCCCTGGCCTCAGAATGCAGCCTCTGTAGTCCATGGTAACCTGCGGAGAGGGGGCGGGGCTGAGGGAGGTTGGAACACTGCCCTCACTGAGGGAGTGGGTGTCGCCATCTCTGCTGTGACTGAACAAAGGGCAAGGGAGCAGGGGGCCCAGGGCAGGGCCCTCAGAGCCCTGCAGGCCCAGTGGTGTGTCACAAGCATTTAGGCCCAGACCAAAGGGCGCCTTCTTTGTCTGCACAGCTGCCCAAACTCTCACCTTTCCATTCAGGCCCACCTCTTACTTGAAGTGTGTGTGGAACCTGTCCGTGCAGTACACCTCGCTGCACAGCTAACCATAGGCCTGGGCATCGTAGCTTCCTGCCAGCTGACCGAAGTTCGCAGGCAGATGGGTCCCTGGGACGCATGCAGAGAGGCTCCTGCCTGGGCCACAGGCCGCCCACTGCCCCTGCCACAGACCGGGGGCCGCCAAGCAGCCCTGTTGGAGTCCCCTGCCTCTTGAGCGAGTATTGGACCATCTCTTGTAGAAAACGGCGTTCTCGCGGGCAACTCATTGGAGGGACACAAATAAATCTTTGCCGACTTTCTGCTGAAGCTTACAAGCGTTCACACCTAAGCTTCTTACTAGTTCAGCTGTTTAGCTAAACATGAGCTCATGATCTAAATTTACACAATAACGAAGAAATCAGCTACAAGGGGAGAAAACCAGCAAAAACTATCAATACCAGAATTAGATTCCCAAGGCCATCCATCAATTGTTGGAATAATCAGGTGCAAGACTGAAAATATACATAAAACTGGAACTGAAACAAGGAACAAGGATGTTTTCAAAGACTGGTAGGATCTCTAAAACATTTTTAAAGTACATGTCATTGATAAAGCTAAATACTCAAAGGTTGTGTAATACAACAGATTAAGCATTGAGAAGAGTGAAATTATGCTGTTTTGAAAACTATGGCAGGTGAGATTTTCTGCCTAATTATATAAGAAGATTTCTCTAAAAAATACACATTATTTCAATGACTTATTGGCTGTGAAATAAGTTAAGGGTATTTCAAATGGCTTGTCTGCAAAGAAAGGTGAGATGTAGGGAATCACAGAAAGTCGAGGGGAAAATAGGTCAATATATACATTGCTATATGGTGAAATAAACCTTAGGCCAGCAACAATGGAGAGGACCTGACACTTAGAAACTTACAAGTAAGCTGGAATCTTCAAAAGTTCAAATCTTTATAAGTAAAATATTTATTAAAATGAATAACCAAGTGTTTTAATTGACATCAGAAGATCAAAACAATAAACCCTGAAAACATAGAAAAAGGAAAAATAAAGATATGAGCAGAACATAATACAACAGAAAACGTATAAAATTGAGGTGATTTAGTAAGTCCAAAGAATCTTCTTTGAAAAGATTGAAAAGACACACTTTGATTAAGGAAAACAAAAACATAAGTAGAGAATATACAGAAAGAATCAGGACAATGTTATAGCAGGGAATATATGAAATGCCAGTAAATTTGAACATTTCTGTAAAGTGCACCATTTCCTAGCTCCTAAAGTTTACCAAACCTGACACAAGAGGAAATCATTTAAGGCCATCATGTCTGCCCTTGGCATTCTCGGAACGCCCTGGCCTCAGAATGCAGCCTCTGTAGTCCATGGTAACCTGCGGAGAGGGGGCGGGGCTGAGGGAGGTTGGAACACTGCCCTCACTGAGGGAGTGGGTGTCGCCATCTCTGCTGTGACTGAACAAAGGGCAAGGGAGCAGGGGGCCCAGGGCAGGGCCCTCAGAGCCCTGCAGGCCCAGTGGTGTGTCACAAGCATTTAGGCCCAGACCAAAGGGCGCCTTCTTTGTCTGCACAGCTGCCCAAACTCTCACCTTTCCATTCAGGCCCACCTCTTACTTGAAGTGTGTGTGGAACCTGTCCGTGCAGTACACCTCGCTGCACAGCTAACCATAGGCCTGGGCATCGTAGCTTCCTGCCAGCTGACCGAAGTTCGCAGGCAGATGGGTCCCTGGGACACATGCAGAGAGGCTCCTGCCTGGGCCACAGGCCGCCCACTGCCCCTGCCACAGACCGGGGGCCGCCAAGCAGCCCTATCGGAGTCCCCTGCCTCTTGAGGGAGTATTGGACCAACACTTGTAGAAAACGGCGTTCTCGCGGGCAACTCATTGGAGGGACACAAATAAATCTTTGCCGACTTTCTGCTGAAGCTTACGAGCGTTCACACCTAAGCGTCTTACTAGTTCAGCTGTTTAGCTAAACATGAGCTCATGATCTAAATTTACACAATAATGAAGAAATCAGCTACAAGGGGAGACAACCAGCAAAAACTCTCAATACCAGAATTAGATTTCCAAGGACATCCATCAATTGTTGGAATAATCAGGTGCAAGGCAGAAAATATACATAAAACTGGAACTGAAACAAGGAACAAGGATGTTTTCAAAGACTGGTAGGATCTCTAAAACATTTTTAAAGTACATGTCATTGATAAAGCTAAATACTCAAAGGTTGTGTAATACAACAGATTAAGCATTGAGAAGAGTGAAATTATGCTGTTTTGAAAACTATGGCAGGTGAGATTTTCTGCCTAATTCTATAAGAAGATTTCTCTAAAAAATACACATTATTTCAATGACTTATTGGCTGTGAAATAACTTAAGGGTATTTCAAATGGCTTGTCTGCAAAGAAAGGTGAGATGTAGGGAATCACAGAAAGTCGAGGGGAAAATAGGTCAATATATACATTGCTATATGGTGAACTAAACCTTAGGCCAGCAACAATGGAGAGGGCCTGACCCTTAGAAACTTACAAGTAAGCTGGAATCTTCAAAAGTTCAAATCTTTATAAGTAAAATATTTATTAAAATGAATAACCAAGTGTTTTAATTGACATCAGAAGATCAAAACAATAAACCCTGAGAACATAGAAAAAAGAAAAATAAAGATATGAGCAGAACTTAATACAACAGAAAACGTATAAAATTGAGGTGATTTAGTAAGTCCAAAGAATCTTCTTTGAAAAGATTGAAAAGACACCCTTTGATTAAGGAAAACAAAAACATATGTAAAGAATATACAGAAAGAATCAGGACAATGTTATCGCAGAGAATATATGAAATGCCAGTAAATTTGAACATTTCTGTAAAGTGGACCATTTCCTAGCTCCTAAAGTTTACCAAACCTGACACAAGAGGAAATCATTTAATGTCATCATGTCTGCCCTTGGCATTCTCGGAACGCCCTGGCCTCAGAATGCAGCATCTGTAGTCCATGGTAACCTGCGGAGAGGGGGCGGGGCTGAGGGAGGTTGGAACACTGCCCTCACTGAGGGAGTGGGTGTGGCCATCTCTGCTGTGACTGAACAAAGGGCAGGGGAGCAGGGGGCCCAGGGCAGGGCCCTCAGAGCCCGGCAGGTCCAGTGGGGTGTCACAAGCATTTAGGCCCAGACCAAAGGGCGCCTTCTTTGTCTGCACAGCTGCCCAAACTCTCACCTTTCCATTCAGGCCCACCTCTTACTTGAAGTGTGTGTGGAACCTGTCCGTGCAGTACACCTCGCTGCACAGCTAACCATAGGCCTGGGCATCGTAGCTTCCTGACAGGTGACCGAAGTTCGCAGGCAGATGGGTCCCTGGGACACATGCAGAGAGGCTCCTGCCTGGGCCACAGGCCGCCCACTGCCCCTGCCACAGACCGGGGGCCGCCAAGCAGCCCTATCGGAGTCCCCTGCCTCTTGAGGGAGTATTGGACCAACACTTGTAGAAAACGGCGTTCTCGCGGGCAACTCATTGGAGGGACACAAATAAATCTTTGCCGACTTTCTGCTGAAGCTTACGAGCGTTCACACCTAAGCGTCTTACTAGTTCAGGTGTTTAGCTAAACATGAGCTCATGATCTAAATTTACACAATAATGAAGAAATCAGCTACAAGTGGAGACAACCAGCAAAAACTCTCAATACCAGAATTAGATTTCCAAGGCCATCCATCAATTGTTGGAATAATCAGGTGCAAGGCAGAAAATATACATAAAACTGGAACTGAAACAAGGAACAAGGATGTTTTCAAAGACTGGTAGGATCTCTAAAACATTTTTAAAGTACATGTCATTGATAAAGCTAAATACTCAAAGGTTGTGTAATACAACAGATTAAGCATTGAGAAGAGTGAAATTATGCTGTTTTGAAAACTATGGCAGGTGAGATTTTCTGCCTAATTCTATAAGAAGATTTCTCTAAAAAATACACATTATTTCAATGACTTATTGGCTGTGAAATAACTTAAGGGTATTTCAAATGGCTTGTCTGCAAAGAAAGGTGAGATGTAGGGAATCACAGAAAGTCGAGGGGAAAATAGGTCAATATATACATTGCTATATGGTGAAGTAAACCTTAGGCCAGCAACAATGGAGAGGACCTGACCCTTAGAAACTTACAAGTAAGCTGGAATCTTCAAAAGTTCAAATCTTTATAAGTAAAATATTTATTAAAATGAATAACCAAGTGTTTTAATTGACATGAGAAGATCAAAACAATAAACCCTGAGAACATAGAAAAAAGAAAAATAAAGATATGAGCAGAACTTAATACAACAGAAAACGTATAAAATTGAGGTGATTTAGTAAGTCCAAAGAATCTTCTTTGAAAAGATTGAAAAGACACACTTTGATTAAGGAAAACAAAAACATAAGTAAAGAATATACAGAAAGAATCAGGACAATGTTATCGCAGAGAATATATGAAATGCCAGTAAATTTGAACATTTCTGTAAAGTGGACCATTTCCTAGCTCCTAAAGTTTACCAAACCTGACACAAGAGGAAATCATTTAAGGTCATCATGTCTGCCCTTGGCATTCTCGGAACGCCCTGGCCTCAGAATGCAGCATCTGTAGTCCATGGTAACCTGCGGAGAGGGGGCGGGGCTGAGGGAGGTTGGAACACTGCCCTCACTGAGGGAGTGGGTGTGGCCATCTCTGCTGTGACTGAACAAAGGGCAGGGGAGCAGGAGGCCCAGTGCAGGGCCCTCAGAGCCCGGCAGGTCCAGTGGGGTGTCACAAATATTTAGGCCCAGAACAAAGGGCGCCTTCTTTGTCTGCACAGCTGCCCAAACTCTCACCTTTCCATTCAGGCCGACCTCTTACTTGAAGTGTGTGTGGAAGCTGTCCACGCAGTACACCTCGCTGCACAGCTAACCATAGGTCTGGGCATCGTAGCTTCCTGTCAGGTGACCGAAGTTCGCAGGCAGATGGGTCCCTGGGACACATGCAGATAGACTCCTGCCTGGGCCACAGGCCGCCCACTGCCCCTGCCACAGACCGGGGCCGCCAAGCTGCCCTGTCAGAGTCCCCTGTCTCTTGAGGGAGTATTGGACCAACACTTGTAGAAAACAGGGTTCTCGCGGGCAACTCATTGGAGGGACACAAATAAATCTTTGCCGACTTTCTGCTGAAGCTTATGAGCGTTCACACCTAAGCGTCTTACAAGGTCAGCTGTTTAGCTAAACATGAGCTCATGATCTAAATTTACACAATAATGAAGAAATCAGCTACAAGGGGAGACAATCAGCAAAAACTATCAATACCAGAATTAGATTCCCAAGGCCATCCATCAATTGTTGGAATAATCAGGTGCAAGGCAGAAAATATACATAAAACTGGAACTGAAACAAGGAACAAGGATGTTTTCAAAGACTGGTAGGATCTCTAAAACATTTTTAAAGTACATGTCATTGATAAAGCTAAATACTCAAAGGTTGTGTAATACAACAGATTAAGCATTGAGAAGAGTGAAATTATGCTGTTTTGAAAACTATGGCAGGTGAGATTTTCTGCCTAATTCTATAAGAAGATTTCTCTAAAAAATACACATTATTTCAATGACTTATTGGCTGTGAAATAACTTAAGGGTATTTCAAATGGCTTGTCTGCAAAGAAAGGTGAGATGTAGGGAATCACAGAAAGTCGAGGGGAAAATAGGTCAATATATACATTGCTATATGGTGAACTAAACCTTAGGCCAGCAACAATGGAGAGGACCTGACCCTTAGAAACTTACAAGTAAGCTGGAATCTTCAAAAGTTCAAATCTTTATAAGTAAAATATTTATTAAAATGAATAACCAAGTGTTTTCATTGACATCAGAAGATCAAAACAATAAACCCTGAGAACATAGAAAAAAGATAAATAAAAATATGAGCAGAACTTAATACAACAGAAAACGTATAAAATTCAGGTGATTTAGTAAGTCCAAAGAATCTTCTTTGAAAAGATTTAAAAGACACACTTTGATTAAGGAAAACAAAAACATATGTAAAGAATATACAGAAAGAGTCAGGACAATGTTAGAGCAGAGAATATATGAAATGCCAGTAAATTTGAATATTTCTGTAAAGTGGACCATTTCCTAGCTCCTAAAGTTTACCAAAACTGACACGAGAGGAAATCATTTAAGGTCATCATGTCTGCCCTTGGCATTCTCGGAATGCCCTGGCCTCAGAATGCAGCATCTGTAGTCCATGGTAACCTAAGGAGAGGGGGCGGGGCTGAGGGAGGTTGGAACACTGCCCTCACTGAGGGAGTGGGTGTGGCCATCTCTGCTGTGACTGAACAAAGGGCAGGGGAGCAGGGGGCCCAGGGCAGGGCCCTCAGAGCCCGGCAGGCCCAGTGGTGTGTCACAAGCATTTAGGCCCAGACCAAAGGGCGCCTTCTTTGTCTGCACAGCTGCCCAAACTCTCACCTTTCCATTCAGGCCGACCTCTTACTTGAAGTGTGTGTGGAAGCTGTCTGCACAGTACACCTCGCTGCACAGCTAACCATAGGTCTGGGCATCGTAGCTTCCTGCCAGGTGACCGAAGTTCGCAGGCAGATGGGTCCCTGGGACACATGTAGATAGACTCCTGCCTGGGCCACAGGCCGCCCACTGCCCCTGCCACAGACCGGGGGCCGCCAAGCAGCCCTGTCGGAGTCCCCTGCCTCTTGAGGGAGTATTGGACCAACACTTGTAGGAAACGGCGTTCTCGCGGGCAACTCATTGGAGGGACACAAATAAATCTTTGCCGACTTTCTGCTGAAGCTTACGAGCGTTCACACCTAAGCGTCTTACTGGTTCAGCTGTGTAGCTAAACATGAGCTCATGATCTAAATTTACACAATAATGAATAAATCATCTACAAGGGGAGACAACCAGCAAAAACTATCAATACCAGAATTAGATTTCCAAGGCCATCCATCAATTGTTGGAATAATCAGGTGCAAGGCAGAAAATATACATAAAACTGGAACTGAAACAAGGAACAAGGATGTTTTCAAAGACTGGTAGGATCTCTAAAACATTTTTAAAGTACATGTCATTGATAAAGCTAAATACTCAAAGGTTGTGTAATACAACAGATTAAGCATTGAGAAGAGTGAAATTATGCTGTTTTGAAAACTATGGCAGGTGAGATTTTCTGCCTAATTCTATAAGAAGATTTCTCTAAAAAATACACATTATTTCAATGACTTATTGGCTGTGAAATAAGTTAAGGGTATTTCAAATGGCTTGTCTGCAAAGAAAGGTGAGATGTAGGGGATCACAGAAAGTCGAGGGGAAAATAGGTCAATATATACATTGCTATATGGTGAACTAAACCTTAGGCCAGCAACAATGGAGAGGAACTGACCCTTAGAAACTTACAAGTAAGCTGGAATCTTCAAAAGTTCAAAACTTTATAAGTAAAATATTTATTAAAATGAATAACCAAGTGTTTTAATTGACATCAGAAGATCAAAACAATAAACCCTGAGAACATAGAAAAAAGATAAATAAAGATATGAGCAGAACTTAATAAAACAGAAAACGTATAAAATTGAGGTGATTTAGTAAGTCCAAAGAATCTTCTTTGAAAAGATTGAAAAGACACACTTTGATTAAGGAAAACAAAAACATAAGTAGAGAATATACAGAAAGAATCAGGACAATGTTATCGCAGGGAATATATGAAATGCCAGTAAATTTGAACATTTCTGTAAAGTGGACCATTTCCTAGCTCCTAAAGTTTACCAAAACTGACACAAGAAGAAATCATTTAAGGCCATCATGTCTGCCCTTGGCATTCTCGGAACGCCCTGGCCTCAGAATGCAGCCTCTGTAGTCCATGGTAACCTGCGGAGAGGGGGCGGGGCTGAGGGAGGTTGGAACACTGCCCTCACTGAGGGAGTGGGTGTCGCCATCTCTGCTGTGACTGAACAAAGGGCAAGGGAGCAGGGGGCCCAGGGCAGGGCCCTCAGAGCCCTGCAGGCCCAGTGGTGTGTCACAAGCATTTAGGCCCAGACCAAAGGGCGCCTTCTTTGTCTGCACAGCTGCCCAAACTCTCACCTTTCCATTCAGGCCCACCTCTTACTTGAAGTGTGTGTGGAACCTGTCCGTGCAGTACACCTCGCTGCACAGCTAACCATAGGCCTGGGCATCGTAGCTTCCTGCCAGGTGACCGAAGTTCGCAGGCAGATGGGTCCCTGGGACACATGCAGAGAGGCTCCTGCCTGGGCCACAGGCCGCCCACTGCCCCTGCCACAGACCGGGGGCCGCCAAGCAGCCCTATCGGAGTCCCCTGCCTCTTGAGGGAGTATTGGACCAACACTTGTAGAAAACGGCGTTCTCGCGGGCAACTCATTGGAGGGACACAAATAAATCTTTGCCGACTTTCTGCTGAAGCTTACGAGCGTTCACACCTAAGCGTCTTACTAGTTCAGGTGTTTAGCTAAACATGAGCTCATGATCTAAATTTACACAATAATGAAGAAATCAGCTACAAGTGGAGACAACCAGCAAAAACTCTCAATACCAGAATTAGATTTCCAAGGCCATCCATCAATTGTTGGAATAATCAGGTGCAAGGCAGAAAATATACATAAAACTGGAACTGAAACAAGGAACAAGGATGTTTTCAAAGACTGGTAGGATCTCTAAAACATTTTTAAAGTACATGTCATTGATAAAGCTAAATACTCAAAGGTTGTGTAATACAACAGATTAAGCATTGAGAAGAGTGAAATTATGCTGTTTTGAAAACTATGGCAGGTGAGATTTTCTGCCTAATTCTATAAGAAGATTTCTCTAAAAAATACACATTATTTCAATGACTTATTGGCTGTGAAATAACTTAAGGGTATTTCAAATGGCTTGTCTGCAAAGAAAGGTGAGATGTAGGGAATCACAGAAAGTCGAGGGGAAAATAGGTCAATATATACATTGCTATATGGTGAAGTAAACCTTAGGCCAGCAACAATGGAGAGGACCTGACCCTTAGAAACTTACAAGTAAGCTGGAATCTTCAAAAGTTCAAATCTTTATAAGTAAAATATTTATTAAAATGAATAACCAAGTGTTTTAATTGACATCAGATCAAAACAATAAACCCTGAGAACATAGAAAAAAGATAAATAAAGATATGAGCAGAACTTAATACAACAGAAAACGTATAAAATTGAGGTGATTTAGTAAGTCCAAAGAATCTTCTTTGAAAAGATTGAAAAGACACACTTTGATTAAGGAAAACAAAAACATAAGTAAAGAATATACAGAAAGAATCAGGACAATGTTATCGCAGAGAATATATGAAATGCCAGTAAATTTGAACATTTCTGTAAAGTGGACCATTTCCTAGCTCCTAAAGTTTACCAAACCTGACACAAGAGGAAATCATTTAAGGTCATCATGTCTGCCCTTGGCATTCTCGGAACGCCCTGGCCTCAGAATGCAGCATCTGTAGTCCATGGTAACCTGCGGAGAGGGGGCGGGGCTGAGGGAGGTTGGAACACTGCCCTCACTGAGGGAGTGGGTGTGGCCATCTCTGCTGTGACTGAACAAAGGGCAGGGGAGCAGGAGGCCCAGTGCAGGGCCCTCAGAGCCCGGCAGGTCCAGTGGGGTGTCACAAATATTTAGGCCCAGAACAAAGGGCGCCTTCTTTGTCTGCACAGCTGCCCAAACTCTCACCTTTCCATTCAGGCCGACCTCTTACTTGAAGTGTGTGTGGAAGCTGTCCACGCAGTACACCTCGCTGCACAGCTAACCATAGGTCTGGGCATCGTAGCTTCCTGTCAGGTGACCGAAGTTCGCAGGCAGATGGGTCCCTGGGACACATGCAGATAGACTCCTGCCTGGGCCACAGGCCGCCCACTGCCCCTGCCACAGACCGGGGCCGCCAAGCTGCCCTGTCAGAGTCCCCTGTCTCTTGAGGGAGTATTGGACCAACACTTGTAGAAAACAGGGTTCTCGCGGGCAACTCATTGGAGGGACACAAATAAATCTTTGCCGACTTTCTGCTGAAGCTTATGAGCGTTCACACCTAAGCGTCTTACAAGGTCAGCTGTTTAGCTAAACATGAGCTCATGATCTAAATTTACACAATAATGAAGAAATCAGCTACAAGGGGAGACAATCAGCAAAAACTATCAATACCAGAATTAGATTCCCAAGGCCATCCATCAATTGTTGGAATAATCAGGTGCAAGGCAGAAAATATACATAAAACTGGAACTGAAACAAGGAACAAGGATGTTTTCAAAGACTGGTAGGATCTCTAAAACATTTTTAAAGTACATGTCATTGATAAAGCTAAATACTCAAAGGTTGTGTAATACAACAGATTAAGCATTGAGAAGAGTGAAATTATGCTGTTTTGAAAACTATGGCAGGTGAGATTTTCTGCCTAATTCTATAAGAAGATTTCTCTAAAAAATACACATTATTTCAATGACTTATTGGCTGTGAAATAACTTAAGGGTATTTCAAATGGCTTGTCTGCAAAGAAAGGTGAGATGTAGGGAATCACAGAAAGTCGAGGGGAAAATAGGTCAATATATACATTGCTATATGGTGAACTAAACCTTAGGCCAGCAACAATGGAGAGGACCTGACCCTTAGAAACTTACAAGTAAGCTGGAATCTTCAAAAGTTCAAATCTTTATAAGTAAAATATTTATTAAAATGAATAACCAAGTGTTTTAATTGACATCAGAAGATCAAAACAATAAACCCTGAGAACATAGAAAAAAGAAAAATAAAGATATGAGCAGAACTTAATACAACAGAAAACGTATAAAATTGAGGTGATTTAGTAAGTCCAAAGAATCTTCTTTGAAAAGATTGAAAAGACACACTTTGATTAAGGAAAACAAAAACATATGTAAAGAATATACAGAAAGAATCAGGACAATGTTATCACAGAGAATATATGAAATGCCAGTAAATTTGAACATTTCTGTAAAGTGGACCATTTCCTAGCTCCTAAAGTTTACCAAACCTGAAACAAGAGGAAATCATTTAAGGTCATCATGTCTGCCCTTGGCATTCTCGGAACACCCTGGCCTCAGAATGCAGCATCTGTAGTCCATGGTAACCTGCGGAGAGGGGGCGGGGCTGAGGGAGGTTGGAACACTGCCCTCACTGAGGGAGTGGGTGTGGCCATCTCTGCTGTGACTGAACAAAGGGCAGGGGAGCAGGGGGCCCAGGGCAGGGCCCTCAGAGCCCGGCAGGTCCAGTGGGGTGTCACAAGCATTTAGGCCCAGAACAAAGGGGGCCTTCTTTGTCGGCACAGCTGCCCAAACTCTCACCTTTCCATTCAGGCCGACCTCTTACTTGAAGTGTGTGTGGAAGCTGTCCGCGCAGTACACCTCGCTGCACAGCTAACCATAGTTCTGGGCATCGTAGCTTCCTGCCAGGTGACCGAAGTTCGCAGGCAGATGGGTCCCTGGGACACATTTAGATAGAATCCTGCCTGGGCCACAGGCCGCCCACTGCCCCTGCCACAGACCGGGGGCCGCCAAGCAGCCCTGTCGGAGTCCCCTGCCTCTTGAGGGAGTATTGGACCAACACTTGTAGGAAACGGCGTTCTCGCGGGCAACTCATTGGAGGGACACAAATAAATCTTTGCCGACTTTCTGCTGAAGCTTACGAGCGTTCACAACTAAGCGTCTTACAAGGTCAGCTGTTTAGCTAAACATGAGCTCATGATCTAAATTTACACAATAATGAAGAAATCAGCTACAAGGGGAGACAATCAGCAAAAACTATCAATACCAGAATTAGATTCCCAAGGCCATCCATCAATTGTTGGAATAATCAGGTGCAAGGCAGAAAATATACATAAAACTGGAACTGAAAGAAGGAACAAGGATGTTTTCAAAGACTGGTAGGATCTCTAAAACATTTTTAAAGTACATGTCATTGATAAAGCTAAATACTCAAAGGTTGTGTAATACAACAGATTAAGCATTGAGAAGAGTGAAATTATGCTGTTTTGAAAACTATGGCAGGTGAGATTTTCTGCCTAATTCTATAAGAAGATTTCTCTAAAAAATACACATTATTTCAATGACTTATTGGCTGTGAAATAACTTAAGGGTATTTCAAATGGCTTGTCTGCATAGAAAGGTGAGATGTAGGGAATCACAGAAAGTCGAGGGGAATATAGGTCAATATATACATTGCTATATGGTGAACTAAACCTTAGGCCAGCAACAATGGAGAGGACCTGACCCTTAGAAACTTACAAGTAAGCTGGAATCTTCAAAAGTTCAAATCTTTATAAGTAAAATATTTATTAAAATGAATAACCAAGTGTTTTAATTGACATCAGAAGATCAAAACAATAAACCCTGAGAACATAGAAAAAAGATAAATAAAAATATGAGCAGAACTTAATACAACAGAAAACGTATAAAATTCAGGTGATTTAGTAAGTCCAAAGAATCTTCTTTGAAAAGATTTAAAAGACACACTTTGATTAAGGAAAACAAAAACATATGTAAAGAATATACAGAAAGAGTCAGGACAATGTTAGAGCAGAGAATATATGAAATGCCAGTAAATTTGAATATTTCTGTAAAGTGGACCATTTCCTAGCTCCTAAAGTTTACCAAACCTGACACAAGAGGAAATCATTTAAGGTCATCATGTCTGCCCTTGGCATTCTCGGAATGCCCTGGCCTCAGAATGCAGCATCTGTAGTCCATGGTAACCTGCGGAGAGGGGGCGTGGCTGAGGGAGGTTGGAACACTGCCCTCACTGAGGGAGTGGGTGTGGCCATCTCTGCTGTGACTGAACAAAGTGCAGGGGAGCAGGGGGCCCAGGGCAGGGCCCTCAGAGCCCGGCAGGCCCAGTGGTGTGTCACAAGCATTTAGGCCCAGACCAAAGGGCGCCTTCTTTGTCTGCACAGCTGCCCAAACTCTCACCTTTCCATTCAGGCCGACCTCTTACTTGAAGTGTGTGTGGAAGCTGTCCGTGCAGTACACCTCGCTGCACAGCTAACCATAGGTCTGGGCATCGTAGCTTCCTGCCAGGTGACTGAAGTTCGCAGGCAGATGGGTCCCTGGGACACATGCAGAGAGGCTCCTGCCTGGGCCACAGGCCTCCCACTGCCCCTGCCACAGACCGGGGGCCGCCAAGCAGCCCTGTTGGAGTCCCCTGCCTCTTGAGGGAGAATTGGACCATCTCTTGTAGAAAACGGCATTCTCGCGGGCAACTCATTGGAGGGACACAAATAAATCTTTGCCGACTTTCTGCTGAAGCTTACAAGCGTTCACACCTAAGCGTCTTACTAGTTCAGCTGTTTAGCTAAACATGAGCTCATGATCTAAATTTACAGAATAACGAAGAAATCAGCTACAAGGGGAGACAACCAGCAAAAACTATCAATACCAGAATTAGATTCCCAAGGCCATCCATCAATTGTTGGAATAATCAGGTGCAAGGCAGAAAATATACATAAAACTGGAACTGAAACAAGGCACAAGGATGTTTTCAAAGACTGGTAGGATCTCTAAAACATTTTTAAAGTACATGTCATTGATAAAGCAAATACTCAAAGGTTGTGTAATACAACAGATTAAGCATTGAGAAGAGTGAAATTATGCTGTTTTGAAAACTATGGCAGGTGAGATTTTCTGCCTAATTCTATAAGAAGATTTCTCTAAAAAATACACATTATTTCAATGACTTATTGGCTGTGAAATAACTTAAGGGTATTTCAAATGGCTTGTCTGCAAAGAAAGGTGAGATGTAGGGAATCACAGAAAGTCGAGGGGAAAATAGGTCAATATATACATTGCTATATGGTGAACTAAGCCTCAGGCCAGCAACAATGGAGAGGACCTGACCCTTAGAAACTTACAAGTAAGCTGGAATCTTCAAAAGTTCAAATCTTTATAAGTAAAATATTTATTAAAATGAATAACCAAGTGTTTTAATTGACATCAGAAGATCAAAACAATAAACCGTGAGAACATAGAAAAAAGAAAAATAAAGATATGAGCAGAACTTAATACAACAGAAAACGTATAAAATTGAGGTGATTTAGTAAGTCCAAAGAATCTTCTTTGAAAAGATTGAAAAGACACACTTTGATTAAGGAAAACAAAAACATAAGTAAAGAATATACAGAAAGAATCAGGACAATGTTATCGCAGAGAATATATGAAATGCCAGTAAATTTGAACATTTCTGTAAAGTGGACCATTTCCTAGCTCCTAAAGTTTACCAAACCTGACACAAGAGGAAATCATTTAAGGTCATCATGTCTGCCCTTGGCATTCTCGGAATGCCCTGGCCTCAGAATGCAGCATCTGTAGTCCATGGTAAACTGCGGAGAGGGGGCGGGGCTGAGGGAGGTTGGAACACTGCCCTCACTGAGGGAGTGGGTGTGGCCATCTCTGCTGTGACTGAACAAAGGGCAGGGGAGCAGGGGGCCCAGGGCAGGGCCCTCAGAGCCCGGCAGGTCCAGTGGGGTGTCACAAGCATTTAGGCCCAGAACAAAGGGCGCTTTCTTTGTCTGCACAGCTGCCCAAACTCTCACGTTTCCATTCAGGCCCACCTCTTACTTGAAGTGTGTGTGGAAGCTGTCCGCGCTGTACACCTCGCTGCACAGCTAACCATAGGTCTGGGCATCGTAGCTTCCTGCCAGGTGACCGAAGTTCGCAGGCAGATGGGTCCCTGGGACACATGCAGATAGACTCCTGCCTGGGCCACAGGCCGCCCACTGCCCCTGCCACAGACAGGGGCCGCCAAGCAGCCCTGTCAGAGTCCCCTGCCTCTTGAGGGAGTATTGGACCAACACTTGTAGAAAACGGGGTTCTCGCGGGCAACTCATTGGAGGGACACAAATAAATCTTTGCCGACTTTCTGCTGAAGCTTATGAGCGTTCACACCTAAGCGTCTTTCAAGGTCAGCTGTTTAGCTAAACATGAGCTCATGATCTAAATTTACACAATAATGAAGAAATCAGCTACAAGGGGAGACAATCAGCAAAAACTATCAATACCAGAATTAGATTCCCAAGGCCATCCATCAATTGTTGGAATAATCAGGTGCAAGGCAGAAAATATACATAAAACTGGAACTGAAACAAGGAACAAGAATGTTTTCAAAGACTGGTAGGATCTCTAAAACATTTTTAAAGTACATGTCATTGATAAAGCTAAATACTCAAAGGTTGTGTAATACAACAGATTAAGCATTGAGAAGAGTGAAATTATGCTGTTTTGAAAACTATGGCAGGTGAGATTTTCTGCCTAATTCTATAAGAAGATTTCTCTAAAAAATACACATTATTTCAATGACTTATTGGCTGTGAAATAACTTAAGGGTATTTCAAATGGCTTGTCTGCAAAGAAAGGTGAGATGTAGGGAATCACAGAAAGTCGAGGGGAAAATAGGTCAATATATACATTGCTATATGGTGAAGTAAACCTTAGGCCAGCAACAATGGAGAGGACCTGACCCTTAGAAACTTACAAGTAAGCTGGAATCTTCAAAAGTTCAAATCTTTATAAGTAAAATATTTATTAAAATGAATAACCAAGTGTTTTAATTGACATCAGAAGATCAAAACAATAAACCCTGAGAACATAGAAAAAAGAAAAATAAAGATATGAGCAGAACTTAATACAACAGAAAACGTATAAAATTGAGGTGATTTAGTAAGTCCAAAGAATCTTCTTTGAAAAGATTGAAAAGACACCCTTTGATTAAGGAAAACAAAAACATATGTAAAGAATATACAGAAAGAATCAGGACAATGTTATCGCAGAGAATATATGAAATGCCAGTAAATTTGAACATTTCTGTAAAGTGGACCATTTCCTAGCTCCTAAAGTTTACCAAACCTGACACAAGAGGAAATCATTTAAGGTCATCATGTCTGCCCTTGGCATTCTCGGAATGCCCTGGCCTCAGAATGCAGCATCTGTAGTCCATGGTAACCTGCGGAGAGGGGGCGGGGCTGAGGGAGGTTGGAACACTGCCCTCACTGAGGGAGTGGGTGTGGCCATCTCTGCTGTGACTGAACAAAGGGCAGGGGAGCAGGGGGCCCAGGGCAGGGCCCTCAGAGCCCGGCAGGTCCAGTGGGGTGTCACAAGCATTTAGGCCCAGAACAAAGGGCGCCTTCTTTGTCTGCACAGCTGCCCAAACTCTCACCTTTCCATTCAGGCCGACCTCTTACTTGAAGTGTGTGTGGAAGCTGTCTGCACAGTACACCTCGCTGCACAGCTAACCATAGGTCTGGGCATCGTAGCTTCCTGCCAGGTGACCGAACTTCGCAGGCATATGGGTCCCTGGGACACATGTAGATAGACTCCTGCCTGGGCCACAGGCCGCCCACTGCCCCTGCCACTGACCGGGGGCCGCCAAGCAGCCCTGTCGGAGTCCCCTGCCTCTTGAGGGAGTATTGGACCAACACTTGTAGGAAACGGCGTTCTCGCGGGCAACTCATTGGAGGGACACAAATAAATCTTTGCCGACTTTCTGCTGAAGCTTACGAGCGTTCACACCTAAGCGTCTTACTGGTTCAGCTGTGTAGCTAAACATGAGCTCATGATCTAAATTTACACAATAATGAATAAATCATCTACAAGGGGAGACAACCAGCAAAAACTATCAATACCAGAATTAGATTTCCAAGGCCATCCATCAATTGTTGGAATAATCAGGTGCAAGGCAGAAAATATACATAAAACTGGAACTGAAACAAGGAACAAGGATGTTTTCAAAGACTGGTAGGATCTCTAAAACATTTTTAAAGTACATGTCATTGATAAAGCTAAATACTCAAAGGTTGTGTAATACAACAGATTAAGCATTGAGAAGAGTGAAATTATGCTGTTTTGAAAACTATGGCAGGTGAGATTTTCTGCCTAATTCTATAAGAAGATTTCTCTAAAAAATACACATTATTTCAATGACTTATTGGCTGTGAAATAAGTTAAGGGTATTTCAAATGGCTTGTCTGCAAAGAAAGGTGAGATGTAGGGGATCTCAGAAAGTCGAGGGGAAAATAGGTCAATATATACATTGCTATATGGTGAACTAAACCTTAGGCCAGCAACAATGGAGAGGAACTGACCCTTAGAAACTTACAAGTAAGCTGGAATCTTCAAAAGTTCAAATCTTTATAAGTAAAATATTTATTAAAATGAATAACCAAGTGTTTTAATTGACATCAGAAGATCAAAACAATAAACCCTGAGAACATAGAAAAAAGATAAATAAAGATATGAGCAGAACTTAATACAACAGAAAACGTATAAAATTGAGGTGATTTAGTAAGTCCAAAGAATCTTCTTTGAAAAGATTGAAAAGACACACTTTGATTAAGGAAAACAAAAACATAAGTAGAGAATATACAGAAAGAATCAGGACAATGTTATCGCAGGGAATATATGAAATGCCAGTAAATTTGAACATTTCTGTAAAGTGGACCATTTCCTAGCTCCTAAAGTTTACCAAACCTGACACAAGAGGAAATCATTTAAGGCCATCATGTCTGCCCTTGGCATTCTCGGAACGCCCTGGCCTCAGAATGCAGCCTCTGTAGTCCATGGTAACCTGCGGAGAGGGGGCGGGGCTGAGGGAGGTTGGAACACTGCCCTCACTGAGGGAGTGGGTGTCGCCATCTCTGCTGTGACTGAACAAAGGGCAAGGGAGCAGGGGGCCCAGGGCAGGGCCCTCAGAGCCCTGCAGGCCCAGTGGTGTGTCACAAGCATTTAGGCCCAGACCAAAGGGCGCCTTCTTTGTCTGCACAGCTGCCCAAACTCTCACCTTTCCATTCAGGCCCACCTCTTACTTGAAGTGTGTGTGGAACCTGTCCGTGCAGTACACCTCGCTGCACAGCTAACCATAGGCCTGGGCATCGTAGCTTCCTGCCAGCTGACCGAAGTTCGCAGGCAGATGGGTCCCTGGGACACATGCAGAGAGGCTCCTGCCTGGGCCACAGGCCGCCCACTGCCCCTGCCACAGACCGGGGGCCGCCAAGCAGCCCTGTTGGAGTCCCCTGCCTCTTGAGCGAGTATTGGACCATCTCTTGTAGAAAACGGCGTTCTCGCGGGCAACTCATTGGAGGGACACAAATAAATCTTTGCCGACTTTCTGCTGAAGCTTACAAGCGTTCACACCTAAGCTTCTTACTAGTTCAGCTGTTTAGCTAAACATGAGCTCATGATCTAAATTTACACAATAACGAAGAAATCAGCTACAAGGGGAGAAAACCAGCAAAAACTATCAATACCAGAATTAGATTCCCAAGGCCATCCATCAATTGTTGGAATAATCAGGTGCAAGACTGAAAATATACATAAAACTGGAACTGAAACAAGGAACAAGGATGTTTTCAAAGACTGGTAGGATCTCTAAAACATTTTTAAAGTACATGTCATTGATAAAGCTAAATACTCAAAGGTTGTGTAATACAACAGATTAAGCATTGAGAAGAGTGAAATTATGCTGTTTTGAAAACTATGGCAGGTGAGATTTTCTGCCTAATTATATAAGAAGATTTCTCTAAAAAATACACATTATTTCAATGACTTATTGGCTGTGAAATAACTTAAGGGTATTTCAAATGGCTTGTCTGCAAAGAAAGGTGAGATGTAGGGAATCACAGAAAGTCGAGGGGAAAATAGGTCAATATATACATTGCTATATGGTGAAATAAACCTTAGGCCAGCAACAATGGAGAGGACCTGACACTTAGAAACTTACAAGTAAGCTGGAATCTTCAAAAGTTCAAATCTTTATAAGTAAAATATTTATTAAAATGAATAACCAAGTGTTTTAATTGACATCAGAAGATCAAAACAATAAACCCTGAAAACATAGAAAAAGGAAAAATAAAGATATGAGCAGAACATAATACAACAGAAAACGTATAAAATTGAGGTGATTTAGTAAGTCCAAAGAATCTTCTTTGAAAAGATTGAAAAGACACACTTTGATTAAGGAAAACAAAAACATAAGTAGAGAATATACAGAAAGAATCAGGACAATGTGATAGCAGGGAATATATGAAATGCCAGTAAATTTGAACATTTCTGTAAAGTGGACCATTTCCTAGCTCCTAAAGTTTACCAAACCTGACACAAGAGGAAATCATTTAAGGCCATCATGTCTGCCCTTGGCATTCTCGGAACGCCCTGGCCTCAGAATGCAGCCTCTGTAGTCCATGGTAACCTGCGGAGAGGGGGCGGGGCTGAGGGAGGTTGGAACACTGCCCTCACTGAGGGAGTGGGTGTCGCCATCTCTGCTGTGACTGAACAAAGGGCAAGGGAGCAGGGGGCCCAGGGCAGGGCCCTCAGAGCCCTGCAGGCCCAGTGGTGTGTCACAAGCATTTAGGCCCAGACCAAAGGGCGCCTTCTTTGTCTGCACAGCTGCCCAAACTCTCACCTTTCCATTCAGGCCCACCTCTTACTTGAAGTGTGTGTGGAACCTGTCCGTGCAGTACACCTCGCTGCACAGCTAACCATAGGCCTGGGCATCGTAGCTTCCTGCCAGCTGACCGAAGTTCGCAGGCAGATGGGTCCCTGGGACACATGCAGAGAGGCTCCTGCCTGGGCCACAGGCCGCCCACTGCCCCTGCCACAGACCGGGGGCCGCCAAGCAGCCCTATCGGAGTCCCCTGCCTCTTGAGGGAGTATTGGACCAACACTTGTAGAAAACGGCGTTCTCGCGGACAACTCATTGGAGGGACACAAATAAATCTTTGCCGACTTTCTGCTGAAGCTTACGAGCGTTCACACCTAAGCGTCTTACTAGTTCAGCTGTTTAGCTAAACATGAGCTCATGATCTAAATTTACACAATAATGAAGAAATCAGCTACAAGGGGAGACAACCAGCAAAAACTCTCAATACCAGAATTAGATTTCCAAGGCCATCCATCAATTGTTGGAATAATCAGGTGCAAGGCAGAAAATATACATAAAACTGGAACTGAAACAAGGAACAAGGATGTTTTCAAAGACTGGTAGGATCTCTAAAACATTTTTAAAGTACATGTCATTGATAAAGCTAAATACTCAAAGGTTGTGTAATACAACAGATTAAGCATTGAGAAGAGTGAAATTATGCTGTTTTGAAAACTATGGCAGGTGAGATTTTCTGCCTAATTCTATAAGAAGATTTCTCTAAAAAATACACATTATTTCA
This sequence comes from Mesoplodon mirus, assembly GCF_964341445.2. NCBI lineage: Eukaryota > Metazoa > Chordata > Mammalia > Artiodactyla > Ziphiidae > Mesoplodon > Mesoplodon mirus. The sequence continues at coordinate 122,230,682 of NC_138976.1, read as the reverse complement.
ATGACTTATTGGCTGTGAAATAACTTAAGGTTATTTCAAATGGCTTGTCTGCAAAGAAAGGTGAGATGTAGGGAATCACAGAAAGTCGAGGGGAAAATAGGTCAATATATACATTGCTATATGGTGAACTAAACCTTAGGCCAGCAACAATGGAGAGGGCCTGACCCTTAGAAACTTACAAGTAAGCTGGAATCTTCAAAAGTTCAAATCTTTATAAGTAAAATATTTATTAAAATGAATAACCAAATGTTTTAATTGACATCAGAAGATCAAAACAATAAACCCTGAGAACATAGAAAAAAGAAAAATAAAGATATGAGCAGAACTTAATACAACAGAAAACGTATAAAATTGAGGTGATTTAGTAAGTCCAAAGAATCTTCTTTGAAAAGATTGAAAAGACACCCTTTGATTAAGGAAAACAAAAACATATGTAAAGAATATACAGAAAGAATCAGGACAATGTTATCGCAGAGAATATATGAAATGCCAGTAAATTTGAACATTTCTGTAAAGTGGACCATTTCCTAGCTCCTAAAGTTTACCAAACCTGACACAAGAGGAAATCATTTAAGGTCATCATGTCTGCCCTTGGCATTCTCGGAACGCCCTGGCCTCAGAATGCAGCATCTGTAGTCCATGGTAACCTGCGGAGAGGGGGCGGGGCTGAGGGAGGTTGGAACACTGCCCTCACTGAGGGAGTGGGTGTGGCCATCTCTGCTGTGACTGAACAAAGGGCAGGGGAGCAGGGGGCCCAGGGCAGGGCCCTCAGAGCCCGGCAGGTCCAGTGGGGTGTCACAAGCATTTAGGCCCAGAACAAAGGGCGCCTTCTTTGTCTGCACAGCTGCCCAAACTCTCACCTTTCCATTCAGGCCGACCTCTTACTTGAAGTGTGTGTGGAAGCTGTCTGCACAGTACACCTCGCTGCACAGCTAACCATAGGTCTGGGCATCGTAGCTTCCTGCCAGGTGACCGAACTTCGCAGGCAGATGGGTCCCTGGGACACATGTAGATAGACTCCTGCCTGGGCCACAGGCCGCCCACTGCCCCTGCCACTGACCGGGGGCCGCCAAGCTGCCCTGTCGGAGTCCCCTGCCTCTTGAGGGAGTATTGGACCAACACTTGTAGGAAACGGCGTTCTCGCGGGCAACTCATTGGAGGGACACAAATAAATCTTTGCCGACTTTCTGCTGAAGCTTACGAGCGTTCACACCTAAGCGTCTTACTGGTTCAGCTGTGTAGCTAAACATGAGCTCATGATCTAAATTTACACAATAATGAATAAATCATCTACAAGGGGAGACAACCAGCAAAAACTATCAATACCAGAATTAGATTTCCAAGGACATCCATCAATTGTTGGAATAATCAGGTGCAAGGCAGAAAATATACATAAAACTGGAACTGAAACAAGGAACAAGGATGTTTTCAAAGACTGGTAGGATCTCTAAAACATTTTTAAAGTACATGTCATTGATAAAGCTAAATACTCAAAGGTTGTGTAATACAACAGATTAAGCATTGAGAAGAGTGAAATTATGCTGTTTTGAAAACTATGGCAGGTGAGATTTTCTGCCTAATTCTATAAGAAGATTTCTCTAAAAAATACACATTATTTCAATGACTTATTGGCTGTGAAATAAGTTAAGGGTATTTCAAATGGCTTGTCTGCAAAGAAAGGTGAGATGTAGGGGATCTCAGAAAGTCGAGGGGAAAATAGGTCAATATATACATTGCTATATGGTGAACTAAACCTTAGGCCAGCAACAATGGAGAGGAACTGACCCTTAGAAACTTACAAGTAAGCTGGAATCTTCAAAAGTTCAAATCTTTATAAGTAAAATATTTATTAAAATGAATAACCAAGTGTTTTAATTGACATCAGAAGATCAAAACAATAAACCCTGAGAACATAGAAAAAAGATAAATAAAGATATGAGCAGAACTTAATACAACAGAAAACGTATAAAATTGAGGTGATTTAGTAAGTCCAAAGAATCTTCTTTGAAAAGATTGAAAAGACACACTTTGATTAAGGAAAACAAAAACATAAGTAGAGAATATACAGAAAGAATCAGGACAATGTTATCGCAGGGAATATATGAAATGCCAGTAAATTTGAACATTTCTGTAAAGTGGACCATTTCCTAGCTCCTAAAGTTTACCAAACCTGACACAAGAGGAAATCATTTAAGGCCATCATGTCTGCCCTTGGCATTCTCGGAACGCCCTGGCCTCAGAATGCAGCCTCTGTAGTCCATGGTAACCTGCGGAGAGGGGGCGGGGCTGAGGGAGGTTGGAACACTGCCCTCACTGAGGGAGTGGGTGTCGCCATCTCTGCTGTGACTGAACAAAGGGCAAGGGAGCAGGGGGCCCAGGGCAGGGCCCTCAGAGCCCTGCAGGCCCAGTGGTGTGTCACAAGCATTTAGGCCCAGACCAAAGGGCGCCTTCTTTGTCTGCACAGCTGCCCAAACTCTCACCTTTCCATTCAGGCCCACCTCTTACTTGAAGTGTGTGTGGAACCTGTCCGTGCAGTACACCTCGCTGCACAGCTAACCATAGGCCTGGGCATCGTAGCTTCCTGCCAGCTGACCGAAGTTCGCAGGCAGATGGGTCCCTGGGACACATGCAGAGAGGCTCCTGCCTGGGCCACAGGCCGCCCACTGCCCCTGCCACAGACCGGGGGCCGCCAAGCAGCCCTGTTGGAGTCCCCTGCCTCTTGAGCGAGTATTGGACCATCTCTTGTAGAAAACGGCGTTCTCGCGGGCAACTCATTGGAGGGACACAAATAAATCTTTGCCGACTTTCTGCTGAAGCTTACAAGCGTTCACACCTAAGCTTCTTACTAGTTCAGCTGTTTAGCTAAACATGAGCTCATGATCTAAATTTACACAATAACGAAGAAATCAGCTACAAGGGGAGAAAACCAGCAAAAACTATCAATACCAGAATTAGATTCCCAAGGCCATCCATCAATTGTTGGAATAATCAGGTGCAAGACTGAAAATATACATAAAACTGGAACTGAAACAAGGAACAAGGATGTTTTCAAAGACTGGTAGGATCTCTAAAACATTTTTAAAGTACATGTCATTGATAAAGCTAAATACTCAAAGGTTGTGTAATACAACAGATTAAGCATTGAGAAGAGTGAAATTATGCTGTTTTGAAAACTATGGCAGGTGAGATTTTCTGCCTAATTATATAAGAAGATTTCTCTAAAAAATACACATTATTTCAATGACTTATTGGCTGTGAAATAACTTAAGGGTATTTCAAATGGCTTGTCTGCAAAGAAAGGTGAGATGTAGGGAATCACAGAAAGTCGAGGGGAAAATAGGTCAATATATACATTGCTATATGGTGAAATAAACCTTAGGCCAGCAACAATGGAGAGGACCTGACACTTAGAAACTTACAAGTAAGCTGGAATCTTCAAAAGTTCAAATCTTTATAAGTAAAATATTTATTAAAATGAATAACCAAGTGTTTTAATTGACATCAGAAGATCAAAACAATAAACCCTGAAAACATAGAAAAAGGAAAAATAAAGATATGAGCAGAACATAATACAACAGAAAACGTATAAAATTGAGGTGATTTAGTAAGTCCAAAGAATCTTCTTTGAAAAGATTGAAAAGACACACTTTGATTAAGGAAAACAAAAACATAAGTAGAGAATATACAGAAAGAATCAGGACAATGTTATAGCAGGGAATATATGAAATGCCAGTAAATTTGAACATTTCTGTAAAGTGCACCATTTCCTAGCTCCTAAAGTTTACCAAACCTGACACAAGAGGAAATCATTTAAGGCCATCATGTCTGCCCTTGGCATTCTCGGAACGCCCTGGCCTCAGAATGCAGCCTCTGTAGTCCATGGTAACCTGCGGAGAGGGGGCGGGGCTGAGGGAGGTTGGAACACTGCCCTCACTGAGGGAGTGGGTGTCGCCATCTCTGCTGTGACTGAACAAAGGGCAAGGGAGCAGGGGGCCCAGGGCAGGGCCCTCAGAGCCCTGCAGGCCCAGTGGTGTGTCACAAGCATTTAGGCCCAGACCAAAGGGCGCCTTCTTTGTCTGCACAGCTGCCCAAACTCTCACCTTTCCATTCAGGCCCACCTCTTACTTGAAGTGTGTGTGGAACCTGTCCGTGCAGTACACCTCGCTGCACAGCTAACCATAGGCCTGGGCATCGTAGCTTCCTGCCAGCTGACCGAAGTTCGCAGGCAGATGGGTCCCTGGGACACATGCAGAGAGGCTCCTGCCTGGGCCACAGGCCGCCCACTGCCCCTGCCACAGACCGGGGGCCGCCAAGCAGCCCTATCGGAGTCCCCTGCCTCTTGAGGGAGTATTGGACCAACACTTGTAGAAAACGGCGTTCTCGCGGGCAACTCATTGGAGGGACACAAATAAATCTTTGCCGACTTTCTGCTGAAGCTTACGAGCGTTCACACCTAAGCGTCTTACTAGTTCAGCTGTTTAGCTAAACATGAGCTCATGATCTAAATTTACACAATAATGAAGAAATCAGCTACAAGGGGAGACAACCAGCAAAAACTCTCAATACCAGAATTAGATTTCCAAGGACATCCATCAATTGTTGGAATAATCAGGTGCAAGGCAGAAAATATACATAAAACTGGAACTGAAACAAGGAACAAGGATGTTTTCAAAGACTGGTAGGATCTCTAAAACATTTTTAAAGTACATGTCATTGATAAAGCTAAATACTCAAAGGTTGTGTAATACAACAGATTAAGCATTGAGAAGAGTGAAATTATGCTGTTTTGAAAACTATGGCAGGTGAGATTTTCTGCCTAATTCTATAAGAAGATTTCTCTAAAAAATACACATTATTTCAATGACTTATTGGCTGTGAAATAACTTAAGGGTATTTCAAATGGCTTGTCTGCAAAGAAAGGTGAGATGTAGGGAATCACAGAAAGTCGAGGGGAAAATAGGTCAATATATACATTGCTATATGGTGAACTAAACCTTAGGCCAGCAACAATCGAGAGGGCCTGACCCTTAGAAACTTACAAGTAAGCTGGAATCTTCAAAAGTTCAAATCTTTATAAGTAAAATATTTATTAAAATGAATAACCAAGTGTTTTAATTGACATCAGAAGATCAAAACAATAAACCCTGAAAACATAGAAAAAAGATAAATAAAGATATGAGCAGAACTTAATACAACAGAAAACGTATAAAATTGAGGTGATTTAGTAAGTCCAAAGAATCTTCTTTGAAAAGATTTAAAAGACACACTTTGATTAAGGAAAACAAAAACATATGTAAAGAATATACAGAAAGAATCAGGAAAATGTTATCGCAGAGAATATATGAAATGCCAGTAAATTTGAACATTTCTGTAAAGTGGACCATTTCCTAGCTCCTAAAGTTTACCAAACCTGACACAAGAGGAAATCATTTAAGGTCATCATGTCTGCCCTTGGCATTCTCGGAACGCCCTGGCCTCAGAATGCAGCATCTGTAGTCCATGGTAACCTGCGGAGAGGGGGCGGGGCTGAGGGAGGTTGGAACACTGCCCTCACTGAGGGAGTGGGTGTGGCCATCTCTGCTGTGACTGAACAAAGGGCAGGGGAGCAGGGGCCCCAGGGCAGGGCCCTCAGAGCCCGGCAGGTCCAGTGGGGTGTCACAAACATTTAGGCCCAGAACAAAGGGCGCCTTCTTTGTCTGCACAGCTGCCCAAATTCTCACCTTTCCATTCAGGCCGACCTCTTACTTGAAGTGTGTGTGGAAGCTGTCCACGCAGTACACCTCGCTGCACAGCTAACCATAGGTCTGGGCATCGTAGCTTCCTGTCAGGTGACCGAAGTTCGCAGGCAGATGGGTCCCTGGGACACATGCAGATAGACTCCTGCCTGGGCCACAGGCCGCCCACTGCCCCTGCCACAGACCGGGGCCGCCAAGCTGCCCTGTCAGAGTCCCCTGTCTCTTGAGGGAGTATTGGACCAACAGTTGTAGAAAACAGGGTTCTCGCGGGTAACTCATTGGAGGGACACAAATAAATCTTTGCCGACTTTCTGCTGAAGCTTATGAGCGTTCACACCTAAGCGTCTTACAAGGTCAGCTGTTTAGCTAAACATGAGCTCATGATCTAAATTTACACAATAATGAAGAAATCAGCTACAAGGGGAGACAATCAGCAAAAACTATCAATACCAGAATTAGATTCCCAAGGCCATCCATCAATTGTTGGAATAATCAGGTGCAAGGCAGAAAATATACATAAAACTGGAACTGAAACAAGGAACAAGGATGTTTTCAAAGACTGGTAGGATCTCTAAAACATTTTTAAAGTACATGTCATTGATAAAGCTAAATACTCAAAGGTTGTGTAATACAACAGATTAAGCATTGAGAAGAGTGAAATTATGCTGTTTTGAAAACTATGGCAGGTGAGATTTTCTGCCTAATTCTATAAGAAGATTTCTCTAAAAAATACACATTATTTCAATGACTTATTGGCTGTGAAATAAGTTAAGGGTATTTCAAATGGCTTGTCTGCAAAGAAAGGTGAGATGTAGGGAATCACAGAAAGTCGAGGGGAAAATAGGTCAATATATACATTGCTATATGGTGAACTAAACCTTAGGCCAGCAACAATGGAGAGGACCTGACCCTTAGAAACTTACAAGTAAGCTGGAATCTTCAAAAGTTCAAATCTTTATAAGTAAAATATTTATTAAAATGAATAACCAAGTGTTTTAATTGACATCAGAAGATCAAAACAATAAACCCTGAGAACATAGAAAAAAGAAAAAAAGAGATATGAGCAGAACTTAATACAACAGAAAACGTATAAAATTGAGGTGATTTAGTAAGTCCAAAGAATCTTCTTTGAAAAGATTGAAAAGACACACTTTGATTAAGGAAAACAAAAACATAAGTAAAGAATATACAGAAAGAATCAGGACAATGTTATCGCAGAGAATATATGAAATGCCAGTAAATTTGAACATTTCTGTAAAGTGGACCATTTCCTAGCTCCTAAAGTTTACCAAACCTGACACAAGAGGAAATCATTTAAGGTCATCATGTCTGCCCTTGGCATTCTCGGAACGCCCTGGCCTCAGAATGCAGCATCTGTAGTCCATGGTAACCTGCGGAGAGGGGGCGGGGCTGAGGGAGGTTGGAACACTGCCCTCACTGAGGGAGTGGGTGTGGCCATCTCTGCTGTGACTGAACAAAGGGCAGGGGAGCAGGGGGCCCACGGCAGGGCCCTCAGAGCCCGGCAGGCCCAGTGGTGTGTCACAAGCATTTAGGCCCAGACCAAAGGGCGCCTTCTTTGTCTGCACAGCTGCCCAAACTCTCACCTTTCCATTCAGGCCGACCTCTTACTTGAAGTGTGTGTGGAAGCTGTCAGTGCAGTACACCTCGCTGCACAGCTAACCATCGGTCTGGGCATCGTAGCTTCCTGCCATGTGACCGAAGTTCGCAGGCAGATGGGTCCCTGGGAAACATGCAGAGAGGCTCCTGCCTGGGCCACAGGCCGCCCACTGCCCCTGCCACAGACCGGGGGCCGCCAAGCAGCCCTGTTGGAGTCCCCTGCCTCTTGAGGGAGTATTGGACCATCTCTTGTAGAAAACGGCGTTCTCGCGGGCAACTCATTGGAGGGACACAAATAAATCTTTGCCGACTTTCTGCTGAAGCTTAGAAGCGTTCACACCTAAGCTTCTTACTAGTTCAGCTGTTTAGCTAAACATGAGCTCATGATCTAAATTTACACAATAACGAAGAAATCAGCTACAAGGGGAGAAAACCAGCAAAAACTATCAATACCAGAATTAGATTCCCAAGGCCATCCATCAATTGTTGGAATAATCAGGTGCAAGGCAGAAAATATACATAAAACTGGAACTGAAACAAGGAACAAGGATGTTTTCAAAGACTGGTAGGATCTCTAAAACATTTTTAAAGTACATGACATTGATAAAGCTAAATACTCAAAGGTTGTGTAATACAACAGATTAAGCATTGAGAAGAGTGAAATTATGCTGTTTTGAAAACTATGGCAGGTGAGATTTTCTGCCTAATTATATAAGAAGATTTCTCTAAAAAATACACATTATTTCAATGACTTTTTGGCTGTGAAATAACTTAAGGGTATTTCAAATGGCTTGTCTGCAAAGAAAGGTGAGATGTAGGAAATCACAGAAAGTCGAGGGGAAAATAGGTCAATATATACATTGCTATATGGTGAACTAAACCTTAGGCCAGCAACAATGGAGAGGACCTGACACTTAGAAACTTACAAGTAAGCTGGAATCTTCAAAAGTTCAAATCTTTATAAGTAAAATATTTATTAAAATGAATAACCAAGTGTTTTAATTGACATCAGAAGATCAAAACAATAAACCCTGAAAACATAGAAAAAGGAAAAATAAAGATATGAGCTGAACTTAATACAACAGAAAACGTATAAAATTGAGGTGATTTAGTAAGTCCAAAGAATCTTCTTTGAAAAGATTGAAAAGACACACTTTGATTAAGGAAAACAAAAACATATGTAAAGAATATACAGAAAGAATCAGGAAAATGTTATCGCAGAGAATATATGAAATGCCAGTAAATTTGAACATTTCTGTAAAGTGGACCATTTCCTAGCTCCTAAAGTTTACCAAACCTGACACAAGAGGAAATCATTTAAGGTCATCATGTCTGCCCTTGGCATTCTCGGAACGCCCTGGCCTCAGAATTCAGCCTCTGTAGTCCATGGTAACCTGCGGAGAGGGGGCGGGGCTGAGGGAGGTTGGAACACTGCCCTCACTGAGGGAGTGGGTGTGGCCATCTCTGCTGTGACTGAACAAAGGGCAGGGGAGCAGGGGGCCCAGGGCAGGGCCCTCAGAGCCCGGCAGGTCCAGTGGGGTGTCACAAGCATTTAGGCCCAGAACAAAGGGCGCTTTCTTTGTCTGCACAGCTGCCCAAACTCTCACCTTTCCATTCAGGCCGACCTCTTACTTGAAGTGTGTGTGGAAGCTGTCCGCGCAGTACACCTCGCTGCACAGCTAACCATAGGTCTGGGCATCGTAGCTTCCTGCCAGGTGACCGAATTTCGCAGGCAGATGGGTCCCTGGGACACATGCAGATAGACTCCTGCCTGGGCCACAGGCTGCCCACTGCCCCTGCCACAGACCGGGCCCGCCAAGCAGCCCTGTCAGAGTCCCCTGCCCCTTGAGGGAGTATTGGACCAACACTTGTAGAAAACGGGGTTCTCGCGGGCAACTCATTGGAGGGACACAAATAAATCTTTGCCGACTTTCTGCTGAAGCTTATGAGCGTTCACACCTAATCGTCTTACAAGGTCAGCTGTTTAGCTAAACATGAGCTCATGATCTAAATTTACACAATAATGAAGAAATCAGCTACAAGGGGAGACAATCAGCAAAAACTATCAATACCAGAATTAGATTCCCAAGGCCATCCATCAATTGTTGGAATAATCAGGTGCAAGGCAGAAAATATACATAAAACTGGAACTGAAACAAGGAACAAGGATGTTTTCAAAGACTGGTAGGATCTCTAAAACATTTTTAAAGTACATGTCATTGATAAAGCTAAATACTCAAAGGTTGTGTAATACAACAGTTTAAGCATTGAGAAGAGTGAAATTATGCTGTTTTGAAAACTATGGCAGGTGAGATTTTCTGCCTAATTCTATAAGAAGATTTCTCTAAAAAATACACATTATTTCAATGACTTATTGGCTGTGAAATAAGTTAAGGGTATTTCAAATGGCTTGTCTGCAAAGAAAGGTGAGATGTAGGGAATCACAGAAAGTCGAGGGGAAAATAGGTCAATATATACATTGCTATATGGTGAACTAAACCTTAGGCCAGCAACAATGGAGAGGACCTGACCCTTAGAAACTTACAAGTAAGCTGGAATCTTCAAAAGTTCAAATCTTTATAAGTAAAATATTTATTAAAATGAATAACCAAGTGTTTTAATTGACATCAGAAGATCAAAACAATAAACCCTGAGAACATAGAAAAAAGAAAAAAAGAGATATGAGCAGAACTTAATACAACAGAAAACGTATAAAATTGAGGTGATTTAGTAAGTCCAAAGAATCTTCTTTGAAAAGATTGAAAAGACACACTTTGATTAAGGAAAACAAAAACATAAGTAAAGAATATACAGAAAGAATCAGGACAATGTTATCGCAGAGAATATATGAAATGCCAGTAAATTTGAACATTTCTGTAAAGTGGACCATTTCCTAGCTCCTAAAGTTTACCAAACCTGACACAAGAGGAAATCATTTAAGGTCATCATGTCTGCCCTTGGCATTCTCGGAACGCCCTGGCCTCAGAATGCAGCATCTGTAGTCCATGGTAACCTGCGGAGAGGGGGCGGGGCTGAGGGAGGTTGGAACACTGCCCTCACTGAGGGAGTGGGTGTGGCCATCTCTGCTGTGACTGAACAAAGGGCAGGGGAGCAGGGGGCCCACGGCAGGGCCCTCAGAGCCCGGCAGGCCCAGTGGTGTGTCACAAGCATTTAGGCCCAGACCAAAGGGCGCCTTCTTTGTCTGCACAGCTGCCCAAACTCTCACCTTTCCATTCAGGCCGACCTCTTACTTGAAGTGTGTGTGGAAGCTGTCAGTGCAGTACACCTCGCTGCACAGCTAACCATCGGTCTGGGCATCGTAGCTTCCTGCCATGTGACCGAAGTTCGCAGGCAGATGGGTCCCTGGGAAACATGCAGAGAGGCTCCTGCCTGGGCCACAGGCCGCCCACTGCCCCTGCCACAGACCGGGGGCCGCCAAGCAGCCCTGTTGGAGTCCCCTGCCTCTTGAGGGAGTATTGGACCATCTCTTGTAGAAAACGGCGTTCTCGCGGGCAACTCATTGGAGGGACACAAATAAATCTTTGCCGACTTTCTGCTGAAGCTTAGAAGCGTTCACACCTAAGCTTCTTACTAGTTCAGCTGTTTAGCTAAACATGAGCTCATGATCTAAATTTACACAATAACGAAGAAATCAGCTACAAGGGGAGAAAACCAGCAAAAACTATCAATACCAGAATTAGATTCCCAAGGCCATCCATCAATTGTTGGAATAATCAGGTGCAAGGCAGAAAATATACATAAAACTGGAACTGAAAGAAGGAACAAGGATGTTTTCAAAGACTGGTAGGATCTCTAAAACATTTTTAAAGTACATGACATTGATAAAGCTAAATACTCAAAGGTTGTGTAATACAACAGATTAAGCATTGAGAAGAGTGAAATTATGCTGTTTTGAAAACTATGGCAGGTGAGATTTTCTGCCTAATTATATAAGAAGATTTCTCTAAAAAATACACATTATTTCAATGACTTATTGGCTGTGAAATAACTTAAGGGTATTTCAAATGGCTTGTCTGCAAAGAAAGGTGAGATGTAGGAAATCACAGAAAGTCGAGGGGAAAATAGGTCAATATATACATTGCTATATGGTGAACTAAACCTTAGGCCAGCAACAATGGAGAGGACCTGACACTTAGAAACTTACAAGTAAGCTGGAATCTTCAAAAGTTCAAATCTTTATAAGTAAAATATTTATTAAAATGAATAACCAAGTGTTTTAATTGACATCAGAAGATCAAAACAATAAACCCTGAAAACATAGAAAAAGGAAAAATAAAGATATGAGCTGAACTTAATACAACAGAAAACGTATAAAATTGAGGTGATTTAGTAAGTCCAAAGAATCTTCTTTGAAAAGATTGAAAAGACACACTTTGATTAAGGAAAACAAAAACATATGTAAAGAATATACAGAAAGAATCAGGAAAATGTTATCGCAGAGAATATATGAAATGCCAGTAAATTTGAACATTTCTGTAAAGTGGACCATTTCCTAGCTCCTAAAGTTTACCAAACCTGACACAAGAGGAAATCATTTAAGGTCATCATGTCTGCCCTTGGCATTCTCGGAACGCCCTGGCCTCAGAATTCAGCCTCTGTAGTCCATGGTAACCTGCGGAGAGGGGGCGGGGCTGAGGGAGGTTGGAACACTGCCCTCACTGAGGGAGTGGGTGTGGCCATCTCTGCTGTGACTGAACAAAGGGCAGGGGAGCAGGGGGCCCAGGGCAGGGCCCTCAGAGCCCGGCAGGTCCAGTGGGGTGTCACAAGCATTTAGGCCCAGAACAAAGGGCGCTTTCTTTGTCTGCACAGCTGCCCAAACTCTCACCTTTCCATTCAGGCCGACCTCTTACTTGAAGTGTGTGTGGAAGCTGTCCGCGCAGTACACCTCGCTGCACAGCTAACCATAGGTCTGGGCATCGTAGCTTCCTGCCAGGTGACCGAATTTCGCAGGCAGATGGGTCCCTGGGACACATGCAGATAGACTCCTGCCTGGGCCACAGGCTGCCCACTGCCCCTGCCACAGACCGGGCCCGCCAAGCAGCCCTGTCAGAGTCCCCTGCCCCTTGAGGGAGTATTGGACCAACACTTGTAGAAAACGGGGTTCTCGCGGGCAACTCATTGGAGGGACACAAATAAATCTTTGCCGACTTTCTGCTGAAGCTTATGAGCGTTCACACCTAATCGTCTTACAAGGTCAGCTGTTTAGCTAAACATGAGCTCATGATCTAAATTTACACAATAATGAAGAAATCAGCTAAAAGGGGAGACAATCAGCAAAAACTATCAATACCAGAATTAGATTCCCAAGGCCATCCATCAATTGTTGGAATAATCAGGTGCAAGGCAGAAAATATACATAAAACTGGAACTGAAACAAGGAACAAGGATGTTTTCAAAGACTGGTAGGATCTCTAAAACATTTTTAAAGTACATGTCATTGATAAAGCTAAATACTCAAAGGTTGTGTAATACAACAGATTAAGCATTTTGAAGAGTGAAATTATGCTGTTTTGAAAACTATGGCAGGTGAGATTTTCTGCCTAATTCTATAAGAAGATTTCTCTAAAAAATACACATTATTTCAATGACTTATTGGCTGTGAAATAACTTAAGGGTATTTCAAATGGCTTGTCTGCAAAGAAAGGTGAGATGTAGGGAATCACAGAAAGTTGAGGGGAAAATAGGTCAATATATACATTGCTATATGGTGAAGTAAACCTTAGGCCAGCAACAATGGAGAGGACCTGACCCTTAGAAACTTACAAGTAAGCTGGAATCTTCAAAAGTTCAAATCTTTATAAGTAAAATATTTATTAAAATGAATAACCAAGTGTTTTAATTGACATCAGAAGATCAAAACAATAAACCCTGAGAACATAGAAAAAAGGTAAAGAAAGATATGAGCAGAACTTAATACAACAGAAAAAGTATAAAATTGAGGTGATTTAGTAAGTCCAAAGAATCTTCTTTGAAAAGATTGAAAAGACACACTTTGATTAAGGAAAACAAAAACATATGTAAAGAATATACAGAGAAGAATCAGGACAATGTTATCGCAGAGAATATATGAAATGCCAGTAAATTTGAACATTTCTGTAAAGTGGACCATTTCCTAGCTCCTAAAGTTTACCAAACCTGACACAAGAGGAAATCATTTAAGGTCATCATGTCTGCCCTTGGCATTCTCGGAACGCCCTGGCCTCAGAATGCAGCATCTGTAGTCCATGGTAACCTGCGGAGAGGGGGCGGGGCTGAGGGAGGTTGGAACACTGCCCTCACTGAGGGAGTGGGTGTGGCCATCTCTGCTGTGACTGAACAAAGGGCAGGGGAGCAGGGGGCCCAGGGCAGGGCCCTCAGAGCCCGGCAGGTCCAGTGGGGTGTCACAAGCATTTAGGCCCAGAACAAAGGGCGCCTTCTTTGTCTGCACAGCTGCCCAAACTCTCACCTTTCCATTCAGGCCGACCTCTTACTTGAAGTGTGTGTGGAAGCTGTCCGCGCAGTACACCTCGCTGCATAGCTAACCATAAGTCTGGGCATCGTAGCTTCCTGCCAGGTGACCGAAGTTCGCAGGCAGATGGGTCCCTGGGACACATGCAGATAGACTCCTGCCTGGGCCACAGGCCGCCCACTGCCCCTGCCACAGACCAGGGCCGCCAAGCAGCCCTGTCAGAGTCCCCTGCCTCTTGAGGGAGTATTGGACCAACACTTGTAGGAAACGGGGTTCTCGCGGGCAACTCATTGGAGGGACACAAATAAATCTTTGCCGACTTTCTGCTGAAGCTTATGAGCGTTCACACCTAAGCGTCTTACAAGGTCAGCTGTTTAGCTAAACATGAGCTCATGATCTAAATTTACGCAATAATGAAGAAATCAGCTACAAGGGGAGACAATCAGCAAAAACTATCAATACCAGAATTAGATTCCCAAGGCCATCCATCAATTGTTGGAATAATCAGGTGCAAGGCAGAAAATATACATAAAACTGGAACTGAAACAAGGAACAAGGATGTTTTCAAAGACTGGTAGGATCTCTAAAACATTTTTAAAGAACATGTCATTGATAAGCTAAATACTCAAAGGTTGTGTAATACAACAGATTAAGCATTGAGAAGAGTGAAATTATGCTGTTTTGAAAACTATGGCAGGTGAGATGTTCTGCCTAATTCTATAAGAAGATTTCTCTAAAAAATACACATTATTTCAATGACTTATTGGCTGTGAAATAAGTTAAGGGTATTTCAAATGGCTTGTGTGCAAAGAAAGGTGAGATGTAGGGAATCACAGAAAGTCGAGGGGAAAATAGGTCAATATATACATTGCTATATGGTGAACTAAACCTTAGGCCAGCAACAATGGAGAGGACCTGACCCTTAGAAACTTACAAGTAAGCTGGAATCTTCAAAAGTTCAAATCTTTATAAGTAAAATATTTATTAAAATGAATAACCAAGTGTTTTAATTGACATCAGAAGATCAAAACAATAAACCCTGAAAACATAGAAAAAAGAAAAATAAAGATATGAGCAGAACTTAATACAACAGAAAACGTATAAAATTGAGGTGATTTAGTAAGTCCAAAGAATCTTCTTTGAAAAGATTGAAAAGACACACTTTGATTAAGGAAAACAAAAACATATGTAAAGAATATACAGAAAGAATCAGGACAATGTTATCGCAGAGAATATATGAAATGCCAGTAAATTTGAACATTTCTGTAAAGTGGACCATTTCCTAGCTCCTAAAGTTTACCAAACCTGACACAAGAGGAAATCATTTAAGGTCATCATGTCTGCCCTTGGCATTCTCGGAACGCCCTGGCCTCAGAATGCAGCATCTGTAGTCCATGGTAACCTGCGGAGAGGGGGCGGGGCTGAGGGAGGTTGGAACACTGCCCTCACTGAGGGAGTGGGTGTGGCCATCTCTGCTGTGACTGAACAAAGGGCAGGGGAGCAGGGGGCCCAGGGCAGGGCCCTCAGAGCCCGGCAGGTCCAGTGGGGTGTCACAAGCATTTAGGCCCAGACCAAAGGGAGCCTTCTTTGTCTGCACAGCTGCCCAAACTCTCACCTTTCCATTCAGGCCGACCTCTTACTTGAAGTGTGTGTGGAAGCTGTCCGCGCAGTACACCTCGCTGCACAGCTAACCATAAGTCTGGGCATCGTAGCTTCCTGCCAGGTGACCGAAGTTCGCAGGCAGATGGGTCCCTGGGAAACATGCAGATAGACTCCTGCCTGGGCCACAGGCCGCCCACTGCCCCTTCCACAGACCGGGGCCGCCAAGCAGCCCTGTCAGAGTCCCCTGCCTCTTGAGGGAGTATTGGACCAACACTTGTAGAAAACGGGGTTCTCGCGGGCAACTCATTGGAGGGACACAAATAAATCTTTGCCGACTTTCTGCTGAAGCTTCTGAGCGTTCACACCTAAGCGTCTTACAAGGTCAGCTCTTTAGCTAAACATGAGCTCATGATCTAAATTTACACAATAATGAAGAAATCAGCTACAAGGGGAGACAATCAGCAAAAACTATCAATACCAGAATTAGATTCCCAAGGCCATCCATCAATTGTTGGAATAATCAGGTGCAAGGCAGAAAATATACATAAAAGTGGAACTGAAACAAGGAACAAGGATGTTTTCAAAGACTGGTAGGATCTCTAAAACATTTTTAAAGTACATGTCATTGATAAAGCTAAATACTCAAAGGTTGTGTAATACAACAGATTAAGCATTGAGAAGAGTGAAATTATGCTGTTTTGAAAACTATGGCAGGTGAGATTTTCTGCCTAATTCTATAAGAAGATTTCTCTAAAAAATACACATTATTTCCATGACTTATTGGCTGTGAAATAAGTTAAGGGTATTTCAAATGGCTTGTCTGCAAAGAAAGGTGAGATGTAGGGAATCACAGAAAGTTGAGGGGAAAATAGGTCAATATATACATTGCTATATGGTGAAGTAAACCTTAGGCCAGCAACAATGGAGAGGACCTGACCCTTAGAAACTTACAAGTAAGCTGGAATCTTCAAAAGTTCAAATCTTTATAAGTAAAATATTTATTAAAATGAATAACCAAGTGTTTTAATTGACATCAGAAGATCAAAACAATAAACCCTGAGAACATAGAAAAAAGAAAAATAAAGATATGAGCAGAACTTAATACAACAGAAAACGTATAAAATTGAGGTGATTTAGTAAGTCCAAAGAATCTTCTTTGAAAAGATTGAAAAGACACACTTTGATTAAGGAAAACAAAAACATATGTAAAGAATATACAGAGAAGAATCAGGACCATGTTATCGCAGAGAATATATGAAATGCCAGTAAATTTGAACATTTCTGTAAAGTGGACCATTTCCTAGCTCCTAAAGTTTACCAAACCTGACACAAGAGGAAATCATTTAAGGTCATCATGTCTGCCCTTGGCATTCTCTGAACGCCCTGGCCTCAGAATGCAGCATCTGTAGTCCATGGTAACCTGCGGAGAGGGGGCGGGGCTGAGGGAGGTTGGAACACTGCCCTCACTGAGGGAGTGGGTGTGGCCATCTCTGCTGTGACTGAACAAAGGGCAGGGGAGCAGGGGGCCCAGGGCAGGGCCCTCAGAGCCCGGCAGGTCCAGTGGGGTGTCACAAGCATATAGGCCCAGACCAAAGGGCGCCTTCTTTGTCTGCACAGCTGCCCAAACTCTCACCTTTCCATTCAGGCCGACCTCTTACTTGAACTGTGTGTGGAAGCTGTCCGTGCAGTACACCTCGCTGCACAGCTAACCATAGGTCTGGGCATCGTAGCTTCCTGCCAGGTGACCGAATTTCGCAGGCAGATGGGTCCCTGGGACACATGCAGAGAGGCTCCTGCCTGGGCCACAGGCCGCCCACTGCCCCTGCCACAGACAGGGGGCCGCCAAGCAGCCCTGTCGGACTCCCCTGCCTCTTGAGGGAGTATTGGACCAACACTTGTAGAAAACGGCGTTCTCGCGGGCAACTCATTGGAGGGACACAAATAAATCTTTGCCGACTTTCTGCTGAAACTTACGAGCGTTCACACCTAAGCGTCTTACTAGTTCAGCTGTTTTGCTAAACATGAGCTCATGATCTAAATTTACACAATAATGAAGAAATCAGCTACAAGGGGAGACAATCAGCAAAAACTATCAATACCAGAATTAGATTCCCAAGGCCATCTATCAATTGTTGGAATAATCAGGTGCAAGGCAGAAAATATACATAAAACTGGAACTGAAACAAGGAACAAGGATGTTTTCAAAGTCTGGTAGGATCTCTAAAACATTTTTAAAGTACATGTCATTGATAAAGCTAAATACTCAAAGGTTGTGTAATACAACAGATTAAGCATTGAGAAGAGTGAAATTATGCTGTTTTGAAAACTATGGCAGGTCAGATTTTCTGCCTAATTCTATAAGAAGATTTCTCTAAAAAATACACATTATTTCAATGACTTATTGGCTGTGAAATAACTTAAGGGTATTTCAAATGGCTTGTCTGCAAAGAAAGGTGAGATGTAGGGAATCACAGAAAGTCGAGGGGAAAATAGGTCAATATATACATTGCTATATGGTGAACTAAACCTTAGGCCAGCAACAATGGAGAGGACCTGACCCTTAGAAACTTACAAGTAAGCTGGAATCTTCAAAAGTTCAAATCTTTATAAGTAAAATATTTATTAAAATGAATAACCAAGTGTTTTAATTGACATCAGAAGATCAAAACAATAAACCCTGAGAACATAGAAAAAAGATAAATAAAGATATGAGCAGAACTTAATACAACAGAAAACGTATAAAATTGAGGTGATTTAGTAAGTCCAAAGAATCTTCTTTGAAAAGATTGAAAAGACACACTTTGATTAAGGAAAACAAAAACATATGTAAAGAATATACAGAAAGAATCAGGACAAAGTTATCGCAGAGAATATATGAAATGCCAGTAAATTTGAACATTTCTGTAAAGTGGACCATTTCCTAGCTCCTAAAGTTTACCAAACCTGACACAAGAGGAAATCATTTAAGGTCATCATGTCTGCCCTTGGCATTCTCGGAACGCCCTGGCCTCAGAATGCAGCATCTGTAGTCCATGGTAACCTGCGGAGAGGGGGCGGGGCTGAGGGAGGTTGGAACACTGCCCTCACTGAGGGAGTGGGTGTGGCCATCTCTGCTGTGACTGAACAAAGGGCAGGGGAGCAGGGGGCCCAGGGCAGGGCCCTCAGAGCCCGGCAGGTCCAGTGGGGTGTCACAAGCATTTAGGCCCAGAACAAAGGGCGCCTTCTTTGTCTGCACAGCTGCCCAAACTCTCACCTTTCCATTCAGGCCGACCTCTTACTTGAAGTGTGTGTGGAAGCTGTCCGCGCAGTACACCTCGCTGCACAGCTAACCATAAGTCTGGGCATCGTAGCTTCCTGCCAGGTGACCGAAGTTCGCAGGCAGATGGGTCCCTGGGACACATGCAGATAGACTCCTGCCTGGGCCACAGGCCGCCCACTGCCCCTGCCACAGACCAGGGCCGCCAAGCATCCCTGTCAGACTCCCCTGCCTCTTGAGGGAGTATTGGACCAACACTTGTAGGAAACGGGGTTCTCGCGGGCAACTCATTGGAGGGACACAAATAAATCTTTGCCGACTTTCTGCTGAAGCTTATGAGCGTTCACACCTAAGCGTCTTACAAGGTCAGCTGTTTAGCTAAACATGAGCTCATGATCTAAATTTACGCAATAATGAAGAAATCAGCTACAAGGGGAGACAATCAGCAAAAACTATCAATACCAGAATTAGATTCCCAAGGCCATCCATCAATTGTTGGAATAATCAGGTGCAAGGCAGAAAATATACATAAAACTGGAACTGAAACAAGGAACAAGGATGTTTTCAAAGACTGGTAGGATCTCTAAAACATTTTTAAAGAACATGTCATTGATAAGCTAAATACTCAAAGGTTGTGTAATACAACAGATTAAGCATTGAGAAGAGTGAAATTATGCTGTTTTGAAAACTATGGCAGGTGAGATTTTCTGCCTAATTCTATAAGAAGATTTCTCTAAAAAATACACATTATTTCAATGACTTATTGGCTGTGAAATAAGTTAAGGGTATTTCAAATGGCTTTTGTGCAAAGAAAGGTGAGATGTAGGGAATCACAGAAAGTCGAGGGGAAAATAGGTCAATATATACATTGCTATATGGTGAACTAAACCTTAGGCCAGCAACAATGGAGAGGACCTGACCCTTAGAAACTTACAAGTAAGCTGGAATCTTCAAAATTTCAAATCTTTATAAGTAAAATATTTATTAAAATGAATAACCAAGTGTTTTAATTGACATCAGAAGATCAAAACAATAAACCCTGAGAACATAGAAAAAAGATAAATAAAGATATGAGCAGAACTTAATACAACAGAAAACGTATAAAATTGAGGTGATTTAGTAAGTCCAAAGAATCTTCTTTTAAAAGATTGAAAAGACACACTTTGATTAAGGAAAACAAAAAGATAAGTAAAGAATATTCAGAAACAATCAGGACAATGTTATAGCAGATAATATAAGAAATGCCCGTAAATTTGAATATTTCTGTAAAGTGGACCATTTCGTAGCTCCTAAAGTTTACCAAACCTGACACAAGAGGAAATCATTTAAGGTCATCATGTCTGCCCTTGGCATTCTCGGAACGCCCTGGCCTCAGAATGCAGCATCTGTAGTCCATGGTAACCTGTGGAGAGGGGGCGGGGCTGAGGGAGGTTGGAACACTGCCCTCACTGAGGGAGTGGGTGTGGCCATCTCTGCTGTGACTGAACAAAGGTCAGGGGAGCAGTGGGCCCAGGGCAGGGCCCTCAGAGCCCGGCAGGCCCAGTGGGGTGTCACAAGCATTTAGGCCCAGACCAAAGGGCGCCTTCTTTGTCTGCACAGCTGCCCAAACTCTCACCTTTCCACTCAGGCCGACCTCTTACTTGAAGAGTGTGTGGAAGCTGTCCACGCAGTACACTTCGCTGCACAGCTAACCATAGGTCTGGGCATCGTAGCTTCCTGCCAGGTGACCGAAGTTCGCAGGCAGATGGGTCCCTGGGACACATGCAGAGAGGCTCCTGCCTGGTCCACAGGCAGCCCACTGCCCCTGCCACAGACCGGGGGCCGACAAGCGGCCCTGTCGGAGTCCCCTGCCTCTTGAGGGAGTATTGGACCAACACTTGTAGAAAACGGGGTTCTCGCGGGCAACTCATTGGAGGGACACAAATAAATCTTTGCCGACTTTCTGCTGAAGCTTACGAGCGTTCACACCTAAGCGTCTTACAAGGTCAGCTGTTTAGCTAAACATGAGCTCATGATCTAAATTTACACAATAATGAAGAAATCTTCTACAAGATGAGACAATCAGCAAAAACTATCAATACCAGGATTAGAATCCCAAGGCCATCCATCAATTGTTGGAATAATCAGGTGCAAGGCAGAAAATATACATAAAACTGGAACTGAAACAAGGAACAAGGATGTTTTCAAAGACTGGTAGGATCTCTAAAACATTTTTAAAGTACATGTCATTGATAAAGCTAAATACTCAAAGGTTGTGTAATACAACAGATTAAGCATTGAGAAGAGTGAAATTATGCTGTTTTGAAAACTATGGCAGGTGAGATTTTCTGCCTAATTCTATAAGAAGATTTCTCTAAAAAATACACATTATTTCAATGACTTATTGGCTGTGAAATAACTTAAGGGTATTTCAAATGGCTTGTGTGCAAAGAAAGGTGAGATGTAGGGAATCACAGAAAGTCGAGGGGAAAATAGTTCAATATATACATTGCTATATGGTGAACTAAACCTTAGGCCAGCAACAAAGGAGAGGACCTGACCCTTAGAAACTTACAAGTAAGCTGGAATCTTCAAAAGTTCAAATCTTTATAAGTAAAATATTTATTAAAATGAATAACCAAGTGTTTTAATTGACATCAGAAGATCAAAACAATAAACCCTGAGAACATAGAAAAAAGATAAATAAAGATATGAGCAGAACTTAATACAACAGAAAACGTATAAAATTGAGGTGATTTAGTAAGTCCAAAGAATCTTCTTTTAAAAGATTGAAAAGACACACTTTGATTAAGGAAAACAAAAACATAAGTAAAGAATATTCAGAAAGAATCAGGACAATGTTATAGCAGATAATATAAGAAATGCCCGTAAATTTGAATATTTCTGTAAAGTGGACCATTTCGTAGCTCCTAAAGTTTACCAAACCTGACACAAGAGGAAAACATTTAAGGTCATCATGTCTTCCCTTGGCATTCTCGGAACGCCCTGGCCTCAGAATGCAGCATCTGTAGTCCATGGTAACCTGTGGAGAGGGGGCGGGGCTGAGGGAGGTTGGAACACTGCCCTCACTGAGGGAGTGGGTGTGGCCATCTCTGCTGTGACTGAACAAAGGTCAGGGGAGCAGTGGGCCCAGGGCAGGGCCCTCAGAGCCCGGCAGGGCCAGTGGGGTGTCACAAGCATTTAGGCCCTGACCAAAGGGCGCCTTCTTTGTCTGCACAGCTGCCCAAACTCTCACCTTTCCATTCAGGCTGACCTCTTACTTGAAGAGTGTGTGGAAGCTGTCCGCGCAGTACACCTCGCTGCACAGCTAACCATAGGTCTGGGCATCGTAGCTTCCTGCCAGGTGACCGAAGTTCGCAGGCAGATGGGTCCCTGGGACACATGCAGAGAGGCTCCTGCCTGGGCCACAGGCAGCCCACTGCCCCTGCCACAGACCGGGGGCCGCCAAGCGGCCCTGTCGGAGTCCCCTGCCTCTTGAGGGAGTATTGGACCAACACTTGTAGAAAACGGGGTTCTCGCGGGCAACTCATTGGAGGGACACAAATAAATCTTTGCCGACTTTCTGCTGAAGCTTACGAGCGTTCACACCTAAGCGTCTTACAAGGTCAGCTGTTTAGCTAAACATGAGCTCATGATCTAAATTTACACAATAATGAAGAAATCTTCTACAAGGGGAGACAATCAGCAAAAACTATCAATACCAGTATTAGAATCCCAAGGCCATCCATCAATTGTTGGAATAATCAGGTGCAAGGCAGAAAATATATATAAAACTGGAACTGAAAGAAGGAACAAGGATGTTTTCAAAGACTGGTAGGATCTCTAAAATATTTTTAAAGTACATGTCATTGATAAAGCTAAATACTCAAAGGTTGTGTAATACAACAGATTAAGCATTGAGAAGAGTGAAATTATGCTGTTTTGAAAACTATGGCAGGTCAGATTTTCTGCCTAATTATATAAGAAGATTTCTCTAAAAAATACACATTATTTCAAAGACTTCTTGGCTGTGAAATAAGTTAAGGGTATTTCAAATGGCTTGTCTGCAAAGAAAGGTGAGATGTAGGGAATCACAGAAAGTCGAGGGGAAAATAGGTCAATATATACATTGCTATATGGTGAACTAAACCTTAGGCCAACAACAATGGAGAGGACCTGACCCTTAGAAACTTACAAGTAAGCTGGAATCTTCAAAAGTTCAAATCTTTATAAGTAAAATATTTATTAAAATGAATAACCAAGTGTTTTAATTGACATCAGAAGATCAAAACAATAAACCCTGAGAACATAGAAAAAAGAAAAATAAAGATATGAGCAGAACTTAATACAACAGAAAACGTATAAAATTGAGGTGATTTAGTAAGTCCAAAGAATCTTCTTTTAAAAGATTGAAAAGACACACTTTGATTAAGGAAAACAAAAACATAAGAATATTCAGAAACAATCAGGACAATGTTATAGCAGATAATATAAGAAATGCCCGTAAATTTGAACATTTCTGTAAAGTGGACCATTTCCTAGCTCCTAAAGTTTACCAAACCTGACACAAGAGGAAATCATTTAAGGTCATCATGTCTGCCCTTGGCATTCTCGGAACGCCCTGGCCTCAGAATGCAGCATCTGTAGTCCATGGTAACCTGCGGAGAGGGGGCGGGGCTGAGGGAGGTTGGAACACTGCCCTCACTGAGGGAGTGGGTGTGGCCATCTCTGCTGTGACTGAACAAAGGTCAGGGGAGCAGTGGGCCCAGGGCAGGGCCCTCAGAGCCCGGCAGGCCCAGTGGGGTGTCACAAGCATTTAGGCCCAGAACAAAGGGCGCCTTCTTTGTCTGCACAGCTGCCCAAACTCTCACCTTTCCATTCAGGCTGACCTCTTACTTGAAGTGTGTGTGGAAGCTGTCCGCGCAGTACACCTCGCTGCACAGCTAACCATAGGTCTGGGCATCGTAGCTTCCTGCCAGGTGACCGAAGTTCGCAGGCAGATGGATCCCTGGGACACATGCAGAGAGGCTCCTGCCTGGGCCACAGGCCGCCCACTGCCCCTGCCACAGACCGGGGCCGCCAAGCAGCCCTGTCAGACTCCCCTGCCTCTTGAGGGAGTATTGGACCAACACTTGTAGAAAACGGGGTTCTCGCGGGCAACTCATTGGAGGGACACAAATAAATCTTTGCCGACTTTCTGCTGAAGCTTATGAGCGTTCACACCTAAGCGTCTTACAAGGTCAGCTGTTTAGCTAAACATGAGCTCATGATCTAAATTTACACAATAATGAAAAATCAGCTACAAGGGGAGACAATCAGCAAAAACTATCAATACCAGAATTAGATTCCCAAGGCCATCCATCAATTGTTGGAATAATCAGGTGCAAGGCAGAAAATATACATAAAACTGGAACTGAAACAAGGAACAAGGATGTTTTCAAAGACTGGTAGGATCTCTAAAACATTTTTAAAGAACATGTCATTGATAAGCTAAATACTCAAAGGTTGTGTAATACAACAGATTAAGCATTGAGAAGAGTGAAATTATGCTGTTTTGAAAACTATGGCAGGTGAGATTTTCTGCCTAATTCTATAAGAAGATTTCTCTAAAAAATACACATTATTTCCATGACTTATTGGCTGTGAAATAAGTTAAGGGTATTTCAAATGGCTTGTCTGCAAAGAAAGGTGAGATGTAGGGAATCACAGAAAGTCGAGGGGAAAATAGGTCAATATATACATTGCTATATGGTGAAGTAAACCTTAGGCCAGCAACAATGGAGAGGACCTGACCCTTAGAAACTTACAAGTAAGCTGGAATCTTCAAAAGTTCAAATCTTTATAAGTAAAATATTTATTAAAATGAATAACCAAGTGTTTTAATTGACATGAGAAGATCAAAACAATAAACCCTGAGAACATAGAAAAAAGAAAAATAAAGATATGAGCAGAACTTAATACAACAGAAAACGTATAAAATTGAGGTGATTTAGTAAGTCCAAAGAATCTTCTTTGAAAAGATTGAAAAGACACACTTTGATTAAGGAAAACAAAAACATATGTAAAGAATATACAGAAAGAATCAGGACAATGTTATCGCAGAGAATATATGAAATGCCCGTAAATTTGAACATTTCTGTAAAGTGGACCATTTCCTAGCTCCTAAAGTTTACCAAACCTGACACAAGAGGAAATCATTTAAGGTCATCATGTCTGCCCTTGGCATTCTCGGAACGCCCTGGCCTCAGAATGCAGCCTCTGTAGTCCATGGTAACCTGTGGAGAGGGGGCGGGGCTGAGGGAGGTTGGAACACTGCCCACAATGAGGGAGTGGGTGTGGCCATCACTGCTGTGACTGAACAAAGGGCAGGGGAGCAGGGGGCCCAGGGCAGGGCCCTCAGAGCCCGGCAGGTCCAGTGGGGTGTCACAAGCATTTAGGCCCAGAACAAAGGGCGCCTTCTTTGTCTGCACAGCTGCCCAAACTCTCACCTTTCCATTCAGGCCGACCTCTTACTTGAAGTGTGTGTGGAAGCTGTCCACGCAGTACACCTCGCTGCACAGCTAACCATAGGTCTGGGCATCGTAGCTTCCTGCCAGGTGACCGAAGTTCGCAGGCAGATGGGTCCCTGGGACACATGCAGAGAGGCTCCTGCCTGGGCCACAGGCAGCCCACTGCCCCTGCCACAGACCGGGGGCCGCCAAGCGGCCCTGTCGGAGTCTCCTGCCTCTTGAGGGAGTATTGGACCAACACTTGTAGAAAACGGGGTTCTCGCTGGCAACTCATTGGAGGGACACAAATAAATCTTTGCAGACTTTCTGCTGAAGCTTACGAGCGTTCACACCTAAGCGTCTTACAAGGTCAGCTGTTTAGCTAAACATGAGCTCATGATCTAAATTTACACAATAATGAAGAAATCTTCTACAACGGGAGACAATCAGCAAAAACTATCAATACCAGTATTAGAATCCCAAGGCCATCCATCAATTGTTGGAATAATCAGGTGCAAGGCAGAAAATATACATAAAACTGGAACTGAAAAAAGGAACAAGGATGTTTTCAAAGACTGGTAGGATCTCTAAAACATTTTTAAAGTACATGTCATTGATAAAGCTAAATACTCAAAGCTTGTGTAATACAACAGATTAAGCATTGAGAAGAGTGAAATTATGCTGTTTTGAAAACTATGGCAGGTGAGATTTTCTGCCTAATTATATAAGAAGATTTCTCTAAAAAATACACATTATTTCCATGACTTATTGGCTGTGAAATAACTTAAGGGTATTTCAAATGGCTTGTCTGCAAAGAAAGGTGAGATGTAGGGAATCACAGAAAGTCGAGGGGAAAATAGGTCAATATATACATTGCTATATGGTGAACTAAACCTTAGGCCAGCAACAATGGAGAGGACCTGACCCTTAGAAACTTACAAGTAAGCTGGAATCTTCAAAAGTTCAAATCTTTATAAGTAAAATATTTATTAAAATGAATAACCAAGTGTTTTAATTGACATCAGAAGATCAAAACAATAAACCCTGAGAACATAGAAAAAAGATAAATAAAGATATGAGCAGAACTTAATACAACAGAAAACGTATAAAATTGAGGTGATTTAGTAAGTCCAAAGAATCTTCTTTGAAAAGATTGAAAAGACACACTTTGATTAAGGAAAACAAAAACATAAGTAAAGAATATTCAGAAACAATCAGGACAATGTTATAGCAGATAATATAAGAAATGCCCGTAAATTTGAACATTTCTGTAAAGTGGACCATTTCCTAGCTCCTAAAGTTTACCAAACCTGACACAAGAGGGAATCATTTAAGGTCATCATGTCTGCCCTTGGCATTCTCGGAACGCACTGGACTCAGAATGCAGCATCTGTAGTCCATGGTAACCTGCTGAGAGGGGTCGGGGCTGAGGGAGGTTGGAACACTGCCCTCACTGAGGGAGTGGGTGTGGCCATCTCTGCTGTGACTGAACAAAGGTCAGGGGAGCAGTGGGCCCAGGGCAGGGCCCTCAGAGCCCGGCAGGCCCAGTGGGGTGTCACAAGCATTTAGGCCCAGACCAAAGGGCGCCTTCTTTGTCTGCACAGCTGCCCAAACTCTCACCTTTCCATTCAGGCTGACCTCTTACTTGAAGAGTGTGTGGAAGCTCTTCGCGCAGTACACCTCGCTGCACAGCTAACCATAGGTCTGGGCATAGTAGCTTCCTGCCAGGTGACCGAAGTTCGCAGGCAGATGGGTCCCTGGGACACATGCAGAGAGGCTCCTGCCTGGGCCACAGGCCGCCCACTGCCCCTGACACAGACCGGGTGCCGCCAAGCGGCCCTGTCGTAGTCCCCTGCCTCTTGAGGGAGTATTGTACCAACACTTGTAGAAAACGGCGTTCTCGCGGGCAACTCATTGGAGGGACACAAATAAATCTTTGCCGACTTTCTGCTGAAGCTTACGAGCGTTCACACCTAAGCGTCTTATAAGGTCAGCTCTTTAGCTAAACATGAGCTCATGATCTAAATTTACACAATAATGAAGAAATCAGCTACAAGGGGAGACAACCAGCAAAAACTATCAATACCAGGATTAGATTCCCAAGGCCATCCATCAATTGTTGGAATAATCAGGTGCAATGCAGAAAATATACATAAAACTGGAACTGAAACAAGGAACAAGGATGTTTTCAAAGACTGGTAGGATCTCTAAAACATTTTTAAAGTACATGTCATTGATAAAGCTAAATACTCAAAGGTTGTGTAATACAACAGATTAAGCATTGAGAAGAGTGAAATTATGCTGTTTTGAAAACTATGGCAGGTGAGATTTTCTGCCTAAATATAGAAGAATATTTCTCTAAAAAATACACATTATTTCCATGACTTATTGGCTGTGAAATAAGTTAAGGGTATTTCAAATGGCTTGTGTGCAAAGAAAGGTGAGATGTAGGGAATCACAGAAAGTCGAGGGGAAAATAGGTCAATATATACATTGCTATATGGTGAACTAAACCTTAGGCCAGCAACAATGGAGAGGACCTGACCCTTAGAAACTTAAAAGTAAGCTGGAATATTCAAAAGTTCAAATCTTTATAAGTAAAATATTTATTAAAATGAATAACCAAGTATTTTAATTGACATCAGAAGATCAAAACAATAAACCCTGAGAACATAGAAAAAAGATAAATAAAGATATGAGCAGAACTTAATACAAGAGAAAACGTATAAAATTGAGGTGATTTAGTAAGTCCAAAGAATCTTCTTTGAAAAGATTGAAAAGACACACTTTGATTAAGGAAAACAAAAACATAAGTAAAGAATATACAGAAAGAATCAGGACAATGTTATAGTAGAGAATATAAGAAATGCCAGTAAATTTGAACATTTCTGTAAAGTGGACCATTTCCTAGCTCCTAAAGTTTACCAAACCTGACAAAGAGGAAATCATTTAAGGTCATCATGTCTGCCCTTGGCATTCTCGGATCGCCCTGGCCTCAGAATGCAGCATCTGTAGTCCATGGTAACCTGCGGAGAGGGGGCGGGGCTGAGGGAGGTTGGAACACTGCCCTCACTGAGGGAGTGGCTGTGGCCATCTCTGCTGTGACTGAACAAAGGGCAGGGGATCAGGGGGCCCAGGGCAGGGCCCTCAGAGCCGGGCAGGTCCTGTGGGGTGTCACAAGCATTTAGGCCCTGGCCAAAGGGCGCCTTCTTTGTCTGCACAGCTGCCCAAACTCTCACCTTTCCACTCAGGCCGCCCTCTTACTTGAAGTGTGTGTGGAACCTGTCCGCGCAGTACACCTCGCTGAACAGCTAACCATAGGTCTGGGCATCGTAGCTTCCTGCCAGGTGACCGAAGTTCGCAGGCAGATGGGTCCCTGGGACACATGCAGAGAGGCTCCTGCCTGGGCCACAGGCCGCCAACTGCCCCTGCCCCAGATCGGGGGCCGCCAAGCAGCCCTGTCGGAATCCCCTGCCTCTTGAGGGAGTATTGGACCAACACTTGTAGAAAACGGGGTTCTCGTGGGCAACAAATTGGAGGGACACAAATATATCTTTGCCGACTTTCTGCTGAAGCTTACGAGCGTTCACACCTAAGTGTCTTACTAGATCAGCTGCTTAGCTAAATGTGAGCTCATGATCTAAATTTACACAATAATGAAAAAATCAGCTACAAGGGGAGACAACCAGCAAAAACTATCAATTCCAGAATTAGATTCCCAAGGCCATCCATCAATTGTTGGAATAATCAGGTGCAAGGCAAAAAATATACATAAAACTGGAACTGAAACAAGGAACAAGGATGTTTTCAAAGACTGGTAGGATCTCTAAAACATTTTTAAAGTACATGTCATTGATAAAGCTAAATACTCAAAGGTTGTGTAATACAACAGATTAAGCATTGAGAAGAGTGAAATTATGCTGTTTTGAAAACTATGGCAGGTGAGATTTTCTGCCTAATTATATAAGAAGATTTCTCTGAAAAATACACATTATTTCAATCACTTATTGGCTGTGAAATAAGTTAAGGGTATTTCAAATGGCTTGTGTGCAAAGAAAGGTGAGATGTAGGGAATCACAGAAAGTCGAGGGGAAAATAGGTCAATATATACATTGCTATATGGTGAACTAAACCTTAGCCCAGCAACAATGGAGAGGACCTGACCCTTAGAAACTTACAAGTAAGCTGGAATCTTCAAAAGTTCAAATCTTTATAAGTAAAATATTTATTAAAATGAATAACCAAGTGTTTTAATTGACATCAGAAGATCAAAACAATAAACCCTGAGAACATAGAAAAAAGAAAAATAAAGATATGAGCAGAACTTAATACAACAGAAAACGTATACAATTGAGGTGATTTAGTAAGTCCACAGAATCTTCTTTGAAAAGATTGAAAAGACACACTTTGATTAAGGAAAACAAAAACATATGTAAAGAATATACAGAAAGAGTCAGGACAATGTTAGAGCAGAGAATATATGAAATGCCAGTAAATTTGAACATTTCTGTCAATTGGACCATTTCCTGGCTCCTAAAGTTTACCAAACCTGACACAAGAGGAAATCATTTAAGGTCATCATGTCTGCCCTTGGCATTCTCGGAACGCCCTGGCCTCAGAATGCAGCATCTGTAGTCCATGGTAACCTGCGGAGAGGGGGCGGGGCTGAGGGAGGTTGGAACACTGCCCTCACTGAGGGAGTGGGTGTGGCCATCTCTGCTGTGACTGAGCAAAGGTCAGGGGAGCAGTGGGCCCAGGGCAGGGCCCTCAGAGCCCGGCAGGCCCAGTGGGGTGTCACAAGCATTTAGTCCCAGACCAGAGGGCGCCTTCTTTGTCTGCACAGCTGCCCAAACTCTCACCTTTCCATTCAGGCCGACCTCTTACTTGAAGTGTGTGTGGAAGCTGTCCGCGCAGTACACCTCGCTGCACAGCTAACCATAGGTCTGGGCATCGTAGCTTCCTGCCAGGTGACTGAAGTTCGCAGGCAGATGGGTCCCTGGGACACATGCAGATAGGCTCCTGCCTGGGCCACAGGCCGCCCACTGCCCTTGCCACAGACCGGGGGCCGCCAAGCAGCCCTGTCGGAGTCCCCTGCCTCTTGAGGGAGTATTGGACCAACACTTGTAGAAAACGGGGTTCTCGCGGGCAACTCATTTGAGGGACACAAATAAATCTTTGCCGACTTTCTGCTGAAGCTTACGAGCGTTCACACCTAAGCATCTTACAAGGTCAGCTGTTTAGCTAAACATGAGCTCATGATCTAAATTTACACAATAATGAAGAAATCAGCTACAAGGGGAGACAAGCAGCAAAAACTATCAATACCAGAATTAGATTCCCAAGGCCATCCATCAATTGTTGGAATAATCAGGTGCAAGGCAGAAAATATACATAAAACTGGAACTGAAACAAGGAACAAGGATGTTTTCAAAGACTGGTAGGATCTCTAAAACATTTTTAAAGTACATGTCATTGATAAAGCTAAATACTCAAAGGTTGTGTAATACAAAAGATTAAGCATTGAGAAGAGTGAAATTATGCTGTTTTGAAAACTATGGCAGGTGAGATTTTCTGCCTAATTATATAAGAAGATTTCTCTAAAACATACACATTATTTCAATGACTTATTGGCTGTGAAATAAGTTAAGGGTATTTGAAATGGCTTGTGTGCAAAGAAAGGTGAGATGTAGGGGATCACAGAAAGTCGAGGGGAAAATAGGTCAATATATACATTGCTATATGGTGAACTAAACCTTAGGCCAGCAACAATGGAGAGGACCTGACCCTTAGAAACTTACAAGTAAGCTGGAATCTTCAAAAGTTCAAATCTTTATATGTAAAATATTTATTAAAATGAATAACCAAGTGTTTTAATTGACATCAGAAGATCAAAACAATAAACCCTGAGAACATAGAAAAAAGAAAAATAAAGATATGAGCAGAACTTAATACAACAGAAAACGTATAAAATTGAGGTGATTTAGTAAGTCCAAAGAATCTTCTTTGAAAAGATTGAAAAGACACACTTTGATTAAGGAAAACAAAAACATAAGTAAAGAATATTCAGAAAGAATCAGGACAATGTTATAGCAGAGAATATAAGAAATGCCAGTAAATTTGAACATTTCTGTCAAGTGGACCATTTCCTAGCTCCTAAAGTTTACCAAACCTGACACAAGAGGAAATCATTTAAGGTCATCATGTCTGCCCTTGGCATTCTCGGAACGCCCTGGCCTCAGAATGCAGCATCTGTAGTCCATGGTAACCTGCGGAGAGGGGGCGGGGCAGAGGGAGGTTGGAACACTGCCCTCACTGAGGGAGTGGGTGTGGCCATCTCTGCTGTGACTGAACAAATGTCAGGGGAACAGTGGGCCAAGGGCAGGGCCCTCAGAGCCCGGCAGGCCCAGTGGGGTGTCACAAGCATTTAGGCCCAGACCAAAGGGCGCCTTCTTTGTCTGCACAGCTGCCCAAACTCTCACCTTTCCATTCAGGCCGACCTCTTATTTGAAGTGTGTGTGGAAGCTGTCCGCGCAGTACACCTCGCTGCACAGCTAACCATAGGTCTTGGCATCGTAGCTTCCTGCCATGTGACCGAAGTTTGCAGGCAGATGGGTCCCTGGGACACATGCAGAGAGGCTCCTGCCTGGGCCACAGGCCGCCCACTGCCCCTGCCACAGTCCGGGGGCCGCCAAGCAGCCCTGTCGGAGTCCCCTGCCTCTTGAGGGAGTATTGGACCAACACTTGTAGAAAACGGGGTTCTCGCGGGCAACTCATTGGAGGGACACAAATAAATCTTTGCCGACTTTCTGCTGAAGCTTAGGAGCGTTCACACCTAAGCGTCTTACAAGGTCAGCTGTTTAGCTAAACATGAGCTCATGATCTAAATTTACACAATAATGAAGAAATCAGCTACAAGGGGAGACAAGCAGCAAAAACTATCAATACCAGAAATAGATTCCCAAGGCCATCCATCAATTGTTGGAATTATCAGGTGCAAGGCAGAAAATATACATAAAACTGGAACTGAAACAAGGAACAAGGATGTTTTCAAAGACTGGTAGGATCTCTAAAACATTTTTAAAGTACATGTCATTGATAAAGCTAAATACTCAAAGGTTGTGTAATACAACAGATTAAGCATTGAGAAGAGTGAAATTATGCTGTTTTGAAAACTATGGCAGGTGAGATTTTCTGCCTAATTATATAAGAACATTTCTCTAAAACATACACATTATTTCAATGACTTATTGGCTGTGAAATAACTTAAGGGTATTTCAAATGGCTTGTGTGCAAAGAAAGGTGAGATGTAGGGAATCACAGAAAGTCGAGGGGAAAATAGGTCAATATATACATTGCTATATGGTGAACTAAACCTTAGGCCAGCAACAATGGAGAGGACCTGACCCTTAGAAACTTACAATTAAGCTGGAATCTTCAAAAGTTCAAATCTTTATAAGTAAAATATTTATTAAAATGAATAACCAAGTGTTTTAATTGACATCAGAAGATCAAAACAATAAACCCTGAGAACATAGAAAAAAGAAAAATAAAGATATGAGCAGAACTTAATACAACAGAAAACGTATAAAATTGAGGTGATTTAGTAAGTCCAAAGAATCTTCTTTGAAAAGATTTAAAAGACACACTTTGATTAAGGAAAACACAAACATAAGTAAAGAATATACAGAAAGAATCAGGACAATGTTATCGCAGAGAATATATGAAATGCCAGTAAATTTGAACATTTTTGTAAAGTGGACCATTTCCTAGCTCCTAAAGTTTACCAAACCTGAGAAAGAGGAAATCATTTAAGGTCATCATGTCTGCCCTTGGCATTCTCGGAACGCCCTGGCCTCAGAATGCAGCATCTGTAGTCCATGGTAACCTGCGGAGAGGGGGCGGGGCTGAGGGAGGTTGGAACACTGCCCTCACTGAGGGAGTGGGTGTGGCCATCTCTGCTGTGACTGAACAAAGGGCAGGGGAGCAGGGGGCCCAGGGCAGGGCCCTCAGAGCCCGGCAGGTCCAGTGGGGTGTCACAAGCATTTAGGCCCAGACCAAAGGGCACCTTCTTTGTCTGCACAGCTGCCCAAACTCTCACCTTTCCATTCAGGCCGACCTCTTACTTGAAGTGTGTGTGGAACCTGTCCGCACAGTACACCTCGCTGCACAGCTAACCATAGGTCTGGGCATCGTAGCTTCCTGCCAGGTGACCGAAGTTCGCAGGCAGATGGGTCCCTGGGACACATGCACATAGGCTCCTGCCTGGGCCACAGGCCGCCCACTGCCCCTGCCACAGACCGGGGGCCGCCAAGCAGCCCTGTCGGATTCCCCTGCCTCTTGAGGGAGTATTGGACCAACACTTGTAGAAAACGGGGTTATCGCGGGCAACTCATTGGAGGGACACAAATAAATCTTTGCCGACTTTCTGCTGAAGCTTACGAGCGTTCACACCTAAGCGTCTTACAAGGTCAGCTGTTTAGCTAAACATGAGCTCATGATCTAAATTTACACAATAATGAAGAAATCAGCTACAAGGGGAGACAATCAGCAAAAACTATCAATACCAGAAATAGATTCCCAAGGCCATCCATCAATTGTTGGAATAATCAGGTGCAAGGCAGAAAATATACATAAAACTGGAACTGAAACAAGGAACAAGGATGTTTTCAAAGACTGGTAGGATCTCTAAAACATTTTTAAAGTACATGTCATTGATAAAGCTAAATACTCAAAGGTTGTGTAATACAACAGATTAAGCATTGAGAAGAGTGAAATTATGCTGTTTTGAAAACTATGGCAGGTGAGATTTTCTGCCTAATTATATAAGAAGATTTCTCTAAAAAATACACATTATTTCAATGACTTATTGGCTGTGAAATAAGTTAAGGGTATTTCAAATGGCTTGTCTACAAAGAAAGGTGAGATGTAGGGAATCACAGAAAGTCGAGGGGAAAATAGGTCAATATATACATTGCTATATGGTGAACTAAACATTAGGCCAGCAACAATGGAGAGGACCTGACCCTTAGAAACTTACAATTAAGCTGGAATCTTCAAAAGTTCAAATCTTTATAAGTAAAATATTTATTAAAATGAATAACCAAGTGTTTTAATTGACATCAGAAGATCAAATCAATAAACCCTGAGAACATAGAAAAAAGAAAAATAAAGATATGAGCAGAACTTAATACAACAGAAAACGTATAAAATTGAGGTGATTTAGTAAGTCCAAAGAATCTTCTTTGAAAAGATTGAAAAGACACACTTTGATTAAGGAAAACAAAAACATAAGTAAAGAATATACAGAAAGAATCAGGACAATGTTATAGCAGAGAATATATGAAATGCCAGTAAATTTGAACATTTCTGTAAAGTGGACCATTTCCTAGCTCCTAAAGTTTACCAAACTTGAGAAAGAGGAAATCATTTAAGGTCATCATGTCTGCCCTTGGCATTCTCGGAACGCCCTGGCCTCAGAATGCAGCATCTGTAGTCCATGGTAACTTGCGGAGAGGGGGCTGGGCTGAGGGAGGTTGGAACACTGCCCTCACTGAGGGAGTGGGTGTGGCCATCTCTGCTGTGACTGAACAAAGGGCAGGGGAGCAGGGGGCCCAGGGCAGGGCCCTCAGAGCCCGGCAGGTCCAGTGGGGTGTCACAAGCATTTAGGCACAGACCAAAGGGCGCCTTCTTTGTCTGCACAGCTGCCCAAACTCTCACCTTTCCATTCAGGCCGACCTCTTACTTGAAGTGTGTGTGGAACCTGTCCGCACAGTACACCTCGCTGCACAGCTAACCATAGGTCTGGGCATCGTAGCTTCCTGCCAGGTGACCGAAGTTCGCAGGCAGATGGGTCCCTGGGACACATGCACATAGGCTCCTGCCTGGGCCACAGGCCGCCCACTGCCCCTGCCACAGACCGGGGGCCGCCAAGCAGCCCTGTCGGAGTCCCCTGCCTCTTGAGGGAGTATTGGACCAACACTTGTAGAAAACGGGGTTCTCGCGGGCAACTCATTGGAGGGACACAAATAAATCTTTGCCGACTTTCTGCTGAAGCTTACGAGCGTTCACACCTAAGCGTCTTACAAGGTCAGCTGTTTAGCTAAACATGAGCTCATGATCTAAATTTACACAATAATGAAGAAATCAGCTACAAGGGGAGACAATCAGCAAAAACTATCAATACCAGAAATAGATTCCCAAGGCCATCCATCAATTGTTGGAATAATCAGGTGCAAGGCAGAAAATATACATAAAACTGGAACTGAAACAAGGAACAAGGATGTTTTCAAAGACTGGTAGGATCTCTAAAACATTTTTAAAGTACATGTCATTGATAAAGCTAAATACTCAAAGGTTGTGTAATACAACACATTAAGCATTGAGAAGAGTGAAATTATGCTGTTTTGAAAACTATGGCAGGTGAGATTTTCTGCCTAATTATATAAGAAGATTTCTCTAAAAAATACACATTATTTCAATGACTTATTGGCTGTGAAATAAGTTAAGGGTATTTCAAATGGCTTGTCTGCAAAGAAAGGTGAGATGTAGGGAATCACAGAAAGTCGAGGGGAAAATAGGTCAATATATACATTGCTATATGGTGAACTAAACCTTAGGCCAGCAACAATGGAGAGGACCTGACCCTTAGAAACTTACAAGTAAGCTGGAATCTTCAAAAGTTCAAATCTTTATAAGTAAAATATTTATTAAAATGAATAACCAAGTGTTTTAATTGACATCAGAAGATCAAAACAATAAACCCTGAGAACATAGAAAAAAGATAAATAAAGATATGAGCAGAACTTAATACAACAGAAAACGTATAAAATTGAGGTGATTTAGTAAGTCCAAAGAATCTTCTTTGAAAAGATTTAAAAGACACACTTTGATTAAGGAAAACAAAAACATAAGTAAAGAATATTCAGAAACAATCAGGACAATGTTATAGCAGATAATATAAGAAATGCCCGTAAATTTGTACATTTCTGTAAAGTGGACCATTTCCTAGCTCCTAAAGTTTACCAAACCTGACACAAGAGGAAATCATTTAAGGTCATCATGTCTGCCCTTGGCATTCTCGGAACGCCCTGGCCTCAGAATGCAGCATCTGTAGTCCATGGTAACCTGCGGAGAGGGGGCGGGGCTGAGGGAGGTTGGAACACTGCCCTCACTGACGGATTGGGTGTGGCCATCACTGCTGTGACTGAACAAATATCAGGGGAGCAGTGGGCCAAGGGCAGGGCCCTCAGAGCCCGGCAGGCCCAGTGGGGTGTCACAAGCATTTAGGCCCAGACCAAAGGGCGCCTTCTTTGTCTGCACAGCTGCCCAAACTCTCAACTTTCCATTCAGGGTGACCTCTTACTTGAAGTGTGTGTGGAAGCTGTCCGCGCAGTACACCTCGCTGCACAGCTAACCATAGGTCTGGGCATCGTAACTTCCTGCCAGGTGACCGAAGTTCGCAGGCAGATGGGTCCCTGGGACACATGCAGAGGGGCTCCTGCCTGGGCCACAGGCCGCCCACTGCCCCTGCCACAGACTGGGGGCCGCCAAGCGGCCCTGTCGGAGTCCCCTGCCTCTTGAGGGAGTATTGGACCAACACTTGTAGAAAACGGGGTTCTCGCGGGCAACTCATTGGATGGACACAAATAAGTCTTTGCTGACTTTCTGCTGAAGCTTACGAGCGTTCACACCTAAGCGTCTTACTAGTTCAGCTGTTTAGCTAAACATGAGCTCATGATCTAAATTTACACAATAATGAAGAAATCAGCTACAAGGGGAGACAACCTGCAAAAACTATCAATACCAGAATTAGATTCCCAAGGCCATCCATCAATTGTTGGAATAATCAGGTGCAAGGCAGAAAATATACATAAAACTAGAACTGAAACAAGGAACAAGGATGTTTTCAAAGACTGGTAGGATCTCTAAAACATTTTTAAAGTACATGTCATTGATAAAGCTAAATACTCAAACTTTGTGTAGTACAACAGATTAAGCATTGAGAAGAGTGAAATTATGCTGTTTTGAAAACTATGGCAGGTGAGATTTTCTGCCTAATTATATAAGAAGATTTCTCTAAAAAATACACATTATTTCAATGACTTATTGGCTGTGAAATAAGTTAAGGGTATTTCAAATGGCTTGTCTGCAAAGAAAGGTGAGATGTAGGGAATCACAGAAAGTCGAGGGGAAAATAGGTCAATATATACATTGTTATATGGTGAACTAAACCTTAGGCCAGCAACAATGGATAGGATCTGACCCTTAGAAACTTACAAGTAAGCTGGAATCTTCAAAAGTTCAAATCTTTATAAGTAAAATATTTATAAAAATGAATAACCAAGTGTTTTAATTGACATCAGAAGATCAAAACAATAATCCCTGAGAACATAAAAAAGATAAATAAAGATATGAGCAGAACTTAATACAACAGAAAACGTATAAAATTGAGGTGATTTAGTAAGTCCAAAGAATCTTCTTTCAAAAGATTTAAAAGACACACTTTGATTAAGGAAAACAAAAACGTAAGTAAAGAATATACAGAAAGAATCAGGACAATGTTATAGCAGAGAATATATGAAATGCCAGTAAATTTGAACATTTCTGTAAAGTGGACCATTTCCTAGCTCCTAAAGTTTACCAAACCTGACAAAGAGGAAATCATTTAAGGTCATCATGTCTGCCCTTGGCATTCTCGGAATGCCCTGGCCTCAGAATGCAGCATCTGTAGTCCATGGTAACCTGCGGAGAGGGGGCGGGGCTGAGGGAGGTTGGAACACTGCCCTCACTGAGGGAGTGGGTGTGGCCATCTCTGCTGTGACTGAACAAAGGGCAGGGGAGCAGGGGGCCCAGGGCAGGGCCCTCAGAGCCCGGCAGGTGCAGTGGGGTGTCACAAGCATTTAGGCCCAGACCAAAGGGCGCCTTCTTTGTCTGCACAGCTGCCCAAACTCTCACCTTTCCATTCAGGCCGACCTCTTACTTGAAGTGTGTGTGGAACCTGTCCGCACAGTACACCTCGCTGCACAGCTAACCATAGGTCTGGGCATCGTAGCTTCCTGCCAGGTGACCGAAGTTCGCAGGCAGATGGGTCCCTGGGACACATGCACATAGGCTCCTGCCTGGGCCACAGGCCGCCCACTGCCCCTGCCACAGACTGGGGGCCGCCACGCAGCCCTGTCGGAGTCCCCTGCCTCTTGAGGGAGTATTGGACCAACACTTGTAGAAAACGGGGTTCTCGCGGGCAACTCATTGGAGGGACACAAATAAATCTTTGCCGACTTTCTGCTGAAGCTTACGAGCGTTCACACCTAAGCGTCTTACAAGGTCAGCTGTTTAGCTAAACATGAGCTCATGATCTAAATTTACACAATAATGAAGAAATCAGCTACAAGGGGAGACAATCAGCAAAAACTATCAATACCAGAAATAGATTCCCAAGGCCATCCATCAATTGTTGGAATAATCAGGTGCAAGGCAGAAAATATACATAAAACTGGAACTGAAACAAGGAACAAGGATGTTTTCAAAGACTGGTAGGATCTCTAAAACATTTTTAAAGTACATGTCATTGATAAAGCTAAATACTCAAAGGTTGTGTAATACAACACATTAAGCATTGAGAAGAGTGAAATTATGCTGTTTTGAAAACTATGGCAGGTGAGATTTTCTGCCTAATTATATAAGAAGATTTCTCTAAAAAATACACATTATTTCAATGACTTATTGGCTGTGAAATAAGTTAAGGGTATTTCAAATGGCTTGTCTGCAAAGAAAGGTGAGATGTAGGGAATCACAGAAAGTCGAGGGGAAAATAGGTCAATATATACATTGCTATATGGTGAACTAAACCTTAGGCCAGCAACAATGGAGAGGACCTGACCCTTAGAAACTTACAAGTAAGCTGGAATCTTCAAAAGTTCAAATCTTTATAAGTAAAATATTTATTAAAATGAATAACCAAGTGTTTTAATTGACATCAGAAGATCAAAACAATAAACCCTGAGAACATAGAAAAAAGATAAATAAAGATATGAGCAGAACTTAATACAACAGAAAACGTATAAAATTGAGGTGATTTAGTAAGTCCAAAGAATCTTCTTTGAAAAGATTTAAAAGACACACTTTGATTAAGGAAAACAAAAACATAAGTAAAGAATATTCAGAAACAATCAGGACAATGTTATAGCAGATAATATAAGAAATGCCCGTAAATTTGTACATTTCTGTAAAGTGGACCATTTCCTAGCTCCTAAAGTTTACCAAACCTGACACAAGAGGAAATCATTTAAGGTCATCATGTCTGCCCTTGGCATTCTCGGAACGCCCTGGCCTCAGAATGCAGCATCTGTAGTCCATGGTAACCTGCGGAGAGGGGGCGGGGCTGAGGGAGGTTGGAACACTGCCCTCACTGACGGATTGGGTGTGGCCATCACTGCTGTGACTGAACAAATATCAGGGGAGCAGTGGGCCAAGGGCAGGGCCCTCAGAGCCCGGCAGGCCCAGTGGGGTGTCACAAGCATTTAGGCCCAGACCAAAGGGCGCCTTCTTTGTCTGCACAGCTGCCCAAACTCTCAACTTTCCATTCAGGGTGACCTCTTACTTGAAGTGTGTGTGGAAGCTGTCCGCGCAGTACACCTCGCTGCACAGCTAACCATAGGTCTGGGCATCGTAACTTCCTGCCAGGTGACCGAAGTTCGCAGGCAGGTGGGTCCCTGGGACACATGCAGAGGGGCTCCTGCCTGGGCCACAGGCCGCCCACTGCCCCTGCCACAGACTGGGGGCCGCCAAGCGGCCCTGTCGGAGTCCCCTGCCTCTTGAGGGAGTATAGGACCAACACTTGTAGAAAACGGGGTTCTCGCGGGCAACTCATTGGAGGGACACAAATAAGTCTTTGCTGACTTTCTGCTGAAGCTTACGAGCGTTCACACCTAAGCGTCTTACTAGTTCAGCTGTTTAGCTAAACATGAGCTCATGATCTAAATTTACACAATAATGAAGAAATCAGCTACAAGGGGAGACAACCTGCAAAAACTATCAATACCAGAATTAGATTCCCAAGGCCATCCATCAATTGTTGGAATAATCAGGTGCAAGGCAGAAAATATACATAAAACTGGAACTGAAACAAGGAACAAGGATGTTTTCAAAGACTGGTAGGATCTCTAAAACATTTTTAAAGTACATGTCATTGATAAAGCTAAATACTCAAAGGTTGTGTAATACAACAGATTAAGCATTGAGAAGAGTGAAATTATGCTGTTTTGAAAACTATGGCAGGTGAGATTTTCTGCCTAATTATATAAGAAGATTTCTCTAAAAAATACACATTATTTCCATGACTTATTGGCTGTGAAATAAGTTAAGGGTATTTCAAATGGCTTGTCTGCAAAGAAAGGTGAGATGTAGGGAATCACAGAAAGTCGAGGGGAAAATAGGTCAATATATACATTGCTATATGGTGAACGAAACCTTAGGCCAGCAACAATGGAGAGGACCTGACCCTTAGAAACTTACAAGTAAGCTGGAATCTTCAAAAGTTCAAATCTTTATAAGTAAAATATTTATTAAAATGAATAACCAAGTGTTTTAATTGACATCAGAAGATCAAAACAATAAACCCTGAGAATATAGAAAAAAGATAAGTAAAGATATGAGCAGAACTTAATACAACAGAAAACGTATAAAATTGAGGTGATTTAGTAAGTCCAAAGAATCTTCTTTGAAAAGATTGAAAAGACACACTTTGATTAAGGAAAACAAAAACATAAGTAGAGAATATACAGAAAGAATCAGGACAATGTTATAGCAAAGAATATATGAAATGCCAGGAAATTTGAACATTTCTGTAAAGTGGACCATTTCCTAGCTCCTAAAGTTTACCAAACCTGACACAAGAGGAAATCATTTAAGGTCATCATGTCTGCCCTTGGCATTCTCGGAACGCCCTGGCCTCAGAATGCAACATCTGTAGTCCATGGAAACCTGCGGAGAGGGGGCAGGGCTGAGGGAGGTTGGAACACTGCCCTCACTGAGGGAGTGGCTGTGGCCATCTCTGCTGTGACTGAACAAAGGGCAGGGGAGCAGGGGGCCCAGGGCAGGGCCCTCAGAGCCGGGCAGGTCCAGTGGGGTGTCACAAGAATTTAGGCCCAGGCCAAAGGGCGCCTTCTTTGTCTGCACAGCTGCCCAAACTCTCACCTTTCCACACAGGCCGCCGTCTTACTTGAAGTGTGTGTGCAACCTGTCCGCGCAGTACACCTCGCTGAACAGCTAACCATAGGTCTGGGCATCGTAGCTTCCTGCCAGGTGACCGAAGTTCGCAGGCAGATGGGTCCCTGGGACACATGCAGAGAGGCTCCTGCCTGGGCCACAGGCCGCCCACTGCCCCTGCCCAAGATCGGGGGCCGCCAAGCAGCCCTGTCGGAGTCCCCTGCCTCTTGAGGGAGTATTGGACCAACACTTGTAGAAAACGGGGTTCTCGTGGGCAACAAATTGGAGGGACACAAATAAATCTTTGCCGACTTTCTGCTGAAGCTTACGGGCGTTCACACCTAAGTGTCTTACTAGGTCAGCTGCTTACTAAACGTGAGCTCATGATCTAAATTTACACAATAATGAAGAAATCAGCTACAAGGGGAGACAACCAGAAAAAACTATCAATACCAGAATTAGGTTCCCAAGGCCATCCAACAATTGTTGGAATAATCAGGTGCAAGGCAGAAAATATACATAAAACAGGAACTGAAACAAGGAACAAGGATGTTTTCAAAGACTGGTAGGATCTCTAAAACATTTTTAAAGTACATGTCATTGATAAAGCTAAATACTCAAAGGTTGTGTAATACAACAGATTAAGCATTGAGAAGAGTGAAATTATGCTGTTTTGAAAACTATGGCAGGTGAGATTTTCTGCCTAATTATATAAGAAGATTTCTCTAAAAAATACACATTATTTCCATGACTTATTGGCTGTGAAATAAGTTAAGGGTATTTCAAATGGCTTGTGTGCAAAGAAAGGTGAAATGTAGGGAATCACAGAAAGTCGAGGGGAAAATAGGTCAATATATACATTGCTATATGGTGAACTACACCTTAGGCCAGCAACAATGGAGAGGACCTGACCCTTAGAAACTTACAAGTAAGCTGGAATCTTCAAAAGTTCAAATCGTTATAAGTAAAATATTTATTAAAATGAATAACCAAGTGTTTTAATTGACATCAGAAGATCAAAACAATAAACCCTGAGAACATAGAAAAAAGATAAATAAAGATATGAGCAGAACTTAATACAACAGAAAACTTATAAAATTGAGGTGATTTAGTAGGTCCAAAGAATCTTCTTTGAAAAGATTGAAAAGACACACTTTGATTAAGGAAAACAAAAACATAAGTAAAGAATATTCAGAAACAATCAGGACAATGTTATAGCAGATAATATAAGAAATGCCCGTAAATTTGAATATTTCTGTAAAGTGGACCATTTCCTAGCTCCTAAAGTTTACCAAACCTGACACAAGAGGAAATCATTTAAGGTCATCATGTCTGCCCTTGGCATTCTCGGAATGCCCTGGCCTCAGAATGCAGCCTCTGTAGTCCATGGTAACCTGCGGAGAGGGGGCGGGGCTGAGGGAGGTTGGAACACTGCCCTCACTGAGGGAGTGGGTGTGGCCATCTCTGCTGTGACTGAACAAAGATCAGGGGAGCAGTGGGCCCAGGGCAGGGTCCTCAGATCCCGGCATGCCCAGTGGGGTGTCACAAGCATTTAGGCCCAGAACAAAGGGCGCCTTCTTTGTCTGC
Organism: Mesoplodon mirus; assembly: GCF_964341445.2. Classification (NCBI taxonomy): domain Eukaryota; kingdom Metazoa; phylum Chordata; class Mammalia; order Artiodactyla; family Ziphiidae; genus Mesoplodon; species Mesoplodon mirus. The sequence continues at coordinate 122,187,743 of NC_138976.1, read as the reverse complement.
ACAGCTGCCCAAACTCTCATCTTTCCATTCAGGCCGACCTCTTACTTGAAGTGTGTGTGGAAGCTGTCCGCGCAGTACACCTCGCTGCACAGCTAACCATAGGTCTGGGCATCGTAGCTTACTGCAAGGTGACCGAAGTTCGCAGGCAGATGGGTCCCTGGGACACATGCAGAGAGGCTCCTGCCTGGGCCACAGGCCGCCCACAGCCCCTGCCACAGACCGGGGGCCGCCAAGCGGCCCTGTCGGAATCCCCTGCCTCTTGAGGGAGTATTGGACCAACACTTGTAGAAAACGGTGTTCTCGCGGGCAACTCATTGGAGGGACACAAATTAATCTTTGCAGACTTTCTGCTGAAGCTTACGAGCGTTCACACCTAAGCGTCTTACAATGTCAGCTGTTTAGCTAAACATGAGCTCATGATCTAAATTTACACAATAATGAAGAAATCAGCTACAAGGGGAGACAACCAGCAAAAACTATCAATACCAGAATTAGATTCGCAAGGCCATCCATCAATTGTTGGAATAATCAGGTGCAAGGCAGAAAATATACATAAAACTGGAACTGAAACAAGGAACAAGGATGTTTTCAAAGACTGGTAGGATCTCTAAAACATTTTTAAAGGACATGTCATTGATAAAGCTAAATACTCAAAGGTTGTGTAATACAACAGATTAAGCATTGAGAAGAGTGAAATTATGCTGTTTTGAAAACTATGGCAGGTGAGATTTTCTGCCTAATTCTATAAGAAGATTTCTCTAAAAAATACACATTATTTCAATGACTTATTGGCTGTGAAATAAGTTAAGGGTATTTCAAATGGCTTGTCTGCAAAGAAAGGTGAGATGTAGGGAATCACAGAAAGCCAACGGAAAATAGGTCAATATATACATTGCTATATGGTGAACTAAACCTTAGGCCAGCAACAATGGTGAGCACCTGACCCTTAGAAACTTACAAGTAAGCTGGAATCTTCAAAACTTCAAATCTTTATAAGTAAAATATTTATTAAAATGAATAACCAAGTGTTTTAATTGACATCAGAAGATCAAAACAATAAACCCTGAGAACATAGAAAAAAGAAAAATAAAGATATGAGCAGAACTTAATACAACAGAAAACGTATAAAATTGAGGTGATTTAGTAAGTCCAAAGAATCTTCTTTGAAAAGATTGAAAAGACACACTTTGATTAAGGAAAACAAAAACATAAGTAAAGAATATTCAGAAAGAATCAGGACAATGTTATAGCAGAGAATATAAGAAATGCCAGTAAATTTGAACATTTCTGTAAAGTGGACCATTTCCTAGCTCCTAAAGTTTACCAAACCTGACAAAAGAGGAAATCATTTAAGGTCATCATGTCTTCCCTTGGCATTCTCGGAACGCCCTGGCCTCAGAATGCAGCCTCTGTAGTCCATGGTAACCTGCGGAGAGGGGGCGGGGCTGAGGGAGTTTGGAACACTGCCCTCACTGAGGGAGTGGGTGTGGCCATCTCTGCTGTGACTGAACAAAGGGCAGGGGAGCAGTGGGCCCAGGGCAAGGCCCTCAGAGCCCGGCAGGCCCAGTGGGGTGTCACAAGCATTTAGGCCCAGACCAAAGGGCGCCTTCTTTGTCTGCACAGCTGCCAAAACTCTCACCTTTCCATTCAGGCTGACCTCTTACTTGAAGTGTGTGTGGAAGCTGTCCGCGCAGTACACATCGCTGCACAGCTATCCATAGGTCTGGGCATCGTAGCTTCCTGCCAGGTGACCGAAGTTCGCAGGCAGATGGTTCCCTGGGACACATGCAGAGAGGCTCCTGCCTGGGCCACAGGACGCCCACTGCCCCTGCCACAGACAGGGGACCGCCAAGCAGCCCTGTCGGTGTCCCCTGCCTCTTGAGGGAGTATTGGACCAACACTTGTAGAAAACGGGGTTCTCGCGGGCAACTCATTGGAGGGACACAAATAAATCTTTGCTGACTTTCTGCTGAAGCTTACGAGCGTTCACACCTAAGTGTCTTACTAGGTCAGCTGCTTACTAAACGTGAGCTCATGATCTAAATTTACACAATAATTAAGAAATCATCTACAAGGGGAGACAATCAGCAAAAACTATCAATACCAAAATTAGATTCCCAAGGCCATCCATCAATTGTTGGAATAATCAGGTGCAAGGCAGAAAATATACATAAAACTGGAACTGAAACAAGGAACAAGGATGTTTTCAAAGACTGGTAGGATCTCTAAAACATTTTTAAAGTACATGTCATTGATAAAGCTAAATACTCAAAGGTTGTGTAATACAACAGATTAAGCATTGAGAAGAGTGAAATTATGCTGTTTTGAAAACTATGGCAGGTGAGATTTTCTGCCTAATTATATAAGAAGATTTCTCTAAAAAATACACATTATTTCCATGACTTATTGGCTGTGAAATAAGTTAAGGGTATTTCAAATGGCTTGTCTGCAAAGAAAGGTGAGATGTAGGGAATCACAGAAAGTCGAGGGGAAAATAGGTCAATATATACATTGCTATATGGTGAACTAAACCTTAGGCCAGCAACAATGGAGAGGACCTGACCCTTAGAAACTTACAAGTAAGCTGGAATCTTCAAAAGTTCAAATCTTTATAAGTAAAATATTTATTAAAATGAATAACCAAGTGTTTTAATTGACATCAGAAGATCAAAACAATAAACCCTGAGAACATAGAAAAAAGATAAATAAAGATATGAGCAGAACTTAATACAACAGAAAACGTATAAAATTGAGGTGATTTAGTAAGTCCAAAGAATCTTCTTTGAAAAGATTGAAAAGACACACTTTGATTAAGGAAAACAAAAACATAAGTAAAGAATATTCAGAAACAATCAGGACAATGTTATAGCAGATAATATAAGAAATGCCCGTAAATTTGAATATTTCTGTAAAGTGGACCATTTCCTAGCTCCTAAAGTTTACCAAACCTGACACAAGAGGAAATCATTTAAGGTCATCATGTCTGCCCTTGGCATTCTCGGAACGCCCTGGCCTCAGAATGCAGCCTCTGTAGTCCATGGTAACCTGCGGAGAGGGGGCGGGGCTGAGGGAGGTTGGAACACTGCCCTCACTGAGGGAGTGGGTGTGGCCATCTCTGCTGTGACTGAACAAAGGTCAGGGGAGCAGTGGGCCAAGGGCAGGGCCCTCAGAGCCCGGCATGCCCAGTGGGGTGTCACAAGCATTTAGGCCCAGACCAAAGGGCGCCTTCTTTGTCTGCACAGCTGCCCAAACTCTCACCTTTCCATTCAGGCCGACCTCTTACTTGAAGTGTGTGTGGAAGCTGTCCGCGCAGTACACCTCGCTGCACAGCTAACCATAGGTCTGGGCATCGTAGCTTCCTGCCATGTGACCGAAGTTCGCAGGCAGATGGGTCCCTGGGACACATGCAGAGAGGCTCCTGCCTGGGCCACAGGCCGCCCACTGCCCGTGCCACAGACCGGGGGCCGCCAAGCAGCCCTGTCGGAGTCCCCTGCCTCTTGAGGGAGTATTGGACCAACACTTGTAGAAAACGGCGTTCTCGCGGGCAACTCATTGGAGGGACACAAATAAATCTTAGCCGACTTTCTGCTGAAGCTTACGAGCGTTCACAACTAAGCGTCTTACTAGTTCAGCTGTTTAGCTAAACATGAGCTCATGATCTAAATTTACACAATAATGAAGAAATCAGCTACAAGGGGAGACAACCAGCAAAAACTATCAATACCAGAATTAGATTCCCAAGGCCATCCATCAATTGTTGTAATAATCAGGTGCAAGGCAGAAAATATACATAAAACTGGAACTGAAACAAGGAACAAGGATGTTTTCAAAGACTGGTAGGATCTCTAAAACATTTTTAAAGTACATGTCATTGATAAAGCTAAATACTCAAAGGTTGTGTAATACAATAGATTAAGCACTGAGAAGAGTAAAATTATGCTGGTTTGAAAACTATGGCCGGTGAGATTTTCTGCCTAATTATATAAGAAGATTTCTCTAAAAAATACACATTATTTCCATGACTTATTGGCTGTGAACTAAGTTAAGGGTATTTCAAATGGCTTGTCTGCAAAGAAAGGTGAGATGTAGGGAATCACAGAAAGTCGAGGGGAAAATAGGTCAATATATACATTGCTATATGGTGAACTAAACCTTAGGCCAGCAACAATGGAGAGGACCTGACCCTTAGAAACTTACAAGTAAGCTGGAGTCTTCAAAAGTTCAAATCTTTATAAGTAAAATATTTATTAAAATGAATAACCAAGTGTTTTAATTGACATCAGAAGATCAAAACAATAAACCCTGAGAACATAGAAAAAAGAAAAATAAAGATATGAGCAGAACTTAATACAACAGAAAACGTATAAAATTGAGGTGATTTAGTAAGTCCAAAGAATCTTCTTTGAAAAGATTGAAAAGACACACTTTGATTAAGGAAAACAAAAACATAAGTAAAGAATATTCAGAAAGAATCAGGACAATGTTATAGCAGAGAATATAAGAAATGCCAGTAAATTTGAACATTTCTGTAAAGTGGACCATTTCCTAGCTCCTAAAGTTTACCAAACCTGACACAAGAGGAAATCATTTAAGGTCATCATGTCTGCCCTTGGCATTCTCGGAACGACCTGGCCTCAGAATGCAGCATCTGTAGTCCATGGTAACCTGCGGAGAGGGGGCGGGGCTGAGGGAGGTTGGAACACTGCCCTCACTGAGGGAGTGGGTGTGGCCATCTCTGCTGTGACTGAACAAAGGGCAGGGGAGCAGTGGGCCAAGGGCAGGGCCCTCAGAGCCCGGCAGGCCCAGTGGGGTGTCACAAGCATTTAGGCCCAGACCAAAGGGCGCCTTCTTTGTCTGCAGAGCTGCACAAACTCTCACCTTTCCATTCATGCCGACCTCTTACTTGAAGTGTGTGTGGACGCTGTCCACGCAGTACACCTCGCTGCACAGCTAACCATAGGTCTGGGCATCGTAGCTTCCTGCCATGTGACCGAAGTTCGCAGGCACATGGGTCCCTGGGACACATGCAGAGAGGCTCCTGCCTGGGCCACAGGCCGCCCATTGCCCGTGCCACAGACCGGGGGCCGCCAAGCAGCCCTGTCGGAATCCCCTGCCTCTTGAGGGAGTATTGGACCAACACTTGTAGAAAACGGCGTTCTCGCGGGCAACTCATTGGAGGGACACAAATAAATCTTAGCCGACTTTCTGCTGAAGCTTACGAGCGTTCACACCTAAGCGTCTTACTAGTTCAGCTGTTTAGCTAAACATGAGCTCATGATCTAAATTTACACAATAATGAAGAAATCAGCTACAAGGGGAGACAACCAGCATAAACTATCAATACCAGAATTAGATTCCCAAGGCCATCCATCAATTGTTGGAATAATCAGGTGCAAGGCAGAAAATATACATAAAACTGGAACAGAAACAAGGAACAAGGATGTTTTCAAAGACTGGTAGGATCTCTAAAACATTTTTAAAGTACATGTCATTGATAAAGCTAAATACTCAAACGTTGTGTAATACAACAGATTAAGCACTGAGAAGAGTAAAATTATGCTGTTTTGAAAACTATGGCCGGTGAGATGTTCTGCCTAATTATATAAGAAGATTTCTCTAAAAAATACACATTATTTCCATGACTTATTGGCTGTGAAATAAGTTAAGGGTATTTCAAATGGCTTGTCTGCAAAGAAAGGTGAGATGTAGGGAATCACAGAAAGTCGAGGGGAAAATAGGTCAATATATACATTGCTATATGGTGAACTAAACCTTAGGCCAGCAACAATGGAGAGCACCTGACCCTTAGAAACGTACAAGTAAGCTGGAATCTTCAAAACTTCAAATCTTTATAAGTAAAATATTTATTAAAATGAATAACCAAGTGTTTTAATTGACATCAGAAGATCAAAACAATAAACCCTGAGAACATAGAAAAAAGAAAAATAAAGATATGAGCAGAACTTAATACAACAGAAAACGTATAAAATTGAGGTGATTTAGTAAGTCCAAAGAATCTTCTTTGAAAAGATTGAAAAGACACACTTTGATTAAGGAAAACAAAAACATAAGTAAAGAATATTCAGAAAGAATCAGGACAATGTTATAGCAGAGAATATAAGAAATGCCAGTAAATTTGAACATTTCTGTAAAGTGGACCATTTCCTAGCTCCTAAAGTTTACCAAACCTGACACAAGAGGAAATCATTTAAGGTCATCATGTCTTCCCTTGGCATTCTCGGAACGCCCTGGCCTCAGAATGCAGCCTCTGTAGTCCATGGTAACCTGCGGAGAGGGGGCGGGGCTGAGGGAGTTTGGAACACTGCCCTCACTGAGGGAGTGGGTGTGGCCATCTCTGCTGTGACTGAACAAAGGGCAGGGGAGCAGTGGGCCCAGGGCAAGGCCCTCAGAGCCCGGCAGGCCCTGTGGGGTGTCACAAGCATTTAGGCCCAGACCAAAGGGCGCCTTCTTTGTCTGCACAGCTGCCCAAACTCTCACCTTTCCATTCAGGCCGACCTCTTACTTGAAGTGTGTGTGGAAGCTGTCCGCGCAGTACACATCGCTCCACAGCTATCCATAGGTCTGGGCATCGTAGCTTCCTGCCAGGTGACCGAAGTTCGCAGGCAGATGGTTCCCTGGGACACATGCAGAGAGGCTCCTGCCTGGGCCACAGGCCGCCCACTGCCCCTGCCACAGACAGGGGACCGCCAAGCAGCCCTGTCTGTGTCCCCTGCCTCTTGAGGGAGTATTGGACCAACACTTGTAGAAAACGGGGTTCTCGCGGGCAACTCATTGGAGGGACACAAATAAATCTTTGCTGACTTTCTGCTGAAGCTTACGAGCGTTCACACCTAAGTGTCTTACTAGGTCAGCTGTTTAGCTAAACATGAGCTCATGATCTAAATTTACACAATAATGAAGAAATCAGCTACAAGGGGAGACAATCAGCAAAAACTATCAATACCAAAATTAGATTCCAAAGGCCATCCATCAATTGTTGGAATAATCAGCTGCAAGGCAGAAAATATACATAAAACTGGAACTGAAACAAGGAACAAGGATGTTTTCAAAGACTGGTAGGATCTCTAAAACATTTTTAAAGTACATGTCATTGATAAAGCTAAATACTCAAAGCTTGTGTAATACAACAGATTAAGCATTGAGAAGAGTGAAATTATGCTGTTTTGAAAACTATGGCAGGTGAGATTTTCTGCCTAATTATATAAGAAGATTTCTCTAAAAAATACACATTATTTCCATGACTTATTGGCTGTGAAATAAGTTAAGGGTATTTCAAATGGCTTGTCTGCAAAGAAAGGTGAGATGTAGGGAATCACAGAAAGTCGAGGGGAAAATAGGTCAATATATACATTGCTATATGGTGAACTACACCTTAGGCCAGCAACAATGGAGAGGACCTGACCCTTAGAAACTTACAAGTAAGCTGGAATCTTCAAAAGTTCAAATCTTTATAAGTAAAATATTTATTAAAATGAATAACCAAGTGTTTTAATTGACATCAGAAGATCAATACAATAAACCCTGAGAACATAGAAAAAAGATAAATAAAGATATGAGCAGAACTTAATACAACAGAAAACGTATAAAATTGAGGTGATTTAGTAAGTCCAAAGAATCTTCTTTGAAAAGATTGAAAAGACACACTTTGATTAAGGAAAACAAAAACATAAGTAGAGAATATACAGAAAGAATCAGGACAATGTTATAGCAGAGAATATATGAAATGCCAGTAAATTTGAACATTTCTGTAAAGTGGACCATTTCCTAGCTCCTAAAGTTTACCAAACCTGACACAAGAGAAAATCATTTAAGGTCATCATGTATGCCCTTGGCATTCTCGGAACGCCCTGGCCTCAGAATGCAGCATCTGTAGTCCATGGTAACCTGCGGAGAGGGGGCGGGGCTGAGGGAGGTTGGAACACTGCCCTCACTGAGGGAGGGGCTGTGGCCATCTCTGCTGTGACTGAACAAAGGGCAGGGGAGCAGGTGGCCCAGGGCAGGCCCCTCAGAGCCGTGCAGGTTCAGTGGGGTGTCACAAGCATTTAGGCCCAGGCCAAAGGGCACCTTCTTTGTCTGCACAGCTGCCCAAACTCTCACCTTTCCACTCAGGCCGCCCACTTACTTGAAGTGTGTGTGGAACCTGTCCGCGCAGTACACCTGGCTGAACAGCTAACCATAGGTCTGGGCATCGTAGCTTCCTGCCAGGTGACCGAAGTTCGCAGGAAGATGGGTCCCTGGGACACATGCACAGAGGCTCCTGCCTGGGCAACAGGCCGCCCACTGACCCTGCCCCAGACCGGGGGCCGCCACGCGGCCCTGTCGGAGTCCCCTGCCTCTTGAGGGAGTATTGGACCAACACTTGTAGAAAATGGCATTCTCGCGGGCAACTCATTGGAGGGACACAAATAAATCTTTGCCGACTTTCTGCTGAAGCTTACGAGCGTTCACACCTAAGCGTCTTACTAGTTCAGCTGTTTAGCTAAACATGAGCTCATGATCTAAATTTACACAATAATGAAGAAATCAGCTACAAGGGGAGACAACCAGCAAAAACTATCAATACCAGAATCAGATTCCCAAGGCCATCCATCAATTGTTGGAATAATCAGGTGCAAGGCAGAAAATATACATAAAACTGGAACTGAAACAAGGAACAAGGATGTTTTCAAAGACTGGTAGGATCTCTAAAACATTTTTAAAGTACATGTCATTGATAAAGCTAAATACTCAAAGGTTGTGTAATACAACAGATTAAGCATTGAGAAGAGTGAAATTATGCTGTTTTGAAAACTATGGCAGGTGAGATTTTCTGCCTAATTATATAAGAAGATTTCTCTAAAAAATACACATTATTTCAATGACTTATTGGCTGTGAAATAAGTTAAGGGTATTTCAAATGGCTTGTGTGCAAAGAAAGGTGAGATGTAGGGAATCACAGAAAGTCGAGGGGAAAATAGGTCAATATATACATTGCTATATGGTGAACTAAACTTTAGGCCAGCAACAATGGAGAGGACCTGACCCTTAGAAACTTACAAGTAAGCTGGAATCTTCAAAAGTTCAAATCTTTATAAGTAAAATATTTATTAAAATGAATAACCAAGTGTTTTAATTGACATCAGAAGATCAAAACAATAAACACTGAGAACATAGAAAAAAGATAAACAAAGATATGAGCAGAACTTAATACAACAGAAAACGTATAAAATTGAGGTGATTTAGTAAGTCCAAAGAATCTTCTTTGAAAAGATTGAAAAGACACACTTTGATTAAGGAAAACAAAAACATAAGTAAAGAATATTCAGAAAGAATCAGGACAATGTTATAGCAGAGAATATAAGAAATGCCAGTAAATTTGAACATTTCTGTAAAGTGGACCATTTCCTAGCTCCTAAAGTTTACCAAACCTGACACAAGAGGAAATCATTTAAGGTCATCATGTCTGCCCTTGGCATTCTTGGAACGCCCTGGCCTCAGAATGCAGCATCTGTAGTCCATGGTAACCTGCGGAGAGGGGACGGGGCTGAGGGAGGTTGGAACACTGCCCTCACTGAGGGAGTGGGTGTGGCCATCTCTGCTGTGACTGAACAAAGGGCAGGGGAGCAGTGGTCTCATGGCAAGGCCCTCAGAGCCCGGCAGGCCCAGTGGGGTGTCACAAGCATTTAGGCCCAGACCAAAGGGCGCCTTCTTTGTCTGCACAGCTGCTCAAACTCTCACCTTTCCATTCAGGCCGACCTCTTACTTGAAGTGTTTGTGGAACCTGTCCGCGCAGTACACCTCGCTGCACAGCTAACCATAGGTCTGGGCATCGTATCTTCCTGCCATGTGACCGAAGTTCGCAGGCCGATGGGTCCCTGGGACACATGCAGAGAGGCTCCTGCCTGGGCCACAGGCCGCACATTGCCCCTGCCACAGACCGGGGGCCGCCAAGCAGCCCTGTCGGAGTCCCCTGCCTCTTGAATGAGTATTGGACCAACACTTGTAGAAAACGGCGTTCTCGCGGGCAACTCATTGGAGGGACACAAATAAATCTTTGCCGACTTTCTGCTGAAGCTTACGAGCGTTCACACCTAAGCGTCTTACTAGTTCAGCTGTTTAGCTAAACATGAGCTCATGATCTAAATTTACACAATAATGAAGAAATCAGCTACAAGGGGAGACAATCAGCAAAAACTATCAATACCAAAATTAGATTCCAAAGGCCATCCATCAATTGTTGGAATAATCAGGTGCAAGGCAGAAAATATACATAAAACTGGAACTGAAACAAGGAACAAGGATGTTTTCAAAGACTGGTAGGATCTCTAAAACAGTTTTAAAGGACATGTCATTGATAAAGCTAAATACTCAAAGCTTGTGTAATACAACAGATTAAGCATTGAGAAGAGTGAAATTATGCTGTTTTGAAAACTATGGCAGGTGAGATTTTCTGCCTAATTATATAAGAAGATTTCGCTAAAAAATACACATTATTTCAATGACTTATTGGCTGTGAAATAAGTGAAGGGTATTTCAAATGGCTTGTCTGCAAAGAAAGGTGAGATGTAGGGAATCATAGAAAGTCGAGGGGAAAATAGGTCAATATATACATTGCTATATGGTGAACTAAACCTTAGGCCAGCAACAATGGAGAGGACCTGACCATTAGAAACGTACAAGTAAGCTGGAATCTTCAAAAGTTCTAATCTTTATAAGTAAAATATTTATTAAAATGAATAACCAAGTGTTTTAATTGACATCAGAAGATCAAAACAATAAACCCTGAGAACATAGAAAAAAGATAAATAAAGATATGAGCAGAACTTAATACAACAGAAAACGTATAAAATTGAGGTGAGTTAGTAAGTCCAAAGAATCTTCTTTGAAAAGATTTAAAAGACACACTTTGATTAAGGAAAACAAAAACATAAGTAAAGAATATACAGAAAGAGTCAGGACAATGTTAGAGCAGAGAATATATGAAATGCCAGTAAATTTGAACATTTCTGTCAAGTGGACCATTTCCTAGCTCCTAAAGTTTACCAACACTGACACAAGAGGAAATCATTTAAGGTCAACATGTCTGCCCTTGGCATTCTCGGAACGCCCTGGCCTCAGAATGCAGCCTCTGTAGTCCATGGTAACCTGCGGAGAGGGGGCGGGGCTGAGGGAGGTTGGAACACTGCCCTCACTGAGGGAGTGGGTGTGGCCATCTCTGCTGTGACTGAACAAAGGGCAGGGGAGCAGGGGGCCCAGGGCAGGGCCCTCAGAGCCCGGCAGGCCCAGTGGAGTGTCACAAGCATTTAGGCCCAGGCCAAAGGGCGCTTTCTTTGTCTGCACAGCTGCCCAAACTCTCACCTTTCCACTCAGGCCGCCCTCTTACTTGAAGTGTGTGTGGAACCTGTCCGCGCAGTACACCTCGCTGCACAGCTAAGCATAGGTCTGGGCATCGTAGCTTCCTGCCAGGTGACCGAGGCTCGCAGGCAGATGGGTCCCTGGGACACACGCGGAGAGGCTCCTGCCCGGGCCACAGGCCGCCCACTGCCCCTGCCCCAGATCGGGGGCCGCAAAGCAGCCCTGTCTGAGTCCCCTGCCTCTAGAGGGAGTATTGGACCAACACTTGTAGAAAACGGGGTCCTTGAGGGCCACTCATTGGAGGGACACAAATAAATCTTTGCCGTCTTTCTTCTGAAACTTACGAGCGTTCACACCTAAGCCTCTTACAAGGTCAGCTGTTTAGCTAAACATGAGCTCATGATCTAAATTTACACAATAATGAAGAAAGCAGCTATAATGGGAGACAATCAGCCAAAACAATCAATACCAGAATTAGATTCCCAAGGCCATCCATCAGATGTAGGAATAATCGGGTGCAAGGCAGAAAATATACATAAAACTGGAACTGAAACAAGGCACGAGGATGTTTTCAAAGACTGGTAGGATCTCTAAAACTTTTTTAAAGTACATGTCATTGATAAAGCTAAATACTCAAAGGATGTGTAATACAACAGATTAAGCATTGAGAAGAGTGAAATTATGCTGTTTTGAAAACTATGGCAGGTGAGATTTTCTGCCTAATTATATAAGAAGATTTCTCTAAAAAATACACATTATTTCAATGACTTACTGGCTGTGAAATAAGTTAAGGGTATTTCAAATGGCTTGTCTGCAAAGAAAGGTGAGATGTAGGGAATCACAGAAAGTCGAGGGGAAAATAGGTCAATATATACATTGCTATATGGTGAACTAAGTCTTAGGCCAGCAACAATGGAGAGGACCTGACCCTTAGAAACTTACAAGTAAGCTGGAATCTTCAAAAGTTCAAATCTTTATAAGTAAAATATTTATTAAAATGAATAACCAAGTGTTTTAATTGACATCAGAAGATCAAAACAATAAACCCTGAGAACATAGAAAAAAGATAAATAAAGATATGAGCAGAACTTAATACAACAGAAAACGTATAAAATTGAGGTGATTTAGTAAGTCCAAAGAATCTTCTTTTAAAAGATTGAAAAGACACACTTTGATTAAGGAAAACAAAAACATATGTAAAGAATATACAGAAAGAATCAGGACAATGTTATCGCAGAGAATATATGAAATGCCAGTAAATTTGAACATTTCTGTCAAGTGGCACATTTTCTAGCTCCTAAAGTTTACCAAACCTGACAAAGAGGAAATCATTTAAGGTCATCATGTCTGCCCTTGGCATTCTCGGAAAGCCCTGGCCTCAGAATGCAGCATCTGTAGTCCATGGTAACCTGCGGAGAGGGGGCGGGGCTGAGGGAGGTTGGAACACTGCCCTCACTGAGGGAGTGGGTGTGGCCATCTCTGCTGTGACTGAACAAAGGTCAGGGGAGTAGGGGTCCCAGGGCAGGGCCCTCAGAGCCCGGCAGGTCCATTGGGGTGTCACAAGCATTTAGGCCCAGACCAAAGGGCGCCTTCTTTGTCTGCACAGCTGCCCAAACTCTCAACTTTACATGCAGGCCGACCTCTTACTTGAAGTGTGTGTGGAACCTGACCGTGCAGTACACCTCGCTGCACAGCTAACCATAGGTCTGGGCATCGTAGCTTCCTGCCAGGTGACCGAAGTTCGAAGTCAGTTGGGTCCCTGGGACACATGCAGATAGGCTCCTGCCTGGGCCACAGGCCGTCCACTGCCCCTGCCACAGACCGGGGGCCGCCAAGCAGCCCTGTCGGAGTCCCCTGCCTCTTGAGGGAGTATTGGACCAACACTTGTAGAAAACGGGGTTCTCGCGGGCAACTCATTGGAGGGACACAAATAAATCTTTGCCGACTTTCTGCTGAAGCTTACGAGCGTTCACACCTAAGCGTCTTGCAAGGTCAGCTGTTTAGCTAAACATGAGCTCATGATCTAAATTTACACAATAATGAAGAAATCAGCTACAAGGGGAGACAACCAGCAAAAACTATCAATACCAGAATTAGATTCCCAAGGCCATCCATCAATTGTTGGAATAATCAGGTGCAAGGCAGAAAATAAACATAAAACTGGAACTGAAACAAGGAACAAGGATGTTTTCAAAGACTGGTAGGATCTCTAAAACATTTTTAAAGTACATGTCATTGATAAAGCTAAATAATCAAAGGTTGTGTAATACAACAGATTAAGCATTGCGAAGAGTGAAATTATGCTGTTTTGAAAACTATGGCAGGTGAGATTTTCTGCCTAATTATATAAGAAGATTTGTCTAAAGAATACACATTATTTCAGTGACTTATTGGCTGTGAAATAAGTTAAGGGTATTTCAAATGGCTTGTCTGCAAAGAAAGGTGAGATGTAGGGAATCACAGAAAGTCGAGGGGAAAATAGGTCAATATATACATTGCTATATGGTGAACTAATCCTTAGGCCAGCAACAATGGGGAGGACCAGACCCTTAGAAACTTAGAAGTAAGCTGGAATCTTCAAAAGTTCAAATCTTTATAAGTAAAATATTTATTAAAATGAATAACCAAGTGTTTGAATTGACATCAGAAGATCAAAACAATAAACCCTGAGAACATAGAAAAAAGATAAATAAAGATATGAGCAGAACTTAATACAACAGAAAACATATAAAATTGAGGTGATTTAGTAAGTCCATAGAATCTTCTTTGAAAAGATTGAAAAGACACACTTTGATTAAGGAAAACAAAAACATAAGTAAAGAATATTCAGAAACAATCAGGACAATGTTATAGCAGAGAATATAAGAAATGCCAGTAAATTTGAACATTTCTGTCAAGTGGACCATTTTCTAGCTCCTAAAGTTTACCAAACCTGACACAAGAGGAAATCATTTAAGGTAATCATGTCTGCCCTTGGCATTCTCGGAACGCCCTGGCCTCAGAATGCAGCATCTGTAGTCCATGGTAACCTGCGGAGAAGGGACGGGGCTGAGGGTGGTTGGAACACTGCCCTCACTGAGGGAGTAGGTGTGGCCATCTCTGCTGTGACTGAACAAAGGTCAGGGGAGCAGGGGGCCCAGGGCAGGGCCCTCAGAGCCCGGCAGGTCCAGTGGGGTGTCACAAGCATTTAGGCCCAGACCAAAGGGCGCCTTCTTTGTCTGCACAGCTGCCCAAACTCTCACCATTACATGCAGGCCGACCTCTTACTTGAAGTGTGTGTGGAACCTGTCCGCGCAGTACACCTCGCTGCACAGCTAACCATAGGTCTGGGCATCGTAGCTTCCTGCCAGGTGACCGAAGTTCGAAGGCAGATGGGTCCCTGGGACACATGCAGATAGGCTCCTGCCTGGGCCACAGGCCGCCCATTGCCCCTGCCACAGACCGGGGGCCGCCAAGCAGCCCTGTCGGAGTCCCCTGCCTCTTGAGGGAGTATTGGACCAACACTTGTAGAAAACGGGGTTCGCGCGGGCAACTCATTGGAGGGACACAAATAAATCTTTGCCGACTTTCTGCTGAAGCTTACGAGCGTTCACACCTAAGCGTCTTACTAGGTCAGCTGCTTAGCTACACATGAGCTCATGATCTAAATTTACACAATAATGAAGAAATTAGCTACAAGGGGAGACAACCAGAAAAAACTATCAATACCAGAATTACATTCCCAAGGCCATCCATCAATTGTTGGAATAATGAGGTGCAAGGCAGAAAATATACACAAAACTCGAACTGAAACAAGGAACAAGGATGTTTTCAAAGACTGGTAGGATCTCTAAAACATTTTTAAAGTACATGTCATTGATAAAGCTAAATACTCAAAGGTTGTGTAATACAACAGATTAAGCATTGAGAAGAGTGAAATTATGCTGTTTTGAAAACTATGGCAGGTGAGATTTTCTGCCTAATTATATAAGAAGATTTCTCTGAAAAATACACATTATATCAATTACTTATTGGCTGTGAAATAAGTTAAGGTTATTTCAAATAGCTTGTCTGCAAAGAAAGGTGAGATGTAGGGTATCACAGAAAGTCGAGGGGAAAATAGGTCAATATATACATTGCTATATGGTGAACTAAACCTTAGGCCAGCAACAATGGAGAGGATCTGACCCTTAGAAACTTACAAGTAAGCTGGAATCTTCAAAACTTCAAATCTTTATAAGTAAAATATTTATTAAAATGAATAACCAAGTGTTTTAATTGACATCAGAAGATCAAAACAATAAAGACTGAGAACATAGAAAAAAGTTAAATAAAGATATGAGCCGAACTTAATACAACAGAAAACGTATAAAATTGAGGTGATTTAGTAAGTCCAAAGAATCTTCTTTGAAAATATTTAAAAGACACACTTTGATTAAGGAAAACAAAAACATAAGTAAAGAATATACAGAAAGAGTCAGGACAATGTTAGAGCAGAGAATATATGAAATGCCAGTAAATTTGAATATTTCTGTAAAGTGGACCATTTCCTAGCTCCTAAAGTTTACCAACCCTGACACGAGAGGAAATCATTTAAGGTCATCATGTCTGCCCTTGGCATTCTCGGAACGCCCTGGCCTCAGAAAGCAGCATCTGTAGTCCATGGTAACCTGCGGAGAGGGTACGGGGCTGAGGGAGGTTGGAACACTGCCCTCAGTGAGGGAGTGGGTGTGGCAATCTCTGCTGTGACTGAACAAAGGTCAGGGGAGCAGTGGTCCCATGGCAAGGCCCTCAGAGCCCGGCAGGCCCAGTGGGGTGTCACAAGCATTTAGGCCCAGACCAAAGGGCGCCTTCTTTGTCTGCACAGCTGCCCAAACTCTCACCTTTCCATTCAGACCGACCTCTTACTTGAAGTGTGTGTGGAAGCTGTCTGCGCAGTACACCTCGCTGCACAGCTAACCATAGGTCTGGGCATCGTAGCTTCCTGCCAGGTGACCGAATTTCGCAGGCAGCTGGGTCCCTGGGACACATGCAGAGAGGCTCCTGCCTGGGCCACAGGCCGCCCACTGCCCCTGCCACAGACCGGGGGCCGCCAAGCAGCCCTGTCGGAGTCCCCTGCCTCTTGAGGGAGTATTGGACCAACACTTGTAGAAAACGGCGTTCTCCGGGGAACTCATTGGAGGGACACAAATAAATCTTTGCCGACTTTCTGCTGAAGCTTAAGAGCGTTCACACCTAAGCGTCTTACAAGGTCAGCTGTTTAGCTAAACATGAGCTCATGATCTAAATTTACACAATAATGAAGAAATCAGCTACAAGGGGAGACAATCAGCAAAAACTATCAATACCAGAATTAGATTCCCAAGGCCATCCATCAATTGTTGGAATAATCAGGTGCAAGGCAGAAAATATACATAAAACTGGAACTGAAACAAGGAACAAGGATGTTTTCAAAGACTGGTAGGATCTCTAAAACATTTTTAAAGTACATGTCATTGATAAAGCTAAATACTCAAAGGTTGTGTAATACAACAGATTAAGCATTGAGAAGAGTGAAATTATGCTGTTTTGAAAACTATGGCAGGTGAGATTTTCTGCCTAATTATATAAGAAGTTTTCTCTAAAAAATACACATTATTTCAATGAATTATTGGCTGTGAAATAAGTTAAGGGTATTTCAAATGGCTTGTCTGCAAAGAAAGGTGAGATGTAGGGAATCACAGAAAGTCGAGGGGGAAAATAGGTCAATATATACATTGCTATATGGTGAACTAAACCTTAGGCCAGCAAAAATGGAGAGGACCTGACCCTTAGAAACTTACAAGTAAGCTGGAATCTTCAAAAGTTCAAATCTTTATAAGTAAAATATTTATTAAAATGAATAACCAAGTGTTTTAATTGACATCAGAAGATCAAAACAATAAACCCTGAGAACATAGAAAAAAGATAAATAAAGATATGAGCAGAACTTAATACAACAGAAAACGTATAAAATTGAGGTGATTTAGTAAGTCCAAAGAATCTTCTTTGAAAAGATTGAAAAGACACACTTTGATTAAGGAAAACAAAAACATAAGTAAAGAATATTCAGAAAGAATCAGGACAATGTTATAGCAGAGAATATAAGAAATGCCAGTAAATTTGAACATTTCTGTAAAGTGGACCATTTCCTAGCTCCTAAAGTTTACCAAACCTGACACAAGAGGAAATCATTTAAGGTCATCATGTCTGCCCTTGGCATTCTCGGAACGCCCTGGCCTCAGAATGCAGCATCTGTAGTCCATGGTAACCTGCGGAGAGGGGACGGGGCTGAGGGAGGTTGGAACACTGCCCTCACTGAGGGAGTGGGTGTGGCCATCTCTGCTGTGACTGAACAAAGGGCAGGGGAGCAGTGGGCCTAGGGCAAGGCCCTCAGAGCCCGGCAGGCCCAGTGGGGTGTCACAAGCATTTAGGCCCAGACCAAAGGGCGCCTTCTTTGTCTGCACAGCTGCCCAAACTCTCACCTTTCCATTCAGGCCAACCTTTTACTTTAAGTGTGTGTGGAAGCTGTCCGCGCAGTACACCTCGCTGCACAGCTAACCATTAGTCTGGGCATCGTAGCTTCCTGCCAGGTGACCGAAGTTCGCAGGCAGATGGGTCCCTGGGACACATGCAGAGAGGCTCCTACCTGGGCCACAGGCCGCCCACTGCCCCTGCCACAGACCGGGTGCTGCCAAGCAGCCCTGTCGGATTCCCCTGCCTCTTGAGGGAGTATTGGACCAACACTTGTAGAAAACGGGGTTCTCGCGGGCAACTCATTCGAGGGACACAAATAAATCTTTGCCGACTTTCTGCTGAAGCTTACGAGCGTTCACACCTAAGCGTCTTACTAGTTCAGCTGTTTAGCTAAACATGAGCTCATGATCTAAATTTACACAATAATGAAGAAATCAGCTACAAGGGGAGACAACCAGCCAAAACTATCAATACCAGAATTAGATTCCCAAGGCCATCCATCAATTGTTGGAATAATCAGGTGCAAGGCAGAAAATATACATAAAACTGGAACTGAAACAAGGAACAAGGATGTTTTCAAAGACTGGTAGGATCTCTAAAACATTTTTAAAGTACATGTCATTGATAAAGCTAAATACTCAAAGGTTGTGTAATACAACAGATTAAGCATTGAGAAGAGTGAAATTATGCTGTTTTGAAAACTATGGCAGGTGAGATTTTCTGCCTAATTATATAAGAAGATTTCTCTAAAAAATACACATTATTTCAATGACTTATTGGCTGTGAAATAAGTTAAGGGTATTTCAAATGGCTTGTCTGCAAAGAAAGGTGAGATGTAGGGAATCACAGAAAGTCGAGGGGAAAATACGTCAATATATACATTGCTATATGGTGACCTAAGCCTTAAGCCAGCAACAATGGAGAGGACCTGACCCTTAGAAACTTAGAAGTAAGCTGGAATCTTCAAAAGTTCAAATCTTTATAAGTAAAATATTTATTAAAATGAATAACCAAGTGTTTTAATTGACATCAGAAGATCAAAACAATAAATCCTGAGAACATAGAAAAAAGATAAATAAAGATATGAGCAGAACTTAATACAACAGAAAACGTATATAATTGAGGTGATTTAGTAAGTCCAAAGAATCTTCTTTGAAAAGATTGAAAAGACACACTTTGATTAAGGAAAACAAAAACATAAGTAGAGAATATACAGAAAGAGTCAGGACAATGTTAGAGCAGAGAATATATGAAATGCCAGTAAATTTGAACATTTCTGTAAAGTGGACCATTTCCTAGCTCCTAAAGTTTACCAAACCTGACACAAGAGGAAATCATTTAAGGTCATCATGTCTGCCCTTGGCATTCTCGGAACGCCATGGCCTCAGAATGCAACATCTGTAGTCCATGGTAACCTGCAGAGAGGGGGCGGGGCTGAGGGAGGTTGGAACACTGCCCTCACTGAGGGAGTGGCTGTGGCCATCTCTGCTGTGACTGAACAAAGGGCAGGGCAGCAGGGGGCCAAGGGCAGGGCCCTCAATGCCGGGCAGGTCCAGTGGGGTGTCACAAGCATTTAGGCCCAGGCCCAAGGGCGCCTTCTTTGTCTGCACAGCTGCCCAAACTCTCACCTTTCCACTCAGGCCGCCCTCTTAATTGAAGTGTGTGTGGAACCTGTCCGCGCAGTACACCTCGCTGCACAGCTAACCATAGGTCTGGGCATCGTAGCTTCCTGCCAGGTGACCGAAGTTCGCAGGCAGATGGGTCCCTGGGACACATGCAGATAGGCTCCTGCCTGGGCCACAGGCCGCCCACTGACCCTGCCCCAGATCGGGGGCCGCCAAACAGCCCTGTCGGAGTCCCCTGCCTCTTGAGGGAGTATTGGACCAACACTTGTAGAAAACGGGGTTCTCGTGGGCAACAAATTGGAGGGACACAAATAAATGTTTGCCGACTTTCTGCTGAAGCTTACGAGCGTTCACACCTAAGTGTCTTACTAGGTCAGCTGCTTAGCTACACATGAGCTCATGATCTAAATTTACACAATAATGAAGAAATTAGCTACAAGGGGAGACAACCAGAAAAAACTATCAATACCAGAATTAGATTCCCAAGGCCATCCATCAATTGTTGGAATAATCAGGTGCAAGGCAGAAAATATACATAAAACTGGAACTGAAACAAGGAACAAGGATGGTTTCAAAGACTGGTAGGATCTCTAAAACATTTTTAAAGTACATGTCATTGATAAAGCTAAATACTCAAAGGTTGTGTAATACAACAGATTAAGCATTGAGAAGAGTGAAATTATGCTGTTTTGAAAACTATGGCAGGTGAGATTTTCTGCCTAATTATATAAGAAGATTTCTCTAAAAAATACACATTATTTCAATGACTTATTGGCTGTGAAATAAGTTAAGGGTATTTCAAATGGCTTGTCTGCAAAGAAAGGTGAGATGTAGGGAATCACAGAAAGTCGAGGGGAAAATAGGTCAATATATACATTGCTATATGGTGACCTAAGCCTTAAGCCAGCAACAATGGAGAGGACCTGACCCTTAGAAACTTAGAAGTAAGCTGGAATCTTCAAAAGTTCAAATCTTTATAAGTAAAATATTTATTAAAATGAATAACCAAGTGTTTTAATTGACATCAGAAGATCAAAACAATAAATCCTGAGAACATAGAAAAAATATAAATAAAGATATGAGCAGAACTTAATACAACAGAAAACGTATAAAATTGAGGTGATTTAGTAAGTCCAAAGAATCTTCTTTGAAAAGATTGAAAAGACACACTTTGATTAAGGAAAACAAAAACATAAGTAGAGAATATACAGAAAGAGTCAGGACAATGTTAGAGCAGAGAATATATGAAATGCCAGTAAATTTGAACATTTCTGTAAAGTGGACCATTTCCTAGCTCCTAAAGTTTACCAAACCTGACACAAGAGGAAATCATTTAAGGTCATCATGTCTGCCCTTGGCATTCTCGGAACGCCATGGCCTCAGAATGCAACATCTGTAGTCCATGGTAACCTGCAGAGAGGGGGCGGGGCTGAGGGAGGTTGGAACACTGCCCTCACTGAGGGAGTGGGTGTGGCCATCTCTGCTGTGACTGAACAAAGGGCAGGGCAGCAGGGGGCCAAGGGCAGGGCCCTCAATGCCGGGCAGGTCCAGTGGGGTGTCACAAGCATTTAGGCCCAGGCCCAAGGGCGCCTTCTTTGTCTGCACAGCTGCCCAAACTCTCACCTTTCCACTCAGGCCGCCCTCTTAATTGAAGTGTGTGTGGAACCTGTCCGCGCAGTACACCTCGCTGCACAGCTAACCATAGGTCTGGGCATCGTAGCTTCCTGCCAGGTGACCGAAGTTCGCAGGCAGATGGGTCCCTGGGACACATGCAGATAGGCTCCTGCCTGGGCCACAGGCCGCCCACTGACCCTGCCCCAGATCGGGGGCCGCCAAACAGCCCTGTCGGAGTCCCCTGCCTCTTGAGGGAGTATTGGACCAACACTTGTAGAAAACGGGGTTCTCGTGGGCAACAAATTGGAGGGACACAAATAAATGTTTGCCGACTTTCTGCTGAAGCTTACGAGCGTTCACACCTAAGTGTCTTACTAGGTCAGCTGCTTAGCTACACATGAGCTCATGATCTAAATTTACACAATAATGAAGAAATTAGCTACAAGGGGAGACAACCAGAAAAAACTATCAATACCAGAATTAGATTCCCAAGGCCATCCATCAATTGTTGGAATAATCAGGTGCAAGGCAGAAAATATACATAAAACTGGAACTGAAACAAGGAACAAGGATGGTTTCAAAGACTGGTAGGATCTCTAAAACATTTTTAAAGTACATGTCATTGATAAAGCTAAATACTCAAAGGTTGTGTAATACAACAGATTAAGCATTGAGAAGAGTGAAATTATGCTGTTTTGAAAACTATGGCAGGTGAGATTTTCTGCCTAATTATATAAGAAGATTTCTCTGAAAAATACACATTATTTCAATGACTTATTGGCTGTGAAATAAGTTAAGTTTATTTCAAATGGCTTGTCTGCAAAGAAAGGTGAGATGTAGGGTATCAAAGAAAGTCGAGGGGAAAATAGGTCAATATATACATTGCTATATGGTGAACTAAACCTTAGGCCAGCAACAATGGAGAGGATCTGACCCTTAGAAACTTACAAGTAAGCTGGAATCTTCAAAACTTCAAATCTTTATAAGTAAAATATTTATTAAAATGAATAACCAAGTGTTTTAATTGACATCAGAAGATCAAAACAATAAAGACTGAGAACATAGAAAAAAGTTAAATAAATATATGAGCCGAACTTAATACAACAGAAAACGTATAAAATTGAGGTGATTTAGTAAGTCCAAAGAATCTTCTTTGAAAAGATTTAAAAGACACACTTTGATTAAGGAAAACAAAAACATAAGTAAAGAATATACAGAAAGAGTCAGGACAATGTTAGAGCAGAGAATATATGAAATGCCAGTAAATTTGAATATTTCTGTAAAGTGGACCATTTCCTAGCTCCTAAAGTTTACCAACCCTGACACGAGAGGAAATCATTTAAGGTCATCATGTCTGCCCTTGGCATTCTCGGAACGCCCTGGCCTCAGAAAGCAGCATCTGTAGTCCATGGTAACCTGCGGAGAGGGGACGGGTCTGAGGGAGGTTGGAACACTGCCCTCACTGAGGGAGTGGGTGTGGCCATCTCTGCTGTGACTGAACAAAGGTCAGGGGAGCAGTGGTCCCAGGGCAAGGCCCTCAGAGCCCGGCAGGCCCAGTGGGGTGTCACAAGCATTTAGGCCCAGACCAAAGGGCGCCTTCTTTGTCTGCACAGCTGCCCAAACTCTCACCTTTCCATTCAGGCCGACCTCTTACTTGAAGTGTGTGTGGAAGCTGTCCACGCAGTACACCTCGCTGCACAGCTAACCATAGGTCTGGGCATCGTAGCTTCCTGCCAGGTGACCGAATTTCGCAGGCAGCTGGGTCCCTGGGACACATGCAGAGAGGCTCCTGCCTGGGCCACAGGCCGCCCACTGCCCCTGCCACAGACCGGGGGCCGCCAAGCAGCCCTGTCGGAGTCCCCTGCCTCTTGAGGGAGTATTGGACCAACACTTGTAGAAAACGGCGTTCTCCGGGGAACTCATTGGAGGGACACAAATACATCTTTGCCGACTTTCTGCTGAAGCTTACGAGCGTTCACACCTAAGCGTCTTACAAGGTCAGCTGTTTAGCTAAACATGAGCTCATGATCTAAATTTACACAATAATGAAGAAATCAGCTACAAGTGGAGACAATCAGCAAAAACTATCAATACCAGAATTAGATTCCCAAGGCCATCCATCAATTGTTGGAATAATCAGGTGCAAGGCAGAAAATATACATAAAACTGGAACTGAAACAAGGAACAAGGATGTTTTCAAAGACTGGTAGGATCTCTAAAACATTTTTAAAGTACATGTCATTGATAAAGCTAAATACTCAAAGGTTGTGTAATACAACAGATTAAGCATTGAGAAGAGTGAAATTATGCTGTTTTGAAAACTATGGCAGGTGAGATTTTCTGCCTAATTATATAAGAAGATTTCTCTAAAAAATACACATTATTTCAATGACTTATTGGCTGTGAAATAAGTTAAGGGTATTTCAAATGGCTTGTCTGCAAAGAAAGGTGAGATGTAGGGAATCACAGAAAGTCGAGGGGGAAAATAGGTCAATATATACATTGCTATATGGTGAACTAAACCTTAGGCCAGCAACAATGGAGAGGACCTGACCCTTAGAAACTTACAAGTAAGCTGGAATCTTCAAAAGTTCAAATCTTTATAAGTAAAATATTTATTAAAATGAATAACCAAGTGTTTTAATTGACATCAGAAGATCAAAACAATAAACCCTGAGAACATAGAAAAAAGATAAATAAAGATATGAGCAGAACTTAATACAACAGAAAACGTATAAAATTGAGGTGATTTAGTAAGTCCAAAGAATCTTCTTTGAAAAGATTGAAAAGACACACTTTGATTAAGGAAAACAAAAACATAAGTAAAGAATATTCAGAAAGAATCAGGACAATGTTATAGCAGAGAATATAAGAAATGCCAGTAAATTTGAACATTTCTGTAAAGTGGACCATTTCCTAGCTCCTAAAGTTTACCAAACCTGACACAAGAGGAAATCATTTAAGGTCATCATGTCTGCCCTTGGCATTCTCGGAACTCCCTGGCCTCAGAATGCAGCATCTGTAGTCCATGGTAACCTGCGGAGAGGGGACGGGGCTGAGGGAGGTTGGAACACTGCCCTCACTGAGGGAGTGGGTGTGGCCATCTCTGCTGTGACTGAACAAAGGGCAGGGGAGCAGGGGGCCCAGGATAAGGCCCTCAGAGCCCGGCAGGCCCAGTGGGGTGTCACAAGCATTTAGGCCCAGACCAAAGGGCGCCTTCTTTGTCTGCACAGCTGCCCAAACTCTCACCTTTCCATTTAGGCCGACCTCTTACTTGAAGTGTGTGTGGAAGCTGTCCGCGCAGTACACCTCGCTGCACAGCTAACCATAGGTCTGGGCATCGTAGCTTCCTGCCAGGAGACCGAAGTTCGCAGGCAGATGGGTCCCAGGGACACATGCAGAGAGGCTCCTGCCTGGGCCACAGGCCGCCCACTGCCCCTGCCACAGACCGGGGGCCGCCAAGCAGCCCTGTCGGAGTCCCCTGCCTCTTGAGGGAGTATTGGACCAACACTTGTAGAAAACGGCGTTCTCCGGGGAACTCATTGGAGGGACACAAATACATCTTTGCCGACTTTCTGCTGAAGCTTACGAGCGTTCACACCTAACCGTCTTACAAGGTCAGCTGTTTAGCTAAACATGAGCTCATGATCTCAATTTACACAATAATGAAGAAAACAGCTACAAGGTGAGACAATCAGCAAAAACTATCAATACCAGAATTAGATTCCCAAGGCCATCCATCAATTGTTGGAATAATCAGGTGCAAGGCAGAAAATATACATAAAACTGGAACTGAAACAAGGAACAAGGATGTTTTCAAAGACTGGTAGGATCTCTAAAACATTTTTAAAGTACATGTCATTGATAAAGCTAAATACTCAAAGGTTGTGTAATACAACAGATTAAGCATTGAGAAGAGTGAAATTATGCTGTTTTGAAAACTATGGCAGGTGAGATTTTCTGCCTACTTCTATAAGAAGATTTCTCTAAAAAATACACATTATTTCAATGACTTATTGGCTGTGAAATAAGTTAAGGGTATTTCAAATGGCTTGTCTGCAAAGAAAGGTGAGATGTAGGGAATCACAGAAAGTCAAGGGGGAAAATAGGTCAATATATACATTGCTATATGGTGAACTAAACCTTAGGCCAGCAACAATGGAGAGGAACTGACCCTTAGAAACTTACAAGTAAGCTGGAATCTTCAAAAGTTCAAATCTTTATAAGTAAAATATTTATTAAAATGAATAACCAAGTGTTTTAATTGACATCAGAAGATCAAAACAATAAACCCTGAGAACATAGAAAAAAGATAAATAAAGATATGAGCAGAACTTAATACAACAGAAAACGTATAAAATTGAGGTGATTTAGTAAGTCCAAAGAATCTTCTTTGAAAAGATTGAAAAGACACACTTTGATTAAGGAAAACAAAAACATAAGTAAAGAATATTCAGAAAGAATCAGGACAATGTTATAGCAGAGAATATAAGAAATGCCAGTAAATTTGAACATTTCTGTAAAGTGGACCATTTCCTAGCTCCTAAAGTTTACCAAACCTGACACAAGAGGAAATCATTTAAGGTCATCATGTCTGCCCTTGGCATTCTCGGAACGCCCTGGCCTCAGAATGCAGCATCTGTAGTCCATGGTAACCTGCGGAGAGGGGACGGGGCTGAGGGAGGTTGGAACACTGCCCTCACTGAGGGAGTGGGTGTGGCCATCTCTGCTGTGACTGAAAAAAGGGCAGGGGAGCATTGGGCCCAGGGCAAGGCCCTCAGAGCCCGGCAGGCCCAGTGGGGTGTCACAAGCATTTAGGCCCAGACCAAAGGGCGCCTTCTTTGTCTGCACAGCTGCCCAAACTCTCACCTTTCCATTCAGGCCGACCTCTTACTTGAAGTGTGTGTGGAAGCTGTCCGCGCAGTACACCTCGCTGCACAGCTAACCATAGGTCTGGGCATCGTAGCTTCCTGCCAGGTGACCGAAGTTCGCAGGCAGATGGGTCCCTGGGACACATGCAGAGAGGCTCCTGCCTGGGCCACAGGCCGCCCACTGCCCCTGCCACAGACCGGGTGCTGCCAAGCAGCCCTGTCGGAGTCCCCTGCCTCTTGAGGGAGTATTGGACCAACACTTGTAGAAAACGGGGTTCTCGCGGGCAACTCATTGGAGGGACACAAATAAATCTTTGCCGAGTTTCTGCTGAACCTTACGAGCGTTCACACCTAAGCGTCTTACTAGTTCAGCTGTTTAGCTAAACATGAGCTCATGATCTAAATTTACACAATAATGAAGAAATCAGCTACAAGGGGAGACAACCAGCAAAAACTATCAATACCAGAATTAGATTCCCAAGGCCATCCATCAATTGTTGGAATAATCAGGTGCAAGGCAGAAAATATACATAAAACTGGAACTGAAACAAGGAACAAGGATGTTTTCAAAGACTGGTAGGATCTCTAAAACATTTTTAAAGTACATGTCATTGATAAAGCTAAATACTCAAAGGTTGTGTAATACAACAGATTAAGCATTGAGAAGAGTGAAATTATGCTGTTTTGAAAACTATGGCAGGTGAGATTTTCTGCCTAATTATATAAGAAGATTTCTCTAAAAAATACACATTATTTCAATGACTTATTGGCTGTGAAATAAGTTAAGGTTATTTCAAATGGCTTGTCTGCAAAGAAAGGTGAGATGTAGGGAATCACAGAAAGTCGAGGGGAAAATAGGTCAATATATACATTGCTATATGGTGAACTAAACCTTAGGCCAGCAACAATGGAGAGGACCTGACCCTTAGAAACTTACAAGTAAGCTGGAATCTTCAAAAGTTCAAATCTTTATAAGTAAAATATTTATTAAAATGAATAACCAAGTGTTTTAATTGACATCAGAAGATCAAAACAATAAACCTTGAGAACATAGAAAAAAGATAAATAAAGATATGAGCAGAACTTAATACAACAGAAAACGTATAAAATTGAGGTGATTTAGTAAGTCCAAAGAATCTTCTTTGAAAAGATTGAAAAGACACACTTTGATTAAGGAAAACAAAAACATAAGTAAAGAATATTCAGAAAGAATCAGGACAATGTTGTAGTAGATAATATAAGAAATGCCAGTAAATTTGAACATTTCTGTAAAGTGGACCATTTCCTAACTCCTAAATTTTACCAAACCTGACACAAGAGGAAATCATTTAAGGTCATCATGTCTGCCCTTGGCATTCTCGGAACGCCCTGGCCTCAGAATGCAGCATCTGTAGTCCATGGTAACCTGCGGAGAGGGGGCGGGGCTGAGGGAGCTTGGAACACTGCCCTCACTGAGGGAGTGGGTGTGGCCATCTCTGCTGTGACTGAACAAAGGTCAGGGGAGCTGTGGGCCCAGTGCAGGGCCCTCAGAGCCCGGCAGGTCCAGTGGGGTGTCACAAGAATTTAGGCACAGACCAAAGGGCGCCTTCTTTGTCTGCACAGCTGCCCAAACTCTCACCTTTCCATTCAGGCCGACCTCTTACTTGAAGTGTGTGTGGAAGCTGTCCGCGCAGTACACCTCGCTGCACAGCTAACCATAGGTCTGGGCATCGTAGCTTCCTGCCAGGTGACCGAAGTTCGCAGGCAGATGGGTCCCTGGGACACATGCAGAGAGGCTCCTGCCTGGGCCACATGCCGCCCACTGCCCCTGCCACAGACCGTGGGCCGCCAAGCAGCCCTGTCGGAGTCCCCTGCCTTTTGAGGGAGTATTGGACCAACACTTGTAGAAAACGGCTTTCTCGCGGGCAACTCATTGGAGGGACACAAATAAATCTTTGCCGACTTTCTGCTGAAGCTTACGAGCGTTCACACCTAAGCGTCTTACTAGTTCAGCTGTTTAGCTAAACATGAGCTCATGATCTAAATTTACACAATAATGAAGAAATCAGC
The DNA here is from genome assembly GCF_964341445.2 of Mesoplodon mirus. NCBI lineage: Eukaryota > Metazoa > Chordata > Mammalia > Artiodactyla > Ziphiidae > Mesoplodon > Mesoplodon mirus. The sequence goes on along the minus strand of NC_138976.1, from coordinate 122,159,755 downwards.
TACAAGGGGAGACAACCAGCAAAAACTATCAATACCAGAATTAGATTCCCAAGGCCATCCATCAATTGTTGGAATAATCAGGTGCAAGGCAGAAAATATACATAAAACTGGAACTGAAACAAGGAACAAGGATGTTTTCAAAGACTGGTAGGATCTCTAAAACATTTTTAAAGTACATGTCATTGATAAAGCTAAATACTCAAAGGTTGTGTAATACAACAGATTAAGCATTGAGAAGAGTGAAATTATGCTGTTTTGAAAACTATGGCAGGTGAGATGTTCTGCCTAATTCTATAAGAAGATTTCTCTAAAAAATACACATTATTTCAATGACTTATTGGCTGTGAAATAAGTTAAGGGTATTTCAAATGGCTTGTCTGCAAAGAAAGGTGAGATGTAGGGAATCACAGAAAGTCGAGGGGAAAATAGGTCAATATATACATTGCTATATCGTGACCTAAGCCTCAGGCCCGCAACAATGGAGAGGACCTGACCCTTAGAAACTTACAAGTAAGCTGGAATCTTCAAAAGTTCAAATCCTTATAAGTAAAATATTTATTAAAATGAATAACCAAGTATTTTAATTGACATCAGAAGATCAAAACAATAAACCCTGAGAACATAGAAAAAAGATAAATAAAGATATGAGCAGAACTTAATACAACAGAAAACGTATAAAATTGAGGTGATTTAGTAAGTCCAAAGAATCTTCTTTGAAAAGATTTAAAAGACACACTTTGATTAAGGAAAACAAAAACATAAGTAAAGTATATACAGAAAGAGTCAGGACAATGTTAGAGCAGAGAATATATGAAATGCCAGTAAATTTGAATATTTCTGTAAACTGGACCATTTCCTAGCTCCTAAAGTTTACCAACCCTGACACGAGAGGAAATCATTTAAGGTCATCATGTCTGCCCTTGGCATTCTCGGAACGCCCTGGCCTCAGAAAGCAGCATCTGTAGTCCATGGTAACCTGCGGAGAGGGGACGGGTCTGAGGGAGGTTGGAACACTGCCCTCACTGAGGGAGTGGGTGTGGCCATCTCTGCTGTGACTGAACAAAGGTCAGGGGAGCAGTGGTCCCAGGGCAAGGCCCTCAGAGCCCGGCAAGCCCAGTGGGGTGTCACAAGCATTTAGGCCCAGACCAAAGGGCGCCTTCTTTGTCTGCACAGCTGCCCAAACTCTCACCTTTCCATTCAGGCCAACCTCTTACTTGAAGTGTGTGTGGAAGCTGTCCACGCAGTACACCTCGCTGCACAGCTAACCATAGGTCTGGGCATCGTAGCTTCCTGCCAGGTGACCGAATTTCGCAGGCAGCTGGGTCCCTGGGACACATGCAGAGAGGCTCCTGCCTGGGCCACAGGCCGCCCACTGCCCCTGCCACAGACCGGGGGCCGCCAAGCAGCCCTGTCGGAGTCCCCTGCCTCTTGAGGGAGTATTGGACCAACACTTGTAGAAAACGGCGTTCTCCGGGGAACTCATTGGAGGGACACAAATACATCTTTGCCGACTTTCTGCTGAAGCTTACGAGCGTTCACACCTAAGCGTCTTACAAGGTCAGCTGTTTAGCTAAACATGAGCTCATGATCTAAATTTACACAATAATGAAGAAATCAGCTACAAGTGGAGACAATCAGCAAAAACTATCAATACCAGAATTAGATTCCCAAGGCCATCCATCAATTGTTGGAATAATCAGGTGCAAGGCAGAAAATATACATAAAACTGGAACTGAAACAAGGAACAAGGATGTTTTCAAAGACTGGTAGGATCTCTAAAACATTTTTAAAGTACATGTCATTGATAAAGCTAAATACTCAAAGGTTGTGTAATACAACAGATTAAGCATTGAGAAGAGTGAAATTATGCTGTTTTGAAAACTATGGCAGGTGAGATTTTCTGCCTAATTATATAAGAAGATTTCTCTAAAAAATACACATTATTTCAATGACTTATTGGCTGTGAAATAAGTTAAGGGTATTTCAAATGGCTTGTCTGCAAAGAAAGGTGAGATGTAGGGAATCACAGAAAGTCGAGGGGGAAAATAGGTCAATATATACATTGCTATATGGTGAACTAAACCTTAGGCCAGCAACAATGGAGAGGACCTGACCCTTAGAAACTTACAAGTAAGCTGGAATCTTCAAAAGTTCAAATCTTTATAAGTAAAATATTTATTAAAATGAATAACCAAGTGTTTTAATTGACATCAGAAGATCAAAACAATAAACCCTGAGAACATAGAAAAAAGAAAAATAAAGATATGAGCAGAACTTAATACAACAGAAAACGTATAAAATTGAGGTGATTTAGTAAGTCCAAAGAATCTTCTTTGAAAAGATTGAAAAGACACACTTTGATTAAGGAAAACAAAAACATAAGTAAAGAATATTCAGAAAGAATCAGTACAATGTTATAGCAGAGAATATAAGAAATGCCAGTAAATTTGAACATTTCTGTAAAGTGGACCATTTCCTAGCTCCTAAAGTTTACCAACCCTGACACAAGAGGAAATCATTTAAGGTCATCATGTCTGCCCTTGGCATTCTCGGAACTCCCTGGCCTCAGAATGCAGCATCTGTAGTCCATGGTAACCTGCGGAGAGGGGACGGGGCTGAGGGAGGTTGGAACACTGCCCTCACTGAGGGAGTGGGTGTGGCCATCTCTGCTGTGACTGAACAAAGGGCAGGGGAGCAGGGGGCCCAGGATAAGGCCCTCAGAGCCCGGCAGGCCCAGTGGGGTGTCGCAAGCATTTAGGCCCAGACCAAAGGGCGCCTTCTTTGTCTGCACAGCTGCCCAAACTCTCACCTTTCCATTTAGGCCGACCTCTTACTTGAAGTGTGTGTGGAAGCTGTCCGCGCAGTACACCTCGCTGCACAGCTAACCATAGGTCTGGGCATCGTAGCTTCCTGCCAGGTGACCGAATTTCGCAGGCAGCTGGGTCCCTGGGACACATGCAGAGAGGCTCCTGCCTGGGCCACAGGCCGCCCACTGCCCCTGCCACAGACCGGGGGCCGCCAAGCAGCCCTGTCGGAGTCCCCTGCCTCTTGAGGGAGTATTGGACCAACACTTGTAGAAAACGGGGTTCTCGCGGGCAACTCATTGGAGGGACACAAATAAATCTTTGCCGAGTTTCTGCTGAAGCTTACGAGCGTTCACACCTAAGCGTCTTACTAGTTCAGCTGTTTAGCTAAACATGAGCTCATGATCTAAATTTACACAATAATGAAGAAATCAGCTACAAGGGGAGACAACCAGCAAAAACTATCAATACCAGAATTAGATTCCCAAGGCCATCCATCAATTGTTGGAATAATCAGGTGCAAGGCAGAAAATATACATAAAACTGGAACTGAAACAAGGAACAAGGATGTTTTCAAAGACTGGTAGGATCTCTAAAACATTTTTAAAGTACATGTCATTGATAAAGCTAAATACTCAAAGGTTGTGTAATACAACAGATTAAGCACTGAGAAGAGTGAAATTATGCTGTTTTGAAAACTATGGCAGGTGAGATTTTCTGCCTAATTATAGAAGAAGATTTCTCTAAAAAATACACATTATTTCAATGACTTATTGGCTGTGAAATAAGTTAAGGTTATTTCAAATGGCTTGTCTGCAAAGAAAGGTGAGATGTAGGGAATCACAGAAAGTCGAGGGGAAAATAGGTCAATATATACATTGCTATATGGTGAACTAAACCTTAGGCCAGCAACAATGGAGAGGACCTGACCCTTAGAAACTTATAAGTAAGCTGGAATCTTCAAAAGTGCAAAACTTTATAAGTAAAATATTTATTAAAATGAATAACCAAGTGTTTTAATTGACATCAGAAGATCAAAACAATAAACCTTGAGAACATAGAAAAAAGATAAATAAAGATATGAGCAGAACTTAATACAACAGAAAACGTATAAAATTGAGGAGATTTAGTAAGTCCAAAGAATCTTCTTTGAAAAGATTGAAAAGACACACTTTGATTAAGGAAAACAAAAACATAAGTAAAGAATATTCAGAAAGAATCAGGACAATGTTATAGCAGAGAATATAAGAAATGCCAGTAAATTTGAACATTTCTGTAAAGTGGACCATTTCCTAGCTCCTAAATTTTACCAAACCTGACACAAGAGGAAATCATTTAAGGTCATCATGTCTGCCCTTGGCATTCTCGGAACGCCCTGGCCTCAGAATGCAGCATCTGTAGTCCATGGTAACCTGCGGAGAGGGGGCGGGGCTGAGGAAGGTTGGAACACTGCCCTCACTGAGGGAGTGGGTGTGGCCATCTCTGCTGTGACTGAACAAAGATCAGGGGAGATGAGGGCCCAGTGCAAGGCCCTCAGAGCCCGGCAGGTCCAGTGGGGTGTCACAAGAATTTAGGCACAGACCAAAGGGCGCCTTCTTTGTCTGCACAGCTGCTCAAACTCTCACCTTTCCATTCAGGCCGACCTCTTATTGAAGTGTGTGTGGAAGCTGTCCGCGCAGTACACCTCGCTGCACAGCTAACCATAGGTCTGGGCATCGTAGCTTCCTGCCAGGAGACCGAAGTTCGCAGGCAGATGGGTCCCAGGGACACATGCAGAGAGGCTCCTGCCTGGGCCACAGGCCGCCCACTGCCCCTGCCACAGACCGGGGGCCGCCAAGCAGCCCTGTCGGAGTCCCCTGCCTCTTGAGGGAGTATTGGACCAACACTTGTAGAAAACGGCGTTCTCCGGGGAACTCATTGGAGGGACACAAATACATCTTTGCCGACTTTCTGCTGAAGCTTACGAGCGTTCACACCTAACCGTCTTACAAGGTCAGCTGTTTAGCTAAACATGAGCTCATGATCTCAATTTACACAATAATGAAGAAATCAGCTACAAGGGGAGACAATCAGCAAAAACTATCAATACCAGAATTAGATTCCCAAGGCCATCCATCAATTGTTGGAATAATCAGGTGCAAGGCAGAAAATATACATAAAACTGGAACTGAAACAAGGAACAAGGATGTTTTCAAAGACTGGTAGGATCTCTAAAACATTTTTAAAGTACATGTCATTGATAAAGCTAAATACTCAAAGGTTGTGTAATACAACAGATTAAGCATTGAGAAGAGTGAAATTATGCTGTTTTGAAAAGTATGGCAGGTGAGATTTTCTGCCTAATTATATAAGAAGATTTCTCTAAAAAATACACATTATTTCAATGACTTATTGGCTGTGAAATAAGTTAAGGGTATTTCAAATGGCTTGTCTGCAAAGAAAGGTGAGATGTAGGGAATCACAGAAAGTCAAGGGGGAAAATAGGTCAATATATACATTGCTATATGGTGACCTAAACCTTAGGCCAGCAACAATGGAGAGGACCTGACCCTTAGAAACTTACAAGTAAGCTGGAATCTTCAAAAGTTCAAATCTTTATAAGTAAAATATTTATTAAAATGAATAACCAAGTGTTTTAATTGACATCAGAAGATCAAAACAATAAACCCTGAGAACATAGAAAAAAGATAAATAAAGATATGAGCAGAACTTAATACAACAGAAAACGTATAAAATTGAGGTGATTTAGTAAGTCCAAAGAATCTTCTTTGAAAAGATTGAAAAGACACACTTTGATTAAGGAAAACAAAAACATAAGTAAAGAATATTCAGAAAGAATCAGGACAATGTTATAGCAGAGAATATAAGAAATGCCAGTAAATTTGAACATTTCTGTAAAGTGGACCATTTCCTAGCTCCTAAAGTTTACCAAACCTGACACAAGAGGAAATCATTTAAGGTCATCATGTCTGCCCTTGGCATTCTCGGAACGCCCTGGCCTCAGAATGCAGCATCTGTAGTCCATGGTAACCTGCGGAGAGGGGACGGGGCTGAGGGAGGTTGGAACACTGCCCTCACTGAGGGAGTGGGTGTGGCCATCTCTGCTGTGACTGAAAAAAGGGCAGGGGAGCAGGGGGCCCAGGGCAAGGCCCTCAGAGCCCGGCAGGCCCAGTGGGGTGTCACAAGCATTTAGGCCCAGACCAAAGGGCGCCTTCTTTGTCTGCACAGCTGCCCAAACTCTCACCTTTCCATTCAGGCCGACCCCTTACTTGAAGTGTGTGTGGAAGCTGTCCGCGCAGTACACCTCGCTGCACAGCTAACCATAGGTCTGGGCATCGTAGCTTCCTGCCAGGTGACCGAAGTTCGCAGGCAGATGGGTCCCTGGGACACATGCAGAGAGGCTCCTGCCTGGGCCACAGGCCGCCCACTGCCCCTGCCACAGACCGGGTGCTGCCAAGCAGCCCTGTCGGAGTCCCCTGCCTCTTGAGGGAGTATTGGACCAACACTTGTAGAAAACGGGGTTCTCGCGGGCAACTCATTGGAGGGACACAAATAAATCTTTGCCGAGTTTCTGCTGAAGCTTACGAGCGTTCACACCTAAGCGTCTTACTAGTTCAGCTGTTTAGCTAAACATGAGCTCATGATCTAAATTTACACAATAATGAAGAAATCAGCTACAAGGGGAGACAACCAGCAAAAACTATCAATACCAGAATTAGATTCCCAAGGCCATCCATCAATTGTTGGAATAATCAGGTGCAAGGCAGAAAATATACATAAAACTGGAACTGAAACAAGGAACAAGGATGTTTTCAAAGACTGGTAGGATCTCTAAAATATTTTTAAAGTACATGTCATTGATAAAGCTAAATACTCAAAGGTTGTGTAATACAACAGATTAAGCATTGAGAAGAGTGAAATTATGCTGTTTTGAAAACTATGGCAGGTGAGATTTTCTGCCTAATTATATAAGAAGATTTCTCTAAAAAATACACATTATTTCAATGACTTATTGGCTGTGAAATAAGTTAAGGTTATTTCAAATGGCTTGTCTGCAAAGAAAGGTGAGATGTAGGGAATCACAGAAAGTCGAAGGGAAAATAGGTCAATATATACATTGCTATATGGTGAACTAAACATTAGGCCAGCAACAATGGATAGGACCTGACCCTTAGAAACTTACAAGTAAGCTGGAATCTTCAAAAGTTCAAATCTTTATAAGTAAAATATTTATTAAAATGAATAACCAAGTGTTTTAATTGACATCAGAAGATCAAAACAATAAACCTTGAGAACATAGAAAAAAGATAAATAAAGATATGAGCAGAACTTAATACAACAGAAAACGTATAAAATTGAGGTGATTTAGTAAGTCCAAAGAATCTTCTTTGAAAAGATTGAAAAGACACACTTTGATTAAGGAAAACAAAAACATAAGTAAAGAATATTCAGAAAGAATCAGGACAATGTTGTAGTAGATAATATAAGAAATGCCAGTAAATTTGAACATTTCTGTAAAGTGGACCATTTCCTAACTCCTAAATTTTACCAAACCTGACACAAGAGGAAATCATTTAAGGTCATCATGTCTGCCCTTGGCATTCTCGGAACGCCCTGGCCTCAGAATGCAGCATCTGTAGTCCATGGTAACCTGCGGAGAGGGGGCGGGGCTGAGGGAGCTTGGAACACTGCCCTCACTGAGGGAGTGTGTGTGGCCATCTCTGCTGTGACTGAACAAAGGTCAGGGGAGCTGTGGGCCCAGTGCAGGGCCCTCAGAGCCCGGCAGGTCCAGTGGGGTGTCACAAGAATTTAGGCACAGACCAAAGGGCGCCTTCTTTGTCTGCACAGCTGCCCAAACTCTCACCTTTCCATTCAGGCCGACCTCTTACTTGAAGTGTGTGTGGAAGCTGTCCGCGCAGTACACCTCGCTGCACAGCTAACCATAGGTCTGGGCATCGTAGCTTCCTGCCAGGTGACCGAAGTTCGCAGGCAGATGGGTCCCTGGGACACATGCAGAGAGGCTCCTGCCTGGGCCACAGGCCGCCCACTGCCCCTGCCACAGGCCGGGGGCCGCCAAGCAGCCCTGTCGGAGTCCCCTGCCTCTTGAGGGAGTATTGGACCAACACTTGTAGAAAACGGCGTTCTCGCGGGCAACTCATTGGAGGGACACAAATAAATCTTTGCCGACTTTCTGCTGAAGCTTACGAGCGTTCACACCTAAGCGTCTTACTAGTTCAGCTGTTTAGCTAAACATGAGCTCATGATCTAAATTTACACAATAATGAAGAAATCAGCTACAAGGGGAGACAACCAGCAAAAACTATCAATACCAGAATTAGATTCCCAAGGCCATCCATCAATTGTTGGAATAATCAGGTGCAAGGCAGAAAATATACATAAAACTGGAACTGAAACAAGGAACAAGGATGTTTTCAAAGACTGGTAGGATCTCTAAAACATTTTTAAAGTACATGTCATTGATAAAGCTAAATACTCAAAGGTTGTGTAATACAACAGATTAAGCATTGAGAAGAGTGAAATTATGCTGTTTTGAAAAGTATGGCAGGTGAGATTATCTGCCTAATTATATAAGAAGATTTCTCTAAAAAATACACATTATTTCAATGACTTATTGGCTGTGAAATAAGTTAAGGGTATTTCAAATGGCTTGTCTGCAAAGAAAGGTGAGATGTAGGGAATCACAGAAAGTCAAGGGGGAAAATAGGTCAATATATACATTGCTATATGGTGACCTAAACCTTAGGCCAGCAACAATGGAGAGGACCTGACCCTTAGAAACTTACAAGTAAGCTGGAATCTTCAAAAGTTCAAATCTTTATAAGTAAAATATTTATTAAAATGAATAACCAAGTGTTTTAATTGACATCAGAAGATCAAAACAATAAACCCTGAGAACATAGAAAAAAGATAAATAAAGATATGAGCAGAACTTAATACAACAGAAAACGTATAAAATTGAGGTGATTTAGTAAGTCCAAAGAATCTTCTTTGAAAAGATTGAAAAGACACACTTTGATTAAGGAAAACAAAAACATAAGTAAAGAATATTCAGAAAGAATCAGGACAATGTTATAGCAGAGAATATAAGAAATGCCAGTAAATTTGAACATTTCTGTAAAGTGGACCATTTCCTAGCTCCTAAAGTTTACCAAACCTGACACAAGAGGAAATCATTTAAGGTCATCATGTCTGCCCTTGGCATTCTCGGAACGCCCTGGCCTCAGAATGCAGCATCTGTAGTTCATGGTAACCTGCGGAGAGGGGACGGGGCTGAGGGAGGTTGGAACACTGCCCTCACTGAGGGAGTGGGTGGGGCCATCTCTGCTGTGACTGAACAAAGGGCAGGGGAGCAGTGGGCCCAGGGCAAGGCCCTCAGAGCCCGGCAGGCCCAGTGGGGTGTCACAAGCATTTAGGCCCAGACCAAAGGGCGCCTTCTTTGTCTGCACAGCTGCCCAAACTCTCACCTTTCCATTCAGGCCGACCTCTTACTTGAAGTGTGTGTGGAAGCTGTCCTCGCAGTACACCTCGCTGCACAGCTAACAATAGGTCTGGGCATCGTAGCTTCCTGCCAGGTGACCGAAGTTCGCAGGCAGATGGTTCCCTGGGACACATGCAGAGAGGCTCCTGCCTGGGCCACAGGCCGCCCACTGCCCCTGCCACAGACCGGGTGCTGCCAAGCAGCCCTGTCGGAGTCCCCTGCCTCTTGAGGGAGTATTGGACCAACACTTGTAGAAAACGGGGTTCTCGCGGGCAACTCATTGGAGGGACACAAATAAATCTTTGCCGAGTTTCTGCTGAAGCTTACGAGCGTTCACACCTAAGCGTCTTACTAGTTCAGCTGTTTAGCTAAACATGAGCTCATGATCTAAATTTACACAATAATGAAGAAATCAGCTACAAGGGGAGACAACCAGCAAAAACTATCAATACCAGAATTAGATTCCCAAGGCCATCCATCAATTGTTGGAATAATCAGGTGCAAGGCAGAAAATATACATAAAACTGGAACTGAAACAAGGAACAAGGATGTTTTCAAAGACTGGTAGGATCTCTAAAACATTTTTAAAGTACATGTCATTGATAAAGCTAAATACTCAAAGGTTGTGTAATACAACAGATTAAGCACTGAGAAGAGTGAAATTATGCTGTTTTCAAAACTATGGCAGGTGAGATTTTCTGCCTAATTATAGAAGAAGATTTCTCTGAAAAATACACATTATTTCAATGACTTATTGGCTGTGAAATAAGTTAAGGTTATTTCAAATGGCTTGTCTGCAAAGAAAGGTGAGATGTAGGGAATCACAGAAAGTCGAGGGGAAAATAGGTCAATATATACATTGCTATATGGTGAACTAAACCTTAGGCCAGCAACAATGGAGAGGACCTGACCCTTAGAAACTTACAAGTAAGCTGGAATCTTCAAAAGTTCAAATCTTTATAAGTAAAATATTTATTAAAAGGAATAACCAAGTGTTTTAATTGACATCAGAAGATCAAAACAATAAACACTGAGAACATAGAAAAAAGATAAATAAAGATATGAGCAGAACTTAATACAACAGAAAACGTATAAAATTGAGGTGATTTAGTAAGTCCAAAGAATCTTCTTTGAAAAGATTGAAAAGACACACTTTGATTAAGGAAAACAAAAACATAAGTAAAGAATATTCAGAAAGAATCAGGACAATATTATAGCAGAGAATATAAGAAATGCCAGGAAATTTGAACATTTCTGTAAAGTGGACCATTTCCTAGCTCCTAAAGTTTACCAACCCTGACACAAGAGGAAATCATTTAAGGTCATCATGTCTGCCCTTGGCATTCTCGGAACGCCCTGGCCTCAGAATGCAGCATCTGTAGTCCATGGTAACCTGCGGAGAGGGGACGGGGCTGAGGGAGGTTGGAACACTGCCCTCACTGAGGGAGTGGGTGTGGCCATCTCTGCTGTGACTGAACAAAGGTCAGGGGAGCAGGGGGCCCAGGATAAGGCCCTCAGAGCCCGGCAGGCCCAGTGGGGTGTCACAAGCATTTAGGCCCAGACCAAAGGGCGCCTTCTTTGTCTGCACAGCTGCCCAAACTCTCACCTTTCCATTTAGGCCGACCTCTTACTTGAAGTGTGTGTGGAAGCTGTCCGTGCAGTACACCTCGCTGCACAGCTAACCATAGGTCTGGGCATCGTAGCTTCCTGCCAGGTGACCGAAGTTTGCAGGCAGATGGGTCCCTGGGACACATGCAGAGAGGCTCCTGCCTGGGCCACAGGCCGCCCACTGCCCCTGCCACAGACCGGGTGCTGCCAAGCAGCCCTGTCGGAGTCCCCTGCCTCTTGAGGGAGTATTGGACCAACACTTGTAGAAAACGGGGTTCTCGCGGGCAACTCATTGGAGGGACACAAATAAATCTTTGCCGAGTTTCTGCTGAAGCTTACGAGCGTTCACACCTAAGCGTCTTACTAGTTCAGCTGTTTAGCTAAACATGAGCTCATGATCTAAATTTACACAATAATGAAGAAATCAGCTACAAGGGGAGACAACCAGCAAAAACTATCAAAACCAGAATTAGATTCCCAAGGCCATCCATCAATTGTTGGAATAATCAGGTGCAAGGCAGAAAATATACATAAAACTGGAACTGAAACAAGGAACAAGGATGTTTTCAAAGACTGGTAGGATCTCTAAAACATTTTTAAAGTACATGTCATTGATAAAGCTAAATACTCAAAGGTTGTGTAATACAACAGATTAAGCACTGAGAAGAGTGAAATTATGCTGTTTTGAAAACTATGGCAGGTGAGATTTTCTGCCTAATTATAGAAGAAGATTTCTCTAAAAAATACACATTATTTCAATGACTTATTGGCTGTGAAATAAGTTAAAGTTATTTCAAATGGCTTGTCTGCAAAGAAAGGTGAGATGTAGGGAATCACAGAAAGTCGAGGGGAAAATAGGTCAATATATACATTGCTATATGGTGAACTAAACCTTAGGCCAGCAACAATGGAGAGGACCTGACCCTTAGAAACTTATAAGTAAGCTGGAATCTTCAAAAGTGCAAATCTTTATAAGTAAAATATTTATTAAAATGAATAAACAAGTGTTTTAATTGACATCAGAAGATCAAAACAATAAACCTTGAGAACATAGAAAAAAGATAAATAAAGATATGAGCAGAACTTAATACAACAGAAAACGTATAAAATTGAGGAGATTTAGTAAGTCCAAAGAATCTTCTTTGAAAAGATTGAAAAGACACACTTTGATTAAGGAAAACAAAAACATAAGTAAAGAATATTCAGAAAGAATCAGGACAATGTTATAGCAGATAATATAAGAAATGCCAGTAAATTTGAACATTTCTGTAAAGTGGACCATTTCCTAACTCCTAAATTTTACCAAACCTGACACAAGAGGAAATCATTTAAGGTCATCATGTCTGCCCTTGGCATTCTCGGAACGCCCTGGCCTCAGAATGCAGCATCTGTAGTCCATGGTAACCTGCGGAGAGGGGGCGGGGCTGAGGGAGGTTGGAACACTGCCCTCACTGAGGGAGTGGGTGTGGCCATCTCTGCTGTGACTGAACAAAGATCAGGGGAGATGTGGGCCCAGTGCAGGGCCCTCAGAGCCCGGCAGGTCCAGTGGGGTGTCACAAGAATATAGGCACAGACCAAAGGGCGCCTTCTTTGTCTGCACAGCTGCCCAAACTCTCACCTTTCCATTCAGGCCGACCTCTTATTGAAGTGTGTGTGGAAGCTGTCCGCGCAGTACACCTCGCTGCACAGCTAACCATAGGTCTGGGCATCGTAGCTTCCTGCCAGGAGACCGAAGTTCGCAGGCAGATGGGTCCCAGGGACACATGCAGAGAGGCTCCTGCCTGGGCCACAGGCCGCCCACTGCCCCTGCCACAGACCGGGGGCCGCCAAGCAGCCCTGTCGGAGTCCCCTCCCTCTTGAGCGAGTATTGGACCAACACTTGTAGAAAACGGCGTTCTCCGGGGAACTCATTGGAGGGACACAAATACATCTTTGCCGACTTTCTGCTGAAGCTTACGAGCGTTCACACCTAACCGTCTTACAAGGTCAGCTGTTTAGCTAAACATGAGCTCATGATCTAAATTTACACAATAATGAAGAAATCAGCTACAAGGGGAGACAATCAGCAAAAACTATCAATACCAGAATTAGATTCCCAAGGCCATCCATCAATTGTTGGAATAATCAGGTGCAAGGCAGAAAATATACATAAAACTGGAACTGAAACAAGGAACAAGGATGTTTTCAAAGACTGGTAGGATCTCTAAAACATTTTTAAAGTACATGTCATTGATAAAGCTAAATACTCAAAGGTTGTGTAATACAACAGATTAAGCATTGAGAAGAGTGAAATTATGCTGTTTTGAAAACTATGGTAGGTGAGATTTTCGGCCTAATTATATAAGAAGATTTCTCTAAAAAATACACATTATTTCAATGACTTATTGGCTGTGAAATAAGTTAAGGTTATTTCAAATGGCTTGTCTGCAAAGAAAGGTGATATGTAGGGAATCACAGAAAGTCGAGGGGGAAAATAGGTCAATATATACATTGCTATATGGTGAACTAAACCTTAGGCCAGCTACAATGGAGAGGACCTGACCCTTAGAAACTTACAAGTAAGCTGGAATCTTCAAAAGTTCAAATCTTTATAAGTAAAATATTTATTAAAATGAATAACCAAGTGTTTTAATTGACATCAGAAGATCAAAACAATAAACCCTGAGAACATAGAAAAAAGATAAATAAAGATATGAGCAGAACTTAATACAACAGAAAACGTATAAAATTGAGGTGATTTAGTAAGTCCAAAGAATCTTCTTTGAAAAGATTGAAAAGACACACTTTGATTAAGGAAAACAAAAACATAAGTAAAGAATATTCAGAAAGAATCAGGACAATGTTATAGCAGAGAATATAAGAAATGCCAGTAAATTTGAACATTTCTGTAAAGTGGACCATTTCCTAGCTCCTAAAGTTTACCAAACCTGACACAAGAGGAAATCATTTAAGGTCATCATATCTGCCCTTGGCATTCTCGGAACGCCCTGGCCTCAGAATGCAGCATCTGTAGTCCATGGTAACCTGCGGAGAGGGGACGGGGCTGAGGGAGGTTGGAACACTGCCCTCACTGAGGGAGTGGGTGTGGCCATCTCTGCTGTGACTGAACAAAGATCAGGGGAGATGTGGGCCCAGTGCAGGGCCCTCAGAGCCCGGCAGGCCCAGTGGGGTGTCACAAGCATTTAGGCCCAGACCAAAGGGCGCCTTCTTTGTCTGCACAGCTGCCCAAACTCTCACCTTTCCATTCAGGCCGACCTCTTACTTGAAGTTTGTGTGGAAGCTGTCCTCGCAGTACACCTCGCTGCACAGCTAACAATAGGTCTGGGCATCGTAGCTTCCTGCCAGGTGACCGAAGTTCGCAGGCAGATGGGTCCCTGGGACACATGCAGAGAGGCTCCTGCCTGGGCCACAGGCCGCCCACTGCCCCTGCCACAGACCGGGTGCTGCCAAGCAGCCCTGTCGGAGTCCCCTGCCTCTTGAGGGAGTATTGGACCAACACTTGTAGAAAACGGGGTTCTCGCGGGCAACTCATTGGAGGGACACAAATAAATCTTTGCCGAGTTTCTGCTGAAGCTTACGAGCGTTCACACCTAAGCGTCTTACTAGTTCAGCTGTTTAGCTAAACATGAGCTCATGATCTAAATTTACACAATAATGAAGAAATCAGCTACAAGGGGAGACAACCAGCAAAAACTATCAATACCAGAATTAGATTCCCAAGGCCATCCATCAATTGTTGGAATAATCAGGTGCAAGGCAGAAAATATACATAAAACTGGAACTGAAACAAGGAACAAGGATGTTTTCAAAGACTGGTAGGATCTCTAAAACATTTTTAAAGTACATGTCATTGATAAAGCTAAATACTCAAAGGTTGTGTAATACAACAGATTAAGCACTGAGAAGAGTGAAATTATGCTGTTTTCAAAACTATGGCAGGTGAGATTTTCTGCCTAATTATAGAAGAAGATTTCTCTGAAAAATACACATTATTTCAATGACTTATTGGCTGTGAAATAAGTTAAGGTTATTTCAAATGGCTTGTCTGCAAAGAAAGGTGAGATGTAGGGAATCACAGAAAGTCGAGGGGAAAATAGGTCAATATATACATTGCTATATGGTGAACTAAACCTTAGGCCAGCAACAATGGAGAGGACCTGACCCTTAGAAACTTACAAGTAAGCTGGAATCTTCAAAAGTTCAAATCTTTATAAGTAAAATATTTATTAAAAGGAATAACCAAGTGTTTTAATTGACATCAGAAGATCAAAACAATAAACCCTGAGAACATAGAAAAAAGATAAATAAAGATATGAGCAGAACTTAATACAACAGAAAACGTATAAAATTGAGGTGATTTAGTAAGTCCAAAGAATCTTCTTTGAAAAGATTGAAAAGACACACTTTGATTAAGGAAAACAAAAACATAAGTAAAGAATATTCAGAAAGAATCAGGACAATGTTATAGCAGAGAATATAAGAAATGCCAGGAAATTTGAACATTTCTGTAAAGTGGACCATTTCCTAGCTCCTACAGTTTACCAACCCTGACACAAGAGGAAATCATTTAAGGTCATCATGTCTGCCCTTGGCATTCTCGGAACGCCCTGGCCTCAGAATGCAGCATCTGTAGTCCATGGTAACCTGCGGAGAGGGGACGGGGCTGAGGGAGGTTGGAACACTGCCCTCACTGAGGGAGTGGGTGTGGCCATCTCTGCTGTGACTGAACAAAGGTCAGGGGAGCAGGGGGCCCAGGATAAGGCCCTCAGAGCCCGGCAGGCCCAGTGGGGTGTCACAAGCATTTAGGCCCAGACCAAAGGGCGCCTTCTTTGTCTGCACAGCTGCCCAAACTCTCACCTTTCCATTTAGGCCGACCTCTTACTTGAAGTGTGTGTGGAAGCTGTCCGTGCAGTACACCTCGCTGCACAGCTAACCATAGGTCTGGGCATCGTAGCTTCCTGCCAGGTGACCGAAGTTCGCAGGCAGATGGGTCCCTGGGACACATGCAGAGAGGCTCCTGCCTGGGCCACAGGCCGCCCACTGCCCCTGCCACAGACCGGGTGCTGCCAAGCAGCCCTGTCGGAGTCCCCTGCCTCTTGAGGGAGTATTGGACCAACACTTGTAGAAAACGGGGTTCTCGCGGGCAACTCATTGGAGGGACACAAATAAATCTTTGCCGAGTTTCTGCTGAAGCTTACGAGCGTTCACACCTAAGCGTCTTACTAGTTCAGCTGTTTAGCTAAACATGAGCTCATGATCTAAATTTACACAATAATGAAGAAATCAGCTACAAGGGGAGACAACCAGCAAAAACTATCAATACCAGAATTAGATTCCCAAGGCCATCCATCAATTGTTGGAATAATCAGGTGCAAGGCAGAAAATATACATAAAACTGGAACTGAAACAAGGAACAAGGATGTTTTCAAAGACTGGTAGGATCTCTAAAACATTTTTAAAGTACATGTCATTGATAAAGCTAAATACTCAAAGGTTGTGTAATACAACAGATTAAGCACTGAGAAGAGTGAAATTATGCTGTTTTCAAAACTATGGCAGGTGAGATTTTCTGCCTAATTATAGAAGAAGATTTCTCTGAAAAATACACATTATTTCAATGACTTATTGGCTGTGAAATAAGTTAAGGTTATTTCAAATGGCTTGTCTGCAAAGAAAGGTGAGATGTAGGGAATCACAGAAAGTCGAGGGGAAAATAGGTCAATATATACATTGCTATATGGTGAACTAAACCTTAGGCCAGCAACAATGGAGAGGACCTGACCCTTAGAAACTTACAAGTAAGCTGGAATCTTCAAAAGTTCAAATCTTTATAAGTAAAATATTTATTAAAAGGAATAACCAAGTGTTTTAATTGACATCAGAAGATCAAAACAATAAACCCTGAGAACATAGAAAAAAGATAAATAAAGATATGAGCAGAACTTAATACAACAGAAAACGTATAAAATTGAGGTGATTTAGTAAGTCCAAAGAATCTTCTTTGAAAAGATTGAAAAGACACACTTTGATTAAGGAAAACAAAAACATAAGTAAAGAATATTCAGAAAGAATCAGGACAATGTTATAGCAGAGAATATAAGAAATGCCAGGAAATTTGAACATTTCTGTAAAGTGGACCATTTCCTAGCTCCTACAGTTTACCAACCCTGACACAAGAGGAAATCATTTAAGGTCATCATGTCTGCCCTTGGCATTCTCGGAACGCCCTGGCCTCAGAATGCAGCATCTGTAGTCCATGGTAACCTGCGGAGAGGGGACGGGGCTGAGGGAGGTTGGAACACTGCCCTCACTGAGGGAGTGGGTGTGGCCATCTCTGCTGTGACTGAACAAAGGTCAGGGGAGCAGGGGGCCCAGGATAAGGCCCTCAGAGCCCGGCAGGCCCAGTGGGGTGTCACAAGCATTTAGGCCCAGACCAAAGGGCGCCTTCTTTGTCTGCACAGCTGCCCAAACTCTCACCTTTCCATTTAGGCCGACCTCTTACTTGAAGTGTGTGTGGAAGCTGTCCGTGCAGTACACCTCGCTGCACAGCTAACCATAGGTCTGGGCATCGTAGCTTCCTGCCAGGTGACCGAAGTTCGCAGGCAGATGGGTCCCTGGGACACATGCAGAGAGGCTCCTGCCTGGGCCACAGGCCGCCCACTGCCCCTGCCACAGACCGGGTGCTGCCAAGCAGCCCTGTCGGAGTCCCCTGCCTCTTGAGGGAGTATTGGACCAACACTTGTAGAAAACGGGGTTCTCGCGGGCAACTCATTGGAGGGACACAAATAAATCTTTGCCGAGTTTCTGCTGAAGCTTACGAGCGTTCACACCTAAGCGTCTTACTAGTTCAGCTGTTTAGCTAAACATGAGCTCATGATCTAAATTTACACAATAATGAAGAAATCAGCTACAAGGGGAGACAACCAGCAAAAACTATCAATACCAGAATTAGATTCCCAAGGCCATCCATCAATTGTTGGAATAATCAGGTGCAAGGCAGAAAATATACATAAAACTGGAACTGAAACAAGGAACAAGGATGTTTTCAAAGACTGGTAGGATCTCTAAAACATTTTTAAAGTACATGTCATTGATAAAGCTAAATACTCAAAGGTTGTGTAATACAACAGATTAAGCACTGAGAAGAGTGAAATTATGCTGTTTTGAAAACTATGGCAGGTGAGATTTTCTGCCTAATTATAGAAGAAGATTTCTCTAAAAAATACACATTATTTCAATGACTTATTGGCTGTGAAATAAGTTAAAGTTATTTCAAATGGCTTGTCTGCAAAGAAAGGTGAGATGTAGGGAATCACAGAAAGTCGAGGGGAAAATAGGTCAATATATACATTGCTATATGGTGAACTAAACCTTAGGCCAGCAACAATGGAGAGGACCTGACCCTTAGAAACTTATAAGTAAGCTGGAATCTTCAAAAGTGCAAATCTTTATAAGTAAAATATTTATTAAAATGAATAAACAAGTGTTTTAATTGACATCAGAAGATCAAAACAATAAACCTTGAGAACATAGAAAAAAGATAAATAAAGATATGAGCAGAACTTAATACAACAGAAAACGTATAAAATTGAGGAGATTTAGTAAGTCCAAAGAATCTTCTTTGAAAAGATTGAAAAGACACACTTTGATTAAGGAAAACAAAAACATAAGTAAAGAATATTCAGAAAGAATCAGGACAATGTTATAGCAGATAATATAAGAAATGCCAGTAAATTTGAACATTTCTGTAAAGTGGACCATTTCCTAACTCCTAAATTTTACCAAACCTGACACAAGAGGAAATCATTTAAGGTCATCATGTCTGCCCTTGGCATTCTCGGAACGCCCTGGCCTCAGAATGCAGCATCTGTAGTCCATGGTAACCTGCGGAGAGGGGGCGGGGCTGAGGGAGGTTGGAACACTGCCCTCACTGAGGGAGTGGGTGTGGCCATCTCTGCTGTGACTGAACAAAGATCAGGGGAGATGTGGGCCCAGTGCAGGGCCCTCAGAGCCCGGCAGGTCCAGTGGGGTGTCACAAGAATTTAGGCACAGACCAAAGGGCGCCTTCTTTGTCTGCACAGCTGCCCAAACTCTCACCTTTCCATTCAGGCCGACCTCTTATTGAAGTGTGTGTGGAAGCTGTCCGCGCAGTACACCTCGCTGCACAGCTAACCATAGGTCTGGGCATCGTAGCTTCCTGCCAGGAGACCGAAGTTCGCAGGCAGATGGGTCCCAGGGACACATGCAGAGAGGCTCCTGCCTGGGCCACAGGCCGCCCACTGCCCCTGCCACAGACCGGGGGCCGCCAAGCAGCCCTGTCGGAGTCCCCTCCCTCTTGAGCGAGTATTGGACCAACACTTGTAGAAAACGGCGTTCTCCGGGGAACTCATTGGAGGGACACAAATACATCTTTGCCGACTTTCTGCTGAAGCTTACGAGCGTTCACACCTAACCGTCTTACAAGGTCAGCTGTTTAGCTAAACATGAGCTCATGATCTAAATTTACACAATAATGAAGAAATCAGCTACAAGGGGAGACAATCAGCAAAAACTATCAATACCAGAATTAGATTCCCAAGGCCATCCATCAATTGTTGGAATAATCAGGTGCAAGGCAGAAAATATACATAAAACTGGAACTGAAACAAGGAACAAGGATGTTTTCAAAGACTGGTAGGATCTCTAAAACATTTTTAAAGTACATGTCATTGATAAAGCTAAATACTCAAAGGTTGTGTAATACAACAGATTAAGCATTGAGAAGAGTGAAATTATGCTGTTTTGAAAACTATGGTAGGTGAGATTTTCGGCCTAATTATATACGAAGATTTCTCTAAAAAATACACATTATTTCAATGACTTATTGGCTGTGAAATAAGTTAAGGTTATTTCAAATGGCTTGTCTGCAAAGAAAGGTGAGATGTAGGGAATCACAGAAAGTCGAGGGGGAAAATAGGTCAATATATACATTGCTATATGGTGAACTAAACCTTAGGCCAGCTACAATGGAGAGGACCTGACCCTTAGAAACTTACAAGTAAGCTGGAATCTTCAAAAGTTCAAATCTTTATAAGTAAAATATTTATTAAAATGAATAACCAAGTGTTTTAATTGACATCAGAAGATCAAAACAATAAACCCTGAGAACATAGAAAAAAGATAAATAAAGATATGAGCAGAACTTAATACAACAGAAAACGTATAAAATTGAGGTGATTTAGTAAGTCCAAAGAATCTTCTTTGAAAAGATTGAAAAGACACACTTTGATTAAGGAAAACAAAAACATAAGTAAAGAATATTCAGAAAGAATCAGGACAATGTTATAGCAGAGAATATAAGAAATGCCAGTAAATTTGAACATTTCTGTAAAGTGGACCATTTCCTAGCTTCTAAAGTTTACCAAACCTGACACAAGAGGAAATCATTTAAGGTCATCATATCTGCCCTTGGCATTCTCGGAACGCCCTGGCCTCAGAATGCAGCATCTGTAGTCCATGGTAACCTGCGGAGAGGGGACGGGGCTGAGGGAGGTTGGAACACTGCCCTCACTGAGGGAGTGGGTGTGGCCATCTCTGCTGTGACTGAACAAAGGGCAGGGGAGCAGTGGGCCCAGGGCAAGGCCCTCAGAGCCCGGCAGGCCCAGTGGGGTGTCACAAGCATTTAGGCCCAGACCAAAGGGCGCCTTCTTTGTCTGCACAGCTGCCCAAACTCTCACCTTTCCATTCAGGCCGACCTCTTACTTGAAGTGTGTGTGGAAGCTGTCCTCGCAGTACACCTCGCTGCACAGCTAACAATAGGTCTGGGCATCGTAGCTTCCTGCCAGGTGACCGAAGTTCGCAGGCAGATGGGTCCCTGGGACACATGCAGAGAGGCTCCTGCCTGGGCCACAGGCCGCCCACTGCCCCTGCCACAGACCGGGTGCTGCCAAGCAGCCCTGTCGGAGTCCCCTGCCTCTTGAGGGAGTATTGGACCAACACTTGTAGAAAACGGGGTTCTCGCGGGCAACTCATTGGAGGGACACAAATAAATCTTTGCCGAGTTTCTGCTGAAGCTTACGAGCGTTCACACCTAAGCGTCTTACTAGTTCAGCTGTTTAGCTAAACATGAGCTCATGATCTAAATTTACACAATAATGAAGAAATCAGCTACAAGGGGAGACAACCAGCAAAAACTATCAATACCAGAATTAGATTCCCAAGGCCATCCATCAATTGTTGGAATAATCAGGTGCAAGGCAGAAAATATACATAAAACTGGAACTGAAACAAGGAACAAGGATGTTTTCAAAGACTGGTAGGATCTCTAAAACATTTTTAAAGTACATGTCATTGATAAAGCTAAATACTCAAAGGTTGTGTAATACAACAGATTAAGCACTGAGAAGAGTGAAATTATGCTGTTTTCAAAACTATGGCAGGTGAGATTTTCTGCCTAATTATAGAAGAAGATTTCTCTGAAAAATACACATTATTTCAATGACTTATTGGCTGTGAAATAAGTTAAGGTTATTTCAAATGGCTTGTCTGCAAAGAAAGGTGAGATGTAGGGAATCACAGAAAGTCGAGGGGAAAATAGGTCAATATATACATTGCTATATGGTGAACTAAACCTTAGGCCAGCAACAATGGAGAGGACCTGACCCTTAGAAACGTACAAGTAAGCTGGAATCTTCAAAAGTTCAAATCTTTATAAGTAAAATATTTATTAAAAGGAATAACCAAGTGTTTTAATTGACATCAGAAGATCAAAACAATAAACCCTGAGAACATAGAAAAAAGATAAATAAAGATATGAGCAGAACTTAATACAACAGAAAACGTATAAAATTGAGGTGATTTAGTAAGTCCAAAGAATCTTCTTTGAAAAGATTGAAAAGACACACTTTGATTAAGGAAAACAAAAACATAAGTAAAGAATATTCAGAAAGAATCAGGACAATGTTATAGCAGAGAATATAAGAAATGCCAGGAAATTTGAACATTTCTGTAAAGTGGACCATTTCCTAGCTCCTACAGTTTACCAACCCTGACACAAGAGGAAATCATTTAAGGTCATCATGTCTGCCCTTGGCATTCTCGGAACGCCCTGGCCTCAGAATGCAGCATCTGTAGTCCATGGTAACCTGCGGAGAGGGGACGGGGCTGAGGGAGGTTGGAACACTGCCCTCACTGAGGGAGTGGGTGTGGCCATCTCTGCTGTGACTGAACAAAGGTCAGGGGAGCAGGGGGCCCAGGATAAGGCCCTCAGAGCCCGGCAGGCCCAGTGGGGTGTCACAAGCATTTAGGCCCAGACCAAAGGGCGCCTTCTTTGTCTGCACAGCTGCCCAAACTCTCACCTTTCCATTTAGGCCGACCTCTTACTTGAAGTGTGTGTGGAAGCTGTCCGTGCAGTACACCTCGCTGCACAGCTAACCATAGGTCTGGGCATCGTAGCTTCCTGCCAGGTGACCGAAGTTCGCAGGCAGATGGGTCCCTGGGACACATGCAGAGAGGCTCCTGCCTGGGCCACAGGCCGCCCACTGCCCCTGCCACAGACCGGGTGCTGCCAAGCAGCCCTGTCGGAGTCCCCTGCCTCTTGAGGGAGTATTGGACCAACACTTGTAGAAAACGGGGTTCTCGCGGGCAACTCATTGGAGGGACACAAATAAATCTTTGCCGAGTTTCTGCTGAAGCTTACGAGCGTTCACACCTAAGCGTCTTACTAGTTCAGCTGTTTAGCTAAACATGAGCTCATGATCTAAATTTACACAATAATGAAGAAATCAGCTACAAGGGGAGACAACCAGCAAAAACTATCAATACCAGATTTAGATTCCCAAGGCCATCCATCAATTGTTGGAATAATCAGGTGCAAGGCAGAAAATATACATAAAACTGGAACTGAAACAAGGAACAAGGATGTTTTCAAAGACTGGTAGGATCTCTAAAACATTTTTAAAGTACATGTCATTGATAAAGCTAAATACTCAAAGGTTGTGTAATACAACAGATTAAGCACTGAGAAGAGTGAAATTATGCTGTTTTGAAAACTATGGCAGGTGAGATTTTCTGCCTAATTATAGAAGAAGATTTCTCTAAAAAATACACATTATTTCAATGACTTATTGGCTGTGAAATAAGTTAAAGTTATTTCAAATGGCTTGTCTGCAAAGAAAGGTGAGATGTAGGGAATCACAGAAAGTCGAGGGGAAAATAGGTCAATATATACATTGCTATATGGTGAACTAAACCTTAGGCCAGCAACAATGGAGAGGACCTGACCCTTAGAAACTTATAAGTAAGCTGGAATCTTCAAAAGTGCAAATCTTTATAAGTAAAATATTTATTAAAATGAATAAACAAGTGTTTTAATTGACATCAGAAGATCAAAACAATAAACCTTGAGAACATAGAAAAAAGATAAATAAAGATATGAGCAGAACTTAATACAACAGAAAACGTATAAAATTGAGGAGATTTAGTAAGTCCAAAGAATCTTCTTTGAAAAGATTGAAAAGACACACTTTGATTAAGGAAAACAAAAACATAAGTAAAGAATATTCAGAAAGAATCAGGACAATGTTATAGCAGAGAATATAAGAAATGCCAGTAAATTTGAACATTTCTGTAAAGTGGACCATTTCCTAACTCCTAAATTTTACCAAACCTGACACAAGAGGAAATCATTTAAGGTCATCATGTCTGCCCTTGGCATTCTCGGAACGCCCTGGCCTCAGAATGCAGCATCTGTAGTCCATGGTAACCTGCGGAGAGGGGGCGGGGCTGAGGGAGGTTGGAACACTGCCCTCACTGAGGGAGTGGGTGTGGCCATCTCTGCTGTGACTGAACAAAGATCAGGGGAGATGTGGGCCCAGTGCAGGGCCCTCAGAGCCCGGCAGGTCCAGTGGGGTGTCACAAGAATTTAGGCACAGACCAAAGGGCGCCTTCTTTGTCTGCACAGCTGCCCAAACTCTCACCTTTCCATTCAGGCCGACCTCTTATTGAAGTGTGTGTGGAAGCTGTCCGCGCAGTACACCTCGCTGCACAGCTAACCATAGGTCTGGGCATCGTAGCTTCCTGCCAGGAGACCGAAGTTCGCAGGCAGATGGGTCCCAGGGACACATGCAGAGAGGCTCCTGCCTGGGCCACAGGCCGCCCACTGCCCCTGCCACAGACCGGGGGCCGCCAAGCAGCCCTGTCGGAGTCCCCTCCCTCTTGAGCGAGTATTGGACCAACACTTGTAGAAAACGGCGTTCTCCGGGGAACTCATTGGAGGGACACAAATACATCTTTGCCGACTTTCTGCTGAAGCTTACGAGCGTTCACACCTAACCGTCTTACAAGGTCAGCTGTTTAGCTAAACATGAGCTCATGATCTAAATTTACACAATAATGAAGAAATCAGCTACAAGGGGAGACAATCAGCAAAAACTATCAATACCAGAATTAGATTCCCAAGGCCATCCATCAATTGTTGGAATAATCAGGTGCAAGGCAGAAAATATACATAAAACTGGAACTGAAACAAGGAACAAGGATGTTTTCAAAGACTGGTAGGATCTCTAAAACATTTTTAAAGTACATGTCATTGATAAAGCTAAATACTCAAAGGTTGTGTAATACAACAGATTAAGCATTGAGAAGAGTGAAATTATGCTGTTTTGAAAACTATGGTAGGTGAGATTTTCGGCCTAATTATATAAGAAGATTTCTCTAAAAAATACACATTATTTCAATGACTTATTGGCTGTGAAATAAGTTAAGGTTATTTCAAATGGCTTGTCTGCAAAGAAAGGTGAGATGTAGGGAATCACAGAAAGTCGAGGGGGAAAATAGGTCAATATATACATTGCTATATGGTGAACAAACCTTAGGCCAGCTACAATGGAGAGGACCTGACCCTTAGAAACTTACAAGTAAGCTGGAATCTTCAAAAGTTCAAATCTTTATAAGTAAAATATTTATTAAAATGAATAACCAAGTGTTTTAATTGACATCAGAAGATCAAAACAATAAACCCTGAGAACATAGAAAAAAGAAAAATAAAGATATGAGCAGAACTTAATACAACAGAAAACGTATAAAATTGAGGTGATTTAGTAAGTCCAAAGAATCTTCTTTGAAAAGATTGAAAAGACACACTTTGATTAAGGAAAACAAAAACATAAGTAAAGAATATTCAGAAAGAATCAGGACAATGTTATAGCAGAGAATATAAGAAATGCCAGTAAATTTGAACATTTCTGTAAAGTGGACCATTTCCTAGCTCCTAAAGTTTACCAAACCTGACACAAGAGGAAATCATTTAAGGTCATCATATCTGCCCTTGGCATTCTCGGAACGCCCTGGCCTCAGAATGCAGCATCTGTAGTCCATGGTAACCTGCGGAGAGGGGACGGGGCTGAGGGAGGTTGGAACACTGCCCTCACTGAGGGAGTGGGTGTGGCCATCTCTGCTGTGACTGAACAAAGATCAGGGGAGATGTGGGCCCAGTGCAGGGCCCTCAGAGCCCGGCAGGCCCAGTGGGGTGTCACAAGCATTTAGGCCCAGACCAAAGGGCGCCTTCTTTGTCTGCACAGCTGCCCAAACTCTCACCTTTCCATTCAGGCCGACCTCTTACTTGAAGTTTGTGTGGAAGCTGTCCTCGCAGTACACCTCGCTGCACAGCTAACAATAGGTCTGGGCATCGTAGCTTCCTGCCAGGTGACCGAAGTTCGCAGGCAGATGGGTCCCTGGGACACATGCAGAGAGGCTCCTGCCTGGGCCACAGGCCGCCCACTGCCCCTGCCACAGACCGGGTGCTGCCAAGCAGCCCTGTCGGAGTCCCCTGCCTCTTGAGGGAGTATTGGACCAACACTTGTAGAAAACGGGGTTCTCGCGGGCAACTCATTGGAGGGACACAAATAAATCTTTGCCGAGTTTCTGCTGAAGCTTACGAGCGTTCACACCTAAGCGTCTTACTAGTTCAGCTGTTTAGCTAAACATGAGCTCATGATCTAAATTTACACAATAATGAAGAAATCAGCTACAAGGGGAGACAACCAGCAAAAACTATCAATACCAGAATTAGATTCCCAAGGCCATCCATCAATTGTTGGAATAATCAGGTGCAAGGCAGAAAATATACATAAAACTGGAACTGAAACAAGGAACAAGGATGTTTTCAAAGACTGGTAGGATCTCTAAAACATTTTTAAAGTACATGTCATTGATAAAGCTAAATACTCAAAGGTTGTGTAATACAACAGATTAAGCACTGAGAAGAGTGAAATTATGCTGTTTTCAAAACTATGGCAGGTGAGATTTTCTGCCTAATTATAGAAGAAGATTTCTCTGAAAAATACACATTATTTCAATGACTTATTGGCTGTGAAATAAGTTAAGGTTATTTCAAATGGCTTGTCTGCAAAGAAAGGTGAGATGTAGGGAATCACAGAAAGTCGAGGGGAAAATAGGTCAATATATACATTGCTATATGGTGAACTAAACCTTAGGCCAGCAACAATGGAGAGGACCTGACCCTTAGAAACGTACAAGTAAGCTGGAATCTTCAAAAGTTCAAATCTTTATAAGTAAAATATTTATTAAAAGGAATAACCAAGTGTTTTAATTGACATCAGAAGATCAAAACAATAAACCCTGAGAACATAGAAAAAAGATAAATAAAGATATGAGCAGAACTTAATACAACAGAAAACGTATAAAATTGAGGTGATTTAGTAAGTCCAAAGAATCTTCTTTGAAAAGATTGAAAAGACACACTTTGATTAAGGAAAACAAAAACATAAGTAAAGAATATTCAGAAAGAATCAGGACAATGTTATAGCAGAGAATATAAGAAATGCCAGGAAATTTGAACATTTCTGTAAAGTGGACCATTTCCTAGCTCCTAAAGTTTACCAACCCTGACACAAGAGGAAATCATTTAAGGTCATCATGTCTGCCCTTGGCATTCTCGGAACGCCCTGACCTCAGAATGCAGCATCTGTAGTCCATGGTAACCTGCGGAGAGGGGACGGGGCTGAGGGAGGTTGGAACACTGCCCTCACTGAGGGAGTGGGTGTGGCCATCTCTGCTGTGACTGAACAAAGGTCAGGGGAGCAGGGGGCCCAGGATAAGGCCCTCAGAGCCCGGCAGGCCCAGTGGGGTGTCACAAGCATTTAGGCCCAGACCAAAGGGCGCCTTCTTTGTCTGCACAGCTGCCCAAACTCTCACCTTTCCATTTAGGCCGACCTCTTACTTGAAGTGTGTGTGGAAGCTGTCCGTGCAGTACACCTCGCTGCACAGCTAACCATAGGTCTGGGCATCGTAGCTTCCTGCCAGGTGACCGAAGTTCGCAGGCAGATGGGTCCCTGGGACACATGCAGAGAGGCTCCTGCCTGGGCCACAGGCCGCCCACTGCCCCTGCCACAGACCGGGTGCTGCCAAGCAGCCCTGTCGGAGTCCCCTGCCTCTTGAGGGAGTATTGGACCAACACTTGTAGAAAACGGGGTTCTCGCGGGCAACTCATTGGAGGGACACAAATAAATCTTTGCCGAGTTTCTGCTGAAGCTTACGAGCGTTCACACCTAAGCGTCTTACTAGTTCAGCTGTTTAGCTAAACATGAGCTCATGATCTAAATTTACACAATAATGAAGAAATCAGCTACAAGGGGAGACAACCAGCAAAAACTATCAAAACCAGAATTAGATTCCCAAGGCCATCCATCAATTGTTGGAATAATCAGGTGCAAGGCAGAAAATATACATAAAACTGGAACTGAAACAAGGAACAAGGATGTTTTCAAAGACTGGTAGGATCTCTAAAACATTTTTAAAGTACATGTCATTGATAAAGCTAAATACTCAAAGGTTGTGTAATACAACAGATTAAGCACTGAGAAGAGTGAAATTATGCTGTTTTGAAAACTATGGCAGGTGAGATTTTCTGCCTAATTATAGAAGAAGATTTCTCTAAAAAATACACATTATTTCAATGACTTATTGGCTGTGAAATAAGTTAAAGTTATTTCAAATGGCTTGTCTGCAAAGAAAGGTGAGATGTAGGGAATCACAGAAAGTCGAGGGGAAAATAGGTCAATATATACATTGCTATATGGTGAACTAAACCTTAGGCCAGCAACAATGGAGAGGACCTGACCCTTAGAAACTTATAAGTAAGCTGGAATCTTCAAAAGTGCAAATCTTTATAAGTAAAATATTTATTAAAATGAATAAACAAGTGTTTTAATTGACATCAGAAGATCAAAACAATAAACCTTGAGAACATAGAAAAAAGATAAATAAAGATATGAGCAGAACTTAATACAACAGAAAACGTATAAAATTGAGGAGATTTAGTAAGTCCAAAGAATCTTCTTTGAAAAGATTGAAAAGACACACTTTGATTAAGGAAAACAAAAACATAAGTAAAGAATATTCAGAAAGAATCAGGACAATGTTATAGCAGATAATATAAGAAATGCAAGTAAATTTGAACATTTCTGTAAAGTGGACCATTTCGTAACTCCTAAATTTTACCAAACCTGACACAAGAGGAAATCATTTAAGGTCATCATGTCTGCCCTTGGCATTCTCGGAACGCCCTGGCCTCAGAATGCAGCATCTGTAGTCCATGGTAACCTGCGGAGAGGGGGCGGGGCTGAGGGAGTTTGGAACACTGCCCTCACTGAGGGAGTGGGTGTGGCCATCTCTGCTGTGACTGAACAAAGATCAGGGGAGATGTGGGCCCAGTGCAGGGCCCTCAGAGCCCGGCAGGTCCAGTGGGGTGTCACAAGCATTTAGGCCCAGACCAAAGGGCGCCTTCTTTGTCTGCACAGCTGCCCAAACTCTCACCTATCCATTCAGGCCGACCTCTTATTGAAGTGTGTGTGGAAGCTGTCCGCGCAGTACACCTCGCTGCACAGCTAACCATAGGTCTGGGCATCGTAGCTTCCTGCCAGGAGACCGAAGTTCGCAGGCAGATGGGTCCCAGGGACACATGCAGAGAGGCTCCTGCCTGGGCCACAGGCCGCCCACTGCCCCTGCCACAGACCGGGGGCCGCCAAGCAGCCCTGTCGGAGTCCCCTCCCTCTTGAGCGAGTATTGGACCAACACTTGTAGAAAACGGCGTTCTCCGGGGAACTCATTGGAGGGACACAAATACATCTTTGCCGACTTTCTGCTGAAGCTTACGAGCGTTCACACCTAACCGTCTTACAAGGTCAGCTGTTTAGCTAAACATGAGCTCATGATCTAAATTTACACAATAATGAAGAAATCAGCTACAAGGGGAGACAATCAGCAAAAACTATCAATACCAGAATTAGATTCCCAAGGCCATCCATCAATTGTTGGAATAATCAGGTGCAAGGCAGAAAATATACATAAAACTGGAACTGAAACAAGGAACAAGGATGTTTTCAAAGACTGGTAGGATCTCTAAAACATTTTTAAAGTACATGTCATTGATAAAGCTAAATACTCAAAGGTTGTGTAATACAACAGATTAAGCATTGAGAAGAGTGAAATTATGCTGTTTTGAAAACTATGGTAGGTGAGATTTTCGGCCTAATTATATAAGAAGATTTCTCTAAAAAATACACATTATTTCAATGACTTATTGGCTGTGAAATAAGTTAAGGTTATTTCAAATGGCTTGTCTGCAAAGAAAGGTGAGATGTAGGGAATCACAGAAAGTCGAGGGGGAAAATAGGTCAATATATACATTGCTATATGGTGAACTAAACCTTAGGCCAGCTACAATGGAGAGGACCTGACCCTTAGAAACTTACAAGTAAGCTGGAATCTTCAAAAGTTCAAATCTTTATAAGTAAAATATTTATTAAAATGAATAACCAAGTGTTTTAATTGACATCAGAAGATCAAAACAATAAACCCTGAGAACATAGAAAAAAGATAAATAAAGATATGAGCAGAACTTAATACAACAGAAAACGTATAAAATTGAGGTGATTTAGTAAGTCCAAAGAATCTTCTTTGAAAAGATTGAAAAGACACACTTTGATTAAGGAAAACAAAAACATAAGTAAAGAATATTCAGAAAGAATCAGGACAATGTTATAGCAGAGAATATAAGAAATGCCAGTAAATTTGAACATTTCTGTCAAGTGGACCATTTCCTAGCTCCTAAAGTTTACCAAACCTGACACAAGAGGAAATCATTTAAGGTCATCATGTCTGCCCTTGGCATTCTCGGAACGCCCTGGCCTCAGAATGCAGCATCTGTAGTCCATGGTAACCTGCGGAGAGGGGACGGGGCTGAGGGAGGTTGGAACACTGCCCTCACTGAGGGAGTGGGTGTGGCCATCTCTGCTGTGACTGAACAAAGGGCAGGGGAGCAGTGGGCCCAGGGCAAGGCCCTCAGAGCCCGGCAGGCCCAGTGGGGTGTCACAAGCATTTAGGCCCAGACCAAAGGGCGCCTTCTTTGTCTGCACAGCTGCCCAAACTCTCACCTTTCCATTCAGGCCGACCTCTTACTTGAAGTGTGTGTGGAAGCTGTCCGCGCAGTACACCTCTCTGCACAGCTAACCATAGGTCTGGGCATCGTAGCTTCCTGCCAGGTGACCGAAGTTCGCAGGAAGATGGGTCCCTGGGACACATGCAGAGAGGCTCCTGCCTGGGCCACAGGCCGCCCACTGCCCCTGCCACAGACCGGGTGCTGCCAAGCAGCCCTGTCGGAGTCCCCTGCCTCTTGAGGGAGTATTGGACCAACACTTGTAGAAAACGGCGTTCTCGCGGGCAACTCATTGGAGGGACACAAATAAATCTTTGCCGAGTTTCTGCTGAAGCTTACGAGCGTTCACACCTAAGCGTCTTACTAGTTCAGCTGTTTAGCTAAACATGAGCTCATGATCTAAATTTACACAATAATGAAGAAATCAGCTACAAGGGGAGACAACCAGCAAAAACTATCAATACCAGAATTAGATTCCCAAGGCCATCCATCAATTGTTGGAATAATCAGGTGCAAGGCAGAAAATATACATAAAACTGGAACTGAAACAAGGAACAAGGATGTTTTCAAAGACTGGTAGGATCTCTAAAACATTTTTAAAGTACATGTCATTGATAAAGCTAAATACACAAAGCTTGTGTAATACAACAGATTAAGCATTGAGAATAGTGAAATTATGCTGTTTTGAAAACTATGGCAGGTGAGATTTTCTGCCTAATTATATAAGAAGATTTCTCTAAAAAATACACATTATTTCAATGACTTATTGGCTGTGAAATAAGTTAAGGTTATTTCAAATGGCTTGTCTGCAAAGAAAGGTGAGATGTAGGGAATCACAGAAAGTCGAGGGGAAAATAGGTCAATATATACATTGCTATATGGTGAACTAAACCTTAGGCCAGCAACAATGGAGAGGACCTGACCCTTAGAAACTTACAAGTAAGCTGGAATCTTCAAAAGTTCAAATCTTTATAAGTAAAATATTTATTAAAAGGAATAACCAAGTGTTTTAATTGACATCAGAAGATCAAAACAATAAACTTTGAGAACATAGAAAAAAGATAAATAAAGATATGAGCAGAACTTAATACAACAGAAAACGTATAAAATTGAGGTGATTTAGTAAGTCCAAAGAATCTTCTTTGAAAAGATTGAAAAGACACACTTTGATTAACGAAAACAAAAACATAAGTAAAGAATATTCAGAAAGAATCAGGACAATGTTGTAGTAGATAATATAAGAAATGCCAGTAAATTTGAACATTTCTGTAAAGTGGACCATTTCCTAACTCCTAAATTTTACCAAACCTGACACAAGAGGAAATCATTTAAGGTCATCATGTCTGCCCTTGGCATTCTCGGAACGCCCTGGCCTCAGAATGCAGCATCTGTAGTCCATGGTAACCTGCGGAGAGGGGGCGGGGCTGAGGGAGCTTGGAACACTGCCCTCACTGAGGGAGTGGGTGTGGCCATCTCTGCTGTGACTGAACAAACGTCAGGGGAGCTGTGGGCCCAGTGCAGGGCCCTCAGAGCCCGGCAGGTCCAGTGGGGTGTCACAAGAATTTAGGCACAGACCAAAGGGCGCCTTCTTTGTCTGCACAGCTGCCCAAACTCTCACCTTTCCATTTAGGCCGACCTCTTACTTGAAGTGTGTGTGGAAGCTGTCCGCGCAGTACACCTCGCTGCACAGCTAACCATAGGTCTGGGCATCGTAGCTTCCTGCCAGGTGACCGAAGTTCGCAGGCAGATGGGTCCCTGGGACACATGCAGAGAGGCTCCTGCCGGGCCACAGGCCGCCCACTGCCCCTGCCACAGACCGGGGGCCGCCAAGCAGCCCTGTCGGAGTCCCCTGCCTTTTGAGGGAGTATTGGACCAACACTTGTAGAAAACGGCGTTCTCGCGGGCAACTCATTGGAGGGACACAAATAAATCTTTGCCGACTTTCTGCTGAAGCTTACGAGCGTTCACACCTAAGCGTCTTACTAGTTCAGCTGTTTAGCTAAACATGAGCTCATGATCTAAATTTACACAATAATGAAGAAATCAGCTACAAGGGGAGACAACCAGCAAAAACTATCAATACCAGAATTAGATTCCCAAGGCCATCCATCAATTGTTGGAATAATCAGGTGCAAGGCAGAAAATATACATAAAACTGGAACTGAAACAAGGAACAAGGATGTTTTCAAAGACTGGTAGGATCTCTAAAACATTTTTAAAGTACATGTCATTGATAAAGCTAAATACTCAAAGGTTGTGTAATACAACAGATTAAGCATTGAGAAGAGTGAAATTATGCTGTTTTGAAAACTATGGCAGGTGAGATGTTCTGCCTAATTATATAAGAAGATTTCTCTAAAAAATACACATTATTTCAATGACTTATTGGCTGTGAAATAAGTTAAGGGTATTTCAAATGGCTTGTCTGCAAAGAAAGGTGAGATGTAGGGAATCACAGAAAGTCGAGGGGAAAATAGGTCAATATATACATTGCTATATCGTGACCTAAGCCTCAGGCCCGCAACAATGGAGAGGACCTGACCCTTAGAAACTTACAAGTAAGCTGGAATCTTCAAAAGTTCAAATCTTTATAAGTAAAATATTTATTAAAATGAATAACCAAGTGTTTTAATTGACATCAGAAGATCAAAACAATAAACCCTGAGAACATAGAAAAAAGATAAATAAAGATATGAGCAGAACTTAATACAACAGAAAACGTATAAAATTGAGGTGATTTAGTAAGTCCAAAGAATCTTCTTTGAAAAGATTGAAAAGACACACTTTGATTAAGGAAAACAAAAACATAAGTAAAGAATATTCAGAAAGAATCAGGACAATGTTATAGCAGAGAATATAAGAAATGCCAGTAAATTTGAACATTTCTGTAAAGTGGACCATTTCCTAGCTCCTAAAGTTTACCAAACCTGACACAAGAGGAAATCATTTAAGGTCATCATGTCTGCCCTTGGCATTCTCGGAACGCCCTGGCCTCAGAATGCAGCATCTGTAGTCCATGGTAACCTGCGGAGAGGGGACGGGGCTGAGGGAGGTTGGAACACTGCCCTCACTGAGGGAGTGGGTGTGGCCATCTCTGCTGTGACTGAACAAAGGGCAGGGGAGCAGTGGGCCCAGGGCAAGGCCCTCAGAGCCCGGCAGGCCCAGTGGGGTGTCACAAGCATTTAGGCCCAGACCAAAGGGCGCCTTCTTTGTCTGCACAGCTGCCCAAACTCTCACCTTTCCATTCAGGCCGACCTCTTACTTGAAGTGTGTGTGGAAGCTGTCCGCGCAGTACACCTCGCTGAACAGCTAACCATAGGTCTGGGCATCGTAGCTTCCTGCCAGGTGACCGAAGTTCGCAGGAAGATGGGTCCCTGGGACACATGCAGAGAGGCTCCTGCCTGGGCCACAGGCCGCCCACTGCCCCTGCCACAGACCGGGTGCTGCCAAGCAGCCCTGTCGGAGTCCCCTGCCTCTTGAGGGAGTATTGGACCAACACTTGTAGAAAACGGGGTTCTCGCGGGCAACTCATTGGAGGGACACAAATAAATCTTTGCCGAGTTTCTGCTGAAGCTTACGAGCGTTCACACCTAATCGTCTTACTAGTTCAGCTGTTTAGCTAAACATGAGCTCATGATCTAAATTTACACAATAATGAAGAAATCAGCTACAAGGGGAGACAACCAGCAAAAACTATCAATACCAGAATTAGATTCCCAAGGCCATCCATCAATTGTTGGAATAATCAGGTGCAAGGCAGAAAATATACATAAAACTGGAACTGAAACAAGGAAAAAGGATGTTTTCAAAGACTGGTAGGATCTCTAAAACATTTTTAAAGTACATGTCATTGATAAAGCTAAATACTCAAAGGTTGTGTAATACAACAGATTAAGCATTGAGAAGAGTGAATTTATGCTGTTTTGAAAACTATGGCAGGTGAGATTTTCTGCCTAATTATATAAGAAGATTTCTCTAAAAAATACACATTATTTCCATGACTTATTGGCTGTGAAATAAGTTAAGGTTATTTCAAATGGCTTGTCTGCAAAGAAAGGTGAGATGTAGGGAATCACAGAAAGTCGAGGGGAAAATAGGTCAATATATACATTGCTATATGGTGAACTAAACCTTAGGCCAGCAACAATGGAGACGACCTGACCCTTAGAAACTTACAAGTAAGCTGGAATCTTCAAAAGTTCAAATCTTTATAAGTAAAATATTTATTAAAATGAATAACCAAGTGTTTTAATTGACATCAGAAGATCAAAACAATAAACCTTGAGAACATAGAAAAAAGATAAATAAAGATATGAGCAGAACTTAATACAACAGAAAACGTATAAAATTGAGGTGATTTAGTAAGTCCAAAGAATCTTCTTTGAAAAGATTGAAAAGACACACTTTGATTAAGGAAAACAAAAACATAAGTAAAGAATATTCAGAAAGAATCAGGACAATGTTGTAGTAGATAATATAAGAAATGCCAGTAAATTTGAATATTTCTGTAAAGTGGACCATTCCCTAACTCCTAAATTTTACCAAACCTGACACAAGAGGAAATCATTTAAGGTCATCATGTCTGCCCTTGGCATTCTCGGAACGCCCTGGCCTCAGAATGCAGCATCTGTAGTCCACGGTAACCTGCGGAGAGGGGGCGGGGCTGAGGGAGCTTGGAACACTGCCCTCACTGAGGGAGTGGGTGTGGCCATCTCTGCTGTGACTGAACAAAGGTCAGGGGAGCTGTGGGCCCAGTGCAGGGCCCTCAGAGCCCGGCAGGTCCAGTGGGGTGTCACAAGAATTTAGGCACAGACCAAAGGGCGCCTTCTTTGTCTGCACAGCTGCCCAAACTCTCACCTTTCCATTCAGGCCGACCTCTTACTTGAAGTGTGTGTGGAAGCTGTCCGTGCAGTACACCTCGCTGCACAGCTAACCATAGGTCTGGGCATCGTAGCTTCCTGCCAGGTGACCGAAGTTCGCAGGCAGATGGGTCCCAGGGACACATGAAGAGAGGCTCCTGCCTGGGCCACAGGCCGCCCACTGCCCCTGCCAAAGACCGGGGGCCGCCAAGCAGCCCTGTCGGAGTCCCCTGCCTTTTGAGGGAGTATTGGACCAACACTTGTAGAAAACGGCGTTCTCGCGGGCAACTCATTGGAGGGACACAAATAAATCTTTGCCGACTTTCTGCTGAAGCTTACGAGCGTTCACACCTAAGCGTCTTACTAGTTCAGCTGTTTAGCTAAACATGAGCTCATGATCTAAATTTACACAATAATGAAGAAATCAGCTACAAGGGGAGACAACCAGCAAAAACTATCAATACCAGAATTAGATTCCCAAGGCCATCCATCAATTGTTGGAATAATCAGGTGCAAGGCAGAAAATATACATAAAACTGGAACTGAAACAAGGAACAAGGATGTTTTCAAAGACTGGTAGGATCTCTAAAACATTTTTAAAGTACATGTCATTGATAAAGCTAAATACTCAAAGGTTGTGTAATACAACAGATTAAGCATTGAGAAGAGTGAAATTATGCTGTTTTGAAAACTATGGCAGGTGAGATGTTCTGCCTAATTATATAAGAAGATTTCTCTAAAAAATACACATTATTTCCATGACTTATTGGCTGTGAAATAAGTTAAGGTTATTTCAAATGGCTTGTCTGCAAAGAAAGGTGAGATGTAGGGAATCACAGAAAGTCGAGGGGAAAATAGGTCAATATATACATTGCTATATGGTGAACTAAACCTTAGGCCAGCAACAATGGAGACAACCTGACCCTTAGAAACTTACAAGTAAGCTGGAATCTTCAAAAGTTCAAATCTTTATAAGTAAAATATTTATTAAAATGAATAACCAAGTGTTTTAATTGACATCAGAATATCAAAACAATAAACCTTGAGAACATAGAAAAAAGATAAATAAAGATATGAGCAGAACTTAATACAACAGAAAACGTATAAAATTGAGGTGATTTAGTAATTCCAAAGAATCTTCTTTGAAAAGATTGAAAAGACACACTTTGATTAAGGAAAACAAAAACATAAGTAAAGAATATTCAGAAAGAATCAGGACAATGTTGTAGTAGATAATATAAGAAATGCCAGTAAATTTGAATATTTCTGTAAAGTGGACCATTCCCTAACTCCTAAATTTTACCAAACCTGACACAAGAGGAAATCATTTAAGGTCATCATGTCTGCCCTTGGCATTCTCGGAACGCCCTGGCCTCAGAATGCAGCATCTGAAGTCCACGGTAACCTGCGGAGAGGGGGCGGGGCTGAGGGAGGTTGGAACACTGCCCTCACTGAGGGAGTGGGTGTGGCCATCTCTGCTGTGACTGAACAAAGGTCAGTGGAGCTGTGGGCCCAGTGCAGGGCCCTCAGAGCCCGGCAGGGCCAGTGGGGTGTCACAAGCATTTAGGCACAGACCAAAGGGCGCCTTCTTTGTCTGCACAGCTGCCCAAACTCTCACCTTTCCATTCAGGCCGACCTCTTACTTGAAGTGTGTGTGGAAGCTGTCCGCGCAGTACACCTCGCTGCACAGCTAACCATAGGTCTGGGCATCGTAGCTTCCTGCCAGGTGACCGAAGTTCGCAGGCAGATGGGTCCCTGGGACACATGCAGAGAGGCTCCTGCCTGGGCCACAGGCTGCCCACTGCCCCTGCCACAGACCGGGTGCTGCCAAGCAGCCCTGTCAGAGTCCCCTGCCTCTTGAGGGAGTATTGGACCAACACTTGTAGAAAACGGGGTTCTCGCGGGCAACTCATTGGAGGGACACCAATAAATCTTTGCCGACTTTCTGCTGAAGCTTACGAGCGTTCACACCTAAGCGTCTTACTAGTTCAGCTGTTTAGCTAAACATGAGCTCATGATCTAAATTTACACAATAATGAAGAAATCAGCTACAAGGGGAGACAACCAGCAAAAACTATCAATACCAGAATTAGATTCCCAAGGCCATCCATCAATTGTTGGAATAATCAGGTGCAAGGCAGAAAATATACATAAAACTGGAACTGAAACAAGGAACAAGGATGTTTTCAAAGACTGGTAGGATCTCTAAAACATTTTTAAAGTACATGTCATTGATAAAGCTAAATACTCAAAGGTTGTGTAATACAACCGATTAAGCAATGAGAAGAGTGAAATTATGCTGTTTTGAAAACTATGGCAGGTGAGATGTTCTGCCTAATTATATAAGAAGATTTCTCTAAAAAATACACATTATTTCAATGACTTATTGGCTGTGAAATAAGTTAAGGGTATTTCAAATGGCTTGTCTGCAAAGAAAGGTGAGATGTAGGGAATCACAGAAACTCGAGGGGAAAATAGGTCAATATATACATTGCTATATCGTGACCTAAGCCTCAGGCCCGCAACAATGGACAGGACCTGACCCTTAGAAACTTACAAGTAAGCTGGAATCTTCAAAAGTTCAAATCTTTATAAGTAAAATATTTATTAAAATGAATAACCAAGTGTTTTAATTGACATCAGAAGATCAAAACAATAAACCCTGAGAACATAGAAAAAAGATAAATAAAGATATGAGCAGAACTTAATACAACAGAAAACGTATAAAATTGAGGTGATTTAGTAAGTCCAAAGAATCTTCTTTGAAAAGATTGAAAAGACACACTTTGATTAAGGAAAACAAAAACATAAGTAAAGAATATTCAGAAAGAATCAGGACAATGTTATAGCAGAGAATATAAGAAATGCCAGTAAATTTGAACATTTCTGTAAAGTGGACCATTTCCTAGCTCCTAAAGTTTACCAAACCTGACACAAGAGGAAATCATTTAAGGTCATCATGTCTGCCCTTGGCATTCTCGGAACGCCCTGGCCTCAGAATGCAGCATCTGTAGTCCATGGTAACCTGCGGAGAGGGGACGGGGCTGAGGGAGGTTGGAACACTGCCCTCACTGAGGGAGTGGGTGTGGCCATCTCTGCTGTGACTGAACAAAGGGCAGGGGAGCAGTGGGCCCAGGGCAAGGCCCTCAGAGCCCGGCAGGCCCAGTGGGGTGTCACAAGCATTTAGGCCCAGACCAAAGGGCGCCTTCTTTGTCTGCACAGCTGCCCAAACTCTCACCTTTCCATTCAGGCCGACCTCTTACTTGAAGTGTGTGTGGAAGCTGTCCGCGCAGTACACCTCGCTGCACAGCTAACCATAGATCTGGGCATCATAGCTTCCTGCCAGGTGACCGAAGTTCGCAGGAAGATGGGTCCCTGGGACACATGCAGAGAGGCTCCTGCCTGGGCCACAGGCCGCCCACTGCCCCTGCCACAGTCCGGGTGCTGCCAAGCAGCCCTGTCGGAGTCCCCTGCCTCTTGAGGGAGTATTGGACCAACACTTGTAGAAAACGGGGTTCTCGCGGGCAACTCATTGGAGGGACACAAATAAATCTTTGCCGAGTTTCTGCTGAAGCTTACGAGCGTTCACACCTAAGTGTCTTACTAGGTCAGCTACTTAGCTAAACATGAGCTCATGATCTAAATTTACACAATAATGAAGAAATCAGCTACAAGGGGAGACAACCAGCAAAAACTATCAATACCAGAATTAGATTCCCAAGGCCATCCATCAATTGTTGGAATAATCAGGTGCAAGGCCGAAAATATACATAAAACTGAAACTGAAACAAGGAACAAGGATGTTTTCCAAGACTGGTAGGATCTCTAAAACATTTTTAAAGTACATGTCATTGATAAAGCTAAATACTCAAAGGTTGTGTAATACAACAGATTAAGCATTGAGAAGAGTGAAATTATGCTGTTTTGAAAACTATGGCAGGTGAAATTTTCTGCCTAATTATATAAGAAGATTTCTCTGAAAAATACACATTATTTCAATGACTTATTGGCTGTTTTATAAGTTAAGGGTATTTCAAATGGGTTGTCTGCAAAGAAAGGTGAGATGTAGGGTATCACAGAAATTCGAGGGTAAAATAGGTCAATATATACATTGCTATATGGTGAACTAAACCTTAGGCCAGCAACAATGGATAGGATCTGACCCTTAGAAACTTACAAGTAAGCTGGAATCTTCAAAAGTTCAAATCTTTATAAGTAAAATATTTATTAAAATGAATAACCAAGTGTTTTAATTGACATCAGAAGATCAAAATAATAAACCCTGAGAACATAGAAAAAAGTTCAATAAAGATATGAGCAGAAATTAATACAACAGAAAACGTATAAAATTGAGGTGATTTAATAAGTCCAAAGAATCTTCTTTGAAAAGATTTAAAAGACACACTTTGATTAAGGAAAACAAAAACATAAGTAAAGAATATACAGAAAGAGTCAGGACAATGTTAGAGCAGAGAATATATGAAATGCCAGTAAATTTGAACATTTCTGTCAAGTGGACCATTTCCTAGCTCCTAAAGTTTACCAACCCTGACACGAGAGGAAATCATTTAAGGTCATCATGTCTGCCTTTGGCATTCTCGGAACGCCCTGGCCTCAGAAAGCAGCATCTGTAGTCCATGGTAACCTGCGGAGAGGGGACGGGGCTGAGGGAGGTTGGAACACTGCCCTCACTGAGGGAGTGGGTGTGGCCATCTCTGCTGTGACTGAACAAAGGTCAGGGGAGCAGTGGGCCCAGGGCAAGGCCCTCAGAGCCCGGCTGGCCCAGTGGGGTGTCACAAGCATTTAGGCCCAGACCAAAGGGCGCCTTCTTTGTCTGCACAGCTGCCCAAACTCTCACCTTTCCATTCAGGCCGACCTCTTACTTGAAGTGTGTGTGGAAGCTGTCCACGCAGTACACCTCGCTGCACAGCTAACCATAGGTCTGGGCATCGTAGCTTCCTGCCAGGTGACCGAATTTCGCAGGCAGCTGGGTCCCTGGGACACATGCAGAGAGGCTCCTGCCTGGGCTACAGGCTGCCCACTGCCCCTGCCACAGACCGGGGGCCGACAAGCAGCCCTGTCGGAATCCCCTGCCTCTTGAGGGAGTATTGGACCAACACTCGTAGAACACGGCGTTCTCGCGGGCAACTCATTGGAGGGACACAAATAAATCTTTGCCGACTTTCTGCTGAAGCTTACGAGCGTTCACACCTAAGCGTCTTACTAGTTCAGCTGTTTAGCTAAACATGAGCTCATGATCTAAATTTACACAATAATGAAGAAATCAGCTACAAGGGGAGACCACCAGCAAAAACTATCAATACCAGAATTAGATTCCCAAGGCCATCCATCAATTGTTGGAATAATCCGGTGCAAGGCAGAAAATATACATAAAACTGGAACTGAAACAAGGAACAAGGATGTTTTCAAAGATTGGTAGGATCTCTGAAACATTTTTAAAGTACATGTCATTGATAAAGCTAAATACTCAAAGCTTGTGTAATACAACAGATTAAGCATTGAGAAGAGTGAAATTATGCTGTTTTGAAAACTATGGCAGGTGAGATTTTCTGCCTAATTATATAAGAAGATTTCTCTAAAAAATACACATTATTTCAATGACTTATTGGCTGTGAAATAAGTTAAGGGTATTTCAAATTGCTTGTCTGCAAAGAAAGGTGAGATGTAGGGAATCACAGAAAGTCGAGGGGAAAATAGCTCAATATATACATTGCTATATGGTGAACTAAACCTTAGGCCAGCAACAATGGAGAGGACCTGACCCTTAGAAACTTACAAGTAAGCTGGAATCTTCAAAAGTTCAAATCTTTATAAGTAAAATATTTATTAAAATGAATAACCAAGTGTTTTAATTGACATCAGAAAATCAAAACAGTAAACCCTGAGAACATAGAAAAAAGGTAAATAAAGATATGAGCAGAACTTAATACAACAGAAAACGTATAAAATTGAGGTGATTTAGTAAGTCCAAAGAATCTTCTTTGAAAAGATTGAAAAGACACACTTTGATTAAGGAAAACAAAAACATAAGTAAAGAATATTCAGAAAGAATCAGGACAATGTTATAGCAGAGAATATAAGAAATGCCAGTAAATTTGAACATTTCTGTAAAGTGGACCATTTCCTAGCTCCTAAAGTTTACCAAACCTGACACAAGAGGAAATCATTTAAGGTCATCATGTCTGCCCTTGGCATTCTCGGAACGCCCTGGCCTCAGAATGCAGCATCTGTAATCCATGGTAACCTGCGGAGAGGGGACGGGGCTGAGGGAGGTTGGAACACTGCCCTCACTGAGGGAGTGGGTGTGGCCATCTCTGCTGTGACTGAACAAAGGGCAGGGGAGCAGGGGGCCCAGTGTATGGCCTTCAGTGCCCGGGAGGTCCAGTGGTGTGTCACAAGCATTTAGGCCCAGGCCAAAGGGTGCCTTCTTTGTCGGCACAGCTGCCCAAACTCTCACGTTTCCACTCAGGCCGCCCTCTTACTTGAAGTGTGTGTGGTACCTGTCCGCGCAGTACACCTCGCTGCACAGCTAACCATAAGTCTGGGCATCGTAGCTTCCTGCCAGGTGACCGAAGTTCGCAGGCAGATGGGTCCCTGGGACACATGCAGAGAGGCTCCTGCCTGGGCCACAGGCCGCCCACAGCCCCTGCCCCAGATCAGGGGCTGCAAAGCAGCCCTGTCGGAATCCCCTGCCTCTTGAGGGTGTATTGGACCAACACTTGTAGAAAATGGGGTTCTCGCGGGCAACTCATTGGAGGGACACAAATAAATCTTTGCCGACTTTCTGCTGAAGCTTACGAGCGTTCACACGTAAGTGTCTTACAAGGTCAGCTGTTTAGCTAAACATGAGCTCATGATCTAAATTTACACAATAATGAAGAAATCAGCTACGAGGGGAGACAATCAGCAAAGACTATCAATACCAGAATTAGATTCCCAAGGCCATCCATCAATTGTTGGAATAACCAGGTGCAAGGCAGAAAATATACATAAAACTGGATCTGAAACAAGCAACAAGGCTGTTTTCAAAGACTGGTAGGATCTCTAAAACATTTTTAAAGTACATGTCATTGATAAAGCTAAATACTCAAAGGTTGTGTAATACAACAGATTAAGCATTGAGAAGAGTGAAATTATGCTGTTTTGAAAACTATGGCAGGTGAGATTTTCTGCCTAATTATATAAGAAGATTTCTCTAAAAAATACACATTATTTCAATGACTTATTGGCTGTGAAATAAGTTAAGGGTATTTCAAATGGCTTGTCTGCAAAGAAAGGTGAGATGTAGGGAATCACAGAAAGTCGAGGGGAAAATAGGTCAATATATACATTGCTATATGGTGAACTAAACCTTAGGCCAGCAACAATGGAGAGGACCTGACCCTTAGAAACTTACAAGTAAGCTGGAATCTTCAAAAGTTCAAATCTTTATAAGTAAAATATTTATTAAAATGAATAACCAAGAGTTTTAATTGACATCAGAAGATCAAAACAATAAACCCTGAGAACATAGAAAAAAGATAAATAAAGATATGAGCAGAACTTAATACAACAGAAAACGTATAAAATTGAGGTGATTTAGTAAGTCCAAAGAATCTCCTTTGAAAAGATTGAAAAGACACACTTTGATTATGGAAAACAAAAACATAAGTATAGAATATACAGAAAGAATCAGGACAATGTTATAGCAGAGAACATATGAAATGCCAGTAAATTTGAACATTTATGTAAAGTGGACCATTTCCTAGCTCCTAAAGTTTACCAAACCTGACACAAGAGGAAATAATTTAAGGTCATCATGTCTGCCCTTGGCATTCTCGGAACGCCCTGGCCTCAGAATGCAGCATCTGTAGTCCATGGTAACCTGCAGAGAGGGGACGGGGCTGAGGGAGGTTGGATCACTGCCCTCACTGAGGGAGTGGGTGTGGCCATCTCTGCTGTGACTGAACAAAGGTCAGGGGAGCAGTGGGCCCAGGGCAAGGCCCTCAGAGCCCGGCAGGCCCAGTGGGGTGTCACAAGCATTTAGGCCCAGAACAAAGGGTGCCTTCTTTGTCTGCACAGCTGCCCAAACTCTCACCTTTCCATTCAGGCCGACCTCTTACTTGAAGTGTGTGTGGAAGCTGTCCGCGCAGTACACCTCGCTGCACAGCTAACTATAGGTCTGGGCATCGTAGCTTCCTGCCAGGTGACCGAAGTTTGCAGGCAGATGGGTCCCTGGGACACATGCAGAGAGGCTCCTGCCTGGGCCACAGGCCACCCACTGCCCCTGCCACAGACCGGGGGCCTTCAAGCAGCCCTATCGGAGTCCCCTGCCTCTTGAGGGAGTATTGGACCAACACTTGTAGAAAACGGTGTCCTCGTGGGCAGCTCATTGGAGGGACACAAATAAATCTTTGCCGACTTTCTGCTGAAGCTTACGAGCGTTGACACCTAAGCGTCTTACTAGTTCAGTTGTTTAGCTAAACATGAGCTCATGATCTAAATTTACACAATAATGAAGAAATCAGCTACAAGGGGAGACAACCAGCAAAAACTATCAATACCAGAATTAGATTCCCAAGGCCATCCATCAATTGTTGGAATAATCAGGTGCAAGGCAGAAAATATACATAAAACTGGAACTGAAACAAGGAACAAGGATGTTTTCCAAGACTGGTAGGATCTCTAAAACATTTTTAAAGTACATGTCATTGATAAAGCTAAATACTCAAAGGTTGTGTAATACAACAAATTAAGCATTGAGAAGAGTGAAATTATGCTATTTTGAAAACTATGGCAGGTGAGATGTTCTGCCTAATTATATAAGAAGATTTCTCTAAAAAATACACATTATTTCCATGACTTATTGGCTGTGAAATAAGTTAAGTGTAT
The DNA here is from genome assembly GCF_964341445.2 of Mesoplodon mirus. NCBI lineage: Eukaryota > Metazoa > Chordata > Mammalia > Artiodactyla > Ziphiidae > Mesoplodon > Mesoplodon mirus. The sequence continues at coordinate 122,115,658 of NC_138976.1, read as the reverse complement.
TTCAAATGGCTTGTCTGCAAAGAAAGGTGAGATGTAGGGAATCACAGAAAGTCGAGGGGAAAATAGGTCAATATATACATTGCTATATGGTGAACTAAACCTTAGGCCAGCAACAATGGAGAGGACCTGACCCTTAGAAACTTAGAAGTAAGCTGGAATCTTCAAAAGTTCAAATATTTATAAGTAAAAAGATTTATTAAAATGAATAACCAAGTGTTTTAATTGACATCAGAAGATCAAAACAATAAACCCTGAGAACATAGAAAAAAGATAAATAAAGATATGAGCAGAACTTAATACAACAGAAAACGTATAAAATTGAGGTGATTTAGTAAGTCCAAAGAATCTTCTTTGAAAAGATTGAAAAGACACACTTTGATTAAGGAAAACAAAAACATAAGTAAAGAATATACAGAAAGAATCAGGACTATGTTATAGCAGAGAATATATGAAATGCCAGTAAATTTGAACATTTCTGCAAAGTGGACCATTTCCTAGCTCCTAAAGTTTACCAAACCTGACAAAGAGGAAATCATTTAAGGTCATCATGTCTGCCCTTGGCATTCTCGGAAAGCCCTGGCCTCAGAATGCAGCATCTGTAGTCCATAGTAACCTGCGGAGAGGGGGCGGGGCTGAGGGAGGTTGGAACACTGCCCTCACTGAGGGAGTGGGTGTGGCCATCTCTGCTGTGACTGAACAAAGGTCAGGGGAGCAGGGGGCCCAGGGCAGGGCCCTCAGAGCCCGGCAGGTCCAGTGGGGTGTCACAAGCATTTAGGCCCAGACCAAAGGGCGCCTTCTTTGTCTGCACAGCTGCCCAAACTCTCACCTTTACATGCAGGCCGACCTCTTACTTGAAGTGTGTGTGGAACCTTTCCGCGCAGTACACCTCGCTGCACAGCTAACCATAGGTCTGGGCATCGTAGCTTCCTGCCAGGTGACCGAAGTTCGAAGGCAGATGGGTCCCTGGGACACATGCAGATAGGCTCCTGCCTGGGCCACAGGCCGCCCACTGCCCCTGCCACAGACCCGGGGCCGCCAAGCAGCCCTGTCGGAGTCCCCTGCCTCTTGAGGGAGTATTGGACCAACACTTGTAGAAAACGGTGTTCTCGTGGCCAACTCATTGGAGGGACACAAATAAATCTTTGCCGACTTTCTGCTGAAGCTTACGAGCGTTCACACCTAAGCGTCTTGCAAGGTCAGCTGTTTATCTAAACATGAGCTCATGATCTAAATTTACACAATAATGAAGAAATCAGCTACAAGGGGAGACAATCAGAAAAAACTATCAATACCAGAATTAGATTCCCAAGGCCATCCATCAATTGTTGGAATAATCAGGTGCAAGGCAGAGAATATCCATAAAACTGGAACTGAAACAAGGAACAAGGATGTTTTCAAAGACTGGTAGGATCTGTAAAACATTTTTAAAGTACATGTCATTGATAAAGCTAAATACTCAAAGGTTGTGTAATACAACAGATTAAGCATTGAGAAGAGTGAAATTATGCTGTTTTGAAAACTATGGCAGGTGAGATTTTCTGCCTAATTATATAAGAAGATTTCTCTAAAAAATACACATTATTTCCATGACTTATTGGCTGTGAAATAAGTTAAGGGTATTTCAAATGGCTTGTCTGCAAAGAAAGGTGAGATGTAGGGAATCACAGAAAGTCGAGGGGAAAATAGGTCAATATATACATTGCTATATGGTGAACTAAACCTTAGGCCAGCAACAATGGAGAGGACCTGACCCTTAGAAACTTACAAGTAAGCTGGAATCTTCAAAAGTTCAAATCTTTATAAGTAAAATATTTATTAAAATGAATAACCAAGTGTTTTAATTGACATCAGAAGATCAAAACAATAAACCTTGAGAACATAGAAAAAAGATAAATAAAGATAAGAGCAGAACTTAATACAACAGAAAACGTATAAAATTGAGGTGATTTAGTAAGTCCAAAGAATCTTCTTTGAAAAGATTGAAAAGACGCACTTTGATTAAGGAAAAAAAAAACATAAGTAAAGAATATTCAGAAAGAATCAGGACAATGTTATAGCAGATAATGTAAGAAATGCCAGTAAATTTGAACATTTCTGTAAAGTGGACCATTTCCTAACTCCTAAATTTTACCAAACCTGACACAAGAGGAAATCATTTAAGGTCATCATGTCTGCCCTTGGCATTCTCGGAATGCCCTGGCCTCAGAATGCAGCATCTGTAGTCCATGTTAACCTGCGGAGAGGGGGCGGGGCTGAGGGAGGTTGGAACACTGCCTTCAATGAGGGAGTGGGTGTGGCCATCTCTGCTGTGACTGAACAAAGGTCAGGGGAGCAGTGGGCCCAGTGCAGGTCCGTCAGAGCCCGGCAGGTCCACTGGCGTGTCACAAGCATTTAGGTCCAGATCAAAGGGCGCCTTCTTTGTCTGCACAGCTGCCCAAACTCTCACCTTTCCATTCAGGCCGACCTCTTACTTGAAGTGTGTGTGGAAGCTGTCCGCGCAGTACAGCTCGCTGCATAGCTAACCATAGGTCTGGGCATCGTAGCTTCCTGCCAGGAGACCGAAGTTCGCAGGCAGATGGGTCCCTGGGACACATGCAGAGAGGCTCCTGCCTGGGCCACAGGCCGCCCACTGCCCCTGCCACAGACCGGGGGCCGCCAAGCAGCCCTGTCGGAGTCCCCTGCCTCTTGAGGGAGTATTGGACCAACACTTGTAGAAAACGGCGTTCTCCGGGGAACTCATTGGAGGGACACAAATACATCTTTGCCGACTTTCTGCTGAAGCTTACGAGCGTTCACACCTAAGCGTCTTACAAGGTCAGCTGTTTAGCTAAACATGAGCTCATGATCTAAATTTACACAATAATGAAGAAATCAGCTACAAGGGGAGACAATCAGAAAAAACTATCAATACCAGAATTAGATTCCCAAGGCCATCCATCAATTGTTGGAATAATCAGGTGCAAGGCAGAAAATATACATAAAACTGGAACTGAAACAAGCAACAAGGATTTTTTCAAAGACTGGTAGGATCTCTAAAACATTTTTAAAGTACATGTCATTGATAAAGCTAAATACTCAAAGGTTGTGTAATACAACAGATTAAGCATTGAGAAGAGTGAAATTATGCTGTTTTGAAAACTATGGCAGGTGAGATTTTCTGCCTAATTATATAAGAAGATTTCTCTAAAAAATACACATTATTTCAATGACTTATTGGCTGTGAAATAAGTTAAGGGTATTTCAAATGGCTTGTCTGCAAAGAAAGGTGAGATGTAGGGAATCACAGAAAGTCGAGGGGGAAAATAGGTCAATATATACATTGCTATATGGTGAACTAAACCTTAGGCCAGCAACAATGGAGAGGACCTGACCCTTAGAAACTTACAAGTAAGCTGGAATCTTCAAAAGTTCAAATCTTTATAAGTAAAATATTTATTAAAATGAATAAACAAGTGTTTTAATTGACATCAGAAGATCAAAACAATAAACCCTGAGAACATAGAAAAAAGATAAATAAAGATATGAGCAGAACTTAATACAACAGAAAACGTATAAAATTGAGGTGATTTAGTAAGTCCAAAGAATCTTCTTTGAAAAGATTGAAAAGACACACTTTGATTAAGGAAAACAAAAACATAAGTAAAGAATATTCAGAAAGAATCAGGACAATGTTATAGCAGAGAATATAAGAAATGCCAGTAAATTTGAACATTTCTGTAAAGTGGACCATTTCCTAGCTCCTAAAGTTTACCAAACCTGACACAAGAGGAAATCATTTAAGGTCATCATGTCTGCCCTTGGCATTCTCGGAACGCCTTGGCCTCAGAATGCAGCATCTGTAGTCCATGGTAACCTGCGGAGAGGGGACGGGGCTGAGGGAGGTTGGAACACTGCCCTCACTGAGGGAGTGGGTGTGGCCATCTCTGTTGTGACTGAACAAAGGGCTGGGGAGCAGTGGGCCCAGGGCAAGGCCCTCAGAGCCCGGCAGGCCCAGTGGGGTGTCACAAGCATTTAGGCCCAGACCAAAGGGCGCCTTCTTTGTCTGCACAGCTGCCCAAACTCTCACCTTTCCATTCAGGCCGACCACTTACTTGAAGTGTGTGTGGAAGCTGTCCGCGCAGTACAACTCGCTGCACAGCTAACCATAGGTCTGGGCATCGTAGCTTCCTGCCAGGTGACTGAAGTTCGCAGGCAGATGGGTCCCTGGGACACATGCAGAGAGACTCCTGCCTGGGCCACAGGCCGCCCACTGCCCCTGCCACAGACCGGGTGCTGCCAAGCAGCCCTGTCGGAGTCCCCTGCCTCTTGAGGGAGTATTGGACCAACACTTGTAGAAAACGGGGTTCTCGCGGGCAACTCATTGGAGGGACACAAATAAATCTTTGCCGACTTTCTGCTGAAGCTTACGAGCGTTCACACCTAAGCGTCTTACTAGTTCAGCTGTTTAGCTAAACATGAGCTCATGATCTAAATTTACACAATAATGAAGAAATCAGCTACAAGGGGAGACAACCAGCAAAAACTATCAAAACCAGAATTAGATTCCCAAGGCCATCCATCAATTGTTGGAATAATCAGGTGCAAGGCAGAAAATATACATAAAACTGGAACTGAAACAAGGAACAAGGATGTTTTCAAAGACTGGTAGGATCTCTAAAACATTTTTAAAGTACATGCCATTGATAAAGCTAAATACTCAAAGGTTGTGTAATACAACAGATTAAGCACTGAGAAGAGTGAAATTATGCTGTTTTGAAAACTATGTCAGGTGAGATTTTCTGCCTAATTATATAAGAAGATTTCTCTAAAAAATACACATTATTTCAATGACTTATTGGCTGTGAAATAAGTTAAGGGTATTTCAAATGGCTTGTCTGCAAAGAAAGGTGAGATGTAGGGAATCACAGAAAGTCGAGGGGAAAATAGTTCAATATATACATTGCTATATGGTGAACTAAACCTTAGGCAAGCAACAATGGAGAGGACCTGACCCTTAGAAACTTACAAGTAAGCTGGAATCTTCAAAAGTGCAAATCTTTATAAGTAAAATATTTATTAAAATGAATAACCAAGTGTTTTAATTGACATCAGAAGATCAAAACAATAAACCTTGAGAACATAGAAAAAAGATAAATAAAGATATGAGCAGAACTTAATACAACAGAAAACGTATAAAATTGAGGTGATTTAGTAAGTCCAAAGAATCTTCTTTGAAAAGATTGAAAAGACACACTTTGATTAAGGAAAACAAAAACATAATTAAAGAATATACAGAAAGAGTCAGGACAATGTTAGAGCAGAGAATATATGAAATGCAGTAAATTTGAATATTTCTGTAAAGTGGACCATTTCCTAGCTCCTAAAGTTTACCAAACCTGACACAAGAGGAAATCATTTAAGGTCATCATGTCTGCCCTTGGCATTCTCGGAACGCCCTGGCCTCAGAATGCAGCATCTGTAGTCCATGGTAACCTGCGGAGAGGGGGCGGGGCTGAGGGAGGTTGGAACACTGCCCTCACTGAGGGAGTGGTTGTGGCCATCTCTGCTGTGACTGAACAAAGGTCAGGGGAGCTGTGGGCCCAGTGCAGGGCCCTCAGAGCCCGGCAGGTCCAGTGGGGTGTCACAAGCATTTAGGCCCAGACCAAAGGGCGCCTTCTTTGTCTGCACAGCTGCCCAAACTCTCACCTTTCCATTCAGGCCGACCTCTTACTTGAAGTGTGTGTGGAAGCTGTCCGCGCAGTACACCTCGCTGCACAGCTAACCATAGGTCTGGGCATCGTAGCTTCCTGCCAGGTGACCGAAGTTCGCAGGCAGATGGGTCCCTGGGACACATGCAGAGAGGCTCCTGCCTGGGCCACAGGCCGCCCACTGCCCCTGCCACAGACCGGGGGCCGCCAAGCAGCCCTGTCGGAGTCCCCTGCCTCTTGAGGGAGTATTGGACCAACACTTGTAGAAAACGGCGTTCTCACGGGCAACTCATTGGAGGGACACAAATAAATCTTTGCCGACTTTCTGCTGAAGCTTACGAGCGTTCACACCTAAGCGTCTTACTAGTTCAGCTGTTTAGCTAAACATGAGCTCATGATCTAAATTTACACATTAATGAAGAAATCAGCTACAAGGGGAGACAACCAGCAAAAACTATCAATACCAGAATTAGATTCCCAAGGCCATCCATCAATTGTTGGAATAATCAGGTGCAAGGCAGAAAATATACATAAAACTGGAACTGAAACAAGGAACAAGGATGTTTTCAAAGACTGGTAGGATCTCTAAAACATTTTTAAAGTACATGTCATTGATAAAGCTAAATACTCAAAGGTTGTGTAATACAACAGATTAAGCATTGAGAAGAGTGAAATTATGCTGTTTTGAAAACTATGGCAGGTGAGATGTTCTGCCTAATTCTATAAGAAGATTTCTCTAAAAACTACACATTATTTCCATGACTTATTGGCTGTGAACTAAGTTAAGGGTATTTCAAATGGCTTGTCTGCAAAGAAAGGTGAGATGTAGGGAATCACAGAAAGTCGAGGGGAAAATAGGTCAATATATACATTGCTATATGGTGAACTAAACCTTAGGCCAGCAACAATGGAGAGGACCTGACCCTTAGAAACTTACAAGTAAGCTGGAATCTTCAAAAGTTCAAATCTTTATAAGTAAAATATTTATTAAAATGAATAACCAAGTGTTTTAATTGACATCAGAAGATCAAAACAATAAACCCTGAGAACATAGAAAAAAGATAAATAAAGATATGAGCAGAACTTAATACAACAGAAAACGTATAAAATTGAGGTGATTTAGTAAGTCCAAAGAATCTTCTTTGAAAAGATTGAAAATACACACTTTGATTAAGGAAAAAAAAAACATAAGTAAAGAATATTCAGAAAGAATCAGGACAATGTTATAGCAGAGAATATAAGAAATGCCAGTAAATTTGAACATTTCTGTAAAGTGGACCATTTCCTAGCTCCTAAAGTTTACCAAACCTGACACAAGAGGAAATCATTTAAGGTCATCATGTCTGCCCTTGGCATTCTCGGAACGCCCTGGCCTCAGAATGCAGCATCTGTAGTCCATGGTAACCTGCGGAGAGGGGACGGGGCTGAGGGAGGTTGGAACACTGCCCTCATTGAGGGAGTGGGTGTGGCCATCTCTGCTGTGACTGAACAAAGGGCAGGGGAGCAGTGGGCTCAGGGCAAGGCCCTCAGAGCCCGGCAGGCCCAGTGGGGTGTCACAAGCATTTAGGCCCAGACCAAAGGGCGCCTTCTTTGTCTGCACAGCTGCCCAAACTCTCACCTTTCCATTCAGGCCGACCTCTTACTTGAAGTGTGTGTGGAAGCTGTCCACGCAGTACACCTCGCTGCACAGCTAACCATAGGTCTGGGCATCGTAGCTTCCTGCCAGGTGACCGAAGTTCACAGGCAGATGGGTCTCTGGGACACATGCAGAGACTCCTGCCTGGGCCACAGGCCGCCCATTGCCCCTGCCACAGACCGGGTCCTGCCCAGCAGCCCTGTTGGAATCCCCTGCCTCTTGAGGGAGTATTGGACCAACACTTGTAGAAAACGGGGTTCTCCAGGGCAACTCATTGGAGGGACACAAATAAATCTTTGCCGAGTTTCTGCTGAAGCTTACGAGCGTTCACACCTAAGTGTCTTACTAGGTCAGCTGTTTAGCTAAACATGAGCTCATGATCTAAATTTACACAATAATGAAGAAATCAGCTACAAGGGGAGACAACCAGAAAAAACTATCAATACCAGAATTAGATTCCCAAGGCCATCCATCAATTTTTGGAATAATCAGGTGCAAGGCAGAAAATATACATAAACCTGGAACTGAAACAAGGAACAAGGATGTTTTCAAAGACTGGTAGGATCTCTAAAACATTTTTAAAGTACATGTCATTGATAAAGCTAAATACTCAAAGCTTGTGTAATACAACAGATTAAGCATTGAGAAGAGTGAAATTATGCTGTTTTGAAAACTATGGCAGGTGAGATTTTCTGCCTAATTATATAAGAAGATTTCTCTAAAAAATACACATTATTTCAATGACTTATTGGCTGTGAAATAAGTTAAGTGTATTTCAAATGGCTTGTCTGCAAAGAACGGTGAGATGTAGGGAATCACAGAAAGTCGAGGGGAAAATAGGTCAATATATACATTGCTATATGGTGAACTAAACCTTAGGCCAGCAACAATGGAGAGGACCTGACCCTTAGAAACTTACAAGTAAGCTGGAATCTTCAAAAGTTCAAATCTTTATTAGTAAAATATTTATTAAAATGAATAACCAGGTGATTTAATTGACATCAGAAGATCAAAACAATAAACCCTGACAACATAGAAAAAAGATAAATAAAGATATGAGCAGAACTTAATACAACAGAAAACGTATAAAATTGAGGTGATTTAGTAAGTCCAAAGAATCTTCTTTGAAAAGATTGAAAAGACACACTTTGATTAAGGAAAACAAAAACATAAGTAGAGAATATACAGAAAGAGTCAGGACAATTTTATAGCAGATAATATATGAAATGCCAGTAAATTTGAACATTTCTGTAAAGTGGACCATTTCCTAGCTCCTAAAGTTTACCAAACCTGACACAAGAGGAAATCATTTAAGGTCATCATGTCTGCCCTTGGCATTCTCGGAACGCCCTGGCCTCAGAATGCAGCATCTGTAGTCCATGGTAACCTGCAGAGAGGGGGCGGGGCTGAGGGAGGTTGGAACTCTGCCCTCACTGAGGGAGTGGGTGTGGCCATCTCTGCTGTGACTGAACAAAGGGCAGGGGAGCAGGGGGCCCAGGGCAGGGCCCTCAGAGGCCGGCAGGTCCAGTTGGATGTCACAAGCATTTAGGCCCAGGACAAAGGGCGCCTTCTTTGTCTGCACAGCTGCTCAAACTCTCACCTTTCCACTCAGGCCGACCTCTTACTTGAAGTGTGTGTGGAACCTGTCCACGCAGTACACCTCGCTGCACAGCTAACCATAGGTCTGGGCAACGTAGCTTCCTGCCAGGTGACCGAAGTTCGCAGGCAGATGTGTCCCAGGGACACATGCAAAGAGGCTCCTGCCCGGGCAACAGTCTGCCCACGGCCCCTGCCCCAGATCAGGGGCCGCCAATCAGCCCTGTCGTAGTCCCCTGCCTCTAGAGGGAGTATTGGACCAACACTTGTAGAAAACGGGGTTCTCGCGGGCAAATCATTGGAGGGACACAAATAAATCTTTGCCGAGTTTCTGCTGAAGCTTACGAGCGTTCACACCTAAGCGTCTTACTAGTTCAGCTGTTTAGCTAAACATGAGCACATGATCTCAATTTACACAATAATGAAGAAATCAGCTACAAGGGGAGACAACCAGCAAAAACTATCAATACCAGAATTAGATTCCCAAGGCCATCCATCAATTGTTGGAATAATCAGGTGCAAGGCCGAAAATATACATAAAACTGGAACTGAAACAAGGAACAAGGATGTTTTCAAAGACTGGTAGGATCTGTAAAACATTTTTAAAGTACATGTCATTGATAAAGCTAAATACTCAAAGGTTGTGTAATACAACAGATTAAGCATTGAGAAGAGTGAAATTATGCTGTTTTGAAAACTATGGCAGGTGAGATTTTCGGCCTAATTATATAAGAAGATTTCTCTAAAAAATACACATTATTTCAATGACTTATTGGCTGTGAAATAAGTTAAGGGTATTTCAAATGGCTTGTCTGCAAAGAAAGGTGAGATGTAGGGAATCACAGAAAGTCGAGGGGGAAAATAGGTCAATATATACATTGCTATATGGTGAACTAAACCTTAGGCCAGCAACAATGGAGAGGACCTGACCCTTAGAAACTTACAAGTAAGCTGGAATCTTCAAAAGTTCAAATCTTTATAAGTAAAATATTTATTAAAATCAATAACCAAGTGTTTTAATTGACATCAGAAGATCAAAACAATAAACCCTGAGAACATAGAAAAAAGATAAATAAAGATATGAGCAGAACT